>NC_064928.1:191270907-191870907 GCF_023897955.1 Schistocerca gregaria
CATTTAAGTTACGCACATTATGGAGCCAGAAAATGTTTTCTTATACTGAGACAGAACTGTTATTTTGCCAACATGGAGAAACGTATTCGACGAGTTTTAGCGTCATGTAAAATCCGCCAGAAAGCTAAATCACACACGAGTTCACATATTCCTCCGTTACATCCCATTGTACCTGTTAAATTGCGACACATGGCCGCTGTAGACATTTTTGGACCGATTCCCAGAACTAATAGAGGTTTTTGCTACATCTTTGTCGCTGTTGAACTAACTTCGAAATTTGTTACCTTCACTCCATTACGCAAAGCTACTGCTAAATCTATTTCGAATGCATTTGTAAAACATTCTTTATTTCATGTAGGGCATGTATTGAAAGTAATTTCCGACAATGGACCACAATTTTGATCTGCGATATGGACACGTATGTTACGAGCTAGAAACATTTCTCCGATCTATATATCCAAGTATCACGCTTCTTCGAACCCTTGTGAACGACTAATGAAAGAAATTGGTAAACTGTGTAGAATGTACTGCCATAAAAGACATATTGATTGGGATACACACACACTCTCTTTCCAGGATGTAATTAACTCCATACCAAATGAATCTACTATGCTATCTCCGACTGTTATATTGAAAAATGTTGAACCACCTAACAAAATTAAAGAATTAGTATCCTTTCCTACATCTCGTCGACTACGCCACCATGAAATAATTGAGATTGCGCTCAACAACATCAAACGTGCCGCAGAGCGCCGGAGAAGACAGCAAAAACAGGTTTGTACACGCCGTGACTTCCACATTGGACAGAAGATATTAGTACGCACACACTATCCAACAGAGGAAAGAGTAGATGCAGTAAATCTGAACTTCTATACGCAGGTCCATACAGAATTCGCAGCATTCCTCATCCCAATGTGGTACATGTTGAAACTTTGAGAAACAGAAAAAGCAAAGGCAATCACCATATTTCCAATATTAAACTCTTTATTGAATGAACATACTTTACGATTTATGACACTGTACCGCCATTTCCTGATATTTATATGAGCACTCACGCAATGATATTTATGTGACTATTTACTGATGATTATCATATTTTTTCCTGGCAAGTGCCCGGCAAGGTAAGGTTAGCAGGTCGCTTTTCTTGTCGTTATATATCAGACCGTGCACATTTTCGATTTTTTGTGTATGTATGATTGTTTTCCTGTCGAAAGTAGAATTTTTGTCTGTATACACTATGAAATGTTTAAGATATAACAAACACCGGTTGACATTGACATTTTGCATTATGTTATCTCAACATCTTGACTATTTTACATTTTTTGCTACTACATTATGATACTGTGTGTACATTTTTTGCACTTGAAAACTGTCTATGTTTCTAACCTAATACGTTTTCTGTCATGATATTTTGCCTATTCTAGATTTTTTTTCACTACATTATGATACTGTGTATACATTTTTTGCACTTTGAAATTGACTATGTTTTCGATCTAATACGTTTGCTGTCATGCTATGCTGTATGCTTAGTTATATTACTAGAAATAAGTTTTTATTTAATGGGTATATGAATTAAATGCACGATATTAATCAATATTCATCATTTTTCAGAAAGCAAAACCGTGTAAAAGAAATTAATTAAACAACCATAGTGGTTTACTATGAAATGGAAATTTTACCATCAGAATGAAGGAAAGAAAATGCAATATATTGTCATGAAGAGTAAATGGATCAGAATTAACAAGCATTAACCAGAATATACAGTACACATCGTATGATAGCAGTCTTGACTAATTATTTTTCTTTCAGATTGATGCAGACTGTCAGACAGAACTACAGATGTTAATTTTAGTGATGAAATATGCTAGAAGTAAGAAACTCTATACTATATGAAGTAATGAATGATAATGAATAGTTGTATGAAGTAAATGGTAATATGACTATGCATAATGAAGTGTCTATTTTTTGCAGATGATAATAAATGATAATGAATAGTTATATGAAGAATACGCTGATATGAATAATGAAGTTTTTCTTTGCAGGTGATTATAGTGATGGAGTTATGGTGATATGAATAATGAAGTTTTTCTTTGCAGATGATGATAATGATGAAATTTATATATTTACTGTTAGTTAAGAAATGCTATGTAGATATTTAAGTATTTGTTGCAGTTCCTTTTGACAGTATGTCTTATGTCGCATAGTATAATGACTGAATGTTTTGGGAAAGACAGCTAGAGTACATACATATTAAGTACACGTTTCATTACCTGTTAATTCGAAGTTCACTACTTTTCAGCATAATATGCATTTCTTCTTGCAGTTCTATAATCCATTTTGTATTTTTTTCCAGGAGAAGCTTTTCGTGACATAATATGCTATAAGTAGTTGGTTATTAAACCTGTTCTAGTACTTGCAATTTGTTACCCAGTTGTGTCTATCATTTATGAATGTGATCACATATACTGTACTTGTTTCATAACGTTGCTACAGCTGACTCATGACGAATGACGTTAATAATCCTTATTTCCAGCAATAAGTCAAAAGCAAATATTTTCATGCCCCAGCAATTAATTATCGATGCCAGTGCAATGCATTGCTAGCAAAAAAATTACTATTAAGGGTCCCAACTATTACCAGTATACAACTAAATAATGCTACCAGGTTAAGATATATTTTTAGCCCTAAAGATAATGCAAATTTTCTGTGTATTGATTCCATTATGTCTATGTATTATTGGACTACCGACCTTGAGTAATAGTTCCAATGTCTTACATTTTAAATATGTCTCATGTCACTTACATGATATCATATATAAACACCAGTGGCTTGATGCTACACTCAATAGCTCCTGTTTTAAATGATGACTTGTGAATAACACTGAACAATGTTTTGTAACTAGCCAATGAATGTCAGTAACTCAATAGCTCCTATTTTAAATGATGACTTGTGAATAACACTGAATAATGTTTTGTAACACTATATGAATACTTTGTAACTGGCCAATGAATGCCACTGATTCAGTCAGATGAGTTATGAATAGTGTTTCGTAATACTCAATATTGTTCGTATCGGTTGATACACTAGTGTAATTCTATGATGACTAGCATTAGACTTAATGTGTCCTTTACCTTCTGACCTAATTACTGCAATATCCGTTTATCCTGTCCCTCCTCATGGTCATGGAGCACTATATTGGTTTTTGCACTAATTCTACGTTGCTGTAAAAGTATGGATTCTACAAGAATATGGTGTTGACATATCAAGCTGTCCACCACCTTGAACGATGGAGATGTTATTATGGTTCTACTGTTTGGTGTACCTAATGTACTACCAAAATGATAACATTGAATATTAATACAACATATCAGTGTCTTGGCTACACTAATAAATACTTCAGGGAAGAGAACTTCAGATTGTCTCACTTGGTGTTGTGCTTCTGTAGAAAGATATGGACTTTCAATGCAGCTACATGCAACCTACTGTGCTACAACCATGGTGCAATCCTTCCCATTCCTTTCCTAGTTCCTGTAAAATAGTAAAGGCTTATACAGTGCATTTAAATTCTTGTAAAATTATATGTTTTGTACTCAGTGCGTGTGCATTCTATTTTGTTAATATATTTTGTTCTCATTGCGTATATACTTTGTCATTTCTGAAAATGATGTATATACTCTGTGATTGTAGCCTTAGTAAACTAAATAGATTATAGAAAAATTTGTTGCTCATGGCAAGTCCAATTGACTCACCATCACTGCCAAATTTTTGCCCCCCAGTGGAGGGTTATGTAAGAGGTCCATAATTAAAGAATTTGTTGCTAGCGCACTCGAGCTGATGTAATTTTGATGTATTGCTCACGCGCTACCTGCGATATGTAAGCTAGAAGAGAATCTGAGACCAAAGAGTAGTATTGACTGCAGTAGGAACTGTGTAGCAGTAGGAGTTAGTTGTTGCTAGCGAGTAGTCGTGTCTGGTGTATCGTGTTGGCTGGGCCGGTCGTGTGCAGCGATGGCAGAGCCTGAGCGTTATAGGATAAGGTAAAAGCAGCCTCGCGCATATGTAGTATTGTTAATCAAGTCCCATGTAAACGTTTAAAAAAAAGATCTGTTAATAATAATCTTTCTCATAACAAGTACTTTTTGACATTAATCTCATTTCAAACAATTCAATAATTTCTCCAATCCTTGGCCATCCCGATTATTGAAAAGAAAAATCAGTTCTTCCCTTTTATATAAGACAAATCTATCGGCCAGCATTGCACTTAACTGCGCCAGGAAAAATATCTTATAGGAGCAGATATATACGCGTTATCCGGCGACCTAATTAAGGTAAGATTTTTCAGCTTATTCAGAATGATGTATCATGGCCATGACGCAGCATTGTTGACGTCCAAAATTTACCAGGTTAACTTGACTGTCAATTATTGAAAGGTTATAGGTTTGTCACATTGTATTATATTTTCACTGTTGGGTAATTACGCTAAATGAGAGTATTATTCATATTATTTTATTTTTGTGGGGAGGTTACAACTGTTGACCACTTCAAGTACCTAGGAACTCTTTTTAGTAATAACAACAGAACAGATATAGAAATAGATGCCCGTTTACCAACAGCAAACAAGACACTTTTTAGTTTCATCAAAATTCTAAGAAAAAGATCACTTAAACAGTAACTTCAAAATCCGCTTATATCAACCGACAATTATACCTGTGGTGTTGTATGGATATGAAATATCAATATGTAGAAAGAAAAATGAGGAAAAACTGTTAATATTCGAAAAAAAATTACTAAGGAAAATTTTTGGACCTGTATACGACGAAAATAACATGGAATGGAGAATAAGAAGAAATGAAAAGTTGAGAGGGCTGTACAAACACCGTAACATCGTCGAAGTGCTCAAGGGGAGAAGGTTGAATTGGGGAGGCCATATAGCAAGAATGACAGAGAATAGACTACCTATAACGGCATTCAGAAGAACAATAGATGGAACTAGAGGAAGAGGGAGACCCCGAACCAGATGGCGGGATAACATTCGGGAGGACACAACTAGGTGAACAGCAACAGCAACTGAACAAACAGCGCATCGGACAGGCAGAAGTGGAAGAGGCTCATAGAGCAGGCGTATGGTCGATAAGGCCCTTGCCACATTTAAAGCAAAGTAAGTAAGCCGTGGAGGCAGGAGGGGGAAGAGAAGGTGAACAGGGAGGGGGGAGGAAGTGAACGTAGAGATGGGGAAGAAGAGGGTGGACAGAGAGAGGGGAGGAAGAGAACGACGGAGAGAGAGAGAGAGAGAGAGAGAGAGAGAGAGAGAGAGAGAGAGAGAAAGAAAGGAGGAGGTGACGGACAGAGAGAGGGCGAAGATGGGGACTAGGACGTACGTCCAATCGTCATACATATTTAGCAGTTGCAAAGCATTGCCAGATTCGCTGGTGTTATAATAACATGAAACCCATTAATTGCAAATTCACGCGGTATTTTTTTCTTTTTTTTCATAAAATGCTGAAACCAGTATTTTCTCGTACTCACACCAGAGAGAAGTGATTATTCTAAATTCACCGAGACCAGGAGTCGGTACAGTGTTTTCGTGCTCGCAATCACAGCCAGCCTGGTACACTGTTCACCGAGTTTTTAGTCACTCTGACAGTTTCCTCTCTGCGCTGCAAGTGGTTTCTGTGTGCAGCAGCAGACAGTTCCCTCCCCAGCGAAGTCAACCATAGCTGGCGAACGCGTGAGTCCATCTGTAGACGAAAGAATGTGGTCCAGCCTATGATTCACGGTGGCACGCAAGGCCGCCTAGGAGCTACTTTGCGCCTGGACGGACACTTACTTCACGTGCGCCAAGCTATCTGTGAACCTTTTGCAGAATATTTGCAGAAAAGCTCTCCTTTATGCTACTGACCCGAGAACTCGTCACAAGACGCAGAGGTCGGAGCACCACCCGCTGTGCTAGCTGCAGGGCCATGGCAAAGTAAGCCACAGCACACAGAGGAATATACAAGGTGGTCCACTGATAGTGACCGGGCCAAATATCTCACGAAATAAGCATCAAACGAAAAAACTACAAAGAAAAAAACTCGTCTAGCTTCAAGGAGGAAACCAGATGGCGCTATGGTTGGCCCGCTAGATGGCGCTGCCATAGGTCAAACAGATATCAGCTGCGTTTTTTTTAAAAACGGGAACCCCCATTTTTTTATTACATACTCGTATAGTACGTAAAGACATATGAATGTTTTAGTTGGACCACTTTTTTCGCTTTGTGATAGATGGCGTTGTACTAGTCACAAACGTATAAGTACGTGGTATCACGTAACTTTCCGCCAGTGCGGACGGTATTTGCTTCGTGATACATTACACGTGTTAAAATGGAACGTTTACCAGTTGCGGAAAATGTCGATATCGTTTTGATGTGTGGCTATTGTGATCAAAATGCCCAACGGGCCTGTGCTATGTATGCTGCTCGGTATCCTGGACGACACCATCCAAGTGTCCGAACCGTTCGCCAGATAGTTACGTCATTTAAGGAAACAGGAAGTGTTCAGCCACGTGTGAAACGTCAACCACGACCGGCAACAAATGATGACGCCCAAGTAGATACCTTAGCTACTGTCACGGCTAATCCGCACATCAGTAGCAGACAAACTGCGTAAGAATCAGGAATCTCAAAAACGTCGGTGTTGAGAATGCTACATCAACATCGATTGCACCCGTACCATATTTCTATGCACCAGGAATTGCATGGCGACGACTTTGAATGTCGTGTACAGTTCTGCCTCTGGGCACAATAGAAATTATGGGACGATGACAGATTTTTAGCACGCGTTCTATTTAACGACGGAGCGTCATTCAGCAACGCGGTAACGTAAACCGGCATAATATGCACTATTGGGCAACGGAAAATCCACGACGGCTGCGACAAGTGGAACATCAGCGACCTTGGCGGGTTAATGTTTGGTGCGGCATTATGGGAGGAAGGATAATTGGCCCCCATTTTATCGATGGCAATCTAAATGGTGCAGTGTATGCTGATTTCCTACGTAATGTTCTACCGATGCTACTACAAGATGTTTCACTGCTTGACAGAATGGCGATGCACTTCCAACATGATGGATGTCCGGCACATAGCTCGCGTGCGGGTGAAGCAGTATTGAATATCATATTTCATTACAGGTGGATTGGTGGTCGAAGCACCATACCATGGCCCATACGTTCATCGGATATGACGTCCCCGGATTTCTTTCTGTGCGGAAAGTTGAAGGATATTTGCCATCGTGATCCACCGACAACGCCTGACAACATGCGTCAGCGCATTGTCAATGCATGTGCGAGCATTACGGAAGGCAAACTACTCGCTGTTAAGAGGAATGTCGTTACACGTATTGCCAAATGCATTGAGATTGACGAACATCATTTTGAGCATTTACTGCATTAATGTGTTTTTTATAGTTAATCACGCTGTAAGAGCATGTGTTCTCAGAAACGATAAGTTCAAAAAGGTACATGTATCACATTGGAACAAACGAAATAAAATTTTCAAACGTACCCACGTACTGTATTTTAATTTAAAAAACCTACCTCTTACTAACTGTTCGTCTAAAATTGTGAGCCATATGTTTGTGACTATTACAGCGCCATCTATCACAAGGAGAAAAAAGTGGTCCAACTAAAACATTCATATTTCTTTACGTACTACACGAATATGTAATAAAAAATGGGGGTTCCTATTTTTAAAAAAACGCAGTTGATATCCGTTTGACCTATGGCAGCGCATCTAGCGGGCCATGCATAGCGCCCTCTGGTTCTCCCCTTGAAGCTAGACAAGTTTCATTCTTTGTAGTTTTCTCGTTTGACGCTAATATAGATATATACAGGGTGGAGAGAATTTGTATCACGAAATTTTAACCCTGGTAACTGGTGCCAGTAGCTTCAAATGGTTCAAATGGCTCTGAGCACTATGCGACTTAACATCTGAGGTCATCAGTCCCCTAGGACGTAGAACTACTTAAACCTAACTAACCTAAGGTCATCACACACATCCATGCCCCAGGCAGGTATCGAACCTGCGACCGAAGCAGTCGCGCGGTTCCAGACTGTAGCGCGTAGAACCTCTCGGCCACACCGGCAGGTCCGTGCATTATCCTGCTGAAATGTAGGGTTTCGCAAGGATGGAATGAAGGGTAGAGCAACGGGTCGTAACACATCTGAAATGTAACTTCAACTGTTCAAAGTGCCGTCAATGCGAACAAGAGCTGACCGAGACGTGTAACCAATGTCACACCATACCATCACGCCGGGTGATACGCCAGTATGGCGATGACGAATACTCGCTTCCAATGTGCGTTCACCGCGATGTCGCCAAACACGGATGCGACCATCATGGTGCTGTAAACAGAACCTTTCTGTAAGCGAATTAACAGCTGTTGACGGTTTTGTCCCCGGTATGTCTTTTCATGAAACTACAACGGATGTGTCGGGACCTAGGCGGATTCGGCCCCAGGCCACCAGAGTGGAAGGCTGTCGCACTACCACCGAGCGTGTGGGTCGCCTTGGATACATCGCGATCTCCGGTAAGCAAAGCATTCGCGGTCATGACAGACCATCCGACAACAGGGCAATCCCGCGGCCAATCGGAGCGCATGGCGCCAGGTTATCGTAGTTTAAAAATGGTGCGTCGTCGACCTACATAACAGTACTAATTTTGCTTTCTACTGGCATCAGCTATCCAGGGTTAAAATTTCGTGACGCAACTTTCTTCAGCCTATACTCAGGGTTAGTCACTAACTATTGCCACCTCGAATAACTTCTAAAGTATGATAGTAGCTGAAACGTCTGTGGGACAAATGTTGGTTTTTTGTTGCTAGGTGGGGTCGCGTCAGAGATATGAAGGTCAACTTTTTTTTAATTTAATGCTATACTTTGGTACTTATTTTCTGGTAGCGGCAGTCGAGACGAATCCAATGACGTGTAACAGTAAGGTCTTTGAAGGTCAACGAAGATCACAATGGTGGCGTGAACATCCATTTCCAGAAGATATTCGAAGTGATGACCCTTGGTGTCAACGCAGTGCTGTAATCTTCTTATAATGGATTGAGTAATATTCCTGATCACTTCTCCACTTACCGAAGCACATGCTCTGACAATTCTCTGCCGTATATCGTGTAAATAGTAAATATTCGCCAAATACGACGTGCCCATCGAATGTGCCATTGACATGTAAACACCATTCGATGGTTTCGCAATACAACACTAACAGGAACGTTAAGACTAGTATCGTCGAATCAAGCCAATGTTAATTATGTATTCCTTCGAAAAACAAGTCGATAAGCTTCTCATTCACGGAGAATGCCAACGAAATTCAGTGAGAGCTAGGGAGTTATGCACTGAAAGATGTCCTCAACGTACTCACCCTACACGTAGTACATTTAAATATGTTATGATAAATTGAGAGCAACTGAATGTTTAACGCATCGGAAACATATCCGGCAAAGAAAAGTTACTAACGAGGAAGCGGAAATTGGCACTCTTGCCAGTGTGGTTCGCGATCATTGCAAGGGAGTCTGGCATGTTGGAGTAGTGTTGTTCGTGTTCTGCATCGACATAAATATCTTACCATATCGGTCTCTGCCGAGAAGTAACTGGTACGGATTTTATGCGTCGCATTGAATTCTGCCGATGGGCTCAACTTCAAATTCAGAGGCATGGCACAGTTCTTAATTTGATTTTATTTACTGACCTTCGTCACATTCACGAACCATAGAAATGTTACTTTGCGTAACATTCATTATTGGGCATCTGAAATTCCACGTTGGCTGCGGCAAGTTGCGCATCAAAAACTTTGGTCGGTGAATGTATAGTGTGGGTTTCTGGAACACAGAATTAGTAGGCCCCTATTTCATCGAAGGAAATGTTAATCATGGGAAATACACCATATTTATGCAAGAAACATTCTGTCTGTTATTGGAAGAAATACCTTTAGGAACAAGGAACAGAATGTGCTATCAACACGATGGGTGTTCGGCACGTTTTTTCGCTGATGGCTAGAAATGAGTTGCAGAGAATATTCCAAGATCGTCGGATTGGACATTATATAGGGTGAACATTAATAAAACAGACAAACTGCAGGGACGGATTTCTGACTAGGAATGGAGGAGAAAAGGTCCTATGAACATGTGTCCGGAAATGCATAGTTGCCACTGTAGATGGCGCTGATGAATAACAGTGCCTTCTCCACTTGCCGTGTGTTCCTTGCGTGTCGCAAGGTGACAGGGATAGTAGCGGTTGTCATTTGGCTTACACCATGTTGGCGGGCCACTTACCTGGAGCTTGTACTAGGGTTCGTCTCAGTATCCTGTAGAACGCGGTGTTCCAAATCTGGTGCATTCACAGCCTACCTCCTCCCTGTACGTTCGCCTGTTTTCAGAACCATACAAATGTTACGTGATGTGGTTGGTATCTGTGAGGGTACTTGTTTCGGTATAACCATGCTGCCTCTCGACCGTTTTCGTCTGCTTTGCCGAGCACAGACATAATCTCGCCTTGTTCCCGACATGAATACGGCACCATTCAGCTGTTTGCAGTACGCTGCTTCAATCACACAGTTGGGGTTGGATTGGGTTGTTTGGGGAAAGAGACCAAACTGCGAGGTTCAAAAAATGGCTCTGAGCACTATGGGACTCAACTGCTGTGGCCATTAGTCCCCTAGAACTTAGAACTACTTAAACCTAACTAACCTAAGGACATCACACAGTCGCACGGTTCCGGTCTGCGCGCTTAGAACCGCGAGACCACAATGCGAGGTCATCGGTCTCATCGGATTAAAGAAGGACGGGGAAGGAAGTCGGCCATGCTCTTTCAAAGAAACCATTCCGGCATTTACCTGGAGTGATTTAAGGAGATCACGGAAAATCTAAATAAGGATGGCCGGACGCGGGATTGAACCGTCGTCCTCCCGAATGCGAGTCCAGTGTGGTAACCACTGCGCCACCTCGCTCGGTAGTCACACAATATTGTATATTGATAAAGTTCGCCTATAGGCCTTGGTGAGTGAGTCTGAAAGTATCAAAATATGTGACATATAGGAAGTCTCTCTCAAGAAAGTGTTTCGGCAGACATTTGCAATTTCGTTTTTGGAAACATATACAGTAATGGAAATAAGTATTAGTACACTAGAGCATGGATAAGTAAACTGCATTTGTTGACACTACGAAACCAAAAAAACTAGTTGGATAAGCACTATACACACTGGCCAGTCGCCAATGCAGCTGTGCTGGTATATAGAACGAGAATGGACAAGCCTTTACAAAACAAAATACAAGAACGTCTTCCAAGTTCTCTACTTTGTTGGGAATTAAGTATTCATACATCCACAGAAAATGACACTTCTAACAAAGACAGAACATGTTTAATACTTCGTACGAATACCCTTCCGATGTATTACATCTCGCAACCTCCGCTGCATGGAATGGACCAATTTTCTTGTAGTTTCCGAAGTGATACCTTCCGATTCTCGAAGGAGAGCCTCTTCAAAGAGGCCTTACTACGGATGTCGTGTTTTCTCACTCGTGTTTCCAGCTCACCCCACAGGTGTTCGATGGGATTCAGGTTCGGACGGGGCTGGTGTTTTAAGTGTGTGTGAAGTGTTGTAGAGCAACCACGGCAGGACAATTTGCGCCGTATGTTTGGGATCATTGTCCTGTTGGAAGTAATAATTTCTAGGAAGACCCAAGGCGTCAACACTCTGTTGTAAGTTCTGTTTGAGAATGTTCATATACACAAATCTGTCCATGGTACCTTGCACAAACACTAATTATCCGACACCGGAACATACAGCCCCATACCATCACTCCACCACCTCGGTGCTTCACCGTGGGTTCAATGTTGTTTCGGTCGAGGTCTGTATTCGGTCTTCTCCAGACCACAATCCAACCATCATTGTGCACGAAATTAAATTTGCTTTCATCACTAAACAATACAGTATCCTAGAAGAGTGCTGTCTTGGATACGTGCTGTTTCGCGAATTCCATCCGCCACTTCCTGTTCTTTTTGCTGATGTAGGGCTTTCGTCTCGGGACCCTGGCTGTGTAGCCCGAACGACTGAGAATGGTTCGAACTGCCCCTGGAGTGATGTCCTTTTTGGAAGTGGTCATGTATATATGCGGATAGTGCCGACGCTGTCGTTTTCGGGTTTTTCTTGATGATTCGTAGTAGCAGTCTGGTCTCTCTTTTTGTAAGCTTCTGTGGACGACCGTGTCGTTCACTGTTTATTACTACACGTCTGTCCTTATACCGCTTAATGATAGATTTCACAGTCGCTCGGCTTCGTCCTATGGTTCGCAATTTCGGCATACGACTTGTGTTGAAGATATTGGGCGACAACGATGTTTCGTTCCTCAATGGTCGTTTCCTTCCCCTTGCGCCCTATTCTGCTGTTCCACGGTACCCACGTCCGACGTGATGTTGCTTCACGACCGCCACACGACTACACAAGTGTGGCATGCACTCCGGGCCTGCGTTAGCCGTTTGTTTGGTTGAAAGTAGTCCGCTGTAGGAATACATTTTTCCCTGTCGTAGACAGTGTGGAATGTAACAGATTTTATTTTCCCAGAATAGATTCATGGCATACGGGAAGCTTCATTCCCAAGAACGTGGTTAGCTGATAATGTGGCTGATTTACTATCCAGACACACCATCGTAGTTTGTCACAACCTACTGTATGAATACTTATTTCCATGACTGCAGGTAGCGTCAGCCAAAACAAATACTGCTCATCGGGTGTTCCCTGCGACGCCGAGCGTCGATGGAAATCGTCGTATTGTTTCCCGTCACAAACAAAACGATTCTTAAAGTGGAATTTTACGTGACCATCCGACAGAACGGTACCAAACCATTCTAATCCGATATTCGCTTTCTCGACGTGTATTAATAGGGGCAGTAAAATACGAAGAATAACCAGTCCACCACCCTGGCCCGCGATGACTCCTGCTGCCGTGCTGAAGCCCTAGTCAGTCACTGCTGGAATACTGAGTTTTCTTCGTGATTTACTGTCCCTGTTAACACATACAGATAAAACGAATAGCTCACTGAACTATTGAATGATCACGTAAATTCCCACTTTAAAAATATTTTTGTGTGCTATGGGAAGCGCCAGTGTCGTGATGTGATGAGCAGGATCAGTTTGGCCTGCCTCCAGTTACACGTTGCAAAAAAAGAAAAAAAAAAAAAAAAAAAAGGGAAATTACAAGTATCTGCTGAAACACTAGAGTGAACGTACCTGGCGACCGACCGGTAACAGAGACACCCGGTATACGGCCGTAATCTTTGATTGCATTGACTTACAAGCTTACGTTTTTCAAAATGACCAGGGACCGTATGTGACATAAATTTCAACTTGATACGCCTATTTGTTTCTGAGGGAAAAGAGGTCATAACAGTCGGACAGACAGACAGACAGACAGACGAACAGCGAAGTTATCATACAAGGATTCCGTTTTTACTGACTGAGGTATTTAAGCGTAAAAAGAAAAACGATTTAAGAATTAACCGGTAGAGGTACATGAGTTGTTGTAGAATCCTGGAACATGTTTTGTGTTCAGACATAATGACCTTTCTAGACTCTGACAAGCTCGTCTGCAGAAACCAGCACTGTTTTAGGAAGCAGCGATCATGCGAGACAAAGTTGGCCCTCTTTGTGCTCTAGATACCGGCTCCCAGGTTGATGCCTTATTCCTCGACTTTCGAAAGGCGTTCGACTCAGTTCCGCACTGTCGCTTGCTCCTAAAAGTGCGCGCTACGGTCTATCCGATGACATGTGCGGTTGGATACAAAGTTTTCTAACAGACAGAGAACAATACGTCGTCCTGAACGGGGTGACTTCAGCAGAAACAAGAGTAACATCAGGTGTGCCCCAAGGCAGCGTAGTAGGTCCGCTGCTTTTTACGATTTACATATACGATCTGGTTGATGGTATTGACAGCGGCATTAGACTGTTTGCCAATAAAGCCGTAGTCTGCAGGAAAGGAGTATCACACGAAAGTTGTGAACAAATCAATGGCGATTTGCAGGAAATAAATACGTGGTGTAATGACTGGCAGTTATCTCTCAATATTAGTAAGTGTAACATACTGTGTATAGCAAGGCGAAAATCCCCATTAATGTGCGGGTACAAAATAAATGGCCAGTCTTTAGAAGCGGTAACATCCGTCAAGTACCTGGGTGTGACTATTCGAAATGATCTCAAACGGAATGGTTAGATTACACAAGTAATGGGCAAGGCGAACTCTACATTGCGTTTTATTTGTTAAATCCTCAAGCTATGCAGACCTTCAGCAAAGGAAATAGCTTACAATACATTAGTTTGTCTACTCTTAGAGTATTGTTCGTTTGTTTGGGTCAGTTGGGTCTGATTCAAGAGATTGAGAAGGTCCAAAGAAGAGCGGCAAGATTCGTGACTGGTACATTTAGCCATCTCGAGAGCGTTACAGATCACATAGAAAGTTTGAAGTGGGACATACTTGCAGATAGACGGCGCGCTAAGCGGAAGGGGTTGCTCACTGAATTTCGAAATCCGATCTTAATACTGCAGTAGTATATCAAAGGTTGACGAACCCGTACTGAAGGAAATACGCTATCTGACTGAAGGCTTCCCGTTTAGCCTGGTTCTAGCTTCTGAGAACTCGAGTGAAGCTGTTTACTAAGCTGGACTGCTGCAACGTATCCGGTACAACAGTAAGTTAACAGGGAAACAGATCTCACAACCCATTTCGTGACATTTTAGTTTACTGTTGGGAACGCCTTAAATGAAATCTTTACATTTTACTTTGAAAAATACACAGCAGATTTGGGCGCCAAATATAGCAGAAATATCGATACAGCTAAAATACCTAACAGTACAAAGAACTGAAAAAGAGCATTGCCATTCCCACCCGGATACTTCGATTTTTTTGTTACAGATGCTTATCCAAAAGTCGAAAAAGGTTATAGGATATTTATGACAGTTCCAGTGGCTGCAGCATGTTGTCGATGCAGTTTGAGCACATTGAAGATGATAAGGAAGGTAACGGAAAGTAAAATTATATTAAAAACTTCGTTCTTTGGAAAAAAAATTGTTAGCGCATCATTATAGTCCTTATGTTTTATTTCGAATTAATGATTTATGGACATTAATAATTTATGAGGAGGAATTATATCCGTTCATTATTATGCAGCACATAAAAGCAGTATGGTTCAAATGGTTCTGAGCACTATGGGACTTAACATCTATGGTCATCAGTCCCCTAGAACTTAGAACTATTTAAACCTAGCTAACCTAAGGACAACACACAACACCCAGCCATCACGAGGCAGAGAAACTCCCTGACCCCGCCGGGAATAAAACCCGGGAACCCGGGCGTGGTGAGCGAGAACGCTACCGCACGACCACGAGACGCCGGCATAGCAGTATGGCATGGCGCATTATCGTGATGCAGAATCCAATTATCAGCAATGTCGGCCGGATACAAAGACCTCTTTTAAGCAGTCTTCCTAAAATTTCTTTTTGGTAGTATCAGTTAACTGTTTGTCTAGGAGGCACCCACTCTTTATGAACAATCGCCTTGGAATCAAAGAAGCACACAAGCATACATTTCACTTTTGACTTTGAAATGCGAGCTTTCTTTGGTCTGGCTGATCCCTTTGAGCACCATTGAGAACTTTGGCGTTTTGCCTCTGGATCGTACTGAAAAAACGAACTTTTATCACCAGTGCTAAAACGGCTCAACAATTCTCGAT
Source organism: Schistocerca gregaria (assembly GCF_023897955.1). Taxonomy (NCBI): domain Eukaryota; kingdom Metazoa; phylum Arthropoda; class Insecta; order Orthoptera; family Acrididae; genus Schistocerca; species Schistocerca gregaria. Next base: position 191,286,670 of record NC_064928.1, read on the forward strand.
TCATTTCCGTTTGCTCTAACAGATCGGCTGCCACATTTTTCCGTGTTTCCCGCTGTTGTGGTGTGAGATTTTTGGGGACCATTTTTGCACGAATTTTTCTCTTACCAGTATCTTCAGTTATTATTAGACGAACCGTTTCTCAATTGATGTCCAGTTCTTCTGCAATCATTTTCACGGATAATCTTCGATCAATGTACCCGTGGTCTATCGATCAACAACGAACTTAAGCGGATGTCTTCCGACGTCCGCACCCGAGCAGATGCAACAAACAAAACCCAACAAAATGAGATTAAAAAAAAGGGGGGGTAGCGTCTTTGGTTCATAATCAAAACGTCTTCGGTCCAGGGTTCGATCCACGCCACTGCCTAAATGTTGATAAATAGTCAGCATTGGCGGCCGAAGACTTCCGGCATAAGAAGTCAGCCTCATTCTGCCAACGGCCTTGTCAAAGAGGGCGGAGGAGCGGATAGAGGTTCAGGGCACTCTCTTGTCCTAGGGGTGGGAAATTGCCCCTAAAGGCGGAAGAATCAGCAATGATCAACGACATGAGGATGCAGAAGGCAATGGACACGTAACGTGTATCCACAGGACATGTGGCCTGTAGTTGAAGAAGTGTCATGATGATCTCTCCATTGGCAAAAGATTCCGGAATAGTCCCCCATTCGGATCTGCCAAGTGGGAGGTTACCATGAGAAAAAGATTGAATAATCAACGAAAGGATAATGTTCTACGAGTCGGGGCGTGGAATGTAAAAAGCTTGAACGTGGTAGGGAAACTAGAAAATCTGAAAAGGGAAATGCAAAGGCTCAATCTAGATATAGTAGGGGCCAGTGAAGTGAAGTGGAAGGAAGACAAGGATTTCTGGTCAGATGAGTATCGGGTAATATCAACAGCAGCAGAAAATGGTATAACAGGTGTAGGATTCGTTATGAATAGGAAGGTAGGACAGAAGGTGTGTTACTGTGAACAGTTTAGTGACCGGGTTATTCTAATCAGAATCGACAGCAGGCCAACAACGACAACGATAGTTCAAGTATACATGCCGACGTCGCAAGCTGATGATGAACAGATAGAGAAAGTGTATGAGGATATTGAAAGGGTAATGCAGTATGTAAAGGGGGACGAAAATCTAATAGTCATGGGCGACTGGAATGCAGTTGTAGGGGAAGGAGTAGAAGAAAAGGTTACAGGAGAATATGGGCTTGGGACAAGGAATGAAAGAGGAGAAAGACTAATTGAGTTCTGTAACAAGTTTCAGCTAGTAATAGCGAATACCCTGTTCAAGAATCACAAGAGGAGGAGGTATACTTGGAAAAGGCCGGGAGATACGGGAAGATTTCAATTAGATTACATCATGGTCAGACAGAGATTCCGAAATCAGATACTGGATTGTAAGGCGTACCCAGGAGCAGATATAGACTCTGATCACAATATAGTAGTGATGAAGAGTAGGCTGAAGTTCAAGACATTAGTCAGGAAGAACCAGTACGCTAAGAAGTGGGATACGGACGTTCTAAGGAATGACGAGATACGTTTGAAGTTCTCTAACGCTATAGATACAGCAATAAGGAATAGCGCAGGAGGCAACACAGTTGAAGAGGAATGGACGTCTCTAAAAAGGCCCATCACAGAAGTTGGGAAGGAAAACATAGGTACAAAGAAGGTAGCTGCGAAGAAACCATGGGTAACAGAAGAATTACTTCAGTTGATTGATGAAAGGAGGAAGGACAAACATGTTCCGGGAAAATCAGGAATACAGAAATACAAGTCGCTGAGGAATGAAATTAATAGGAAGTGCAGGGAAGCTAAGACGAAATGGCTGCAGGAAAAATGTGAAGACATCGAAAAAGATATGATTGCCGGAAGGACAGACTCAGCATACAGGAAAGACAAAACAACCTTTGTTGACATTAAAAAAAAGCAACTGTGGTAACATTAAGAGTGCAACAGGAATTCCACTGTTAAATGCAGAGGAGAGAGCAGATAGGTGGAAAGAACACATTGGAAACCTCTATGAGGGTGAAGATTTGTCTGATGTGATACAAGAAGAAACAGAAGTCGATTTAGAAGAGATAGGGGATCCAGTATTAGAATCGGGATTTAAAAGAGATTTGGAGGACTTACGGTCAAATAAGGCAGAAGGGATAGATAACATTCCATCAGAATTTCTAAAATCATTAGGGGAAGTGGCAACAGAATGACTATTCACGTTGGTGTGTAGAATATATGAGTCTGGCGACATACCATCTGACTTTCGGAAAAGCATCATCCACACAATTCCGAAGACGGCAAGAGCTGACAACTGCGAGAATTATCGCACAATCAGCTTAACAGCTCATGCATCGAAGCTGCTTACAAGAATAATATACAGAAGAATGGAAAAGAAAATTGAGAATGGACAAGGTGACGATCAGTTTGGCTTCAGGAAAAGTAAAGGCACGAGAGAGGCAATTCTGACGTTACGGCTAATAATGGAAGCAAGGCTAAAGAAAATCAAGACACGTTCATAGGATTTGTCGACCTGGAAAAAGCGTTCGACAATATAAAATGGTTCAAGCTGTTCGAGACACTGCAAAAAGTAGGGGTAAGCTTCAGGGAGAGACGGCTCAAATAAAATATGTACAACAACCAAGAGGGAATAATAAGAGTGGACGATCAAGAACGAAGTGCTCGTATTAAGATGGGAGTAAGACAAGGCTGTAGCCTTTCGCCCCTACTCTTCAATCTGTACATCGAGGAAGCAATGATGGAAATAAAACAAAGGTTCAGGAGTGGAATTAAAATACAAGGTGAAAGGATATCAATGATACGATTCGCTGATGACATTGCTATCCTCAGTGAAAGTGAAGAAGAATTAAATAATCTGCTGAACGGAATGAACAGTCTAATGAATACACAGTATGATTTGAGAGTAAATCGGAGAAAGACGAAGGTAATGAGAAGTAGTAGAAATGAGAACAGCGAGAAACTTAACATCAGGATTGATGGTCACGAAGTCAATGAAGTTAAGGAATTCTGCTACCTAGGCAGCAAAATAACCAATGACGGACGGAGCAAGGACCTCAAAAGCAGACTCGCTATGGCAAAAAAGGCATTTCTGGCCAAGAGAAGTCTACTAATATCAAATACCGGCCTTAATTTGAGGAAGAAATTTCTGAGGATGTACGTCTGGAGTACAGCATTGTATGGTAGTGAAACATGGACTGTGGGAAAACCGGAACAGAAGAGAATCGAAGCATTTGAGATGTGGTGCTATAGACGAATGTTGAAAATTAGGTGGACTGTTAAGGTAAGGAATGAGGAGGTTCTACGCAGAATCGTAGAGGAAAGGAATATGTGGAAAACACTGATAAGGAGAAGGGACAGGATGATAGGACATCTGCTAAGACATGAGGGAATGACTTCCATGGTACTAGAGGGAGCTGTAGAGGGCAAAAACTGTAGAGGAAGACAGAGATTGGAATACGTCAAGCAAATAATTGAGGACATAGGTTGCAAGTGATACTCTGAGATGGTTAGCACAGGAAAGGAATTCGTGGAAAAAAAAAACTTTCTTCTATGATAAGTCGTAGGGTCAGTATTGCCTCACGTGTTCCAATATTTCTACGGAATCCAAACTGATCTTCCCCGAGGTCGGCTGCTACTAGTTTTTCCATTCGTCTGTAAAGAATTCGCGTTAGTATTTTGCAACCGTGACTTAAACTGATGGTTCGGTAATTTTCACATCTGTCAACACCTGCTTTCTTTGGTATTGGAATTATTATATTCTTCTTGACCCCTACTGGGGTCAAAATTGCTATTTCACAAGAAGTAAACGAATCGTCGGATGTAACGTTCTTGTTGGTACCCTGAATATCCTCAGTCATATGCAGATGGCTAGTTCGCAGTCATGTTGCCCTTTAACAACATAATTATGGTATACCGTAACGCATGAAACTTGTTTCGGAATCACACTACGGTGCTATTGTTATGCCATATTTACCTGTCTTACTGGGTATGCCAGTTTTGAATGGACATCACCCCCTGGATCCAAGTAGTTCCTCGTCAGTTGTAACATGTTCAAAAGGTTTGTATTATTTCTGACTATCTCATTAAAACTGCCCCACTCTTCCCTAATTTGTCATATTTGCATCTCTCATGCCTCGTAGATTTTTCGTGAAATCGCAAAGAGTTCAACACATATTCAAAGATGTTCTTACTCATAATTCCTCTGAATTGAGGAGGTCTTAATTTCTGAGACCGCATTTCTTCGCTGTTCAAACCACAGTTTCTCAGGGCACCACTAAGGTAAAGGATACCTACCAATAGCTTTAACTCACACAAGTTTGTTGGGTGAAGGCAGCTTTGACCTGAAAAAAAAAGTGTTTGCTGAAATCGATTTCTGAATTAGTGTGAAAACTTGAAAATATCCTCTTTATTTCAAGCATTTCGTGCTTGAATTTCGGTTTCTGGACAGCGTTGTATCAAATTTTGATTCCTTGTTCTCTTATCAACTGAGTGGAAAGCGTTTCTGAACCACTTGTAGCTATTCATCCCACGGGCAATTTTCCTACAAACTGGTTGTTCACTTACGTCATCGGACCTTCCTTGAAACTCGTCCTCCACATCATGTTATTTAATTGTGGCAGTATCTTCCTCTTCATCAACACAAGTTCCTCGACAATCATTGAAGTCACTACATTTTATACGGTCAGTTTCTGCATCATCGTTCATTATGTATTCGTGTAATTTCTTCTGCCGAAAGGTCACTGCGTGAATACGCCATTTTGTTGGCTGAAGATATTATAAAATTAATAGTAAATGGGTAGTAATGGATTTTAATACCTTGACCAGAATTTTAACAGCTATATATGACATGTATTTTAAAAGAAAGCAAGGTACCTAAACAATACTGTTGCACAAACCACACCCTGGGGTCGTATACGATCCTATCACGAAAATACTACACAACAATATATAAAATACTCTCGACTGATGTTAGCACTTTTTTTTGTCATCTGTCTTCCGACTGGTTTGATACGGCCTGTCATGAGTTCCTCTCCTGTGCCAACGTTTTCATGTCAGAGTAGCACTTGCAACCTACACCCTCAACTATTAGCCGGATGTATTCCAATCTCTGTCTCCCTCTACAATTTTTGCCCTCTTCAGCACCCTCTAGTACCACGGAAGTCTTTCCCTGATGTCTTAACACATTTTCTGTCATGTTGTCCCTTCTTAGTCTTTCCCTTTCTTCTCCAATTCTGCGCAGATGCTCCTCATTCCTTACCCTGTCACTCCACTTTTTTCAACATTCGTCTGTAGCACCATATCCCAAATGCTTCGATTGTCTTCTGTTCCGGTTTTCCCACAGTCCATGTTTCACTATCATACAATGCTATACTCCAAACGTACATCCTCAGAAATATGTTCCTGAAATTAAGGCCAGGAATGTCCTTTTGCCGGTGCTATTCTGCTTTTGATGTCCTCCTTACTCCGTCCGTCATTGGTTATTTTTATGCCTAGGTAGCAGAATTTCTTCATCTACTTCGTGACGATCAATCCTAATGTTAAGTTTCTCATTGTTTTCATTTCTGCTACTTCACATTGCTTTCGTCTTTCTTCGATTTACTCTCCGTCCATTCTCTGTACTCATAGGCTGTTCATTCCACTCAGCAGATCACGTAGTTCTTCTTCACTTTCACTCATTGGTAATCTTTCACCTTGCATTTTAATTCCTCTGCTCAACCTTTCTTTTGTTTCCATCATTGCTTCGTCGATATTCAGACTGAACGGCAGATGCTAAAGACTGCATCCTTGTTTAACCCTTTTTAATCTGAGTACTTTCTTCCATTCTTCTGTATATTATTCTTGTCAGCAACTTGGATGCATGAGCTGCTAAGTTGATTGTGCGATAATTCTCGCACCTTTCTGCTCTTGCAGTCTGCGGGATTGTGTGGATGATATTTTTTCGGCAATCAGATGGTATTTCGCCAGACATACTTTCTACACATCAACGCGAATAGTCGTTTTGTTTCCACTTACCCCACCGACCTTAGAAATTCTGGTGGAATGTTATCTAACCCATCTGCCGTATTTGTTAAGTCCTCCAAGACTCCAATAAATTCTGTTTCTAATACCGGATTCCCTACCTCCTCTAAATAGACTCCTGTTTCTTCTTCTGTCACACCAGACAATCTTCCCTTAATAGACGCCTTCAATGTACTCTTTCCATCTATCCGCTCTCTCCTCTGCAATTTAACTGTGGAATTCCCGTTGCACTCTTAATATTACCACCCTAGCTTTCAGTTTCACCGAAGGTCGTTTGGACTTTCCTGTATGCTGAGTCAGTCCTTCCGACAATCATTTCTTTTTTGATTTCTTCGCTTTTTTCATGGAGCCATTTCTTCCAGCTTCCCTGCACTTCCTATGTATTTCATTCCTCAGCCAGCTGGCCCTTGTGACCGAGCGGTTCCAGGCAAAGCATCGGGCATGAATGTGTGTGATGGCCTTACGTTACTTAGATTTAAGTAGTTCGAAGTCCTAGGGGACTGATTTTAAGTCCCATAGTGCTCAGAGTCATTTGAACCATTTTTGATACTAAAAGGGTAACATAGTATGTAAAGGGAGATGGAAATCTAATAGTCATGGGGGATTGGATTGCAGGGGAAGTAGCAGAAAAAAACGGTCACATGAGAATATGTGCTTGGGACAAGGAATGAGAGAGGAGATCTGTAATAAATTCTAGTAATAGCGAATGGTCTTATCAAGAATCACAACAGGAGGAGGTATGCTTGGAAAAGGCCGGGTGATACGGGAAGATTTCAATTAGATTACATCATGGTCAGACAGAGATTCCAAAATCAGATACTGGATTGAAAAGCGTACCCAGGAGGGTATAGACTCATATCACAATATTGGTGAAGAGTAGGCTGAAGTTTAAGAGATTAAAGAATCAATACGCAAAGAAGTGGGATCCGGACTTAATAAGGAATGACATACGCTTGAAGTTCTCTAACGCTACAGATAGAGCAATAGCAAATAGCTCAGTAGGTTCAAAATGGTTCAAATGGCTCTGAGCAATATGGGACTTAACATCTTAGGTCATCAGTCCCCTAGAACTTAGCACTACTTAAACGTAACTAACCTAAGGACATCGCACACAGTCATGCCCGAGGCAGGATTCGAACCTGCGACCGTAGCGGTCGTGCGGTTCCAGACTGAAGCGGCTAGAACCGTGCTCAGTAGGCAGTACAGTCGAAGAGGAAGGGCAATCACAGAAGTCTAAAAGAAAAACATAGATACAAAGAAGGTGACTGCAAAGAAGCCATGGGTAAGAGAAGAAATACTTCAGTTGATCGATGGAAGAAGAAACGTTCAGGCAAATTCAGGAGTAAATAAATACTAGACGCTGATGAATGGCTCAAATGGCACTGAGCACTATGGGACTTACATCTGAAGTCATCAGTCCCCTAGAACTTAGAACTACATCACACACATCCATGCCCGAGGCAGGATTCGAATCTGCGACCGTAGCGGTCGCGCGGTTCCAGACTAAAGCGCCTAGAACCACTTGGCCACACTGGCCGCCCTTTCAATATCCTCACGTATTTTCTCTATTTCTTCATCCTCAGCTCGCGATGACGGTAGGTATATCTGAACCATCGTTGTCGATGTTGGTTCGTTGCCTATTCTGATAAGAACACCCTGTCACTGAACTGTTCACAGTAACACATTCTCTGACCTTCTTTCCTATTCATAACGAATCCTACTGCCGTTATACCATTTTCTATTGCTGTTGACATTACCCCATATTCATCCGATCATAAATCCTTGTCTTCTTTCCATTTCACCTCACTGACCCCTACTATATCTAGGCTAAGCCTTTTGCATTTCCCTTTTCAGTTTTTCCGCATCCCTACCACGCTCAGCTTAATTAGATACACAAAAACTGAAGGTAGACAGAAAAAGAGCGCGCTGACATTTAAGGCAATAAAACAGCTGGGGCTTGGCAAAACGACAGTTTTGTTCTAGGGTTAAGTAATGACTTGCGTGATGTTGATAAAATAACAGTATGTGTAATTCTGGCGGTTCGATTTTGTGGCAAAAATATGTTTCCATCGGCAGCATTCTGCCGTGGGCATTGCACCTCTGTAACATACAGCTTCTTTTCTGATGCATTTGGTGCTGGGAGACTTGAGATATGGAGTGTTTTACACAGCGTCGACTTGTTCTGAACGGTTAGTAGCCCGGCCGTTGGCTGGGCCAGTTTGACGTCAGCGGCAGCTCGCGCCTGCGTAATGCGTCGCCTCGTCCGCCATGCTGCGCATTTAATTCAGCCGCTGGTCAGGTTAGATAATATAATCGCCGCTGCTGCCGTTCTTTCTACACGGAGCGCCGTCTCATCCTCTCACTAAGGGAGCGTGCAGAGGATGTAGGGCTCCTTCGGGGCGGTGGTTCTCAGGCAGACGAGAACAACAAAAGGTTTCCGAACCTGTCGTGGCGTAGGCAGGAAAGGAATGCGGTGCAGTGAAAGTTTTCACGGCCGCTCGTCTTGGCCGCTGATGAACCTTCCAGGCTGTACGGTCTCGGTCCGTACCTGATGTTTCGCCCAGGCCACCGTCGCACATCTTCAGAGTCTTGGCAACGCCCGCGCGCGATGGCCCTGCGGTCTAGGGCGCCTTGTCACGGTTCCCTAGTCGGAGGTTCGAATCCTCCCTCGGGCATGAGTGTGCATGTTGTTCTTAGCGTAGGTTAGTATAAGCTAGGTTAAGTACTGTGTAATCCTAGGGACCGATGACCTCAGGAGTCCTCACCGCAATTTTTTTTTTCTTGGCAACTGGTGTTTCGGACGTCGGACGGAGAGTCACATAAAATACCGTGTGAAGTAGGCCTAGTGATCCGTCGCCAGGGCGTACGACCCGGCCGCAGGTCGCAGCTTTCTGGATAAATCCGACATCCCTGCTGGCGACAGTCGATCGCTCGATATTCCCGAGCCGGCCAGAGTGACCGAGAGGTTCTATGCGCTACAGTCTGGAACCGCGCGACCGCTACGGTCGCAGGTTCAAATCCTGCCTCGGACATGGATGTGTGTGATGTCCTTAGGTTAGTTAGGTTTAAGTAGTTCCAAGTTCTAGGGGACTGATGACCACATAAGTTAAATCCCATAGTGCTCAGAGGCATTTGAACCTTTTTTTTTAAATTCCCGAGCAGTCTGTATAACTGGAACTGATGGGAACGTCACAGTAATAGTTGGGATGCACTGGGCTCGCTCTAATTATTTTGAGTTGTTTGAGAAACGACTATACATATTATTAAAGTGTCTAACTTCGAAACAGAACAACGTACCTTAATATTAAGTGACCATTTTAATAGAAGTGTCCAAGGCAAATCTAATATACAGCTATACTCAAGTCATTTCATATGATCTGATTGATCCCGTAGTTCAAAAAAACATTAAGGGTTAGTTTGTTTGGGGGAGGACACCAAACAGCGGCGTCATCGGTCTCATTGGATTAGGGAAGGACGGGGAAGGAAATGGGACGTGTCCTTTCAAAGGAACCATCCCGGCATTTGCCAGGAGCGCTTTACGGAAATCACAGAGCACGCAAAAGAACTTGCCCCACTTCTTGCAGAGATGTTCCGTAGGTCTCTAGAAGAGCGTAGCGTTCCAAAGGATTGGAAAAGGGCACAGGTCATCCCCGTTTTCAAGAAGGGACGTCGAGCAGATGTTCAGAACTATAGACCTGTATCTCTAACGTCGATCAGTTGTAGAATTTTGGAATACGTATTATGTTCGAGTATAACGACTTTTCTGGAGACTAGAAATCTACTCTGTAGGAATCAGCATGGGTTTCGAAAAAGACGATCGTGTGAAACCCAGCTCGCGCTATTCGTCCACGAGACTCAGAGGGCCATAGAAACGGGATCCCAGGTAGATGCGGTGTTTCTTGACTTCCGCAAGGCGTTCGATACAGTTCCCCACAGTCGTTTAATGAACAAAGTAAGAGCATATGGACTATCATACCAATTGCGTGATTGGGTTGAAGAGTTCCTAGATAACAGAACGCAGCATGTCATTCTCAATGGAGAGAAGTCTTCCGAAGTAAGAGTGATTTTAGGCGTGCCGCAGGGGAGTGTCATAGGATCGTTGCTATTCACAATATACATAAATGACCTGGTGGATGACATCGGAAGTTCACTGAGGCTTTTTGCAGATGATGCTGTGGTGTATCGAGAGGTTGCAACAATGGAAAATTGTACTGAAATGCAGGAGGATCTGCAGCGAATTGACGCATGGTGCACGGAATGGCAATTGAATCTCAATGTAGACAAGTGTAATGTAATGAGAATACATAGAAAGATAGGTCCCTTATCATTAGGTACAATATAGCAGGTCAGCAACTGGAAGCAGTTAATTCCATAAATTATCTGGGAGTACGCATTAGGAGTGATTTAAAATGGAATGACCATATAAAATTAATCGTCGGTAAAGCAGATGCCAGACTGAGATACATTGGAAGAATCCTAAGAAAATGCAATCCGAAAACAAAGGAAGTAGGTTACAGTACACTTGTTCGCCCACTGCTTGAATACTGCTCACTGGTGTGGGATCCGTACCAGATAGGGTTGATAGAAGAGATAGAGAAGATCTAACGGAGAGCAGCGATCTTCGTTACAGGATCATTTACTAATCGAGAAAGCGTTACGGGACTGATAGATGAACTCCAGTGGAAAACTCTGCAGGAGAGACGCTCTGTAGCTCGGTACGGGCTTTTTGTTAAAGTTTCGAGAACATACCTTCACCGAGGAGTCAAGCAGTATATTGCTCCCTTCTACGTATATCTCGCGAAGAGACCATGAGGATAAAATCAGAGAGATTAGAGCCCACACAGAGGCATACCGACTTTCCACGAACAATAAGAGGCTGGAATAGAAGGGAGAACCGATAAGAGGTACTCAAAGTAACCTCTGCTACACACCGTCTGGTGGCTTGCGGAGTATGGATGTAGATGTACAGGTTGTAGTCGTCCCTCGGGGATGAGTGAGTGTGTAGTCCTTAGTGTAGGTTAGTTTAACTTAGGTTAGGTAGTGTGTAAGCCTAGGGACCAACGACCTCAGCAGTTTGGTCCCATACTCCTCACCACATTTTTTTTTCTTGGCAACTGGCGTTTCGGATTTCGGAGAGTGACATACAAATCTGACATCACTGCTACCGACAGTCGATCGCTCGAAATTCCCGAGCAGTCTGTATAACTGGAACTAATGGGAACTTCACAAAAAGGTTAAAATGGCTCTGAACACTATCGGACTTAACTTCTGAGATCATCAGTCCCCTAGAACTTAGAACTACTTAAACCTAACTAACCTAAGGACATCACACACATCCATGTCCGAGGCAGTACTCGAACTTGCGACCGTAACAGCAGCGCGGTTCCGGACTGAAGCGCCTAGAACCGCTCGGCCTCAGTGGTCGGCGCTACGACACAGTAATAGTTGGGATGCACTGGGCTCGCTCTAGTTATTTTATTTGAGAAATGACTACACATATTATTGTTTTTAACTTTGAATCGGAATGACATACCTCAATGTTAAGTGACCATTTTTAATTTAAGTTTCCAAGACAAATCTATCATACAGATACGCTCAAGTCACTTCTCATTTCATATAATCTAACTGATCCCGTACCTCAGAAATACATTGTCATTTAAATTAGTCCACACAGCTTTAAACCTACGGGCAGTAATTAATTTGGGACCCAACTGGTAGTTCCAAGGTTGTGGAGTAGGAAAGGTTCTGAGACAAGGAGTGTTAAGCGCTATTTAAAAACAAAGCGTATTTATTTTAACAAATACCATAACGCTAGTAATTACAAATAACAGTTACTGACATCTATTCGAATTTAGCCAGAGCTTTGTGTTACTTGTGAAACCATTATGGTTTAAATTTATGGAAAGCTTTGCAAAAAAATCAAATCACAAAAATTTTTAATCAATTTACAACAGATTAAAATATCAACCATAAACATTCCAAAGCTTTCATCAGTTTTGAAACTTTCTTTAAGAAAACTCTACAATGAATTTTAGGAAAACGAATGTTCGCGGTCATAAGCAAATTGAAGTACTTCACAGGTAAGTAGCAACGCAATGGCAAGTTTGCCAATCCTTTTTACAATAGACGAACATGAAGCACCTCGTTATCAAAAGAACTCCGCTTACGTGTGCGTATTAACTTTAGACTGGTAACACTCTATGGTTGGTATTTTTGCCTTCCACCAACACAGATTCCGCACATAGTAATAAAAACGTGTGTCCGGGAACTATGGACGAATTTGAATTTTGCGCCATTTTGTCATACGACGGTTGGCCGCTGTGTTTATTTCATATTTGTTATCTGCGATCCTATTAGTAGCCTGATAGCTTTTCTTTCAAAATGGTTCAAATGGCTCTGAGCACTATGGGACTCAACTGCTGTGGTCATCAGTCCCCTAGAACTTAGAACTACGTAAACCTAACTAACCTAGGGACATCACATACATCCATGCCCGAGGCAGGATTCGAACCTGCGACCGTAGCAGTCGCGCGGTTCCGGACTGAACGCCTAGAACCGCTAGACCACCGCGGCCGGCACCTTTTCTTTGGTGAGTGTTGTTGTTTGATGTTTATTTTCATCGTGGAGCAAATGACAACTGAGCAACGTATCCAAGTGCTAAAAAGTTACTATAAAAACAGTGAAGTTCCACGGCAACCGTTCGTGTATTGCGTGTGACACTCGGACCCAATGCTGCTCCAACCGAATCATCAGTTCGGAAATAGATCCGGAAGTTTGAGACCACGAGGTCTTTTTAAACGTTAAGAAAACGGGACAACCGCTTTCTGTTCGAGCAGAAGAAAACGTTGCTGTCGTGCCTGACAATGTGATGTAAGTCCCAGAAAATCTGTTCCCGACGAGCTCAACAATTGCATTTAGCGTCAAGTTCACTGCATGAAATCCTATCAAAAGATCTGAAAATGAATGTGTACAAGATTCAGCTTACACAAGAGCTGAGCTAATAGATCACGAAAAGAGACATCGATTTCCTCAGGAGGTCTTGGTTCGGCAAACGGAGAACGAGAACTTCACAAAAAGGATAATTTTCTCACAAGAGGCGCCGTTCGACTTAAGTGGTACATCAATAAGCAGAACTGCAAAATTTGGAGTTACAAAAATACGCAAGTGAATGTGGAATTAGATACATCCACAACGCATGATTGTGTGTTTCTGATTGGTTTTTCCTCGTACTGATGAAAATTTTTGTTTCAACAAGATCGTGCGACATTTCACACATATCGTGAAAAGATTGCTCTGTTGAATGTCAAGCTTCCTCAAAAAAATTATCTCTTTTGCGGGTCAACCAGGAATGACCCGCCAGATCATACAATCTTACGCCTTGTGAGTGTTTTTGTGGGGCTTTGTGAAATCAAAAGTGTACATGATCAAACCCCAAACAATACACCAACTGAAGGATGAAATCCCACCAGATGTTTGTGAACACTTCATGGAGAACTTCAATGAACGCATTGTTCATTCCCGCTCGGTCTTTGGTGGTCATATGAAGGATACAATTTTTCATACATAAATGGAAGAACTTACTTAGTGTGTTTGTAAAAAAACATTACATTTTCAATAAATTTTTTATGTTATATAGCAGCCTCTACCTCCTACAGCACAGCTATTTACCACATAGGCCGCGGTGGTCTCGCGGTTCTAGGCGCGCAGTCCGGAACCGTGCGACTGCTACGGTCGCAGGTTCGAATCCTGCCTCGGTATGGGTGTGTGTGATGTCCTTAGGTTAGTTAGGTTTAAGTAGTTCTAAGTTCTAGGGGACTGATGACGACAGAAGTTGAGTCCCATAGTGCTCAGAGCCATTTGAGCGATTTTACCACATATAGTAATTGAGCAATTTGTGTGAAATATCTTGGCTCTCAATAAGATCAGAGCTTCGCGTAGTTAAATGATATAAAAAAGAGGCCTATAACTTATCCAAAAATGTTTCTCAGCTCTCACATGCGGTTTATAACAAGAGTTGTAGTAATCAGCAGTGCTGCTATTTACAACGTTTCTGCAGACACATCGAGCTGCAGATCAAATTGAGCAAATAATTGTTGTTTTGTTCTTAAACTACTGATGCTTAAGTTCGTAGCATTTTGCATATGCTTAGTAGTCACAAGAGTTACACACAACACAGAGTTTAGGCGTCATATTCTCCTTAACAATCTGCCTACGCTGGGGTGATTTTCGATTACGCGACTGTAGAAATCGCATGGTTTTGAGGCGAAGAACTCATCGAGCCACGTTTAAAGCGCATTTTCATCTGGAAAGGAAGTTGCTTGAAGGTTTTCCGGCAGCGAGTGGAACAGTTGAAAATCAGAGGGCGCAACATCAATTGAATAAGGTGGGTGTGGAATTACTTTCGAACCCAACTCTTGTATAATGTTTTTTGTCAGAGTATCATACCAACATACCTAGTGTGGAATAACGTGCAAATTTTCGTTTCAGGACTAAATGGCGATTGAGATATTTGTGTCACAGGGAGCGGGGGTGGACTCTACTTCGCAATTTCTGTTGACACTTACGGCGAAGTGTCCAGGGTATTTTATTGCCATGGTCATGGCCCATGCGCGTGCTGCGTTTTAGGTATCGTTACACGTGGGACGGCAGCCAAGCTGTCTCGAGTACTGTCAAGTACGATAATAAGGGTAAGTTTCGTGCTGTGCGTTACGTGCACACCACTTAGAGATAATATGGGACAACAGCTTTACCGGCGCATTTGACTTGGACAGCACTGGCCGGTCATCTGGTACAGTTAGCCTGCAGTGACGTGGCCAGCTGCAGTTCACACGTAAAAAGAGACGAGCAGAGGAGCAATACAGCTTCGAATGTCATTAACTTTGTCAGAGTATCACAGGGCTATCCAAACATTTTAGCCTAGAACCACAGTGACTCTTCCACTAAGCCCAAGAGCCATGTCCTAGCTACAATTATTCTAAGTTTTCTTGAGTCCTGATACGCTCGTATTGCTCGGTACAACGGAGAAGTTTTCGTGACGCTTAGCACTGCTGCTAATCTTTACGAGCTGACACTGATTGCACTGCAGTAGTCATTACGCAGTGAAACGCTTATTGTTTGACCTTGAACTGTGGCCCCAATTTCATTTCATATACATTGCTAAAAATAAATACAACTCGCGAAGGTCGGTGTAAGGCGCTTTCACGCGACGTTGTTCCTTCCGAGCGCCATTAACGTCACAGCAAGTTGTCAGAACGTAGGGCGAGCTTCATATGGTATCAGCACGATGGGTATATTCACACCGCTACTTCCCTCACTACGCGGCGGCAATAGTTCTTACCTCTTCCTTACTTGCGGTCAGCCCCGGCATGATTCTATAAAAAGTTTGACAGGCTACCGTTAATCATACCAACATACCTCGTGTGGAATAACGTGCAAATTTTCGTTTCAGGACTAAATGGCGATAGAGATATTTGTGTCACAGGGAGCGGGGCTGGATCTACTACGCAATTTCTGTTGACACTTACGGCGAAGTGTCCAGGACATTTTATTGCCATGGTCATGGCCGATGCGCGTGCTGCGTTTTAGGTATCGTTACGACCACTTCCGTAAATGCTAAATGTACACTCCTGGAAATGGGAAAAAGAACACATTGACACCGGTGTGTCAGACCCACCACACTTGCTGCGGACACTGCGAGAGGACTGTACAAGCAATGATCACACACACGGCACAGCGGACACACCAGGAACCGCGGTGTTGGCCGTCGAATGGCGCTAGCTGCGCAGCATTTGTGCACCGCAGCCGTCAGTGTCAGCCAGTTTGCCGCGGCATACGGAGCTCCATCGCAGTCTTTAACACCGGTAGCATGCCGCGACAGCGTGGACGTGAACCGCATGTGCAGTTGACGGACTTTGAGCGAGGGCGTATAGTGGGCATGCGGGAGGCCGGGTGGACGTACCGCCGAATTGCTCAACACGTGGGGCGTGAGGTCTCCACAGTACATAGATGTTGTCGCCAGTGGTCGGCGGAAGGTGCACGTGCCCGTCGACCTGGGACCGGACCGCAGCGACGCACGGATGCACGCCAAGACCGTAGGATCCTACACAGTGCCGTAGGGGACCGCACCGCCACTTCCCAGCAAATTAGGGACACTGTTGCTCCTGGGGTACCGGCGAGGACCATTCGCAACCGTCTCCATGAAGCTGGGCTACGGTCCCGCACACCGTTAGGCCGTCTTCCGCTCACGCCCCAGCATCGTGCAGCCCGCCTCCAGTGGTGTCGCGACAGGCGTGAATGGAGGGACGAATGGAGACGTGTCGTCTTCAGCGATGAGAGTCGCTTCTGCCTTGGTGCCAATGATGGTCGTATGCGTGTTTGGCGCCGTGCAGGTGAGCGCCACAATCAGGACTGCATACGACCGAGGCACACAGGGCCAACACCCGGCATTATGGTATGGGGAGCGATCTCCTACACTGGCCGTACACCTCTGGTGATCGTCGAGGGGACACTGAATAGTGCACGGTACATCCAAACCGTCATCGAACCCATCGTTCTACCATTCCTAGACCGGCAAGGGAACTTGTTGTTCCAACAGGACAATGCACGTCCGCATGTATCCCGTGCCACCCAACGTGCTCTAGAAGGTGTAAGTCAACTACCCTGGCCAGCAAGATCTCCGGATCTTTCCCCCATTGAGCATGTTTGGGACTGTATGAAGTGTCGTCTCACGCGGTCTGCACGTCCAGCACGAACGCTGGTCCAACTGAGGCGCCAGGTGGAAATGGCATGGCAAGCAGTTCCACAGTACTACATCCAGCATCTCTACGATCGTCTCCATGGGAGAATAGCAGCCTGCATTGCTGCGAAAGGTGGATATACACTGTACTAGTGCCGACATTGTGCATGCTCTGTTGCCTGTGTCTATGTGCCTGTGGTTCTGTCAGTGTGATCATGTGATGTATCTGACCCCAGGAATGTGTCCATAAAGTTTCCCCTTCCTGGGACAATGAATTCACGGTGTTCTTATTTCAATTTCCAGGAGTGTATATAATCCGTTCATCATAAGAATAAACCTGATGTAAACATTGCACTATGTATTCGTCCCAGTTTGCTGGAACCTCATTGGATTTTCGTTTCACATGGGACGGCAGCCAAGCTGTCTCGAGTACTGTCAAGTACGATAATAAGGGTAAGTTTAGTGCTGTGCGTTACGTGCACACTACATAGCGATAATATGGGACAACAGCTTTACCGGCCGCATTTAACTTGGACAGCACTGGCCGGTCATCTGGTACACTTAGCCTGCAGTGACGTGGCCAGCTGCAGTTCACACGTAAAAAGAGACGAGCAGAGGAGCAGTACAGCTTCGAATGTCATTAATTTTTAAGCAGAAGAAAGTAATACACTGCAAATCTCCCACAACACGCTCCTTAGATGACTAGACGAAAACCGCAACACGATATCGTTTTTAGCTAACATACTATTGTAATTAAAAACAAGAATGACGAAAATTCCTGACTTCACCACAGGCTATTTTTTCGGCGTAAGCTGTGTATAACGTAGATTTCACCGTATAGTTAAATATTGAAGCCACTGAAGGTATTACTTACGGTCAGCCATTTGGTAAATCTTAGCTCCTTATCCGAATCCGAGAAATACATTTCAGTTCTGGAAGTGTCAAATGCTACGTTGATAACGAGCCTATCAACAACAGAATCCACGAAGCCAACTAGGAGCAGCATTTTCTCTTCTTCTTTTATAATGAGCCGTTCTATATCTCGCCAGCGTTCGGTAGTGACGTGTGAAAAAGCTGCGTGTGTTAGTTCCAGTACGTCTGGCAGCTTAACAGTCTTGCTACTTCTCGGGCCAAACCCCGCAGCTTGGCTCCAGATCAGTTCTGTTGGGTTCATATTGTAATGGTGCTGTAAGTAGCAAATGTAAAAATGCAGCATTTGTGTGATGTGCTCGATGCTGTGAAAATGTTTCTACAATAATGTACCACGATCGCTGTGATGTGAAACGATGGACATAATCGACATAAAGAGAATTAGATCTTTCATTTTTGCATAAAGAAATGAAATTGTTATGTTTTCTTAATTTAAACAACTTTTATGAACATCTTTCATAAAACATCGATAATTAATAATTTTAATTTGAAATGGAAACAGGAATTTCGCATCCAATGTGTAATTAGAAACAAGAAGACGTGCGTTATTCACAAAAAATGATGATGAGTTTCATAATTACGAGATGTAGGTATTTCAAATCGAACGAGGGAAGAATTGTAATGTGGAGATGTGAACCAACACACGAATAACCGCATTTAGTTCACATTTCATTCCGCCGCAGACTGCGCTACACGTTTAACGTGGGCATGTTTATCAACAGCAGTATCGGTATATACACCGCTGGGAAAACTTCAAAGCCGATTATATCCGTGAATTTGTGAAAAATATTAAGAACAGCCTATTTCTCGGCACTTTTTAACCGTGTTCCACGCTCGTTTTACTACGGAACAGACAACAGCCTCGGCCATTTTCATACTGCCCGTTAATCGCGCGACAATCAGAGCACAACGCTACAGAGGTTGTGATTGTATACGATTTTTGAAATAAAAACTATTTAGCTAAAGCGTGATTAAGAAAAACGTTGATGGCTGTTGATACCTTTGAATAGATTAAAGTTTCATTTAACGTAACTTAGTAATAAGATATTTAATATATAAGTAGGACCTACTTCCAAGAGTGTAACAACACTAATGTAAGTGTGCCGTGTCTTCTGACCAATCATCGTGTTTGTGTTTGTTTCAATCTGGTTTATTCTTATGATGAACAGATTATAGTAGTGACATCATCCTAATAGTAGAGAAGTTAAATGCAGTAGTACAGCATCTCATGGGTAACGACAACACGTGCGATCCTATAAGCAAAATATATTGAGTAGTGTGTTCTGTGTTTAACAATGAGTAATTAAAATAAATCCAGTGCAATTCTTTAGTCAGAACCATTGTTCTTCATGCAATTCATTGGCATCATTTTGATTTGGAGTTACATTGTTGGATTTGTTTAAATGAGGAAAATAAACGAAAGAAAAATAGTGGGTGCAGAAGTGTTTATGTAATGCCGTCTTTACATGAAAATTTCTGCTGTTATTTACAGGTTCTTGATGGCTCATTTAACTTTGTTAGCCGATATGCATTTCATTTGTTGCATGGCACGGTGCAACAGCCGAGCGCCAAGACGCGTGCATGCAGAATTATTTCCACATGAGAACTTAACATAACACGTGGGCATGTCATTTTGATCCTTGTAAGATATCGACGTACACGTCAGAGAGAGAGCACGTTATGTTACTGTTAAACAATCTTTGGTCTTGTTGTGACACAGTCTTTGCGTCTGCGCAGTCTTAGTTGTATGATGGACGTATTCAGTAGTGCTGTATTGACTTGCGCTTGAACGTATTAGAAGAAAGACTGATTGTCAAGGACAGCATGGACGTATATGATGTACATATTGGAAAGCGAAGAGAATATAAATTTTGAATAAAGTTATGATTTCTGAAGAGGAGAAGTTCGAGGTGGGATTGCAGCACTACGCAGCTAATTTTTTTAGAGTAATTATTGTCAGCCAGTTAACTTGTTCAGAGCTGAAAGAAGGCCACACCACTTCCCCAAGTCACGTATTAAGATATCAACTGATTAAGCTGTTTAGTTTTTGTAGAAATTCTCCGTTAACATTGTACGCTTTTCAAGTCATTGTTCACTCTGTTAAGCATAGTACTGATCAGACCTATGTTATGTGTGAAGATCACACGAAATTTTACTCTGTCTTTTTGAACACATACTTCATTCTAAAATCGTTGTCATGGAATATCATTTCATATGAATAGACTCTCCACAACCCACAGTTTAAAGAAGGTTAATCATTACGTATTACCACATTGCTCCAGAGGATATGCAACAGTTGTTTGGAAATTTTATTTAAAAATATAAATCTAGTTTTCCGCTGCCTACTTGCTCTTAGCTGTTGTGCTTTTGAGAAATTGCAACAACGTTGTCAAGACGCGAGGTAAGTGGAAACTTTGATTAGGCCAGTTGATAGTTTTACTTCTGTTGTGCATTTAATATAAAGACTAGGTTTATTCAGATCAGTTGCCGCTGAATTCAAATTACGTTCTGTTTAGTCAAAGGCTAACATAAGAGTTTAAGTTCGATAACACTTTGTGGGTACGTAGTTTTGGTAATGCGTCGACTTTTTATAGAATGGGAGGTAATTTTGGGCTCAATTTCATACAGAAACCTATAGTGGGGAGCTTACATTTCAAAGACTCCATGGTCGTCTTCGTGAAACACTTGTATGTATTTCTTTTTGTGGAAGGGGCTATGAAGCGTTTGGTGCACAATGCCTGTGCCTAGGATGTTGAGAAGAATGTGAAACAACGGTCAAACAACTTTTCATAAGCCACACATTAGCGAGACACCGGGATGTATCCGCCTCATGATACCCACCACTACCCTACCTAACCTTTGCATGATCTGTCGCAGACCGCAATCAGTCCGCTATTGCTCTTACTGCCCGACACAACTATTGCAGAGGTTTTTTTTCCCTTGGCTCTTTCCTTGGTAAGTTTTCTCCTCTGCGCTTCAAACCGCTGCCCTTCCTTCACTTTCGACCCAATCTATCCGCAGATGAGCGCGTATTAATGGTTAATCCTAACCAGACCTACACAAACACCGCAGTGTCCAGATCCTGAGAAACCTCACTTAGCGAAAACTTATCAATATGCAGAGATGGCTCAAAAATGGCTCTGAGCACTATTGGACTTAACATCTGTGGTCATCAGTCCCCTATAACTTAGAACTACTTAAACCTAAGGACATCACACACATCCACACCCGAGGCAGGATTAGAACCTGCGACCGTAGCAGTCACGCGGTTCCGGACTGAGCGCCTTTACCGCGAGACCACCGCAGCCGGCCCAGAGATGGCAGTAGACCTTTTGTGATGATGATGATGATTATTGGTTTGTGGAACTCTCAACTGCGCAGTCATCAGCGGCCCTATGAAGTCCCAATTTTTACACAGTTCAGTTTTTTTCGCAGTCCAGTCTAGTCACTGTCACCGATGATGATTAAATGATGAGGATAACATACACTCAGATACCTGGCAGAGAAAATTCCCAACCCGACCCAGAATCGAACCCAGTACCCTGCGATCCAGAGGCAGCAACGCTAGCCACTAGACCACGAGCTGTGGACATAATAGACATTTTGTGTTGGCTATCATACCTGTGTTGGTGTGTAGGAGAACCACTCGCCCGTTCGCTGAAGCCGCGGCCGTTATTGACGAAACACCTGGATATGGCGAACGTGTCAGGCAGTCATTAGTATGCAGATGCCAGCTGAGCATTCATGTAAGCGGCCGACATTTTCAGAAATATCCCTACAACAACGTGCATCACACGGCCGTTTGAACACCGTCTGTAAATATTATTGACGTCGAAACTTTCAAGGAGCCCTAGCCGGAAATAATGGACCCGTCGCACTTTTCTCACGTAAGAAAGTGTTTTTATCTGTCCCAAACATTGTAAAACTATGTATACAGATTTCTTTACATTCTATAGTTATATCTAACCCTTGTATAGCAATTAAAATGCAAGACTTCTTATAAGATACGTGTCAGCATGTTTAGATTACGTAAAATCGGGATGATCGGAAATACCCATTACAGACTTCTACGACAGTAGAGCAAGCGTCATCCAACGACGCTATGGAGCGTCAAAGTTATAGGTGCCAGTACCTGTAAATGTATGTATATACAGGGTAATTCCGTGCTGATGCTACAAACTTTGTAGCATGATGGAGAAGTGAATCAATTTTGTTGTGTACATAGTTCCGCGTAGTCAGCGCGTACACAACTTTCCCACTAGAGCGCTCTCCGCTAAGCACAACAGCGCAGGCGCAGCACTCGTCCATCTCCACACTACGAGATGGCGCTGCCATAGAGACGGACCAAATTCTGCTTCCGCCGATCAGCGTATTAATGTGTAACGCTGCCCACGAGATTGCTGCTAACGTAGAACTTTTCTCCTCGCGGATCACACTCGCGCTGTGGTACATGAACCCGCGAGGTATTATAACGAGTGTACATACCTCCCATTAGTCAGTCTGCATTTGTCTGTACCAGTCTGCATTAGTCTGTACCAGTTTGTACAAGTTCTATATTAGTCTGTACCAGTCTATAGTCAAGTTTCAGATTATCATATTCTTGCACATAGCCATGAAGATAAATGTATAGACACTTTTGTCAAGTATCAGAGATATATGTAAGAATAAGATTAACGTACCAATACCAAAGGAACTTCAGATTGTCAATTGTAAATAGCATCCGGAACCAAGTTAAGTAATTTTTATGCTTGTTATTATTTATAAAATGTGTGTGAAAATTAGTCAACTTCTGTTTAAAGTTGTCCACCGTCAATCTGCTACTCTAAGCGTGCAAGTGGCATTTCTATCATCTGACCTAATGGCAGAAGATAAACACGCCACGATAAGACCACGAGACATATTGCTGACACTCGCCTACTTCGTTAGAGCGACAAGTCAAATAATCTGATGGTTTGTGTACTGAAGGTCTTACAGTGCGCATACCACAAATTTAAAGTAATTGTACCAGAAACGAACGAGTCGAAAGATATAAGCGGAAACCGTTCCGATACCATTTACAGTGGAATACATGTACCGGACTGTTGTTGCTAAGATTGTAGGCCATGCAGCTTTCAGAGGAGAAAAACTGACAAGATAGATTCTAAAATGCATACCTGGGGATCTATGAGCATTTGGTTATCTTCGCTAATGTCAGACACATCACCTCTGTTGAAAAAGTGCTCATAGCTATCAAGGTTTGCCTTTCAGAGCCCATGTTTACTGACATTTTCTCTCCTTGTTTTGGTCCATACTGCTACCTCTGAAAACTGCCTCCCCTACAATCTTAGCAACAAAGTATCGCTACATGTATCTCACTGTCAAGAGGCGTCAAAACTGTTTTCGCTTTCAACTTTCGACTCGTTCGTTTCCTGTACAGCAACCCTTACCTCACATTGATACATTTAAGTTACTCCATCATCCTAGACAGTCTGTAACATCATCACGGAATCACCCTATATATTCATACATTTACATGCGCCGGCGCCTATAAATCTGACGCTCCGTAGCGCCGTTGGATGACGTTTCCAGAGAAGGGTTCCTGTGTAAAATTTGATCTACTAAGACCGCTCTACAAGTCCTAGAAATTTGCAATAGCTATTTCGGAAACACTATATGTCGAACGCCTGGTTAGTTAGCCTGGCATTGTTCTTGCCAACAGAAATAATCAATGAAAATAAATAAATTTCGTAATAATGCACCTTATTCAAAATTAAACTACATTTCAGGAACTCAGATGCTTCTGTGAAAACACAGCAGTCTCTTGCCTACTGTGAAACTCATCATTCAGCTCGGCTAGTGCTTCACAAGAAGAAGAATGTCATTCGCAGTTAGAAGATCGGGGATTGACATTTTGTCAGCCCTCCCGGTTAGCCTTGCGGCCTAACGCACTGCTTTCCGAGCAGGAAGGCGTGCCGGTCCCAGGCACGAATTCGCGCGGCGGGTTTATGTCGAGGTCCGGTGTGCCCCACTGGGCAGCCTGTGGATGTTTTTTAAGGTGGTTTTCCATCTGTTTCAGCGAATGCCGGTTGGTTCCCCTTATTCCGACTCAGTTACACTGTGTCGGTGATTGCTGTGCAAACACTTTCTCCACGTCCGCGTGAACCATCATTTCTCTACCACGCAAACATTGGGGTTACACTCGTCTGGTGTCAGACGTTCCCTGGGGGGTCTATTGGGGGCCGAACCGCACAATAACCCTGGATTCGGTGTGGGGCGGCGGTGGGGTGGGTGGACTGCTGTAGCCTGTTGTGGGGTTGTGAACCACTGACGGCTACGGTTGGGACGAAGCCTCTCCACCGTTTCTAGGTCCCCAGTTCCATACAACACAATACAAAACCTTTTGTCCGACAAGCATATTTTCCAGGTAGAAAAGTTTGGGGACAGGTTTCCGCCAGTAGCGCTATGAACAGCACGAACAAGCTTCAAACAGCCTGTGACGCCTGGCACAGGTAGGAATGTACGCGGGCGCACAAAAGCACGCGCGGCCTTGCACCGCTCGCCGAGGCGAAAGCGGTTGCAGTTAGTCTCCCGCGCGGGGTTTTTATGGCATCCTGCCGCCTTCGTGGACCGGGCTAGGCTCTTTAACTCACACAGCTTCAGACCTCGGCGACTGCCGACGCGCGAAACATTACGACCACGTGCTCAGCTGTACGACAGCGCGCTGCAAGCTTCCTGCGCGGCCGGGAGCGGAAAAAACAACCGAAATCGCTAGCAGAGGAAAGGCCACTGGAGATGACGACACACCACTTCGATCACAGAGTAAGCGAACGAACTTGCCCATCTTCTAGCAACAGTGCACCCATCTCTTGAGGAGCAAAGCGTGCCGGCCGGAGTGGCCGAGCGGTTCTAGGCGCTTCAGTATGGAACCGCGCGACCGCTACGGTCGCAGGTTGGAATCCTGCCTCGGGCATGGATGTGTGTGGTGTCCTTAGGTTAGTTAGGTTTAAGTAGTTCTACGTCTAGGGGACTGATGACGCCAGACGTTAAGTCGCATAGTGCTCAGAGTCATTTGAACCATTTGAGCAAAGCGTTTCTAATATTTGGAAAAATGCACACGTAGTTTCCGTTTTCATGGAGGTTCATCGAACAGACGCACAAAACTCTAGGCCTACACCACTGGCTTCGGTCTCTCGTAGAATTTTGGAACAAGTTTTATACTTGCATATTTGAACCCGGGGCCCTTGGTGTGTATTAACGCTCTACCTACTTTCCCAGGAGGTCAACATAGACTGTTAAGCTTTTGATAGCCTCCGTCGTTTTGGTGTTATTTGGAATTAACGTTCTGCTGGACGACAGCACATAGCACGAACTAAAAATCTTGGTTTTAGTTGACGCTGTTATCGCCGTACAACGTCTGATGCCGGTCTGTGTACCTGATACCTGGAAGTCTGGGTATGAGGACAGCTACGCGCGCACGCTACGTGCTCGCGGAAGTGAACTAACACCTCTCCAGCGGGAAGCAGCCGAGAGTAAACAAGCGACTGGCTGCCTCCTCGCACGTCACCAGTCGCAGCTGCGCCAACCGCTGGCCTGCCCTGCTGTGTCGCACGGCCTTCCGCTCTTCTCGTAGCTGCCGACAGGTACCTCGCACTGAAATGGCCGCAAAACCTACACCGTCTCTTAGCCAAGTTCTGCCGCAAAGCTCCATTATCACCGACCTGATTCAGTACCTTTTCAACTATCAACCGATCTTCTCATATATTGCTAAGCCTTCTCTCGTCACATCACATCGAACCAGCTTCGATTTTCTTCTTGTCTGTAGGGTTTATCGTCTACTTCCCACCTCTTCGGTTATATCGCTTTTTTCAGGCCAGTTTAGCCTCAGTGTTAAAACAGCTCAAAATAGCCGGTTTCTAAAACAAAAAAGTTCAGTTTTTTTATTTATTAAATCAGACAAACCTGAAAAACTTTAACCCTCGCAGTTTCAAGATACACTACTAGCCATTACAATTGCTACACCACGAAGATGACGTGCTACAGACGCGAACTTTAATCGACAGGAAGAAAATGCTGTCATTTGCAAATGATTAGCTTTTCAGACCATTCACACAAGTTTCGCGCATGTGGTGACACCTACAACGTGCTGACATGAGGAAAGTTTCCAACAGATTTCTTATACACAAACAGCAGTTGACCCGCGTTGCCTGGTGAAACGTTGTAGTGATGGCTCGTGTGAGGAGGAGAAATGCGTACCATCACGTTTCCGACTTTGATAAAGGTTGGATTGTAGCCTATCGCGATTGCGGTTTATCGTATGGCGACGTTGCTGCTCGCGTTGGTCGAGATCCGATGACTGTTAGCGAAATTTGGATTCGGTGGGTTCAGGAGGGTAATACGGAACGCCGTGCTGGATGCCAACGGCCACGTATCACTAGCAGTCGAGATGACAGGCATCTTATCCGCATGGCTGTAACGGATCGAGCAGCCACCTCTCGATCCCTGAGTCAACAGATGGGGACGTTTGCAAGACAACAACCATCTGCACGAACAGTTCGACGATGTTTGCAGCAGCGTGAACTATCAGCTCGGAGACTGTGGCTGCGGTTACCCTTGACGCTGCATCACAGGAGCGCCTGAATTGGTGTACTCAACGACGAACCTGGGTGCACGAATAGCTAAACGTCATTTTTTCGGATAAATCCAGGTTCTGTTTACAGCATCATCATGGTCGCATCCGTGTTTGGGGACATCGCGGTTGGAAGCGTGTATTCGTCATCGCCATTCTGGCGTATCACCCGGCGTGATGGTATAGGGTACAACTGGTTACACGTCTCGGTCACCTCTTGTGCGCATTGACAGCACTTTGTACAGTGGACGTTACATTTCAGATGTGTTACGACCCGTAGCTCTACCCTTTATTCGATCCCTGCGGAACACTACATTTCAGCACGATAATGCACGACCGCATGTTGAAGGTCCTGTACGGGCCTCTCTGGATACAGAAAAACCGTTCGAGTGCTGCCCTGGCCAGCATATTCTCCAGACCTCTCACCAATTGAAAACGTCTGGTCAACGGTGGCCGAGCAACTGGCTCGTCGCAATACGCCAGTCGCTATTCTTGATGGACTGTGGTATCGTGTTGAAGCTGCATGGGCAGCTGTACCTGTACACGCCATCCAAGCTCTGTTTGACTGAATGCCGAGGCGTATCAAGGCCGTCATTACGGCCAGAGGTGGTTGTTCTGGGTACTGATTTCTCAGGATCTATGCTACCAAATTTCGTGAAAATGTAATCACATGTCAGTTTTAGTATAATATATTTGTCCAATGAATACCCGTTTATCATCTGCATTTCTTTTTGTGTAGCAATTTTAATGGCCAGCAAACGCGCGTGAGTAGCATTACTAGGTTCTCAGTTTCTTTGTCACTTTCCAACAGCAGTAGCGTGTGAGTAGCTCATACGGAAAGTAGTCGTTATAAACCGTGTATCTCATTGTTATGTCTTACTCCATTGAGCAACGCGTGTTCATTGTTGAAGAATATGTGCTGTCTGGATCCATTGAAGTTGCTCGTGACACTTTTCATGAAAAGTTTCATGAAAGTAATATTCCTGCAAAATCAACGATCAAGGATCTAGTGAGAAAGTGGCGTTCGACAGGCAGTGTTCTCAATTCAAAGAGAAATGAGGCACCGACTGTACGTAAACCTGAATTTGTGGCAAACGTGACGGCACACACTAAAAGACGTCCCCCATAAGTCAACACGACAATTATCACTGCAATGTGGAATATCGCACAGGTCGTGTCAACGCATCCTTCGTGGCTTAAAAATGAAACCTTACCGTGCGAGTGTTGTTCAGCAAATAAAAGAAGCGGACAAGGGTAAGCGTACACATTACTGTAACTGGCTGCCGGAAAATTTCGCTGGGGGCATATTGATCCGTTCCTCCTTTTTTCGATGGATGAAGATCGCTTTCATCTGTCTGGTTACGTTAATTCACGAAACACTGGGCTACAGAGAATCCCCATGGTATACTGCAAAAGCCGTTACACGATTTAAAAATTGGTGTATCGTGTGCTGTATCTGGTAACAGATTTATCGCGCCATTGTTGTTCAACGAAACTATCAGCACACATGTTTATTTGCAACTCTGCAATGAATTTTCTACTCTGTTAATTCCAAACTAAAAATGTTGGGCATGTTTCCAGCAAGATGGAGCAACTTCTCATACGTCGGTTTTGCCCTTACTTAGTATACATGCTGATTTTACAGAAGAGAGGAAAATTGGGAAGGACTTGTCACCATGTGACTTTTACCTCTGGGAATTACCTAAAGGCTAGAGTCTACCGTAACAATCCCAGAATACTTGACACATTAAAAAACAACATGTGTGAAGAAATTTTGAACATTCCTCAAAGAGTACTGGAAAGTGTTTTCCTTAACATGCTTCGACGTGCACAACTTCGCTTGGATGTTGGCGGAGAACATTTTGAACACAGACTTTAAATTCGTTTCTAAAATATGCTTATTAAACCAATAAAAGTAAATCTGTTACTTAAACTGTTAATTACATAGTTAACAATGAAACTGTACAATAAAAATGTAAGAAAGCGGTGATGTACGTTGATTTTCTTCACTCATATTCGTTTCAGTGCAGGGGCCGGTTTTATGTGCGCCAATCAAAATATTAAATTGCTCTGAGCACTATGGGACTCAACTGCTGTGGTCATCAGTCCCCTAGAACTTAGAACTACTTAACCCTAACTAACCTAAGGACATCACACACATCCATGCCCGAGGCAGGATTCGAACCTGCGACCGTAGCAGTCGCACAGTTCCGGACTGCGCGCCTAGAACCGCGAGACCACCGCGGACGGCTGTAATCGGGAATCATACCACTCTATTTTTTGTGCCCCTTTTCAACGACCTGTACAGCAGTTCGCCGCTGTACCTCGGAGGATGTCTCCCGCAGTTGGAGAGGAAACGTCACGGGAGAGTTTTATACTTCGACCATGGCCTATCAGCCCGGAAGTTTTAAGTGAAGAGTTATTCAACCTTAGTTTCCTCCGATTAGCACTCACAATTTTCAAGGGCTACGAGCAGATAAAAGCATATTGTGTGGACACAGGCAGCAGATCAACTACTTTCTATTTTTCATGTGTACTATATATGAAATGTTACTAAGCTTTTAACTTATTACTGTTACCGTAATTCCTTCCTCACTTTTATTGCACAGAAATAGCAGACAAATTTTAACCCTTTAAACAAATCAAGCATCGTGCATCATTCCTATGCCATTTCGTAAAACTATTTCCCCAGACTAGCGTCTGTGCCATTCCACAATACAACGGATGTCTGTCGACGACGGCGAGAAACTACCGTATTAGGCCAGGTAAGGCACGATACACGCAACCTCAAGCCACGACACACGTCAACACGGACAACCTTGTGTAAGCGACGCTGTACCAATTCTTATGTCATGAGTTTTTCGTTCGTATCTGTCGCCATTGTTATTAAAAGAGCGCTAATCACTTTTTCCAATTTTCTGTAATAACGCAGTACTTCAAACGAATGCAAATTTCACAACAAAATTACTTCTGCTATGACTGATTGATATTTCGGTCTTTTGCCTGCTATAACCGAGACTAAAGAAACACCAAGAAAAAGAGATTTTTCGGGACTGGTATACCAGTATTGGTTTTAACCGGCGGGTTTTTCCCATCCCTAGCTAGACCCCAAGTGAGTCGCTAATATACACTGCAGAGTCGAAGTGTTGTGACAACTATTCGCTGTGGCACTGAATGCTTCCAGGTGTCGTTGTGGGGACGTGGCACGCCGAAGCAACTGTTTGAGGACCTCTGCAGTGAACGAACAGTAACCGGCAGTCCCTGAGAAAAAGAGCGTGTAAAACACGGTGCGATATGTGCTTTATTCCTATTAGTTGACGGGTCCACAATAAACTCAGAAATGGCAGAGGTTCGTGGCACCGTATGCCTAAGCACAGGTCACGCACTTCTCGTAATTTGCGAGCGGTTGGTTTGTGGGGGCGGAGCCGGAGCCCGATAGCGTCCCACTAGGGGCTTCATCGGATTCAGAAAAGCCGAATTTGAGGGCCAAGACCTGAACGTGACAGCTCACTATCATACACCTCAAACCACTGCAGCGATTCTGCCCTTGTGACGCGGGCAGTTGTTCTGCTGGAACATTCCATCGTTTCTGAGGAAGACATCAAGCTTCAGAGCATTACAGGTGGTCCCTTACAACGATCAGATAGTCCACAGCTGTTACGATGCCTTCTATTACCACTGCAGGTCCCATGGAAGCCCACTGAATGTCCCCCATAACATAATACTGCTCCCACCGGCCTGCGTCAGTGGCGAGATGCATGTCTCGGGCAGCCGTTCGCCTGGATGACAGCGTAAGTGGACACGACCATCAACGCTGTGTAACAATAAACACGAATCATCCGACCGCGCGACACGATTCCGTTGACCCGCGGTCCAATCTCGATGATTCCGTGTCCACTGTAATCACAATTCAAGATGTTGTTGGGTCAATATGTGAACACGTAGGGGTCCTCTGCTGCTGAACAGCATGTTCAGCACTGCGCGCTGAACGGTGTGCTCCAAAACAGTTGTGCCTCCGCCAGCACTGTACTCTTTCCTCAGATCTGCCACAGACTGTCGCCTATCGTGCTTTAGAGAGCGGGAAACCCTACGATCCCTATGCTCTGTCATGAAGTGTGGACGTCCGACTTCTTGCCGCCTACTCGTCGTTTCAGCATTCGTCAACCACTTTCCATAGACGATCACGACAGTAGAACGCGAACAACCGACCGTCATCGCCGTTTGCAAGGAGCTGGCTCCCAGGCGCTGGGCCATAACAACCTGGCTTTTGCCAAAGTCGCTTAAGATTTCTGCGACTTACTCTCGCTACAATGATCCTCCCTCCTTCTCTGCCCCGCTCATATAGCTCTCTTACCGCGTCACTTAGCCTCAGCGCCAGGGGCAGTATATCCTCGTGTTGGGTAGTGGTCATAATGTTTTTCAGTGTGGAGGTATCGTATTCCCATAGTACCAGCCGAGACATTATGTCCAAGTCATTCTCGTTTTTTGAGGTACCAGAGAACACTCACGAGCTCATCAAAAGCTGCGCATAGTGACCTGAAGGCCATTTCTGGATACAGTCCGTAGGAGTACAGTTTATTACTTTAAGATATACCGCACGTTAGCGTGTTTTAGTAAGCTCCGTTAATAAACTATTGTTAACCCTTGCCTGATGGCGTGTTGGCCCCGCCTTTTACAACGGAATGCTGCGCGGGTTCCGTGTGACGTGGATTCGACGAGATGGCGGTTGTCGCTGAAAAAAAAAAAAAAAAAAACGATTTTCGGTTATGCCGTTCTGTTTTCTTCTCCGGTTTCACCTGACAGTTAAAACCGATCAGAATAACCGGTCTCTGAAATTATCGATTTTCTGTGGTTTACTGCTATTATTTCCAGCTTCCGGACGGAGTGGCCGAGCGGTTCTAGGCGCTACACTCTGAAACCGCGCGACCGCTGCGGTCGCAGGTTCGAATCCTGCCTCGGGCATGGATGTGTGTGATGTCCTTAGGTTAGTTAGGTTTAAGTAGTTCTAAGTTCTGGGGGACTGATGACCTCAGACGTTTAGTCCGATAGTGCTCAGAGCCATTTATTATTTCCAGCAATAAACATAGACAACGGTTGAAGATTGGAAAGTTCAAAAACTACGCCAGGCTTTGGAAATACGGGCTTCAAGACGCGTAGACTAACTATTAGAGGTAATACGTAAATAAAAGAAAACTTAGACCGTCCACCGTCGTTCGCTGCTTTTCTCAAAAAATACTGAAGAGTGAATACTACCAAAAAATTTGCCAGTTTTCTCGTATCGATTCAAATTTTTTAAATCTCTGTCCAAAAAGCATGTGTTAATCGAGGATCTTGAATAGTGTGTTAAACGCTGAGAACAGAGATTGGAAAATACTTTTCGTATTAAGTTGCCGTTTCCAAGCAGGTAACGAATTTTATGAGACACAGGCAGCGTATCAGCTACTTTCCACCTCTCTAGTAAAGTTGAAGTGTTAAATTTTTAATTTATTAGCGTTGCCACGACTTTCTTTCTCTTCTATTGTACTGTATTGAACTGGGGACCTAGAAACAACGGAGAGGTTTCGTCCTCGTCGTAGCTCTCAGTGGTTCACAACCCCACAATATGCTACAGCAGTCCACTCACCCCACCGCCTCCCCACACCGAACCAAGGGTTATTGTGCGGTTCGGCGCCCCCCCCCCCCCCCCCCCCCCCGACCCTGCTCCCGTCCCTTGGAACACCAGACGAGTGTAACCCCAATGTTTGCGTGGTAGAGTAATTGTGGTGTACGCGTACGTGGAAAAAGTGTTTGCGCAACAATCGCCGGTATAGTGTATCCGACGGGGAATAAGGGGAACCAGCCCACATCCACCGAGACAGATGGAAATCCGCCTTAAAAACCATCCACAGACTGGCCGGCACACCGGACATAGACTTACCGTCACTAGAATGATTCTCCCTTCGTTTCTGCCGCGTTCATATACTTGTCTTACCGCGTCAAGTATTGAATGGCCAGCGCGACAGACTGTCAATCCTCAGGACCCGGGTTCGATTCCCGGATGGGTCGGAGATTTTCTCTGCTTAGGGAGTGGGTGTTGTGTTGTGTTGTCCTAATCATCATCATATCATCCCCATCGTCGCGCAAGTCGCCGAAGTGGCGTCAAATCGAAAGATTTGCATCAGACGAGCGGTCTACCCGACGGGAGGCCCTCGTTACACGACATCATTATTATTACCGCATCACGTGCCCTCAGCGCCACCTGGTGGTATACATACTCGTGGTGGGCAGTGGTCATAATGTTTCGGCTCATCAGTGCACATCTACACTTATACTCCGCAAGCCTGTGTGTGTGTGTGTGTGTGTGTGTGTGTGTGTGTGTGTGTATGTACCACTGTAACTTGGTCCCTTTCCCTGACCGAGTGAGGTGGCGCAGTGGTTAGCACACTGGACTCGCATTCGGGAGGACGACGGTTCAATCCCGTCTCCGGCCATCCTGATTTAGGTTTTCCGTGATTTCCCCAAAAATCGCTTCAGCCAAATGCCGGGATGGTTCCTTTGAAAGGGCACGGCCGATTTCCTTCCTCATCCTTCCCTCACTCGAGCTTGCGCTCCGTCTCTAATGACCTCGTTGTCGACGGGACGTTAAACACCTCCTCCTCCTCGCTTTCCCTGTTCCGTCGCTAATATTTCGAGGTAACAACGACTGCCAATAAGCCTCCGTGTGGGCTCGAATCTTTCTACCTTCACGGTGTTTTCACGAGATACACGAGGAAGCAATATATCGGTTGAGTCTTCTAGGAGTGTACCTTCTCGGAACTTTAACAACAAATCACGCTGCGATGCAGAACTGCTCCCCTGCAGCGTCTGCCACTGGAGTCAGGTGGGCGTCTCTGCCTTTGTGCTTGCTAACTGAACCTGTCTATCAGAGACAGCAAAGGACTTGAAAGAGCAGTTGAACGGAAGGGACAGTGTTTTGAAAGGAGAGTATAAGATGAACACCAACAAAAGCAAAACGAGGATAATGGAATGTAGTCGAATTAAGTCTGGTGATGCTGAGGGAATTAGATTAGGAAATGAGGCACTTAAAGTAGTAAAGGAGCTTTGCTATTTGGGGAGCAAAATAACTGATGATGGTCGAAGTAGAGAGGATATAGAATGTAGACTGGCAATGGCAAGGAAAGCGCTTCTGAAGAAGAGAAATTTGTTAACATCGAGTATAGACTTAAGTGTCAGGAAGTTGTTTCTGAAAGTATTTGTATGGAGTGTAGCCGTGTATGGAAGTGAAACGTGGACGATAAATAGTTTAGACAAGAAGAGAATAGAAGCGTTCGAAATGTGGTACTACAGAAGAATGCTGAAGATTAGATGGGTAGATCACATGACTAATGAGGAGGTATTGAATAGGATTGGGGAGAAAAGAAGTTTGTGGCACAACTTGACAAGAAGAAGGGACCGGTTGGTAGGACATGTTCTGAGGCATCAAGGGATCACAAATTTAGCATTGGAGGGCAGCGTGGAGCGTAAAAATCTTAGAGGGAGACCAAGAGATGAATAAACAGATACAGAAGGATGAAGGTTGCAGTAGGTACTGGGAGATGATGAAGCTTTCACAGGATAGAGTAGCATGGAGAGCTGCATCAAACCAGTCTCAGGACTGAAGACCACAACAACAACAACAACAACAACAACAACAAATGAACCTGTTACGAAACACGCGTTTACTCGTCATATCTGTTTCCTCTATCAATCCTATCTGGTGCTACTAAACCAAAACTAAACTCCGTCTGAACAGGTCTAGAAACCTTAACGGTACTGACCGAACGCCGTGTCTTCCTCAGCTTACAGGCATCACTGGATGCGGATACGGAGAAGTATGTGGTCAGTACACCGGCGTCAGTTTTCGTGACCAGAGGCGGTACTTCCCAGTCAAGTAGCTCCTCAAATTGTCTCACAAGGGTTCAGTGGACCCTGCTTGAAAACAGCACACGGCAGACCGGACGACGGTCACCCATCCAAGTGCTATCCAAGCCCGAGAGCGCTTAACTTCGGTAATCCGACGCGAACGTGTTTCCACTGCGGTAAGACCATTGGCAGTCCTAACTGGTACGGATGCCGTATTGACAAACAGTATTCAAGCATTGGACGAACGAGTGTTTTGTAAGCTGTTCATGGACTACATTACCTGACGATTTTTCCAATGGATCTCGGACTGCTATCTGCATAACTCGCCGATTAATTTTACGTGGACGTCGCCCTTCAAATAGCTTTCTGCGTACATATTCTTGCGTATCCAGTGACTGTTGTGCAGTCGTGTAATCACACAATAAAGGATCTTTCTATGAATTCGCAATACATCACATTTGTGTATGTTGAGGGTCAATTTTCACTCCCCTGCACTAAGCGTCGATCCTCTTGCCGTCTTCCTGCCTTTCGGTTCAATTTTCTAGCATCTCCCGCGAAAAGCCTCATGCAACTTCTGACTACATCTATGAGGTCATTTACATATTATATTGTAAAAAGTAACAATTCTACGACACTTCGCACGGGCAGGCCAGAAGTTCTCCGTTCAGAATGATACGCTTTGTCCTGTCTGCTACAAACTCTTGACTCCAATCAAACAGTTGGGCCGATGATACGTACGTTCATATTTTGTTCTCTAGGCGGTAGTGTGGAAGTGTATTGAACGCCTTCCGGCGCCTACCTATGC
This sequence comes from Schistocerca gregaria, assembly GCF_023897955.1. Lineage (NCBI taxonomy): Eukaryota > Metazoa > Arthropoda > Insecta > Orthoptera > Acrididae > Schistocerca > Schistocerca gregaria. The sequence goes on from NC_064928.1 coordinate 191,321,653, forward strand.
GCCTGTATCTTCTGCTTTGTGGTCGCAGATTCGAATCCTGCGTCGGGCATGGATGTGCGTGATGTCCTTAGGTTAGTTAGGTTTAAGTAGTTCTAAGTTCCAGGGGACTGATGACAACAGTAGTTAAGTCTCATAGTGCTCAGAGCCATTTGAACCATTTATTTCTGCTTTGTGGGCTTTGAGGACCAGCAAAACAAACGCGAAAGAAATTTTCACCCTGCAGCGGAGTGTGCGCTGGTATAAAACTTCCTGACAAATTAAAAGTGTATGCAGGCCGACACTGGAACTTCGGACATTTGCTTTTGGGTGCAAGTGGTCTGCTGACTGAGCTACCCAAGCACAATTCACGACCACTCCTCAGAGCCTTACTTCCGCTAGAAAGTAGGAGGTAATGGAGAATGTAAAGCTGTGAGGACGCACGGTGAGTCCTGCTTGGCTAGCTCATTCGATGAAGCGCTTGCTCGAGAAAATCAAACATCCTGACTTCGAGTCTCGGTCCAGTACCCACTTTTAATTTGCCAGAAAATTTCACAGCAAGCCGGCTTTCACACGATCGTTGTTGTCGCAACGCATGTTGATTTCTAGAGATGGTTTTCGGTCTCCAGAAATGTCATAACACGCCATCAGAAAACATGTTCCAAAATTCTACGTCAGAGATATAGGCCTATAGTTTTCTGTGTCTGTTCGACGATTCTTCTTGGAAACGAGAATTACCTCTGCTTTTTTCTGATCATCACCAACACCATGCTCCTCCAAAGACCTGCTGCTTCAAAACAGGCAAGTTCTTTAGAGTATCATCTAAACCAAACAAACGAATACAGCATGTGTGGTGTGTAAGATATAAAAAGTTGTCTGAAAATCTTTGATATAATAGAAGTGCAAACTCGGTGCTGTATGCGTTGCTGGTATACATATCGCCTACTGCGTGAAGAGTTTGACAGAGCACTGAAAGACCTGAGTCGAAACAAGGCCCCCGGAGTAGACAACATTCCATTAGAACTACTGACGGCCTTGGGAGAGCCAGTCATGACAAAACTCTACCAGCTGGTCAGCAAGATGTATGAGACAGGCGAAATACCCTCAGACTTCAAGAAGAATATAATAATTCCAATCCCAAAGAAAGCAGGTGCTGACAGATGTGAAAATTACCGAACTATCAGTTTAATAAGCCATGGCTGCAAAATACTAACACGAATTCTTTACAGACGAATGGAAAAACTGGTAGATGCAGACCTCGGGGAGGATCAGTTTGGATTCCGTCGAAATGTTGGAACACGTGAGGCAATACTGACCTTACGACTTATCTTAGAAGAAAGATTAAGAAAAGGCAAACCTACGTTTCTAGCATTTGTAGACTTAGAGAAAGCTTTTGACAATGTTGACTGGAATACTCTTTTTCAAATTCTAAAGGTGGCAGGGGTAAAATACAGGGAGCGAAAGGCTATTTATAATTTGTATAGAAACCAGATGGCGGTAATAAGAGTCGAGGGGCATGAAAGGGAAGCAATGGTTGGGAAAGGAGTGAGACAGGGTTGTAGCCTCTCCCCGATGTTATTCAATCTGTATATTGAGCAAGCAGTAAAGGAAACAAAAGAAAAATTTGGAGTAGGTATTAAAATTCATGGAGACGAAGTAAAAACTTTGAGGTTCGCCGATGACATTGTAATTCTGTCAGTGACGGCAAAGGACTTGGAAGAGCAGTTGAACGGAATGGACAGTGTCTTGAAAGGAGGATATAAGATGAACATTAACAAAAGCAAAACGAGGATAATGGAATGTAGTCAAATTAAATCGGGTGATGCTGAGGGAATTAGATTAGGAAATGAGACACTTAAAGTAGTAAAGGAGTTTTGCTATTTAGGAAGTAAAATAACTGATGATGGTCGAAGTAGAGAGGATATAAAATGTAGACTGGCAATGGCAAGGAAAGCGTTTCTGAAGAAGAGAAATTTGTTAACATCGAATATAGATTTATGTATCAGGAAGTCGTTTCTGAAAGTATTTGTTTGGAGTGTAGCCATGTATGGAAGTGAAACATGGACGATAACTAGTTTGGACAAGAAGAGAATAGAAGCTTTCGAAATGTGGTGCTACAGAAGAATACTGAAGATAAGGTGGATAGATCAAGTAACTAATGAGGAGGTATTGAATAGGATTGGGGAGAAGAGAAGTTTGTGGCACAACTTGACAAGAAGAAGGGATCGGTTGGTAGGACATGTTTTGAGGCATCAAGGGATCACAAATTTAGCATTGGAGGGCAGCGTGGAGGGTAAAAATCTTAGAGGGAGACCGAGAGATGAGTACACTAAGCAGATTCAGAAGGATGTAGGTTGCAGTAGGTACTGGGAGATGAAGCAGCTTGCACAGGATAGAGTAGCATGGAGAGCTGCATCAAACCAGTCTCAGGACTGAAGACAACAACAACAACAAGTTCTAGGAGACTGATGACGTCAGAAGTTAAGTCCCATAGCGCTCAAAGAAATTTTTGAAAATCTACACTGTCAAGCTAACACTTTTGCAGACTACATTGCTCATCTTTGCCAGAATCTAAAAAAAAAAAAAAAACAGACCCATGAGGTATACTGTTGCACTTGATATACGTCGAGTCTGTAAGTCATATGGACTGAAGAGCCAAAGAAACTGGTACACCTGCCTAATTCGTGTAGGCCCCCCGAGAGCTCGCAGAAGTGCCGCAGCACGACGTGGCATGGTATCGACTAATGTCTGAAGTAGTGCTGGAGGGACCTGACACTATGAATCCTGCAGGGATGTCCATAAATCCGTAAGAGTACGACAGGGTGGAGATCTCTTCTGAACAGCACGTTGCAAGGGATCCCAGAAAGGCTCGATAACGTTCATGCGGCCAGCTGAAGTGTTTAAATTCAGAAGAGTGTTCCTGGAGCCACTCTGTAGCAATTCTGGACGTCTAGGGTGTCGCTGTATCCTGCTGAAATTGCCCAGGTCCGTCGGAATGCACAATGAACATGAATGGATGCAGGTGGTCAGACAGTATGCTTACGTACCTGTCACTAGTCAGAGTCGTATCTAGACGTCTCAGGGGTCCCTTACCACTCCAACTGCCCAACTGCACACGGCCTGCACCACTACAGAGCCTCCACCAGCTTGAAAAGTATCCTGCAGATTCCATGGATTCATGAGGTTGTCTCCATACCCATGTACGTCCGTACGCTCGATACAGTTTGAAACGAGACTCGAGCGACCAAACAACATGTTTCGAGCCATCAACAGTTCAACGTTGTTGGCGACGGGCCCAGGAGAGGCTTAAAGCTTTGTGTCTTGCAGTCATCAAGGGTACACGATTGGGCTTTCGGTTCCGAAAACACATACCGATGATATTTCGTTGAAAGGTTCGCACGCTGACACTTGTTGATGGGCCAGCGTTGTCCTATGCAGCAATTTGGGGAAGGGTTGCACTTCTGTGAAGCTGAACGATTCCCCTGCCGTGACTGGTAGACGCGCGTTCTGGGACCTCTTGCCACGATTCGCGCGGCTCGGCCCCGTCGGAGGTTCGAGTCCTCCCTCGGGCATGTGTATGTGTGTGTGTGTGTGTGTGTGTGTGTGTGTGTGTGTGTGTGTGTGTGCGTGTGTGTGTGCGTGTGCGTGTGCGTGTGCGCGTGTGTGTGCGCGTACGTGTGTGTGCGCGTACGTGTGTGTGCGCGTACGTGTGTGTGCGTGTGCGTGCGTGCGTGCGTGCGTGCGTGCGTGCGTGTGTGTGTGCGTGTGTGTGCGTGCGTGCGTATTAGCTTACGTTAGGTGAAGTAGTGTGTAAGCCTACGGACCGATGACCTCAGCAGTTTGGTCCCACAGGAACTTACCACAAATTTCCAAATTCTCTTCAGTCGTCGTTAGTCCCGTTCTTGGAGGATCTTTTTCCGGGCTCAGTGATGTCGGGGATGTGATGTTTTAACGAACTGCTGTTATTCACGGGACACACGTGGAATGGTCGTTCGGGATACTCCCCACTACACCGCTACCTCGGAGATGCTGTGTCCTATCGCTCGTGCACCGATTATAGCACCACGTTCAGAGTCACTTAAATCTTGATAACCTTTCTCTGTAACAGCAGTAACCGATCTAACAACTACACTAGACACTTGTCTTATACAGCATAGATGTTGCCGATCGCAGCCTGTTTACATATCTCAGTATCTGAATACACATGCCTATACCAAATTCTTTGGCGCTTTAGTGTATATATCGCCATTACAAAACACCCCTACTTATGAGGCAATAAAATAATTTGCAAGAAATGTCGTAAAATGACTTACTCCTCACTATCAGTACAATTCGAAATTAAATGTCAATTACTAACGCAGTTTCATACTGTCAAACCAAGATAGTATGCTTTACCCTTCTTACTTGTGTCAAGTACTGGTACGCGAAAAAAGGTTATTTGTTTAAATACTCGTCAGGATTATTTATTCCATATTTTAAGCATTTGTAGTTCCTTAGAGTGCACTGTTGGTTTTAAATATACTGAAATTTAAAAAGTCGCGCAATGGCGGACCAAACGGCGGTCAGCGGTAATCCTTTTCGCCTCCACAGTAGCTGCGCCAAGTTACTGGAAAATCTCAAACATACGGTAAATGGAGGTTATAATCTAATAAATGAGTACATGTGGGCTCAATGTTGCTTTGCAGTGTATTAGGGAACTTAATCATGATACATTTAAAATACCGACCTATAAGTCCAATAAATAACAATCGCTCTCTTATCAAATGAAACAAAACTAGCTCGATATGACATATGAGCAACAAGATAAAGACCAAACGAGGAATGTAAATCAACACAAAGAGATTCTAGAATAGCATCAATTCTTATATGTCTACTTGCTTCTACATCTGTTTAATGGTCTGTTATATAATTAATAGCTGACATAATTACACAGAATATCCCTACATCAAAGTTTGTTGATTTTTGTACTGCTGAACATACTGTTTGTTAATTTTTAATGTCATTTTTTCTATACGCTGTGTACGATATACTGAATTCGCTACCCAAGAGGCGCAACACATAACAATACTGACTTTGTCCTTTAACTTTCCAATAAAGCAGCGTCTTTGAACAACGGTTAGTGAACATTTCTCAAGTGGACCAGGCTACCGAAAGTCCAGAGTTGAACACCGTTCGGACGAGTCAACGGCCGAGTGGCCGAGCGGTTCTAGGCGCTACAGTCTGGAAGTGCGCGACACCTAAGGTCGCAGGTTCGAATCCTGCCTCGGGCATGGATGTGTGTGATGTCCTTGGGTTAGTTAGGTTTAAGTAGTTCTAAGTTCTATGGGACTGATCACCTCAGCTGTTAAGTCCCATAGTTCTCAGAGCCATTTGAACAATTTTTGGGACGAGTCTCAACACCTTCGCTGGGACTGTTGCCATTTTTAAAAATACCGGGAATCCGATATAGCGATATTTGGAAGGATATCGTAATAGGACCTACGTATATCGACAAAAAGTATCGAAGTAGTGAGGAAAACAATATGGACATATCGGCCTATCAAAATATCAGCTGCATCTTCTAAGTATAATGCCGCTCTTAGAGTCGTATATTTAAGTACTTTGTTTTATTATTAGCTATTCTGTAAATCAACAAGCTAGCTGCATGCCTACCACCCTTAGAGCAAGAAATGAAGGAATTTTATTCTGAATTAAGTCATTAGTATCAAATACGTCGTTGATATCATCCCTGTCAATACTTGCAGAGTGATTGTTAGTGTCCAGTTCCGTCGAAAATTCTGAACTGTTGTCTGACAGGAGGTGAAGTCGATTAATTTCCTCGTCATGGTTTGAGAACAAATCCTCAAATTTCAGTGCTATTGAATTACCTTCTTTCTCTAAATTTATTTAAGCATCGTGAAAGTTTAAGATTGCTTCGTATTCATTCAAAAAGTCTTCTCCCAATATAATTTCTGTTGACAATAATGGAACGATAAGAAAGTTCATAGCGAAACTGTGGCTTTGTCAAAACAATTCTAAGTTGGTTTGTTGGCGTACATCTAGAATTTTTCCAAAGATTGCACCTTGTAATTTAACCTTACGTAACGGAAGTGTGGGGCAATTGTTCGATTTGTCGCATTTGCTAAAGGCTGTTTCAGTAATTACTGAAATGGGACTGCCATAGTGAAGTACTGCCGTAAATTTTGCGTCATTTACTGTAATATGAATTACAGGATATGCAATATTGTTCTGTTTTACGTCGTGTTCCTGGAGTAAGATCTCCCTAATGTCTTCCATTTTTACGTAATTAATTTGAAAATTTGTAAATTAATAATAAGAATGTGCAAATGAAAACTACTTAGCGAGGCTAAACGTATCAATTTCTGTTGGTAGCGCCCGAGCGTCGGTAACGTCAGTATTTCCACGCACGCGTCACCGCCCACCACAAAGGCCAATTTTGTCATTTAGATTTTTGTTCATCATTTTCAGCAGCTGTTTTTGAAGAATACCGATGTGAAGAACTAGCACATCGTTTTTTAACGCCACTGGCGTCCTGTTTCTTTACATCCGAAATCTTGTTATTCCATTCCTATCCTCTTCCAAACCCACAACCCCCTGCCCCCAGCAGCGCAATCGAACTTACTCTCTTTTGCCGCAAATACTTGCTTCACGCAGCAAAAACAAAGACTGGACGTGACGAAAGCACAAAAAGTACACTACTGGCCATTAAAATTGCTACACAACGAAGATAATGTGCTACAGACGCGAAATTTAACCGACAGGAAGAAGAAGCTGTGATATGCAAATGATTAGCTTTTCAGAGCATTCACACAAGGTAGGCGCCTACAACGTGCTGACACGAGGAAAGTTTCCAACCGATTTCTCATACACAAACAGCAGTTGACCGGTGTTGTCTGGTGAAACGTTATTGTGATGCCTCGTGTAACCCGGAGAAATGCGTACCATCACGTTTTCGACTTTGATAAAGGTCGGATGGTAGCCTATCGCGATTGCCGTTTATCGTATCGCGACATTGCTACTCGCGTTGGTCAAGATGCAGTGACTGTTAGCAGAATATGGAATCGGTGGGATCAGGAGGGTAATACGGAACGCCGTACTGGATCCCAACGGCCTCGTATCACAGGCAGTCGAGATGACAGGCATCTTATCCGCATGGCTGTAACGGATCGTGCAGCCATGTCTCGATCCCTTAGTCAACAAGTGGAGACGTTTGCAAGACAACAACCATCTGCACGAACAGTTCGACAACGTTTACAGCAGCATGGACTATCAGCTCGGAGACCATGGCTGCGGTTACTCTTGACGCTGCATCACAGACAGGAGCGCCTGCGATGGTGTATTCAACGACGAACCTGGGTGCACGAATAGCAAAACGTCATTTTTTCGAATGAATCCAGGTTCTGTTTACAGCATCATGATGGTCGCATCCGTGTTTGGCGACATCGCGGTGAACGCACATTGGAAGCGTGTATTCGTCATCGATATACTGGCGTATCACCGGGCGTGATGGTGTGCGGTGCCATTGGTTACACGTCTCGGCCACCTCTTGTTCACATTGATGGCAATTTGCTGGCTGTGGTGGCCGAGCGGTTCTAGTTGCTTGAGTCCGGACCTGCGCGACTGCTATGGTCGCAGGTTGGAATGTAGCCTCGGGCATGGGCGTGTGTGATGTCCTTAGGTTAGCTATGTTTAAGTAGTTCTAAGTTCTAGGGGACTGATGACCTCCGATGTTAAGTCTCATAGTGCTCAGAGCCATTTGAACCATTTTTTTGACGGAACTTTGAACGGTGGACGTTACATTTCAAAATGTGTTACGACCCGTGGCCCTATCCTTCATTCGATCCCTGCGAAACCCTGCATTTCAGCAGGATAATTCACGACCGAATGTTGCAGGTACTGTACGGGCCTCTATGAATAAAGAAAATGTTCGACTGCTGCCCTGGCCAGCACATTCTCCAGATCTCTCACCAACTGAAAACGTGTGGTCAATGGTGGCTGAGCAGCTGGCTCGTCACAATACGCCAGTCACTACTCTCGATGAACTGTGGTATCGTGTTGAAGCTGCATTGGCAGCTGTACATGTACACGCCATCCAAGCTCTGTTTGACTCAATGCCATGCGTGTCAAGGCCGTTATTATGGTCAGAGGCTGTTGTTCTGGCTACTGATTTCTCAGGATCTATGCACCCAAACTGCGTGAAAATGTAATCACATGTCAGTTCTAGTATAATATATTTGTCCAATGAATACCCCGTTTACCGTCTGCATTTCTTCTTGGTGCAGCAATTTTAATGGCCAGTAGCGTAGTAAGACTACTTGACGCAGTGAAATGAAAATGATGTTCGATAAAAACAATTTCAAGATAAGGACTTCAAATATTTGCCGAAAATTGTGATGAAAGTAAAATACAAAAATATCGGCATGCGATATCGTGATTTTGATATCGATATGTCAGTGGGGAATGTATAGCCATGTTACATCGTGAAACGTCCCCTTAGAAAAATTAATGAATTACTGTGCTGATAAACCTCTTACGTTATTTGATTTTCAAACAGATGAGCAAAACTGAACGTACTGAGACATTTCGCTCATTACCTTTTTTTTATCAACACTAAACGGATACACAATATTTTTAGCGCAACGCAATCTGACTTTGAAAAATCCCTACAAACGAATGGCCCTGACTAACAATAACCTATACCTCTCATGAATCACTCACCTCACAAAAATTTTCGTTACTCGAACTACTGCAATACAGCGAGCGCCAATACTGCTAGCTAAATGAAAGTTTCTAACTACTGAAGTCAGTAACTACTGATAGGCATAGTTAACAAATGTAAGATTTTGATAGAGAACAAACAATGTATTTACATTAATAGTGTTCAAAAGTCATAATATATGTATCAGTCCATGACATCCAGTCTTACAAATTTACTCTCTCTGATGGACACAGGTCCAGGTCCATCTACAGACTGCACACAGCACAGCCATTGATTTTCATACAGAGCGCTACGTGGCGTTACCAATATAAAAACCTAAACAGCCTACTTACAAGCGATATTTCCTAAGACTATGTCGATATTTCGATTATTCATCAGCAGCTCTAGCACATAGTGGAAATTAGGCCCAAAAACGACAATGTCATTAATGCGGCCGGCACCACTCTATAACACTCATGGCTACGAATATCCACATTCTCGCAGACCTGTACGTACAGCCGTGGGGCTTGCGGTGTGGAGTGTTTGCTCCGCCATCAATCGCTAGAACAGCGTTATGTGATGACAAGTGGCTGTTCCAAGGTTGCCGCGGAATCAGCATACTCCGAGAATAGGGACCGTTCCGCAAGGCATCGCGCACGCGTCCGTGGGCGGAGGTGACGAAAAGTGGCCGAGCCGGCGAACGCGATGCAGGCGCGTAGGCGTCGTACGTCACGCCAGGGCGCAGGTGGCGCGTGGCAGGTGGCAGGTGTGTCTGCCCCGTCCTGCCAGCCGCTGCCTTCTGCGGGCGCCTTCCGCCCACGCACCCTCCCACCAGTTACTCACTTACTCAGCGCACAGCCTGCAGAATTACTGTCGACAAGTACATTCATTAAACTGTGAGTGTGTCTTACACAGGTTATTCAAAACGAGTGCCGAATACTTTGAGAGATCTACATCTACATGGATACTCTGCAAATCACATTCAAGTGCCTGGCAGAGGGTTCATCGAACCACCTTCACAATTCTCTATTATTTCAATCTCGTATAGCGCGCGGAAAGAATGAACACCTATATCTTTCCCTACGAGCTCTGATTTCCCTTATGTTATCATTGTGATCGTCCCTCCCTATGTAGGTCGGTGTCAACAAAATATTTTCACATTCGGAGGAGAAAGTTGGTGACTGGAATTTCGTGAGAAGATTGCATCACAACGAAATACGCCTTTCTTTTAATTATGTCCAGCCCAAATCCTGTATCATTTCTACGACACTCTTTCCCATATTTCGCTGTAACACAAAACGTGCTGCCTTTCTTTTAACTTTTTCGATGTACTCCGTCAGTCCTATCTGGTACGGATCCCACACCGCGCAGCAGTATTCTAAAATAGGACGGACAAGCGTAGTGTAGGCAGTCTCCTTAGTAGGTATGTTATATTTACTAAGTGTCCTGCCAACAAAACGCAGTCTTTGGTTGGTCTTCCCCACAACATTTTCTATGTGTTCCTTCCAATTTAAGTTGTTCGTAATTGTAATACCTAGGTATTTTGTTGAATTTATGGCTTTTCGATTAGACTGATTTATCGTGTAATCGAAGTTTAAGGAGTTCCTTTTAGCACTCATGTGGATGACCTCACACTTTTCGTTAGTTAGGGTCAACTGCTGCTTCCCACACCATTCAGATATGTATTCTAAATCGTTTTGCAGTTTATTTTGAGCTTCTGGTGATTTTATGAGTCGATAAACGACAGCGTGATCTGCAAACAACCGAAGACGGTTGCTAAGAATATTTCCAGAATCTTTCATATAGATAAGGAACAGCAAAGGGCCTATAACACTACCTTGAGGAACACCAGAAATCACTTCTGTTTTACTGGATGACTTTCTGTCAATTACCACGAACAGTCACATAACTGAGATGATATTCCATAAGCCCGCAATTTCACTACGAGCCGCTTGTGTGGTACAGTCTCAAAAGCCTACCGGAAAACCAGAAATCCCTTGTCAATAGCACTCAACACTTCATGTGAAGGAAGAGATAGTTGTGTTTCATAGGAACGATGTTTTCGAAACCTATGTTGACTGTGTGTCAATAGAGCGTATCCTTCGAGGTAATTCTTAATGTTCGAACACAATAAATGTTCCAGAATCCCGCTGCATATCGACGTTAACGATATGGGCCTGTAATTTAGTGGATTACTCATACTACCTTTCTTGAATATTTGTGTCACCTGGGCAACTTTCCAGTCTTTGGGTACGGATATTTCGTCGTCTGAACGGTTGTATATAATTGTTAATTATGGAGCTAATGCATCAACATACTCCGAAAGGAGCCTAATTGATATACAGTCTCGACCAGAAGACTTGCATTTATTGAGTGATTTGAGTTGCTTCACTACTCCAAGGATATTTACTTCTACGTTACTCATGTTGACAGCTGTTCTCGATTCGAATTCTGGAATATTTACTTCGTCCTCTTTTGTGAAGGCATTTCGGAGGCTATGTTTAGTAACTCTGCTTTGGCAGCACTGTCTTCGATAGCATCTCCATTGCTATCGCGTAGAGAAGGCATTGATTGTTTCTTGCCGCTAACATACTTCACATACGACCAGAATTTCTTCAATACTCGAAACTTTCCCAGATAGACAGGTGTTTTAGGAAGGGTGAAGCTTAGTAGCAGGTATCAGCACAGTCATTGCATTGGCGCTCCGCCAAATATGTCAACAGTGTATTATGATGTCTTACTCACAGTGCTCTGCCTACCATTAGGTGGTCTTCAGTCAGTTGTACCGTTCGAGTCGAGCTATACACGCTACGTTAGTTTCCGTCGTGTTTGTGTACGTTATTGTACAGTACGTATCATGTTGTTTCACCTTCTTCCAAACGTGGATCAACTTATGTGTTTCCTGTTATTGTGCTGTTTGTGCTTCCAAATGGTGTAATACATTTACATTTTCTCTCTTCCACCACTTAAATGGCGGAAAATATACACTACTGGCCATTAAAATTGCTACACCTAGAAGAAATGCGGATGATAAACGGATATTCATTGAGCAAATATATTATACTGGAACTGATATGTGATTTCACGTTCACGCAATTTGGGTGCATAGATCCCGAGAAATCAGTACCCAGAACAACCACCTCTGGCCGTAGTAACGGCCTTGATACTCCTGGCCATTGAGTAAAAACAGAGCTTGGACGGCGTGTACAGTTACAGCTGCCCATGCAGCTTCAACACGATACCACAGTTGATCAAGAGTAGTGACTGGCGTATTGTGACGAGTTAGTTGCTCGGCCACCATTGACCACACGTTTTCAATTGGTGAGAGATCTGGAGAATGTGCTGGCCAGGGCAGCAGTCGAACATTTTCTGTATCCAGAGAGGCCCGTACAGGACCTTCAACATGCGGTCGTGCATTATCCTGCTGAAATGTAGGGTTTTGCAGGGATGGAATGAAAGATAGAGCCACAGGTCGTAACACATCTGAAATATAACGTCCCCTGTTCAAAGTGCCGTCAATGCGAACTAGAGGTGACCGAGATGTGTAACCAATGGCACCTCATACCATGACGCCGGGTGATGCGCCAGTATCGCGATGACGAATACACGCTTCCAATGTGCGTTCACCGCGAAATCGACAAACAAGGATGCGACCATCATGATGCTGCAAACAGCAGCTGTATTCATAGAAAAAATGACGTTTTGCCATTCGTGCACCCAGGTTCGTCGTTCAATACACCATCGCAGGCGCTCCTGTCTGTGATGGAACGTCAAGGGTAACCGCAGCCATGGTCTCCGAGCTGACAGTCCATGGTGCTGCAAACGTCGTCGAACTGTTCGTGCAGATGGTTGTTGTCTTGCAAACGTCCCCATGTGCTGACTCAGGGATCGAGAAGTGGCTGCTCGATCCGTTACAGCCATGCGGATAATATGCCTGTCATTTCGTCTGCTAGTGATACGAGGCCGTTGGGATCCTGCTACGGCGTTCCGTATTGCCCTCCTGAACCCACCGATTCCGTATTCTGTTAACAGTCATTGGATCTCGACCAACGCGAGCAACAATGTCGTGATACGACAAAACCGCAATCGCGAAAACGCGATGGTACGCTGTAAGAGGTCCATGATTAAAGAATTTGTTGCTAGCGCACTCGAGCTGATGTAATTTCGATGGATTGCTCACGCGCTGCCTGCGATATGTAAGCTGTAAGAGAATCTGAGACCAAAGAAGTGTTGACTGCAGTAGGAACTGTGTGGCAGCAGCAGTAAGTAGTTGCTAGCAGTCTGGTGTATAGTGTTGGCTGGGTCGGTCGTGATGGAGCGATGGCGGAGCCTGGGCGTTGTAGGATAAGGTAAAAGCAGCCACGCGCACATGCAGTATTGTTACATCAAGTCCAATGTAAATGTTTTTAAAAAATCGCTTAATAAGAATCTTTCTCATAAAAAAAACTTTTGACAATCATTCATTTCAATTTAAAGAATTTACTAATTACTCCGATCCTTGGTCATCCCGATTATTGAAAAGAAAATTCAGTTCTTTCCTTTTATATAAGACAAATCTATCGGCCAGCATTGCACTTAGCTGCGCCAGAAAATTTCTTATAGGAGCAAATATATACGCGTTATCCGGCGACCTAATTAAGGTAAGATTTTTCAGTTTATTCAGAATGATGTATCAGGGCCATGACGCAGCACTGCTGACGTCCAAAATTTACCAGTTTAAATTGACAGTCATTTATTGAAAGGTTATAAGTGAGTCGCAATTTTATTGAGAGATTAGTCGCATTGTATTATTGGTAGGTTAGGGAATTTATCTGTGGGAGGTTACACTGAATGCTATAAATAATTATATTTCTTACTGTTGGGAGGATACGGAAATTATTTTGTGGGGAGGTTACAACGCATTTCTCCTCCTTACACGAGGCATCACAACAACGTTTCACCAGGCAACGCCGGTCAACTGCTGTTTGTGTATGAGAAATCGGTTGGAAACTTTTCTCGTGTCAGCACGTTATAGGGGTCGCCACCGGCGCCAACCTTGTGTGAATGCTCTGAAAAGCTAATCATTTGCATATCACATCATCTTCTTTCTGTTGGCTAAATTTCGCGTCTGTAGGACGTCATAATCGTGGTGTAGCGATTTTAATGGCCAGTAGTGTATATTCTGCTATGGTTTAGCGAATGAACGCAGACTGCGGTCCCGTATCCTCTTAAGCCGAAAAATAACCACAGGGCAGAGTGTCCTCTGATAAGCTGTTCAGCATCCTTTCCTAGCGTCTGAAGGACACATTTACCCTTGCACCTCGGAAGACTGACTGTGGAAGGCCTCGCACAACCTGCGCGCCTGTCCTAGAGGACCGTGTGCTACGTTCGCTGGAAGAAACCCCTGCGAGTGATGTGCGACGATTAGCATCAACACAAGGTGTGTGTCACTCTTGTATCTGCAAGGGTATTTCATGAACAGTTGATGTACCCTCATTATCTACAGCGCGTTCAGACCCTAAAGGCATAGGATCATTATGCCAGACGGCGGTTCTGTTAATGGCTGTTGCAGAAGTATGATGCAGATCCACTGTTCACGTCCAAGGTGTTATTTACCGATGAGACAAGGATCACAAGACATGGTGTTGTGAATTTACTTAACCAGCGTGTGTGGGCAGATGTAAATTCCCAAGCATCTCAGGAAAGAGGACATCAACACCGAGTCTCAGTCAACGTGTGGGCAGGCGTGCTTGGCGATAGATTAACAGGGCGATACGTTGTACCACAAAGGTTAACTGGGGCGCATTATATGGACATTCGCATTATTGTATTGTCTACCTCGTTGGAGGTTCTGCCACCGCAGCAAGAATACAAATGTGGTTCCCGCATGATGGAATGTGAACGCAGACATTTCAGAACCGCTGGATTGGCAGGGGTGGGGGAGAGGGGGGGGAGATGTCACACCCTGGCCTGCTCGTTCTCCAGGCCTCAGTCCCCTATTGGACTTTTGGTTATGGGGAATGAAGTAGATGGTCTACGCCACGCCAATGAACGATGTGCTACAGTGTAGCACCTTTTGTGCGAACCAGCAGGTACAACAACCAGGTATACTTCAAAGGATGCGTCTTTCCTTACGCCGGAGGGCAGAGGAGTGCAGTGTCATGAATGGACGGCACGTTGAACACCTCGTGTAAGCACATATTCGACAGTGAAAGAACAGTGCTAGAAACAGAATAAAGGAGACAGTGTCAATAAGAGAGGACAGAAGAGAAGGAAAAGGTGGAAGTAGGTGAGAACCAGTGATAATGAGGGAGAGCGTCTATGACAATGACGACAAGGAAGAGAGGGATGGCGGTAGTGAGAAGAGACCGTAGCCGTGAAATAGGAAATGTGTCAGATAGATAGACGCAAAGAAACAGTGACAATGAGTTGAGCTGAATGAGTGAGTGAGAACAGGCAAGTGAGAATGGCAAGAGTGGCTAATTACTGATTTTTGTGTCGTAGTGTATTACAATTACTGCTGTTTTATCTGTGTGGTAATGTGAAGTTGAGCTCGTGACAAGAGAAACACTTAAGCTTGTATTTAAGTTCGTGAGCAATCTCGTAATCTTTTAAACGTGATCAGCAATGCAAAAGTGATCCAGAAATGCAACATTAAATTGTGTACTGCGACGAAAGTACAGACTGTTCTGTTAACTTAAAAAAAATCCTGTTAGCATTAATACAAGCAATCTGACTGCGAGAAATGTCACATCTCGTGGTCGTGCGGTAGCGTTCTCACTTCCCACGCCCGGGTTCGATTCCCGGCGGGGTCAGGGATTTTCTCTGTCTCGTGATGGCTGAGTGTTGTGTGATGTCCTTAGGTTATTTAGGTTTAAGTAGTTCTAAGTTCTAGGGGACTGATGACGATAGATGTTAAGTCCCATAGTGCTCAGAGCCATTTTTTTGACTGCGAGAAAAATATGAAATATGAACAACTACGAAAAATGTCCGATCTGTTGAAATCTTAACATGTACATTATAAATAGTCTACCTGTTTGTCCAATGAATAAATGCTGTCCAGCTGCTATCTCCAAAGTGTTGCGGATGCTGCTGCTGTGCTAGTTACAAAACAAAAGTTAAATCTGTAGGTAGGCTGTTTAGGTTTTTATGTTGGTAACGCCACGTGGCGCTCTGTATGAAAATCACTGACTGTGCTGTGTGCAGTCTGTGGCTGGTTGGACTCATTATTGGAATATTCGCTTGTGTAGTTGGATGTGAACAGCGCGTAACACTGGGCAGTTGGAGGTGAACCGCCAGCAGTGGTGGATGTGGAGAGATATGCCTGAGTTTCGAGAGTTTACTATAAGCGGACGATCTGGACGTGTGTCCGCCAGAAAAAGGAAATTTGTAAAGATGGAGGTCATGAATGACTTTTGAACGCTATTAAGGTAAATACATTGTTTGCTCTGTATCAAAATCTTTCATTTGCTAACTGTGCCTATCAGTAGTTAGTGCCTTCAGTAGCTAGAATCTTTTATTTAGCTGGTAGTATTGGCAATCGCTGTATTGCGGTAGTTCGAGTAACGAAGATTTTTGTGAGGGAAGTGATTCATTAAAGGTGCAGCTTATTGTTAGTCAGGGCCATTCTTTTGTAAGGATTATTGAAAGTCGGATTGCGTTGCTCTAAAAAATATTGAGTGTCAGTTTAGTGATGATCAGAATAAGTAAAGAGAGAACTGAGTACGTTCAGTTTTACTCAGCTGTCTTTGTATCAAATAATGTCGAAATTTACTAGCACAGTCATTCACAATTTTTCTAATGAGACGTTTCAAAACTACTGACAACGCGATGTGCAATACATGCTTCACACTATACAGTCATCCACAAAACTTCTGTGCTGATATCTCATTAGTGCAATGAACATTGTCAGTTAAAGTTCTTTTACTGAGAAACTCAGCAAAGCTCAGTTATTTACGTAAAACTTGAAATAAAGTTACGAATGCTGATTGATCGAAAAAGAACAAAGTAACTGTGTTAACATAACTTTACATCGCTAAGACAAAATGTTTTAACTCTTCAAATATTAAAAATTCACCTTACATGAATAGTGGAAAAACCTGAACAAATTCTTTTCAAAATGGTTCAAATGGCTCTGAGCACTATGGGACTCAACATCTGTGGTCATCAGTCCCCTAGAACTTAGAACTACTTAAACCTAACTAACCTAAGGACATCACACACATCAATGCCCGAGGCAGGATTCCAACCTGCGACCGTAGCAGTCACGCGGTTCCGGACTGCAGCGCCAGAACCGCACGGCCATCGCGGCCGGGTAAATTCTTTTCACTTTCTTACAAACACTAATGCTATCCATCTTTGAAGGGCAATCAGTAAATCACGCATTGTTACATTATCATAAAAACCTCCAATTCTAAATCACTGCCGAGATAAATAACTACGCTCGGATGTTTCGGAAAATGCGCTATTACAGTACCCGTTGACGTCTTGGAAATGAATTTACAAAATATCTCTCCATAAATGAAAAACAATATAAGAAAATGATTGCCGACACACAGCACGACCTAAACACGTCTTACTCCATCACGAGATACTGCATGACGTCTCTTCTCTCTCTGAAAGACTATACGCCACTCACAAGTAAAGGTTCTATTACAGTCTCTCGGAGCGCAACCTCTTGGCAGAGATGTTGCCCACTATTACCCAGATACTATTGAGCTTTACTTTTCTGCGTCACATCCACAATATTAACAAAATTAAAATTATCTGTATGAAAGAATACCCTTACAATGGAATGGATGGGTGTGAGCAGCTTACAGCGAAGGACTGGTGGGTGCGAGCGATTTACAGGTAGGGGAGCTTGTAAGAGTGACATGTGAGTTTTATGTGTAAAAGAGCGAGGATCTGTTCGCATACCATAAATTTTGGATTTTTTTTTAAGTGTTGAAGAAGGTATAATGAGGCAGATGGTAACATATATTTGAGTTAGTCTTTTAAAATAGGAGTATATTAGCCCTTTGTTGACCTCTGGTGAGGGATTTTTCCACTGTTCATTATATATCCAAAGACTCGTTCCATTTGTTCGTTGCAGGTCTGCAAAGATTTTTCAGGTAGCTGCGAATTTTCTTTTCTTTAATCGTGCAAAATATGATCCGGTATTTGTTCCGATGTTTCTCTGTCGCATTGGTCATCATCGGTAACTGCCCTCTTGAGTAGCGTTGCTCTCACGGCTGAGTGAACTCCATAATTTTCTTGGTTGGTTCGCTCCCGAGGCTTGGATGGTCGGATCCGTTTTACCCATTTTCTCACGACCATGGATGGAGGTCAACTGATTTCTACATCTACATCTACACCCATACTCCGCAAGCCACCTGACGGTATGTGGCGGAGGCGGTACCCTTCTCTTAGGTAACAGCTTTCTATGTCGAGCTGGCCCTTATTTATCCACGTTGATTTTCTAGATTTTACTCGGGTCCGCGGTCAACTGTTAAATGTCCCATGAATTTGTAACTGTCTGAATATTTTAAGTATCGTCCATTTATGTAAATTGGTCATTCAATAATTAAAGAGACAAACTGATCTGGAGAAAAAAGAGTTTATTTTTACAAAACAATACTTTTTCTACTTTTCAACATAATCCATTTGAACAGTTATGTACTTGTTCCAACGGGCTAAAACCTTTTTTAGTCTGGCTGCAAAGAACTCTTTATTTTGATGTTTGAACCAATTTCCCACAAACTTTTTCATGTCCTCGTTGTCCTGCAGCCTTCTCCCACATAATGCCTCCTTCAGAGCACCAAACAGTGCTAAATCAGGACAGTAAGGGGGATGAGGCAGTACTTTCCAGCGCATTTTGTCGATGGTTTCACGGGTTAGTTGAGCAATATGAGAACGTACGTTGCCTTGCTGGAGAATCACACCGCTCCTCTGAGATCCACAACGTCTCTCTCTCTCATGGCTGCCTTCACATTGTTTAAAAGGAAATCCGAGTAGTGTTGGCTGTTCGTTGTAAGCTGCTCTTCGCGATAATAACAAAAAAAAAACTGGAGCTTCAGATCCCAAAACACCGTCAACATGACTTTTCCTGCTGATGCTTGGGTTTTGGATTTTTTCTTGGCAGTGAGTTGGTGTGCTTCCACTCCATGCTTTGTCTTTTTGATTCTGGCCCCGAATTGATTTTTGCGGACTGCAATGTGCGACTCCATTTAACAATGTGGGTGGAAGAGCTCTTTGAGAGACAGGATATATGGCAAATGGAGTGGCGTTGCAAGGGTATCGTTTTGTACAGACAGTAATTCTGGTAATAGTTTGGATGTCACATGGAGAAGTAAAGCTTCAACAGCATCTGAGTAATAGTGGGCACCGTCTCTGGCGAAGTGTTTGTGGTTGTGGTGCTAAACACCGTAACTAGAGACTTTGCTTGTTAGTGGAGTGCAGTCTTGGAGGGAGAGAGAGAGAGAGAGAGAGAGAGAGAGAGAGAGAGAGAGAGAGAGAGAGGGAGAAAGAGAGCAGTCGACTTGTATCTCGTGATGGAGTAAGACGTACTTAGGCCGCGCTGTGTGCCGGCAATAATTTTCTTACATCGTTTTTCCTTTATGGAGACATATTTCGTAAACTTATTGAAAAGACTTCAAAAGGTACTGTAATAGCGCAGTTGCCGAGACATCGAGACGTAGTCATTAATTTGGTCAGGGATTTAGAATTGGAGATTTTTACGATAACGCAAAAATGTTTGATTTCCTGATCTTTCTTCACAGGTGGATAGCATACACGTTTGTAAAAAAAGTAAAGAGAATTTTTGCAGGTTTTTCTGCTATTAATGTAAAGTGAATTTTTAATATTTCAAGCGTTAAAATATTTAAGTGATTTAAAGTTTTGTCAGTACAGTTACTTAATTTTTTTGCTCATCAATCAGCATTCGTCTCTTTATTTCAACTACCACGTATGTAATTGTGCTTTCCTGAGTGTATCGGTAACAGAACTTTAATTGACAGTGATCACTGAAGTAATGAGATTTACTAACACAGAGGTTTTGGTGGATGTCTCTATAGTTTAAAGCACGCATTGCACATTGCGTTGCCAGTACTTGGAATTTTTACTTTTTTACTAGCACAGCAGCAGCAGCCACAGTAGTTAAAAAAATGGTTCAAATAGCTCTAAGCACTAAGAAGCTTAACATCTGAGGTTATTAGTCCCCTAGACTTGGAACTACTTAAACCTAACTAACTTAAGGACTTCTAATAATTTCCGGGTATGCAGCCGGATCCCGTCGACATTCTGCCACGATATTTCGGCCCAGAGACGTCCGGCCATCATCAGGTGAGTACACAACTACTGAAGAGCCCAGGTGCAGTCGCGGTATTTATACCGCGACTGCACCTGGGCTCTTCAGTAGTTGTGTACTCACCTGATGATGGCCGGACGTCTCTGGGCCGAAATATCGTGGCAGAATGTCGACGGGATCCGGCTGCATACCCGGAAATTATTAGAAGAACAAATACGCCGGGAAAATTTCAGAAGTCACAACTTAAGGACTTCACACACATCCATGCCCGAGGCAGGATTCGAACCTGCGACCGTAGCAGCAGCGCGGTTCAGGACTGAAGCTCCTAGAACGGCTCCGCCACATCGGCCGGCAACCGAACGTGAATGGGTGCAGGTGATCAGACAGGATGCTTACGTACGTGTCACCTGTGAGAGTCGTATCTAGACGTATTATGGATCCCATATCATTCAAACTGCACAAGTACCATACCATGACAGGGCATCCACCAACTTTAACAGTCCCCTGCCTACGTGCGGGGTCCATGGATTCATGAGGTTGTCTGCATACCCGAACACGACCATCCTTTCGATACAATGTGAAACGATACTCGTCCGACCAGGCAACATGTTTCCAGTCATCAACAGTCCACTTCGGTGCTGACGGGCCTAGGCGAGCCGTAAAACTTTGAGTCGTGCAGTCATCAAGGGTATGCGAGTGGTCTTCGGCTCCGAAACCCTATATCGATGATATTTCGTTGAATGATTCGCACATTGACACTTGTTGATGGCCCAGCGTTGAAATCTGTAGTAGTTTACCGAAGTGTTGCGCTTCTGTCACGTTGGACGATTTTCTTCAGTCGTCGCTGGTCCCGTTCTTGCAGCGTCTTCTTCCGGCCGGAGCGATGTCGGAGATTTTATGTTTTACCGGATTCCTGATATTCACGGTACGCTGCTGAAATGGTCGTACGGGAAAATCCCCACTTCATCGCTACCCCGGAGATACTGTGTCCCATCGCTCGTGCGCCGACTATAACACCACGTTCAGACTCTCTTAAATCTTGATAACTTGCTACTGTAGCAGCAGTAACGATTTAACAACTGCGCCATGCACTTGTTGTTATATTTTTTTTCATTTTTTTTCCTTTATTAAAACAACCATATATGTACATAAGCACAAAAACTAATATTGAAGTGCTGGAACTGATACAACACGAATTGTATCCTACAATAGACTGTAGAATATATTTCAATATAGTGCCATTTGTAGGCTTACAAAATAGAACATTATAGTAAACTGACAGTAGCCTCTTTAGTCCAGACAGAGACATAGAAGCGAAACGCAAACATATATATAATTGATTGTCTTAACTGGAATGACAGTTCTGTCATTTGATTCATAACCGTCCAAGACTCAAAGTCATTTTGAGCACACAAACGGATAACAAGAGATGCACAGGAACATAAATTAATGAAAACGTCATAATGAAGTTAATAACACCATTGAGAAGTCGGGAGTAGTCCTAGGAACTGGTACAACCCCTTATTCGTTGTGTATTTTGTTCGCTACATAGTCTTGCATATGATTTGTGTTCTTACCGGCATCGAGAATTACCCTACGCCTTGTTTTTAAAAAAATTATGTCTAACATGTTAGCAAACATCTTCCTGAAATTTGGGTAACGTTTCATCTTCCAGCGTGCCGTTCTCATGTACGCCTCGAAACTAATGAGATTATCTTCACTATTGTGGATGATGATATATGTCACAAACTGTCCTAACATCCACATCACGGTGTTGTTCTTGGTGGCGGGAATATGTTTCGTGTCCGGCCAGAGCAGGATGTGGGTGGAGTGGCTGGCTGGGCTGCTGCGGGTAATCAGGCCCAGTCTCTGCTGCACCCATTTCCAGTTAATGAGATGACCGCCACAAGTGAAGCGATGGCGTAAGGTGTCGACTAAACCACAGCGGAAGCATTTATCACTATCACTTAAACCGATTCTATGCAACCTTTCATTAGTGGGTATAACATTGTTTACCACTTTATAGCATCTGGACGCCACTTCAGCAGTGTGGACAGTTGAACTTATGTTGTCCCAAACTGCCTTCCACGGAACACTCGGGTATTTAAGTTCAATGGGATTCCGGACTATAGGAGATGTCCATCTTTTTAATAACAGGTGCGTCGTCGGTAAATCCAGCGTGAAATAATGTCCATCATTATAACTTACTTCAAGAAAAAACTGCTTGACATGTCGTAATTTGTAATGTATTTTACCTACATCAATGGGTGGATGCATATCGGTGGGTTGTAAGGTTGGGAAGAGCCAACTGGTTACGCTGAGAGGTTCCTTGTGCAACAAATGAGTGATTCGTTTAATATATAAAGCACTACACTTTCGGTTAATGTCAGGCATGTTTAGTCCGCCGGCCTGTCTGGAAGACGTCAGCGTGGTGTATTTCACTTTGAATAGATGCCCTTGCCAGATAAATCTATTAGAGATTTTCATCACGTGTTTGGCCTGCATCTTGGGGTCTGGAAATAGTTGGGCCATATAGAACGCTTTACTGAATGTATAACTGCTGAGGAGTCGTATGCGTTGGAGTACAGGCGTTGCCGACCGTAGCGCAATATTATGCCTATTTTCATATGTCTGTATCTGAATACGCATGTCTATACCAGTTCCTTTGGCGCTTCACTGTAAGAGACGGGGTAAATTTCTCCTGCAATATTCGCGGAACTGCTAGAGTAGTGCACGATACTACTCGCACGTTGTATTGCTTTGATGGCCTACTAAAGGTGTACAAAGTCTGAAGTAAATCCGTGAACAGAACGTCGTGACCTCTCTGTGAGACGTCTAGTCGAAGATAGAGTTAGTTAAGAAATGACAGAGGAAATGAGATGAATGCCGGACAATTGCCACGCCGGACATTTGCCACACTTGCCCCTTCGCCAGGTAGCGATCCCTCAGGTAAGGGACGCCTTTCCTCGTACTACTTCTGTCCGCTTTCAAACCGCCGTCTCCACATCTTACTCGATACAACCAGTACGTAAGGGCCCTTCGACATCTTGGCGAAATACAGAGCTTCTTTCCCGAATTCGAAGTGTTTATATCCTTTGGGAAACGAAAGCAATTCCGACGATTATGTCAGTATGTAATTAGTTATGCCAAGTATAAATATAGATCCCTCTGTCTGTAGGGTAGCTTCCTTTCACGTTTACTGATTGCGATAGAAACAGTCCATCGGCATGGGAGCAACAAGAAAGGAACGATGGAACGAGAATGCAAATGTACGCTAATCATTTCTTTTTGATCACTGTATTTGTACCTACTTTAATTACTACAACTGCATACCCAAAAGACAAGGAAAGAATAAATGAGTACGTGAATGTTTGAAAAGAAAAAACGACATACTCCACATTAATTTACTCTCTAAAGGCATTAGTTAATAAAGTCTAGTGGGACAATGTTCAAAAGATAACTGAAAACACGTTCACTAAATAGAGATAAGAACATCTATGATTGACATGTCATCTACAGTCGAAGTACAATTTTAAAATGTTAGAAATAAGGAAATGAAGTAATACAGAATGCTATGCTTGTAACGTACGTTGTTGTTCTACATTGTTTAGCTCTGGTGTTTACAGGGTCACATACAAAGCATCATAGGTTTTGGAGGGAAAATCCGTAATTGTAATGATCTGCACTACAACAGAAACAAAAAGCACAAATTAAGGAAAAATAATGTAACGTGTGTTTCAGCTCACAAGCGACAGTGAAGCAAATAGTTCCTGTGACTCAGTATGGGCAGAGGTTATATTCGACAACCGGAATAAATTAATAACTGGCTCCTTTTACCAACCCCCGGTCTCAGATGAAACAGTTTATGAACTTTTCAAAGAAAACTCGAGTCTCATCGCAAATAGATACCCTACTCACACAATTATAGTTGGCAGTGACTTCAATCTACCTTCCGTATGTTGACAAAAATACATTTTCAGACCCTAATGTAGATAGAAAACAACTTCCATAATTGTTCTAAATGCTTTTTATAAAATTATTTTGAACAATTAGTTCACGAGGCCATTCAAATTGTAAATGCTTACGAAAACACACTTGACCTCTTAGCCACAAATAATCCTGAGCAGCACGACGGATACAGGGATTAGTGAACACACAATCGTAGGGAGATTCAATTCCGTAACAAAGAAATTTACCAAAACTAAACGTGAAATATATATATTTATAAAAGCGACTAAAAATTCGGTTGACGTCTTTCTAAGAGACAGTCTCCAATCCTTCCAAACTATGTAAGTGAAGCCCATATGTGGCTTAAGTTCAAAGAAATGGTATCAACAGCACTCCAGTGATTCATACCAAATAAATTAATATCAGACGGAACTGATCCCCCACGGTATACGAAACACGACAGAAAGCTGCTGCAGGAGCACCGAAAGAGGCACGTGTAATTTAGACGAGCGCAAAATCTCCAAGAATGGCGAAGTTTTACTGTGGCTCGAAATTTGGTGCGGATTTCAATACGTGATGCATTTAATAGTTCCCGCGACGAGACTCTCTCTAGAAATGTGGCGAAAAAATCCATAGAGATTCTGGTCCTATGTCAAGAAAACCAGCGGAAAGGCTCAGTAAGTACCTTTACTGAGGGTCGGGCGGCGAGTGAGGAGAAGGAGGAGGAGGAGGAGGAGGGGGAGGGGGAGGGGGAGACAAGGGACCCAACTCTTCGAAGCAGGTAAAATCGTGGCAAATGCCCGGCGTGGCAAACGTCCGCACACCAATGAGATTACGAGACTTATCAGTGCCTAAAGCGACTAATGATAATGATGGTGGTGAAGCTTATTCACGCGCTGACAGGTCGAGGAGAAAGCGGCTGCGATTGTACCCGCGGCAGTGTTCCGACCTGGGCGACTCGGTTTCTCCGTCCCCACGCCACGCCACGCCACGCCGCACCTGCTGTGCGACGAGGGACCCCCACCGGCCACAGCGCCTGGCTTCTTCCGCTCTGCCCGTCTCTTGCGACCCCTGACCCCCCGTCGGACGACTCCACTTCGACGTGCGGGAACACACACAGTCAGCCACACACACACACACACGTCAGTGCGGGCTCCATGAGCCGCGA
The DNA here is from genome assembly GCF_023897955.1 of Schistocerca gregaria. Classification (NCBI taxonomy): domain Eukaryota; kingdom Metazoa; phylum Arthropoda; class Insecta; order Orthoptera; family Acrididae; genus Schistocerca; species Schistocerca gregaria. Next base: position 191,346,706 of record NC_064928.1, read on the forward strand.
ACCTGTATTTCATCACATCGCCGCGGCGGCTCCGTGCGAAAAGAACAGCTGGAACGAGGCCACGGCGTCCGGACCGGTTTGCGCTGATCGGCAGCCCGCGGGAGAAATACGGCGCCGCCACATGTGCGGTCGCGCGCGAGCTGCGTCTCGAAAGTCCGCTGAACGCTCTCATAAATTAAGGGAAACACCCCATACCCTTAATGGCCTTCAAAGTAATCACCATCAGCTACAACACTCTCCCGACGTCGGCTGTAAAGTTTTCGGCACACGCTTCTTGTGGAATCGCTCCAAGCACTGTGAATCGCTCGTTGTCGGGCATCTGCAACATTACGAGAGAAGAGACCTGGTACTACCACTACGGTCCGGAGACTGAGTAACAGTCTGCAGCATGGTGTTCGTCGTCTTCCCCGAATCACGTGACTACAACCTGATACTGATGGATCGGACGCTCACTTCCGAAAAAGGCGATCGGCACCACCTTAAGGAGGGTAGGACGTCAAACGGGCCGGCTTTGAGCAGGAGAGGCACCGCAGTACATTTCAGTTTCTACTGTCCCCATGACCAGGAAGGATTGAGCACTCACACTCATCGCAGTGGCAGTTCAAAAACGTAGTAAAATACCTCTTTTTTTGCATGTGAAATTTCATCTTTTTTCACTTATTACTGGCTGCATTTGTTGCTATAGGTACACTTTTCTTCCTACGTAAGAGAGATTCTTCGATGACTTTCGTGCAGAATACAAACCATAGTTACAGGTGTATGAAACTCTACAAGTTATTTAATTTATGAAAAAATGAATGAACTGTTACATGTTTAGAAAAAAAACTCAAGTTTTATAGTTAATTAACTCAATTTTTTTCCACAGTTTTTTCAATAGATTTGGAAAATTCTAGAGTTTCATACACCTGTAACTACTGTTGTATCCTATGAAAAATTCATCGAAGAATCTCTCTTACTTAGGAAGAAAAGTGTAGCTATAGCAACAAATGCAGCCAGTATTAACTGAAAAAATGATGAAATTTCACATGTAAAAAAAAAAGGTATTTTGCTACGTTTTTGAACATCCACTGCGATGGGCGTGAGTGCTCAATCCTTCCTGGTCATGCTGACAAAGTTTTATGAATTTATTTGTAAAAGTATAGACAGTAGAAATTGAAATCTCCTGTGGTGACTCTCCTGCTCCAAGTCGGCCCGTTTGACGTCCTACCCCCTCCCCCCCCCCTCAATGTCGGGTTTCGCCAGCGGAGTTTTCCCCGCGCTCCACCCGCGAAATGGTAGGGGAACGAACCCTAGTATCTGCTACAGTGAGAAGTTTACTCTGCCGTACACTTGAAACGAACCAAATCACGACTGTTAGCATAATACAACAAGACGTCTTGACCTCAGGTGGCAGGTTGCCACGTTTACAGGCTTATTACAGGGTGTTCAGAAAGAAGTGTCGAATACTTTTGAGAGGTGGTAGTACACATCGTAACAAGAAAAATTAATCCAATAAACATGGGTCCGGAAAGTCATACTTTCCGAGATATTCACGTGTTTATAGAAAGGGCTGCGCGACGCTTGGTTGCGGATATTAGCACAGTCATAGTATTGGCGCTCCGTTAAAAGTGTCGGAAAGGTATTATTTTTTCTTTTTTTCTTTTATTTTCTTTAAATATTTGTGTCTTCTCTTTTTTCCTGTTTTGGTTAATTTTTTAATTTCTTATTTTTTGTTCCTAAAAGTTTTATTCTTGCTTGTTTATTCACTTTTTCTTTGTGTTATATGTAAGTTTTGTTAAACTAAATGTTCTTTTTGCAGTAATTTCATTTAATTATCAAGTGATCTTGGATTTAGCAATTGATTTAGTATCGGCATAATTCATTACTCTACGTACAATTAGGTGGTCTGCAGTCAGTTGTGCGGTTCGTGTCGTAATGTAGGTTACGTCAGTTACTGTCTTGTTTGTGTACCTCATTGTACTGTACTGTCAAACCAGAGAACGTATCATGGTGTTTCACCTTCTTCCAAACACGGATTCTCTTACGTGTTTACTGTTATAGCGCTGTTTGTGCGTACATATGGTGTAGCACATTTACATTTTCTCTCCTCCACCGCATGCTAGCGAAGAAAGCCTACTAAACGACAAGTGGAATGGCAGATATGATATTCTTGTATGGTTTAACAGATGTATGTAGCCTGTGAGCCCGTGCTCTCTACATTGAAATACATCCACAGCACAGAGTGATCACTGATAAGCTGTTTTGCACACGTTTTCAGCGTCTGCGAGACACAGGTATCCTTGCACCTCGGAACACTGAAGGCCCCACACACTCCGCACACCTGACATAGACAAGCGTGTGCTACGTTCGGTGGAAGGAACGAACACCCGGCACCAGTGTGCGACGATTAGCAGCTGCTGAAGGTTATCTGGCGGGTACTTCACGAATAATTACGGTACCCATATCGTCTACATCGCGTTCACGTCCTAAGGCCACAAGATCATCATGGCAGACGGTGGTTCTGTCAATGGATGTTGCGGATGTGTGTCACGGATCCACTGTTCACATCCAAGATTTTAGTTGCCGACGAGGCACTATTGGTGTTGGCGTTGAAAGTCCATAATTAGCATGTGTTTACAGATGTCAATCTCCAAGCGATGCGGGAATGAGGCAATCAACGCCGATGCTCAATGAACGTACGGCCATGTGTGCTTGGTGATAGATTAATGGGGCAATTCGTGCTACCACAAAGGTTAACTGGGGCTCATTAGCTCCACTTTCTCATTAATGTATTGCCTACCTCGCTGGAGGCTGTGCCATTGCAGCAACGAATACAAATGTGGTTCATTCATGATGGCACCCAGCACACTTTAGTCACGATGTGCGCGAACATCTGACGCAGACATTTCAGGACCGCTGGATTGATCGGGAGGGGGGGGGGGGGGGAGGGCACACCGTGGCCTGCTTCTTCTCCGGGCCTCAATCCCCTACACTTTCGGTTGTGGGAGGACTTGAGGGAATTGCACTACACCACGAGAATCAACGATGTGCACACACTCTAGGGTCGCGTCTTCAATGGGTGCCAGCAGGTACAACGACCGGGTATAGTTTAAAGGGTGCGACATTCCTTACCCCGAGCCGGCCGCGGTGGTCTCGCGGTTCTAGGCGCGCAGTCCGGAACCGTGAGACTGCTACGGTCGCAGGTTCGAATCCTGCCTCGGGCATGGATGTGTGTAATGTCCTTAGGTTAGTTAGGTTTAAGTAGTTCTAAGTTCTAGGGGACTGATGACCACAGCAGTTGAGTCCCATAGTGCTCAGAGCCATTTGAACCTTACCCCGGAGGGCAAAAGGATGCATTGTCATGAATGAACGCCACGCAGAAGGCCTCCTGTATAAACGTGTTTATCGCAGAAAGCATGCATTTCCGGACCCATATTTATTGGACATATTTTTCTTTTTTCAACGAATACTATAACCTCTCAAAATAAAAGACACTTGTTTTGAACACCCTGTACAAATTTTGGAACATTTCAAAAAATGGCTCTGAGCACTATGGGACTAAACTGCTGTGGTCATCAGTCCCCTAGAACTTACAACTACTTAAACCTAACTAACCTAAGGACATCACACACATCCATGCCCGAGGCAGGATTCGAACCTGCGACCGTAGCAGTCACGCGGTTCCGGACTGAAGCGCCTAGAACCGCTCGCGGCTGTAACATTTCAATTACCTGGTCATTTTACAACTCAATTTGTTATACTTTTTCTACATCTGCTTCACAGAGGAAGACCGCAGTATTGACCACAATGGGCCGGATCAAAGAGTATGTTTTACAAGACCTCTACGTACACACACGATCTGTTGCCACGCGATTTTTACCTTCGCTGGTTCACAAAGGAACTTGTGTATGTGCCTCCACTACCAGCTGATTCACCCGACTTCAGAAACAGCATTGTCGCACCAATTAGTCCAAACACACTGATCAAGATTTGGGAAAAACTCGCCTAATGACGGGATGTGTAACGAATGGTGCTCTTATTGAACACTTGCAGCCGGCTAGTGTGGCCGAGCGGTTCTAGGCGCGTCTGTCTGGAACCGCACGACTGCTACGGTCGCAGGCTCGAATCCTGCCTCGGGCATGGATGTGTGTGATGTCCTTGGGTTAGTTAGGTTTCAGTAGTTTTAGGTTCTAGGGGACTGATGATCTCAGATGTTAAGTCCCATAGTGCTCAGAGCCATTTAAACCAGTTCTGACCAGTTGCAATAAAAACTATATAATTGAAAGTCAAATGTAATAAACGCTACATAGTTTTTAAAACTTGTATATGTATTATACACTAAAGCGCCAAATAAACTGGTATATGCACACGTATTCAAATACAATGTAAACAGGAAGAATACGGCGCTGCGTTCGGCAACCCCTACATAAGACAACAAGAGTGTGGCTCAGTTGTTAGATCCCTTACTGCGGTTACAATGGCAGGTTATCAAGATTTAAGTCAGTTTGAGCGTGGTCTTATAATCGACGCTCAAGCGATAGGACACAGCGTCTCTAAGCCAGCCATGAAGTGGGGATTCTCCTGTACGACCGATTCACGAATGTACCGAGAATATCAGGAATCCGGTAAAACATAAAATCTCCGACATTGCTGCGGCCAGAGAAAGATCCTGCAAGAACGGCACCAATGACGACGGAAGAGAATCGTTCAACGTGACAGAAGTGCAACCCTTCCGTAAACTACAGCAGATTTCAGTGCTGGGACATCAAGAAGGGTCAGCGTCCGAACCATTAAAAGAGACATAATCGATATGGACCCGTGTACCCTTGATGACTACACGACACAAAGCTTCACTCCTCGCCTGGCTCTGTCAGCACTGATATTGGACTGTTGATGACTGGAAAAATGTAGCCTGGTCGGATGCGTCTCCTCTCAAATTGTATAGAGGGGAATCCACGGACCCTGCGTATCAGCTGTTCAAACTGGTGGATGCCCTGTAATGGTGTGGGGCGTCTGCAGTTCGAGTGATAGGGAGGCCTGACACATCTAGATACGACTCTGATAGGTGACACGTACATAAGCATCCTGTCTGATCACCTGCATCCATTCATGTCCATTGTGCATTCCGACGTACTTGAGCAGGACAATGTGACACCCCACACGTCCAGAATTGCTACTGAATGGCTCCAGGAACACTCTTCTGAGTTTAAACACTTCCGCTGGTCACAAAGAGGAACTGGCCCCAGACATGAACATTATTTAACATCTCTGGGATGCCTTGGAACGGGCTGTTCATAAGAGACCTCCACCCTCTCGTGCTCTTATGGATTTACAGACAGCAGGCAGCAGTCATTGTGTCAGTTCCCTCGAGCACGGGGGCTCTACACGACGTTAGGCAGGAGGGTATATAACAATTTTATTTATTACGTTTATAATAAGTACATTTCTATAAGATAAGGCCCTGCAGTAGGTATACAAAACACGCCCGTATTCGAATGCAACGCTGTGTCAAAATTTCAAAGGAATCTATGGAGAATTTTCGGTGATTTTGAACAAACGAAATGAGGTTTTTCGATTACAACGTATCTCTTTAGTACAGGGTGTTCAAAAAGGCGCTGATGTTTGGTTTGTAGGGCACTCTACTGCGCGGTTACCAGCGCCCGTAGGAAGTCCCAATTTTTTACACATTCCAATTGTTTTACACAGTTCAATCTTGCCACTGTCACGAATGATGAAATGATGAGGTCAACACCCAGTCCCCAGGCAGAGAAAATTTCCAACTCGGCCGGGAATCGAACCTAGTCAGAAAAAGATGTCGAATATGATCAAAACAAGAATACGAAGTCCAATTAACATGTGTCAGGTAACGGAAACTTTCCGAGGTAAACACGTGTTTATAGAAAGGGCTGCGCGACGCTCGGTTGCTGCAGCAGATGTGTCAGCAATGTATTATGTTGTCTTACTCACAGAACTCTACCTAACATTAGGTGGTCTGCAGCCAGTTGTGTGGTTCGAGTCGTGTTGTAGGCTACGTTAGTTCTTCGTGGTAGCCTATTATGCAGTAATGCCAAACCTGGATACGTATTATGGTGTTCACCTTCTTTCAAATGCGGATTCACTTATGTTTATCGTTATTGCGCTGTTTGTACGTACAAGAGGTGAAGAACATTTACATTTTCTCTCCTCCACCACTTGGTAGCAACGGAAGCCTACTACTCGACAAGTGCTAGGACGGATACGATATTCTTGTATGGTTCAGCAAATGGATGTAACCTGCTAGCCCGTGTCCTTTACGCCAGAAAATGTCCACAGCGCAGAGTGACCTCTGATAAGCTGTTCGGCAGACTTTTCCAGCGTCTGACGGACACAGGTATCCTTCCACTTCGGAAGGTTCCTGGCATGGAGGAGGAAGAAATCTCCTGTAACCAGGGTGCGACGATTAGCAGCAGCTTCACAAACAACTGCTGTACTCACATAATGTAATGCGCGTTGAGCCCCTAAGGCCACAGGATCATCACGGTAGATGGCGCTTCTGTCAATGGCTGTTGCTGAAGTGAGCCACAGGTCCACTGTTTAAATCGAAAATTTTATTTCCCGATGCAGCAGGTTTCACAGCAGATGGCGTTGTGAATGTCCATAGCCAGCATGTATGGGCAGATTTAAATCCCAAAGCAACAGGTAGTCCGCAGACCCCCAGGGGTCTGCGAGCTATGCCAGAGGGGTCCGCAAGATGCTATTACAATATAAAATATATTAAATACATCTCGTATGTGAGTAGAACCCTGCCGTGTTCACGTCGCAGTCTGACAAGGAAAGTTGGCCGGTCAGTTGTCTCATGTGTAGACGCGTTCAGCTTGTCGGTCGATCGGTCGGTCGGTATGTGAGTAGAACCCTGCCGTGTTCACATCTCAGTCTGCCAAGGGAAGTTGGCCGGTCAGTTGTCTCATGCCTAGACGCGTTCAGCTTGTCGGTCGGTCGGTCGGTCGGTCGGTATGTGAGTAGAACCCTGCTGTTTTCACATCTCAGTCTGCCAAGAGAAGTTGGCGGGTCAGTTGTCTCATGCCTAGACGCGTTCAGCTTGTCGGTCGGTCGGTATGTGAGTAGAACCCTGCCGTGTTCACATCTCAGTCTGCCAAGGGAAGTTGGCCGGTCAGTTGTCTCATGCCTAGACGCGTTCAGCTTGTCGGTCGGTCGGTATGTGAGTAGAACCCTGCCGTGTTCACGTCGCAGGGCGCACAGTTGACGCGTGTAACACGCGGTGTGATACCTCGTGCGACACCGGAGACCCGCCGGGTTGCATAACTAGCGGCAGCGACTGATAGCGCTATCCGCTTACACACACCGGCCCACTTGCGTTGCCCGCGGCACAAGCCGTCATATCGAAGCGGAACGGAAGGGCCCTTCCTCTTCTTACTTTTAGCACAGGGAGCTATCAGCACCGACGCTCATGTAATGCAAAGTGTTTTTAACCTGTTGCTTCCTAAACAGGCGTCCGTTATTCATCCGATGACTTTTAGTAGCCTCTCGCGATGCGTTGTGGACTTATTAATCGTTTGCAAAAGAAATAACAGTTCAGGGAGAAGGAATAAAAGCTTTGAACTTCGCCAACCACACGGAAATTCTGTCAGAGAGGACTTGGAACAGCAGTCGAACGGAATGGATGGTGTCTCGAAAATAGGTTTGAAGATCAGCAGCAACACAGTTAAAAAGGACGTAATGGAATTTAGTCAAATTGAATCAGGCCGTGTTGAGAGAATTAGATTTGGAAACGAGAAGCTAAAAGTAGTAGATGTGTTTTTCCCTAAAAAGACCGACGATGGCCGACGCGCAGAGGTTACCGTATCTACAAAGGTTGGAACTTTAATGTTGTTGTTGTTGTTGTTGTGGTCTTCAGTCCTGAGACTGGTTTGATGCAGCTCTCCATGCTACTCTATCCTGTGGAAGCTTCTTCATCTCCCAGTACCTACTGCTTATTGTATTCATCGCTTGTTCTCCTTCTACGATTTTTACCCTCCATGCTGCCCGCCAATACTAAATTGATGATACCTTGCTGCCTCAGAATATGCGAACCCAACCGATCCCTTCTTCTAGTCAAGTTGTGCCACAGATTCCTCTTCTCTCCAATTCTATTCAATACCTCCTCATTAGTTATGTGATCTACCCATCTACTTTTCAGCATTCTTCTGTAGCACCACATATCGAAAGCTTCTATTCTCTGCTTGTCGAAACTATTTATCGTCCATGTTTCACTTCCATACATGGCTACACTCCATACAAATACTTTCAGAACTTAAATAGTGGCAACTATTTATTTACAGCTCGTACAAAATAGATACGTGTTTTAGAGTTTTGCTGATTTTCAAAGTAGTCACCAGCATTGTGTATAGCCCGTTGCCAGCGATATGGAAGTCGTAAGACACTCTTAGCAGTGCCAGTTGCGTTGACAGTTCGAACGGCGCAGCTATTGCCAGACGAATTTGTAGCAATACTGAAGAGAATTCCATGAAGTGTTTCCTCAGGGGAGTGCAGTAGGTGGTATAGCACTTAGCAGCCCCATCAGTCAAACAAATCAGTAACAGCTTGCATTGTCCTGCAAAATGATGGTCAGGTCCTGTAGAAAGTGTCATCATTTCTGTCTCGATGCTGTCCATTTTTTGAACACAACCTACGACCAGCTTAGAGACAGAAGTGATGACACTTTCTGCAGGACCTGACCATCATTTTGCAGGACAATGCTCAAGCACGTACAGTGCACGCTGTTACTAATTTGTTTGACTGATGGCACTTCTGAGTGCTATACCACCTACTGCACTGCCCTGACTTAAGCCATCGTGAGTTCAACTACATTTCTCAACTGAAGGAAACACTTCACACCATTGTCTTCAGAACTGCTGCAAATTCATGGGACAATAGACCTCGTCGCTCGAACTGTCAAACAATTGGCACATCGCTGGCAACGGGTTATACACGATGGTGGTGACTAATCTGAAGGTCACTAAAACTTTGAAACACGTATCTGTTATGTACGAGCTGTAAATAAGTAGTTGCCACTATTAAAGTTTCAACCCTAGTAAAATTCACTCTGGCAGTAGTAAGAAAATCATTTACGAAACAAGAAATACGTTAACATCTAAAATAAATTTAAGGGTTACGAGGTCTTTTCTGAAGGTATTTGTGTGGAGTCTAGCGTACTGCCGACGTAAAACGCGGACGACAAACTGTTTAGACGACAAGAGAATAGCTTTTGAAATGTGGTGCTACAGAAAAATGCCGAAGATTAGATGGGTGGATCATGTAACTAATACGATACTGAAGAGAGCTGGAGAGAGAAGAAATTTTGTGAAGCAACTTGACTATAAGAAACGATCTGGTTGACAGGATACATTTTGCGTCATCTAGGGATCGCCTACTTATTATCGGAGGAAGCGTGGTGGGTTGAAAATCGTAGAGGGAAATCAGTAAGCAGGTCCAAAAGTATGTACACTGCAGCATTTATTCGCAGATGAAGAGGCTGGCACAGAATAGAGTAGCATGGACAGCTGCATCAAACCAGTATTTGGACTGAAGACCACAACGACATCTGGTCGATAGTGTGGTTTCGGATGCTGAGCAAAACTATTTCTTTCAGTTTATTGATAAGATCTCATCAATGAAATGGAATCAACAACCCTCTCGGCTGAGCGCTCTGAAGTACACCATTAATCAACCGGGGTGAGAAAATCTGAAACGTGAAATCAGCACGTTCTCTTTGGTAGCAATCCTGTCAAGTCAGGAAAACGGATGAAATCTCCCTATAGTGCAGTGCAGAAGCAAACTTAGTTGGCCATACTCGCTACTGCGAATACATTTCATGTATTTCATAGCGGCTGTAGTGTACAGTCATCGCAAGGCCCTTCCCTTCGGAGATGTATGTATGTCCGAAGGAAGATAGCATCGTACTTCTGGACAAAACAGGCACTGCAGTATCGTACATATCCGCCGAAACCGGGCAAGTAACTTTAAAACAAAATGTCTCCCCCGTATGTGAATATACATAATGGATGTACGAGTGCAGGCTGTGGACACATTTTGACGACTGTGGTGAAATAAATAAAAAAAATTAAATTTATTGATCTTTGAAAAGAGAAAAAATTATGGATATGGAACTTTAACTTTAGAATTTTTGAATGGCTTTTCTACGGACTGTACTGACCGGCTTGAATGCAGACAAATATAGTGCTGGGTGAAATGTGCCTGTTATATACAGGATGGCGCAAGAAATGTGTTACGAATTGTTTCTTGCACAATTTACGACGCACATTAGTTATCCCGCTGGGATCACTACAGCAGTACCAGCAGAGCTTGGAAAAACAAATGAGTTACGAAATGACGTGTAATTCACGATACTGCCGCTAGGAGACTAGTAAGCAGCAATGGCTGACAATGGAAGACTGACGACACAGCAAAGGTCAGCAATTGTGTTACTTTTTCACGAAACGAAAAGCCTTGTTGTGACTCAGAGGCGTTTTCGACAACAGTCTAACAGGCGATGGGTTCTTTGCAGGAAGACCATCTACAGGTTGTACGATAAATTTGTACAGGAAGGAACAGTATTGGAAGCGAAGCGACCTCGACCTAAGCCTGTTTGTTCGCCGGAGAATATACAAGCGTTGCGAGTTGCTGTACAGAGAAGTCCCGGGAAATCGTGTAGAAAGGCAGCAGTGCAACTGGGAATATCAAGACGCTCGGTTGAACTCATTCTTAAAAGTGACCTCCATATGTACCCATACTAGATGACCTGTGCACGGAGGCTCGCTGAAAAACACAAGCAGCGGAGACTACTGTTTGCTCAGTGGGCGGAGTATAGGGAAGAAACTTTCAACAACGTTTGGTTTTCAGACGAGGCGCAGTTTCATTTAGACGGTGTGGTTAACAAACAAAATGTACGCTTTTGGGCCACTGAAAACCCACAAGTGCTTCATGAACGACAACATTATGCTCTGAGGATTACAGCGTGGGCAGCAATTTCCAGCCACAGACTTATAGGACCCTTTTTCTTTGACGAAACTGTTGACATATTGAGCATGTGCTGAGTTAGAACAAATCTCCATGGACTGTTCTTCATTGTAGTATATGTTCCTTTCAGTTTATATTAACAATAAAGTTAATATTCAAAAACAAAATGGTAAAACATTTCGTGCGCCACCCTGTAATTTACAGTTCCGATTAATAACATTTTTGAATTCTACGTCATTGTTTATTTAATCAGAGTTCTCATCTCAGACGTAGAATTAGTCCTTCTGCCACAATATTAATTCATTAGCCGTCATCGATGTTCTTCTCTTTGTAGACTGTGTGTATCTTCCTACGTCGGCATCGGTTTACTTCACAAAGACGGTGGACACAAATGAATACAATGCTACGTCCCTTTAAATAATTCTCGTAAAACTTAGACACTTTTCAATATTTTTTATTCACAATACAGTAAGACTTGCTATGCTCGTCGCACAGATGGCTGCCTTTCAGCACATACCAAAACTTACGTCCATCCCCTACAAGGTAATAATCGAAAGTGTATCTTAACTCCTTCGTGTAGTATGAAACAAAAGAGAATTCAATACGAACATTACAGAGACTATCTTCTACTTCCTCTCAATTTAATCTTTGGCGCTGACTTTAAAGTATTGTATCTCTCCGCCTCGGTATGTGTCATTACGCGACATATGGATGGTTCAAATGGCTCTGAGCAGTATGGGACTCAACTGCTGAGGTCATAAGTCCCCTAGAACTTAGAACTACTTAAACCTAACTAACCTAAGGACAACACACACATCCATGCCCGAGGCAGGATTCGAACCTGCGACCGTAGCGGTCGCACGGTTCCAGACTGTAGCTCCAGAACCGCTCGGCCACCAGCGGCCGGCACACGACATATAGAACTTTGGGTCTGTTTCAGTATATCCACTGTGGATGACGAACTGCGACTGTGGTTTAAACTGGTGTTTATTTCGTAATAAATATGCAACCAGTCGCCTTCTTGCGATTTATTCAACCATGAACATGTTTTCGAGCCACTGCAGGCTCATCTTCAGATGGAGGTGTTACAGAAACGTTATGTTGTGGACCAAGTGTAGCTAGAATCAGTGCTGGTGTTGCTGGCGGAAATTACGGAAATTTAGCAATCGATGACGAAACAATTACGAATCCGTTAGTTTTTTTTGTGTTTTAGGTACTTACAGTGCACTGCCTTGTGGTATTCACATCAGACTGCACCTTATGACGTGCGTTATTACTCTATATTCACAAATAAACGCCCGCATCTCGTGGTCGTGCGGTAGCGTTCTCGCTTCCCACGCCCGGATTTCCGGGTTCGATTCCCGGCGGGGTCAGGGATTTTCTCTGCCTCGTGATGTCTGGGTGTTGTGTTATGTCCTTCGGTTAGTTAGGTTTACGTAGTTCTAAGTTCTAGGGGACTGATGACCATAGATGTTAAGTCCCATAGTGCTCAGAGCCATTTCAAACCATTTTTTTTTTTTCACAAATAAACACCGTATGTAGCTACACTTCGTTTTACACTGACTCAAAGGATGTAAGCATTGGATGCTTACACAAGGAATACGTATATGACAGATACTGCAATTTTACTTCATAATAGTCTTTGGCAAGAGATGCATTGTATTATGATACAAATAATTCTAGTACAGGTTTTACATTTCAATAAATATTGCTTGCTGCATACAAAAGTGGCTAAAAAATGCATTCAATGTGCAGCCCCAAAAATGTTTGGCATTTGCCCAGTAACGTCTTACAGGCAAAAAAGAAAGTTCTATAGCGAGCCTAATTTTTTTTTTTTTTCTGGACATCTCTTTCTGTTACACAGCCGAATTTTAAATTACAAAGAAAAAACACTAAACTTAAGTTAGTCACTAAATACATGAGTAGTGTTAAAGACTAATGCGTTTATCTTATTACATTTAAGTTACTGAACGTTAGTGAACAGGTGGTATGTAAGACCTACACAAAGCACCCGTAGCTTGTAAACTGATTCGTTCCACGTTGTTTCGATACCAATAATGAAAACGATTAACGGAACATCTGAATGACTTAGTAGATGGGAGAAATGAAGACCGGGGACTAAAATTCAATCGGTGACTGGCTCGTTAGGGTCGGAGCACAAGCGCGGATTGTGAACAGGAGAAAGGAACCACCTCAACATTCGCATCTGCCGGATGCCATTCGGAAAAGATATCAGAACGCAACAGAATGGGAAGTCTGAGAGATCACAGCAATAAACAAGATATGGAACAGATGTAATCGACTGAATCACGGGTCAATATAATTGACATAGATCTGTGGAATGGTTTTGAAGCAAATACGGCACTACAACTCTAAGAAATACCTTGAAGATGGCAGTCTACTGACACATAACCATCACGAACTCAGAATACATCGTTCATATGTAACAAAACCAACACTTTTCTCAAATGAAGCAATGGGTGCTGTTGACAAATCTCCAGCTGGTTGCACACTTCCACATTTCAAAAATGCTTTTACTACCGGACCTCAAAAGCAGCTTCTAATCAGACTGCGTGTCAAATGGCTCTGAGCACTATGGGACTCAACTGCTGTGGTCATCAGTCCTCTAGAACTTAGAACTACTTAAACCTAGCTAACCTAAGGACACCACACACATCCATGCCGAGGCAGGATTCGAACCTTCGACCGTAGCAGTCGCACGGTTCCGGACTGCGCGCCTAGAACCGCGAGACCACCGCGGCCGGCGACTGCGTGTCTATGGAGTATCGTCTGAGTTATGAGACTGGATTCGTGACTTCCTTTCAAAAACGTCACAGAACGCAATAACAGACAGAAAATCGTCGAGTAAAACAGAAGTTATATATGAAGTTCCCCACGTAAATTATAGGTCCCCGATGTTCCTTATCTGTACACTGGCGGAAAAAAATATCGCAGCACCACGAAGAAGTTGGTAGGCGTGTTTCTACATCTGGAAGATGAAGTCTGTGCCAATTCCGCACCAGTCGCATAAAGTGTGGCGCTAGTAGACTGAACTTGGTCAGTGGACGTTAGTCAAGAATGTCCTTAAGGGGAGGTTTACTATCTTTGGCCCGAAAAAAGCATGTTCTTTGAGAATTTTTTTCTACGGACGTGTTATAGATATCAGTGCCACATTTGGTCAAAATGTTTATTGATATTTCCTCTTCAAACTGGAATTTTTTCGACCGGAAATGTAGAAGAGCAAAGGCGGAAGTGCCGTCGGAACGAAACCAAATTTCGATATAGACCTTCACGCGCGGTATGTCATACAGGTAGGTCAGCCGGCTCCTCTGAAATCAGAATTGAGTTGACGTTAGCAAAGTATATAAGATTCTTTAGGAGTTGGACCATAGGAAACAAAATGGGAGCCATTTGAAAATATAGGGTTCTTTATCGATTTTTCGACTTCGTCGGCCAAATAAAAGTATTTATAGTTGATGGATCGGAATAAAAGTGGTACAACTCCGAGGCAATGTAGTTAGATTCGTCGGAAACACAGAATCATGCCAATCGGTTCAGTAGATTTGAAGTTACCATACCGCGCGATAAAAAAAAGTCACTTCGAGAAAAAAGCGTTTGAAGTTTTGACTACATATAAATGCAATATTATGCAACTTACGTTCAATCTGCTATTCCTGGTCCATAAACTAGTCCTTCCTCTTCCTCACAGAGGGCGTTCTGCTCGATCTGGGCCATCCTGCGCTGCTCCAGAGCCGCTCGTACGGCCGGTGACAAGCGGTTTTCGGCCGCTTGAATCCGGTGGTCGTCCGAATGCTTGGCGAACTGCATCGAATAGTTCCAGGGTGACGTCCATCGTCGTCATGGTCTTCAGAATTGCTGAATACCCCTCGTTGAAACTGCTCACTGCCAGGAAAGTTGCAATCTCCACAGTCTTCGCACCAGAGTACAAATGCTTGGGGGCTAACTTCCAAACACACGCGTTCAAACTTTCATTTGAATCTTATGCGTTTCCTCCCAAGGGCCGGTACAATAACTCGTCCTCCGAAAGGGCCTCGTAGATCGGATGAATCACTTCTGAACTTCCGGTAGCCTCTGCAGTGCGCCACTTGCACAAACTAGTTTCCCCAGCCGGAGAATTTTGGTGTTGCTGGTGGTCATCCGTCGAACACTTGTGGAAACACCTTGCCCAAATTGCATTCTTCATCTGTTCTACCGAATTGGAATGCCGTCGGATTTCCAAGCCGTAGTACGCCGTAAGCTTCTTGAGCACTTTATCAGTTTTAGTCATGGTCATGCACACAGAATAATTTTTCGCGGCTACAAAGTCGAATTTCCCGAAAAAAAAACAACTGGTGCGTGAAAAAGGCCGGTTTCAGGCAGGTGTATTCTTTCGTTCAACCGCGAATAACAAACATTTCCGTTCCGTATTCGGAAAAACCGTTTTAGAGGTGGATTGTAAAATGTAGTAAACCTCCACTTAAAGGCCCGCATCTCGTGGTCGTGCGGTAGCGTTCTCGCTTCCCACGCCCGGGTTCCCGGGTTCGATTCCCGGCGGGGTCAGAGATTTTCTCTGCCTCGTGATGGCTGGGTGTTGTGTGATGTACTTAGGTTAGTTAGGTTTAAGTAGTTCTAAGTTCTAGGGGACTGATGACCTAAGATGTTAAGTCCCATAGTGCTCAGAGCCATTTGAACCATCTCCCCTTACGGCGTCCAGGACGCCATTATCAACACGCCACTGAGTTTCAACGAGGTCGAGTAATAGGGCTACCAGAAGTTGGATGTTTCTTCTGCGATACTGCAGAAAGACTTGGCAGCCATGTAGCTTCTGTACATGACTGCTGGTAGCGGTGATCTCGAGAATGGACGGTTGCGAGGACAGCCTGCTCCGGATGGCCAGTTGGCACTACCAAAGGGAAGACGTGTTCACGCTATGGCTCTGGCGCATCGTACAGCATTTGCAGCAGCAATCTGAGCAGCAGTTGGCACAACAGTGACACAACAAACTGTCGCAAATCGGTTACTTCTACGACAGCTCCGAGTCAGATGCCCTGTAGCGTGCATTCCACTGACCCCAAACCACCTCCATTTGCGACTACAGTGGTGTCAAGCGAGAGTTCACGGGAGGGCAGGGTAGAGGTCTGATAAAAGTTCGTTCCGCCTTGGTGCCAACGGTGGGGTGTGTTGCTTTGGAGGAAAGCATTTGTGGACCTACATCCAATCAGTCTCCGTATTAGATACACTGGATCTACACCTGGAGTTACGGTCTGGAGTATGATTTCTTATGACTGCAGGAGCACCCTTTTGGTTATATCACGCACCCTGACTGCAAAATTGTACTTCAGTTTTGTGATCCGACCTGTGGTGATGCCATTCATGAACAGCATTCCCGGGGTTGTGTTTCAACAGGATAAAGCTCTCCCACACACCTCTGTAGTGACCAAACACTCCCTAAAGAGTGTCGAAATGTCGCCTTCGCCTGCTCGATTACCAGATCTGTCTCCAGTCGAGAAACTCCAGCGTCATCTGCAACCAGCATTAACCGTCCCCATATTAGCCGAGTAGGTTCAACAGGTATGGAGCTCCATCCCACAAACTCACATCCGGCAACTGTACAACACAACGCACGCGTGTTTGCATGCCTGCATTCAGCATTGTGGCGGGTACAACATCTGTAAGGGGGCTGCTTCTGTGTTGGCAGCGCTGTCTAGCGCTTTGCATTGGATCTCTGATTTGCGCTTTCTTTGTAAGAGACTCTGTGGCTGGCCGGACACGTTGTTGCAAGTTAATCGCCAGTAGTGTTGGGCAGCTGGAAGTTAGTCGCCAGCAACGATGGAAGTACTGTTGGGCAGTTGGAGGTGACAGTTAGCAGTGATGGATGTTAAATGTGAGAAGTTGGCATTGATGGAGGGTAGAGGTCTGAAGTGTTAGCGTAGGCTAACGATCTCTACATACTCCACTTGGAGATTGAGTATTATTCATCACTATATACCTTTGTAGTAGATGACAATGACGATTTATACACTACTGGCCATTAAAATTGCTACATCACAAAGATGACGTGCTACAGACGCGAAATTCAACCGACAGGAATAAGATGCTGTGACATACAAATGATTAGCTTCTCAGAGCATTCACACAAAGTTGACGCCGGTGGCGACACCTACAACGTGTCGACATTAGGAAAGTTTTCAACCGATTTCTCATACACAACAGCAGTTGACCGGCGTTGCCTGGTGAAACGTTCTTGTGATGCCTCGCGTAAGCAGGAGAAATGCGTTCCATCACGTTTCCGACTTGTCGGATTGTAGTCTATTGCGACTGCGGTTTATCGTATCGCGACATTGCTGCTCGCGTTGGTTGAGATCCAATGACTGTTAGCAGAATATGGAATCGGTGGCTTCAGGACGGTAACACGGAACGCCGTGCTGGATCCCAACGGCCTCGTATCATTAGCAGTCGAGAGGACAGGCATCTTATCCACATGGCTGTAACGGATCGTGCAGCCACGTCTCGATCCCTGAGTCAAAAGATGGGGACGTTTGCAAGACAACAACCATCTGCACGAACAGTTAGACAACGTTTGCAGCAGCATGGACTATCAGCTCGTACACCATGGCTGCGGTTACCCTTGACGGTGCATCACAGACAGGAGCGCTTTCGACGGTGTACCCAACGACGAACCTGGGTGCACGAATGACAAAACGTCATTTTTTCGGATGATTCCAGGTTCTGTTTACAGAACCATGATGGTCGCATCCGTGTTTGGCGACATCGATGTGAACGCACATTAGAAGCGTGTAATTCGTCATCGCCACACTGGCGTATCAGCCGGCGTGATGGTATGGGGTGTCAATGGTTACACGTCTCGGTCACCTCTTGCTCGCATTGACGGCACTTCGAACAGTGGACGTTACATTTCAGATGTGTTACGAGCCGTGGCTCTACCCTTCATTCGATCCCTGCGAAACCCTACATTTCAGCAGGATAATGCACGATGGCTTGTTGTAGGTCCTGTACGGGCCTTTGTGGATACAGGAAATGTTCGACTGCTGCCCTGGCCAGCACATTCACCAGATCTATCAGCCATTGAAAACGTCTGGTCAATGGTGGCCGAGCAACTGGCTCTTCACAATACGCCAGTCACTACTATTGATGAGCTGTGGTATCCTGTTGAAGCTGCATGGGCAGCTGTACCTGTACACGCTATGCAAGCTCTGTTTGAATCAATGTCCAGGCGTATCAAGGCCGTTATTACGGCTAGTGGTGGTTGTTCTGGGTACTGATTTCTCAGGATCTATGCACCCAAATTGCGTGTAAATGGAATCACATGTCACTTCTAGTACGATATGTTTGTCCAATGAATACCCGTTTATCATCTGCATTTCTTCTTGGTGTAGCAATTTTAATGGGCAGTAGTGTATTCGTGTCTGAACTGGATGTCACATTATTAAGGTAAAAGAAAATACATTATTTGGTTTGAAGCAAAATCTTTCCTTTGCTAACCACAGGCCTGTTACCAGTAGTGGCTTTAGTAGTTGGAATCTTTTATTTAGCTGCCAGTATTGTCGCTCGCTGTATTGCAGTAGTTCGCGCAATGAAGATTTTTGTGAGGTAAGTGCTTAATGGAATGTATAGGTTATTGCTAGGATTTCTTTTTAGTCAGGACCATTCTTTTGAATTAATTATTTGAAGCCAGGTTCTCTCTTTTTTTGAGCAGTCAAATTGCGCTACAATAGGATATTGTGGGTCTCAGTCATTCAGCAATTTAAGTACAGACACACACATTTAAATAAAGAAGTTTCACTTCTATTAACCAGCTATTACCGTACCACCGTTTCACATCTGCAATGGCTTCTCAAGCGCCTACATTCAACTTGTAATCTTGCAATATTATTCACTTATGTATGTCACCTACTCAAATATATTCCAGAAATTACATTACGCTACATTAATTATATATTGGTTTTCGATTTTTTTCCGATGTAGGAGACGATTTCAGCAACCGCTGTTAGATCTATTGCAGAAAACTCCTTCGTTTACAGTCTAGTAAAATCGTCAGAAGATAAAAATAAACTGAAAACTGATTTAGACAAGGTAATCTGTCTTGTGCAAAAAGTGACAATTGATCCTGAACAATAAAAAGTGTGCGATCGTCCACACGAATACTAAAGAAATTCTGTTAAATTTTGGTTAGACGATAAATAACACTAAAAACGCTAATTTAAAAATTATTGGTTCACCTAAATAGCTGTGGATTACCATCACGATCAGTTTCCATTTGAAACCACTATGTTGTTACAAAAAAAATGGTTCAAATGGCTCTGAGCACTATGAGACCTAACTTCCGAGGCCATCAGTCCCGTAGAACTTAGAACTACTTAAACCTAACTAACCTAAGGACATCACACACATCCATGCCCAAGGCACGATAGGAACCTGCGACCGTAGAAGTCGCACAGTTCCAGACTGTACCGCCTAGAACCGCTCGGCCACTCCGGCCGGCTATGTTGTTACAAAAAGAAGCGAATAAAAATTCAAACAGCAGAGATAAAGTTTCTAAGGACGACGAAGGTCAGCAAAAGCAGACATGATTGTAAATGAAAATATTGTAGTAGAATTAAATATTTTCATATTAATGAACAACTCAAAAGTATCACGAAAGTTAGAGACGTACCACATGAGAATGCCAAGTGATAGAAATCTTTAGGAGATCCTGAACTAAAGCCGAGTAGGAAGAGAGATATTAAAAGACCTCGGAGGAGATGAGAAGGATTTTGTTTGTGAGTTCGTAATAGGCAATAGTCTAATCCTAGAAAAGGAGACGACGAAAACGTTAATAGGAAAGACGAGTAAGATGAACCAAAGACTGCGTTTAATTGCCGGAAAGCTTAGCAGATGGTAAAAAATCTACTAACGAGGCTACCTACACTACGCATATCCATCCTGTTCTGTGATATTGCTGCACAGTGTGGGACTTGTGACGCTACAACGCAGTCCTTGCTATGAATTTTTTCGCTTACTTGACACATGAAACTGCTTGTATACGATGTGTTGATGTAGTGTAAATATGTTTAAATTATGTAATATTTGACACTGACAAGTCAGGGCATATTTAGTTAACGCTGAAGTCAGAGAGATTGTTTTGTCGTGCCGCTGGGTGCGGGAGACCGCCAGCGGGCGGCAGCAGCAGTGACGCCGTGCTCTGAGTAAGACGTACCAGTCGAGTGGTGCCATTCCTAGCTGTGTTACATCTAACGGCTAGTGTGTGGATCTAAGTACGACGGGTATTATTGTATGATTATGTGATAGCGGAACAAACACTGGTAGCAGTTACTTCTGTCAAATATCTGGGGGTATGCATGCGGAACGATTTGAAATGGAATGATCATATAAAATTGATTGTTGGTAAGGCGGGTACCAGGTTGAGAGATTCATTGGGAGAGTCCTTAGAAAATGTAGTCCATCAACAAAGGAGGTAGCTTACAAAACACTCGTACGACCTATACTTGAGTATTGCTCATCAGTGTGGGGTCCGTACCAGATCGGGTTGGCGGAGGAGATAGAGAAGATCCAAAGAAGAGCGGCGCGTTTCGTCACAGGGTTATTTGGTAACCGTGATAGCGTTACGAAGATGTTTAGCAAACTCAAGTAGCAGACTCTGCAAGAGAGGCACTCTGCATCGCGGTGTAGCTTCCTCGCCAGGTTTCGAGAGGGTGCGTTTCTGGATGAGATATCTAATATATTGCTTCCCCCTACTTATACCTCCTGAGGAGATCACGAATGTAAAATTAGAGAGATTCGAGCGCGCACGGAGGCTTTCAGACAGTCGTTCTTCCCGCGAATCATACGCGACTGGAACCGAAAAGGGAGGTAATGACAGTGGCACGTAAAGAGCCCTCCGCCACACACCGTTGGGTGGCTTGCGGAGTATGAATGTAGATGTAGATGTAGAAAGTAATGGCCGACTCAAAGGAAGGCCTCGGCGCTTGTTGGTGACGTCACGTCAGCTAGGTACGGCGAACGCCAGGTCTGTTGCAGGCATACTCATAATGGCGGTGTCTCCCTTCCTGACACAGGAAAATTTGAAACTATTGGCGGTAGTTGACGAACACTCAGTGTTCTGAGAGATTTCTGCAATCAATCAATTGTGCAATTCACTACACTTCCTAACAAGTAGTGTACTCCTGAACTTAAATTTCCATCTGTTTTAAGGATTGACATACAAAAACAACTTCATGGTTCAGCAGCAACAGAATTCGTGCTTCTTTACCTTATTTGGAAATCTGAGGAAGTTACGTTTGTACTGGGTTGCTTTTACAAGAAACTGTGAACATATTGGTGCTCTTCTTTAGGTATCTTGGTTGACAATGGGGTGAGGACCACTGAATGTCAATGAAATATCTTGCGATTGTACACGTTGTGGGAGGGGGTAGGGGACAGAAGAAGAGGCAAAAGAGAGATACTTGTCTTATCAAATAAAATTTTTTATCTTATAAAGTTACTCCTTTCAGTTGCAAGAGGGCAATATTTATCTTTTATAATGTGCATGTTTAAAAAAGTTTAAGCTCACCAGTGTTTTCAATGTATGAAGCTATTTTGTTTCCTGTTTAGAATTCCTTTCGTTGAAAACAACTGTAATCTAATGACTGGCAACAGTTGGACATTTACACATGTAAATTAGTTCACATTTCCAGTGACGATGTCAAACGAAAATAAATAAATAAAAGAAACGAGTTCATTGTAACAAGCGCCGAGGTCTCCCTTTGAGTCGGTGTTGGTCCAAGTCGCCACAGTAAAAGCTCGCTGCCACATTGTGTCGCTGCCGTGAACTTCCGTTGACCCACCGACAACGAGAGAAGTAAGATCTACGTAATTTTCGTAGGATAAAATTGTAGAAAGCTTGTCAGTGACTGTGCTTTTCTCTGAAGTGAAACAATTAATAACAAGCACTTTATAATCGAAGTGTTGCAGTTACATTCCACCCGACAATTACACCAAGTAGGTTTCTTCCGATCCCCTTATTCAACCGAGTGTGTCACGCCATTATCAAGAAAAAGTATGTTAATTATCAAATTATTTGCACAGACGGTGAAGAGTAAATTTCGGACTGTTTTGAACAATTGGTTACCGTAGTTAATTGTTGCACTAAATAAGCTTACTCCATCCGTAGTAACTTAATAATAGACTGAAGTAATAAATTTTATTATTAAGATTTATTCCAATGAATATTCAGCTGAAGTTAGTTCAAGGATATTTCATGAAACTATAAAGCTTATTCCACCTGACAATCGCCCAATTAATGAATTATTATCATTCAAAACATAGTTACTCAATTATTGGCAATATATTTCATTATCAGTAGATTAAACTGCGCAAAGTGCGTAATTTTAAAGACAGAATGACAGTCCATTACTCAAAATCTCGATATGTAATTATCTGTGTTGTCAGCATTGCACGTAGCTGACAAATTATGAACAAAATAATTATCAAAATACTTATTGAAAGTTAACCATTAATGCTTAAGTGTAGTTAGATTGTTATGACAATATTTTATATGACTACTGAGCCTGACACAACACTTACGTAAAAGTTCCCGTTCCACCTGCTGCTCTATAAACAGGTAAGCTTTATTTTCGACACAATTATTCACGTACTTAACAGTACTGTCGCTCATCAGTTGAGCTGGCGACCGATTTTTTAATTGCTTTTACAACTTAATGATTTCTTTCAGCAAAATTTCCACTGGCAAAATTTATTTCCAAATTATTTCCATTATTTCATTTACTGGTCGTTATTGAATGAAATTACTCATTGAATAACGATCAAGTTATAACGTCTCCTGTTTCCAGTGGAATAATCATCATTTACTTCTGATTCGGATGCCTTATCTCGACACGGGTCAAAATTCGTAATTCATCGTCATTGTTAACTTGTAATTTCACAAATCCCGGGAAGCAGGGGAGTGTTATAGACTGATAGGAGGGTATCGAAAAAGTTTAGAGAAAGGCAGCTCATTTCGTATTATCCTAAGAGAAGGGGGAGAGTATCACGGATATGGTACGCCAGTTGAGGTGGCAATCATTTATAACCAATGTGTTTTTGGTTGTGGCGAGATCTTTTCATGAAATTTCAATCACCAACATCCTCCTCCAATTGAGAAAGTATGTACTGTCTTGAAGTGAGTGTTGCGTGCAACTAATTTTCTGAACGCGCGTACGGTTCTAGAATCTTTCCACACTGCGGCGGTGATAGACTCCAGAGTTTCGAAGCAAAAATGAGCCGGCTGGAGGAGAGCGAATCTCGCGGCGGCAGGCGCGGCGTCGCCTCGCGCACTGGAGAGGTGCCCGTCGATCAGCCGGCAGGGGGCGTTCCTGGAGCTGGAATGGCGCGGGCGGCCTTGAGAGGGGCGGCCAGCTGGAATAGCGTTTCCCAAGCGGCGACCCACTTACACGCCGGCAGGCTGACAGCTCCTAGGCTGCGAGCGCGCATGCGCCGCCTGCTGCGCCTGTGACGTCACACATAGTGGGCCAGCTCCTTCCTGACTCGCCAACGTCATCTACATCTGCATCTGTACACCACCAGTCGCCATACAGCGTTTGCTGGAGATTACTTCTGCTACCATTACCTAATGAGAAGGTATTGAATAGAAATGGAGAGAAGAGAAATTTGTGGCACAAATTGACTAGAAGAAGGGATCGGTTGGTAGGGCATATTCTGAGGCATGAAGGGATCAATAATTTGGTATTAGAAGGCAGCGTGGAGGGTAAAAATCGTAGAGGGAGACGAAGATATGAATACACTAAACAGATTCAGAAGGATGTACGTTGTAGTAGGCACTGGGAGATGAAGAAGCTTGCACAGGACAGAGTAGCATGGAGAGCTGCATCAAACCAGTATCTTGACTGAAGTCCACAACAACAACAACAGTTACCTTATACCCCATCCACCTGAGCCCCAACGCCTCCATTCGGGAATGTTGTGTGTGGAGGAGGTATGTCGGTAAATGACATTTCTGTAATTTTTTCCATTGTGGTATTTTTGTGAGAATTATGTGGGAGGAATTTATATGTTGCTCGACCCTTACACGAACATTTTTTTTTTAGTTACCAGTCTTCTGACTGATACTTAAGAAAATGTTTCAAAACACTGCAGAGAAATAGCAGCCGCACCTCCATTCCTGAGCTTTTTGCGTTTTACTACTAGCTGTGTCAATAATAAAGTGTAGGTCGAGGCGACAAACGTCATGGGTTTACGATATACACATGTATCGTATACAAGGTATAAAAGGGCAGTACACTGACAGAGCTATCATTTGCAAAAATGGTTGAAATGGCTCTAAGCACTATGGGACTTAACATCTGTTGTCATCAGTCCCCTACAACTTATAACTACTTAAATCTAACTAACCTAAGGACATCACACACATCCATGCCCGAGGCAGGATTCGAACCTGCGACTGTAGTGGTCGCGCGGTTCCAGACTGTAGCGCCTAGAACCGCTCGGCTATTCCGGCCGGCGTATCATTTGTACTCAGCTGATTCATGTGAAATGGTTTTCGTCGTTATTGTGGCCGTACGATAGATATTAACATACCATGAACATGGAGTGATAGATGGAGCTAGACCCATGGGACATTCCAGTTCGGAAGTCGTTAGGGAATTCAATATTCTGAGGTCCTCAGTATTAGGAGATCTTCAGTATCAACAGTGTGCCGAGAACGCCACGTTTCAGGTATGACCTCTCATCATAGACAACGCAGTTCCCCTAACGAAAGAGCGCGGCGGCGTTTGCCTACAGTTATCAGTGCTAACAGAGAAACAACGCTGTGTAAAATAACTGCAAAAACCAATGTGGGACAGATTACGAGAGTATCCGTTAGCATAGTGTAGCGAAGTTGGAGTTAATGGGCTAAGGCAGCAGACGGCCGACACGAGTGCCTTTGCTAACAGTACCACATGGTCTACAGCTCATCTCCTAGGCTTGTGGCCATATCCATTGGATCCCAGACGACTGGAAAACTGTGGCCTGGTCAGATGACTCCGGAATTTAGCTGGCAAGAGCTGATGGTAGGGCCCGAGTATGGTGCAGACACCATGAAGCTATAAAGTTTGTTCTTCATGGCCTACAGTGCAAAATATGTCTTATAATGACATGATAATTTATGACTGATAGCCAGCTACACTGCTATGTAAGTTGTTTATGTTTTATCTCATTCACAATGAGCCCATTTCGGCAAATTTCCATCGTCAGGTGCTCTGTAAATACACAGATACACTATGGTCTTAATATAATGGTTTTGTAACTATGATCTGAAAATTTATATCATTAGGTGTTTTACCTAATTGTTTATTATTATTTTTTCGTATAGTTTTGTTTCTAATTATGTTTATGCCTAAATTTAGTTTTAGTTTTATTTTACGTTTTTATTTTTCGTAATTATTATTATTGTCTATGATTTATGTTGGTGTTCTGTCTCTGTTTTACACTACGCATGTTATCGCTGTTACTATGGATGTGTGTTGTTTAGAGTCACTGCTATTATTATTTTACCCGTTTTCCCGATTTATAATGTGAAAAAAAATTTCTATATACTTTTTGTGCTTTAGGTCGGTTTGTTCTTTCAGTAAATTTGTTCGGTTGCAGTATGCATGTGAATATATCTATTTCCTCGAGGATGTTGACCAATGTTTCCTTTTGCGTAATGTGGAGGATTTCTAGTGCGCCGTCTATGGGTTTTACATGGTGTTTCTGTGCTTGTAAATGTTGAAAAAATGCAGATCGGTTGTGTTCACTTTCTCAAAAATGTTCAAGTGTGTGTGCAATCTTATGGGACTTAGCTGCTAAGGTCGTCAGTGCCTAAGCTTACACACTACTTAACCTAAATTATCCTAAGGACAAACACACCCACCCATGGCCGAGGGAGGACTCGAACCTCCGCCGGGACCAGTTCACTTTCTCTGGTGTGCTCTTTATATCTAATTCTGAACTATCTACCAGTCAGCCGAGGGTGTCAGCAAGGCAATGTGCAAGCTGGTGATGGCCACTTAATAGTGTGGGCTGTCTTTACATGGAATTGACTGGGTCCTCTGGACCACCTTGACCTCTCATTGCCAGTAAATGGTTTGTGTTCGGCTACTTGGAGACCTTTTGCAGTCATTCGTAGATTTCATGTTCCGAACTGAATTCTGACTGAATTTTTGTGGATGACAATGCGCCATGTCACCAGACCACAACTGTTCGCGATGGTTTTAAGAACATTCTGGACAGTTCGAGCCAATGATTTGGCCACCCAGGCAGCACGGCATGAATGCCATGGAACATTTACGGAACTTAATTGGGAGGTCAGTTCGTCCACAAAATCCTGCACCGGCAACACTTTCGCAATTGTGGACGACTGTAGAGGCAGCATGGCTGTGTATATCTGCAGGGGACTTTCCAACGACTTGTTGAGTCCAGGCCAAGTCCAGCTGCCGCAATACATTGGGAAGACAAGAGGTCCGACACGGTTTCAGGTGGTGTCCCATGACGTTTGTCACATTAGTTTATACTGTAGTACCAATATAGACTAGTACTACTCAAATGTTTAATTATGAACATACACCACTGTTCATTAAAATTGCTACACCACGAAGATGACGTGATACAGAAGCGAAATTTAACTGACAAGAAGAAGAAGATGTTATATGCAAGCGATAAGCTTTTCAGAGCATTCACACAAGGTTGGCGCCCGTGGCGACACGTACAACGTGCTGACATGAGGAAAGTTGCCAACCGATTTCTCATACACAAACAGCAGTTGACCGGCGTTGCCTGGTGAAGCGTTGCTGTGATGCCTCGTGTGAGGAGGAGAAATGCGTACCATCACGTTTCCGACTTTGATAAAGGTTGCGTTGGTCGAGATCCAATGACTGTTTGCAGAATATGGAACCGGTGGGTTCAGAAGGGTAATACGGAACGCCGTGCTGGATACCAATGGCCTCGTATCACTAGCAGTCGAGATGACAGGCATCTTATCCGCATGGCTGTAACGGATCGTGCAGCCACGTCTCGATCCCTGAGTCAACAGATGGGGACGTTTGCAAGACAACAACCACCTGCACGAACAGTTCGACGACGTTTGCAGGAGCATGGACAGTCAGCTCGGAGACCATGGCTGCGGTTACACTTGACGCTGCATCACAAACAGGAGCGCCTGCGATGGTGTACTCAACGACGAACCTGGGTGCACAAATGGCAAAACTTCATTTTTCGGATGAATTCAGGTTCTGTTTACAGCATCATGATGGTCGCATCTGTGTTTGGCGACGTCGAGGTGAACGCACATAGGAAGCGTGTATTCGTCATCGCCATACGGGCGTATCCCCCGGCGTGATGGTATGGCGTGCCACTGGTTACACGTCTCGGTCACCTCTTGTTCGCATTGACGGCACTTCGAACAGTGGACGTTACATTTCAGATGTGTTACCACCCGTGGCCCTACCATTCATTCGATCCCGGCGAAACCCTGCATTTCAGCAGGATAATGCACGACCGCATATTGCAGGTCCTATACGGACCCTTTCTGGATACAGAAAATGTTCGTCTGGTGCCCTGGCCAGCACATTCTCCAGATCTCTCACCAATTGAAAACGTCTGGTCAATGGTGGCCGAGCAACTGGCTCGTCACAAATGCTAGTCGCTAGTCTTGATGAACTGTGGTATCGCGTTGAAGCTGCATGGGCAGCTGTACCTGTACACGGCATCCAAGCTCTGTCTGACTCAATGCCCAGGCGTATCAAGGCCGTTATTACGGCCAGAGATGGTTGCTCTGCGTACTGATTTCTAAGGATCTATACACGCATACTGCGTGAAAATGTAATCACTTCTCAGTTCAAGGATGATATATTCGTCCAATGAATACCCATTTATCATCTCCATTTCTTCTTGGTGTAGCAACTTTAATGGCCAGAAGTGTATTTAAGTTTCTATAATGCTAACATTTAAGCTTTCATTTGCTCCGAGCCTCGACACAAAGCAAGTAACAGCGCCTTCTGCTCCCCACAAATGACACCGATATACGTGCCAGCAAACAGCCCCGCACACCCGGCAGCTGGGCCGCGGCATAGGAGCTGCAGGCTACGGCGGCGGTACGCTGTCATCTCTTCTGTGGTAGTTGTTAAGCTCCTATTGGAACTTTTTTATAGCGCGCAACAAATCGCACGCTCAGACGAAAGGAACATGTCCCGTGTGGTCAGACGCGCCACCAATTGAATGTCGGTACTGCGGCAATCACGGCGTCAAGTGCTGAAAGGAAACCAGTAATGACAGCTTACTCTGTACCTCTGCAGCCGCTGCGTCATATGCCGTGACGGCCACAAGATGTAAAGCACAAAGCACTCGCCACAGACGAACAAAATATATGAGCAGGTTGGCAGCTCGAGGTGTGTTCGAAAATATACTTTTTTTTGGCGGAGGAATGTTCCTTTCGCAATCAGTTACGGGTGAGCGAGTATAATCACAGATTCGAACTACAGGTTGTGAAACAGAAGTACAATGATTTTGTAGGTTCTAGCTCACTAACTCACTCACTAGCTCAATACTGCATTTTCCAATTAACTCAACTGATTTTTTAAATTCAGTCTTTTTAAATCATTCGCACCGATTTCTGAGCCTTAGCTAAATACCTCAATTTCTTGACTAACTCTACCGATTTTAGCTTCAAATGGTTCAAATGGCTCTGAGCACAATGGGACTTATCACCTGAGGTAATCAGTCACCTAGCACTTAGAACTACTTAAACCTAACTAACCTATAGACATCACACACATCCATGCCCGAGGCAGGATTCGAACCTGCGACCGTAGCAGTCGCACGGTTCCGGACTGCGCGCCTAGAACCGCGAGACCTATTCACTTTCATATAAGTACGATAATCACATCGCTATGCTTCCAACTACCCAGTTTCAACTACTTTTCGAAAAGAATTAAAATTTATTACTTACTAAAAAACTGTAGTAATGAATGGAAGGAGACAGAAACGCTAAAATTATAGATCTATTTTTTAAGAATAAAATGCATTACCAAGATATGCGAGAAAAATTAAACAGTTTGTTAGAAGAGGAATACAAAATAGAATGTTCGGATTTACTTTTACTTAAAAATGGTTGTGCAGAAATTGCAGTTTGTGACAAGGAAAAGGATGATTTTATAGAATTAAAACATTTAAATAAACGAAGTAAAAACAAATATATAAAAAATATTCTTAAGGCAATTAATAAATGTGTTATGGAACAAAACGATTCGGATTCTAGCGAAGAAAGCGAAACAGATATCCATAAATATTATAAAGAACCATTTACACACGAAGAAGTTGTAAACAAACACAATGGAGGTCGAATTTACAGAAGACGGTTTTAAATTTTTATATAATTTACAATACTTTTAGGTAGCGTCGTTTTACTGCTACCAGAATTTTTATATATTACAATATTTTCGGTAGTCCTAAAATGGGACTACCATTTTTTTTTTATTTTTGTTCCAATTATTTGTTGGGAAAACAGACTCGAGATAAAAATAGTGTAGCAAATTTATACCTTCCAATTTGGAGGGAGACGAAGATAAATTAATTAAACTTGGAACGAATGTCAATTAAATTCGAAACGACAATGAAGTATCCAAACAAACGTTCGACATTAAGCTAAACGTAAACATTAACATAAATTTTAACGTCGAACGTTCGTTGTTAAACGTAACGTTACGATGTGATTTTCGTATCTATATGGAAGTGAAAAATTTACCTTCGTTAACCGATTCATTTTATTTATTTTCTTACGTTCACCTTTTATAGAATGAAGTAAAAATGGGTGAATTTGATGTGCAATTTTTTTCTTATGTTCACCTTTTATATGAAGTAAAGAACTCAGAAATCGGTTGGTGAACTAAAAAATGAGGTAGATAGCTAAAATCGGTAGATTTATTCAAGAAATTGAGGTATTGAGCAAAAGTTCAGAAATCGGGGGGGGGGGGGGGGGGGGGGGGGGGGATGGTTTAAATAGGCTGAATTTGAAAAATCAGTTGAGTTAATTAGAAAATGCAGTATTGAGGTAATGAATGAGTTAGTGACCTACAAGCTACAAAATCGTTCTACTAACAAAATTTAACGAAGTAGTACACTGCAGCAAGAAAGCAATTACTTTTTTCGAGGAGTTATTGGCTACTGGAATTCACTGTCGGGCCGTGGCGCCACGTTTCACGTTCCCAGTATCGACAGCTCCTACCTGCAGCCTCACCAGGTAGCACATATTACTCCAACACATCTGCGTCGCCTGCAAATCACGCATATCATATCATAAGCAACGCTACACGATACTGTGGGCGCAAAATGCCATGGCCGCTAGATGCGCAGTTGGCTGGGGAAGTGTGCGAATAGCGGCAGCGGTGCACGGTCGTTCAGAGCGCTGGTGGGGGGAATCTCGAACTTTGGAGGGGAACCGCCGTTCTACACGCAAGCCTACATTCACATTTTGTGTAAATATTAAGTGAGGCCACTCCACGCCCACATCTGCGTGTGGACCATTCAAAAAGATTTACTGTCACCTCTGCTTCCTTCAGTATCTGAAAACAATACCGCCGAAAATACAGCGATTTATTTTCGTCTGGCAACTTTATAGAAGCGCCACCAGTGGCGTATTTTGAGTAAAATCTACAAATTTCTCTGGTTACCAGCCCAAAGCTTGCTTCATTTGCCAAAACACAGCGGAGTTTCCACAGTCTCGCCTCGCTAACATGCTGTGCAAACACAGTTGCGAGAGAATTCTGAAGCAGTGGTTTATTAAGTTTATTACGGGGAAGTTTACTATCTTTTGCCGAAAGAAAACATGTTCTTTGAGAATTTTTTTCTCGGTATTATCAATGTCAAATGTTCATGAATTCTTATGGGACTTAACTGCTAAGGTCATCGGTCCCTAAGCTTACACACTACTTAACCTAAATTATCCTAAGGACAAACACACACACCCATGCCAGAGGGACGTCTCGAACCTCCGCCGGCGTCAGCCGCACGGTCCATGACTGCAGCGCCTAAGACCGCTCGGCTAATCCCGCGCGGCTAGCAATGTCGAATTTGGTCAATTGTTTATTTATATTTCCTCTACAAACTGTAATTTTTTCGACCGGATATGTTCCAAGAGCAAAGGCGGAAGTGCCGTCGGAACGAAACAAAATATCGATGTAGACCTCCACGCGCGGTATGTCACAGGTGATCCGGCTCGTCTGAAATCGAAATTGAATTGACATTAGCGAAGTATATTTCTTTAGGAGTTGTTTGGACCATAGGAAACAAAATGGCGGCCATTTGAAAAAAAAAACTTTTTTTCATCGATTTTTCGACTTTGTCGGCCAAGTAAAAATATTTATAGTTGATGGATCGGAATAAAAGTGGTACAACTCCTAGGCAATGTAGTTAGCTTCGCTGGGAATCAATCGGTTCAGTATATTTGAAGCTACCATACCGCGCAATAAATAAGAGACGTCATTTCGAGAAAAACGCGTTTGAGGTTTTGAATAAATATAAATGCAATATTATGCAACTTACGTTCAATCTGCTATTCCGGGTCCTTAAACTAGTCCTTCCTCTTCCTCACAGAGGGCGTTCTGCTCGATCTGGGCCATCCTGCGCTGCTCCAGAGCCGCTCGCATGGCCGGTGACAAGCGGTTTTCGGCCGCTTGAATCCGGTGGTCGTCCGAATGCTTGGCGAACTGCGTCGAATAGAGTCCACCGTTGTCATGATCTTTAGAATTGCTGAATACCCTTCCCTTGAAGCTGCTCACTGCCAGGAAAGTAGCAATCTCCACAGTCTTCGCACCAGATTGCGAATGCTTGAAGGCTAACCTCCAAACACACGCGTTCAAACTTTCATTTGAATTTTGTGTGTTTCTTCCCAAGCACCGGTACAATAACTCGTCCTCCGAAAGAAAAAACTGGTGCTTGAAAAATGCCGATTTAGGGCAATTGCATTTTTTTGTTAAACCGCCAATAAGAAATATTTCCGTTCCGTATTCGGGAAAACCGTTTCAGGGCTGGATTCGAAACACTTTTATGGATCCAAAAATTCAATTTTTGTAAAATCGATTTTTTGAACCGTAAGATAGTAAACGTCCCCGTAAGTGAGGAGCTGAGGAAAACTGAAGTCAGTAGCTCATGAACAAGCAAACCCTCGGTACAAGAAAATGTGTAATATCTTCACATATGTTGTTCCAGAACCCATAGCATTTCTCGTTTCACCAGCTATCGACGTTCCTTAAAAATTACACTTTCACCGAAAAAGTCTGTAGTTATTGGAATAACACGGTAGATAATGAAGTTTTACATAGTAACGTTACGGTAAAATACTCTCCTCTTTGTGTGCTATCATTTGCTAAAATATCATTTGGACATCTGAAACCATTTATAAAATATGAGGAGTGTTGTGGATATTTCACTCTGGTTTTATCGCTGGCGCGGCATGACAGCAAATGAGTGTGCTACATCAGATCAGTTTTCGCGAGATTGGTTAAAGGTACCCAAGACTAAAGTGTCCAATGAGAAATACAGGTCACTATGATTTTGCGTTTGGTGCATATTACATAATACGTTACTGTGTATGAAACTTAGCTAACATATTGAATTTTTCTTAGCCCTGGGTAGAGGTATGTATCTGGCACAATCTCGAGAAAACCGATCTGATGCAGCACACTTATTTGCGATCGCGCCCCGCCAGCGATAAAGCCAGAGTGAAATATCGACAATGTTTCTCATACTTCATAAACGGTTTCAGGTGTAGAAATGAGATTTTGGCACAGAAAACTCCATTATTCCAATAACTACAGACTTATCTCGTGAAAAGATTGAAATTTTTAAGTGCCATCAATATCTAGTGAAACGAGAAATGCTATGGGTTTTTGAACAGCATGTGTGAAGGTGTTACATGTTTTTTCAGGAGCTACTGACTTTACTTTTCTACTGGTCCTTACTTAATAAACTTGATAAACCTCCGTTTCAGAATTCTGTCTCAGTTGTGTCTGGACAACGTGTTGGTCAGGTGAGACAGTGTAAACTCCGCTGTGCATTGGCTGAAGAAGCAAATTTTGACATGATAACCAGAGAAATGTGTAGGCTTTACTCAAAATTTACTGCTCACGACACTACTCCGAAAGTTACAAATGGTTAACAAGCCATGCGAAAATAAATCTCTGCATTCTCGGCGGAATTCAGTTTTTATGTTTTAATGCAGTTTATTCATTTAAGAATTTGTTCAGATATTTGCGCGTATGAGTGTCAATTTCTGTTTCTTCCAGAAGATTTAGTTTCGGGCCCTTCGGTGTTCTGGGCAAGATTTCTACAGCATATTCTAACTGGTTTACGTGCTTATTTTCTGTTCTGATGTGATAGAACGTGGATTAGTTCGTGTTGCTATGCCTTATGTGTTGTTCATATCGTACTTTGAAATTTCTGCCTGTTTGGTCTATATAGAGTTTGTCACATTCACTGCAGTTGATTTTATATATACCTCCCTTTGTGTGGATTAGTGGTTTAGTTTTTCAGGTGTGGACTGGTGATTTGTTTTTCCAAATCGAATTTGTGTTTTGATGTTGTGTGCATTGCGAAATGCAAATCGTATTGTATTTTTCTGTAATATTTCGTTGAACTTGTCAGATATGGCTCCCATATATGTCTGTGGTATGTAAGAGAATTTTTTCGTCGTGTTTGTTCGTGTTCTCTTTGTTATGTCATTGTGTATTACGTTGTGTACTGGCTTAGTGGGTTTCTCAGATAGTCGGTCTGCTAGAGTGGGGCTATTGTTGTTTGTGTGTGCTATGTACGCTGTAGTTGCTAAATCTTTCTGTGTTGCGGGGTTTTGTAGTGGGAGGTTTACTAATATGTCTATGATGGTGTGGAAACATGCGTATTTTTGCCTTCTGGGACTGCAAGAATATGCATCTATGATGTTGTCTGATGTGGCATGTTTCCTGTAAATTTCGAATCATGCCTGTTGCGTATGTTTTTTATCGTTACTTCTAGGAAATTAATTAATTTGTGATTTTCTAGTTCTATGGTCAACAAGAACCGATATTTTGATTAGACAGAATGGGCATATTATAAGCGAGACGGAACAGTTCAAGTTCCTAGGCGTTCGGATAGATAGTAAGTTGTTGTGGAAAGCCCATGTCCAGGATCTTGTCCAGAAACTAAATGCTGCTTTATTTACCATTAGAACAGTATCTGAAATAAGTGACACTTCAACAGGAAAAGTAGTCTACTTCGCATACTTTCATACCCTTATGTCATATGGTATTATTTTTTGGGGTAATTCTTCTGATTCAAAAAGACTATTTTTGGCTCAAAAACGGGCTGTTCGAGCTATATGCGGTGTAAGTTCGAGAACCTCTTGTCGACCCCTATTCAATAGTCTGGGAATTCTCACATTGCCCTCACAGTATGTATTTTCTTTAATGTCGTTTGTTGTTAGCAATATTAGCTTATTCCCAAGAGTTAGCAGCTTTCACTCAGTTAATACTAGGCAGAAATCAAATCTGCATGTGGAATGCACTTCCTTGACCCTTGTGCAGAAAGGAGTGCAGTATTCTGCTGCATCAATTTTCAATAAGCTACCACAAGAACTCAAAAATCTTAGCAGTAACCCAAACACTTTTAAGTCTAAACTGAAGAGTTTCCTCATGGCTCACTCCTTCTATTCTGTCGAGGAGCGCCTGGAACAGCTGAAAAATTTAGCAAATTCCAGTGTTACATTGTTGATTTTCCTTATTTAAACTTACGACTTGTCACCTGAATATGGTTTTTTATATTTCATTTTATCAGTTTCTAATATCGTGTTATAATTTCATGTATTGACTCGTTCCATGACCATGGAGACTTCTCCTTAATAAATAAATAAATATCCTATCTGGGTGTGATTGTTCAATGTATTGTGGTTGTGCTGTATATCTGTGTCAGTTCCATCTATTAGAAGCACTGCGTCATCTACATAACGAAAGTAGTATATGATTTTATTAATAATCTTGTTCGTAGGACTGAAGAGTTTTTGTTCAAGGGTATTATGTGGCCATTTTGGTTAATCAGGTCCACCCCATGGAACAATGTTTGTGGCCAATGGTGAAACTGTGTTCGAAGACTACAGGACCCCTGTTCACACAGGTCATACCGTCCACGACTGGTTATGTGAACTCGAGGATCAGCTGTACATCTTCCCTGATCGCCACAGTCACCAGATCTCAGTATTATTGTGATCTACTTTGTAGATGAGGGTGCGTGATCGGCAACCATCTCAAAATGTTCAAATGTGTGTGAATTCCTACGGGACCAAACTGCTGAGGTCATCGGTCCCTAGACTTA
The DNA here is from genome assembly GCF_023897955.1 of Schistocerca gregaria. Classification (NCBI taxonomy): domain Eukaryota; kingdom Metazoa; phylum Arthropoda; class Insecta; order Orthoptera; family Acrididae; genus Schistocerca; species Schistocerca gregaria. The sequence continues at coordinate 191,382,049 of NC_064928.1, forward strand.
CACACTACTTAAACTAACTTAACGCTAAGACCAACACTCACACCCATGCTCGAGGGAGGACTCTAACCTCCGGCAGGAGGGCCCGCACGATTAGTGACATGCCGCCTGTAACCGCGCAGCCACTCCGTGCTGCGTAACCACCTCCTTCAACTTGTTACTATTTTGCAAGAACGAAGGTATAAGATGCCCTTGGAAGTGGTAATGTATCGTGTTTTTGGTGTTTCCTTATTTTTGTCCACCCGCTGTGGTTCACGCTCACATCGGTGCACGTCGGATTGTACAAGACGTACGAATGTTGTAACAGTGTCAGAACCTCGGAAACGGTAGAATATGGGAAAAACCTTGCACCTGACTTGCGACCCACATCTGTCCTTCGCAGCGGCGACTATGGTAGACTGCCAGTGTACACCTCTGATGATGACGATGATGATTTTGGTTTGTGGGGCGCCCAACGGCGTGGTGATCAGCACCCGTACAAATTCCCAATCTTTACACACTCCAGTCTCGCCATTTTCCGTAATGATATGAAATGATGAGGATAAAACAAACACCCAATCCCCGGGCGGAGAGAATCCCCGGCCCGGCCGGGAATCGAACCCGGGACCCCGTGATCCAGAGGCAGCTACGTTAACTTTTTTTATCATCATAATCATCATCATCATCATTTATGACTGATTATGCCTTTCAGCGTTCAGTCTGGAGCATAGCCCCCTTATAAAATACCTCCACGATCCCCCATTCAGTGCTAAGATTGGTGCCTCTTCTGATGTTAAACCTATTACTTCAAAATCATTCTTAACCGAATCCAGGTACATTCTCCTTGGTCTGCCCCGACTCCTCCTACCCTCTACTGCTGAACCCATGAGTCTCTTGGGTAACCTTGCCTGTCCCATGCGTGTAACATGACCCCACCATCTAAGCCTGTTCGCCCTGACTGCTACATCGACAGAGTTCATTCCCAGTTTTTCTTTGATTCTCTCATTGTGGACACCCTCCTGCCATTGTTCCCATCCACTAGTACCTGCAATCATCCTAGCTACTTTCATATCCGTAACCTCAACCTTGTTGATAAGGTAACCTGAATCCACCCAGCTTTTTTTTTAAAAAATGTCATTTTGTTCTTAGCGTTTGTTCGGGGCGGACGCTCCATGACACCTGTTGAAGTTCATTGTTGATCCATTCACAGATTTTTGTAATAATTATTACAAAGGGCAGCTAACCCTCTAACAATTTGTCCATTTTATTTGGACTGTTTAGCTCCGTGGCCGTGGATAATGATATTTCACTGAAAAAATACGGCAACCAGCCACTTTTTAATGCGTTTTTTATATACGGCAATATGCATTTCGGGTTTGCACCCATCTTCAGCTGGCAAATTACATGGATCTTCAGTTACTACAGTAGTACAATCTCGACAGCAGTTTGGATGCCTCAGCAGGCATTCTCCTCTCCTTGTTTTTTCCTGGCTTTTCTTCTTTTTTGCAACGACACAAACACTTTTTATCACGTATTTTGCACAGGCGCACTGCGTTATCCGCCATGTTGTCGACTGCAAAATACGTGATAAAAAGTGTTTGTGTCGTTGCAAAAAAGAAGAAAAGCCAGGAAAAAACAAGGAGAGGAGAATGCCTGCTGAGGCATCCAAACTGCTGTCGAGATTGTACTACTGTAGTAACTGAAGATCCATGTAATTTGCCAGCTGAAGATGGGTGCAAACCCGAAATGCATATTGGCGTAAATAAAAAACGCATTAAAAAGTGGCTGGTTGCCGTATTTTTTCAGTGAAATAGCTAACCCTCTGACCGGACACACTAAGCTACCGTGTAGGCAATAGCCCACGACCTGCAGACTGAAGCAACGCGCGCCGAGCATAGGCGGTTCCGTACGGCCTGGGGCGGCGAGGCGACACAGATAAACTTGCTCCCCCCCCCCCCCTCCCTCCCCGCCCCCCCCCCCCCCCTAAGAATACGTGCCAGTCGCTTCTGCGGAGCCTGCACAGTAGGGCGTCTCAAGGCGCAGACCTGGCAGAACGGCAGGAAAGAAACTTCGTATCAAGACATGCCCACAGCCACACTGTGGCTGGAGTAGCTCGGTTTGTTGCTGTACCAGGGCGCGTTGTCCAGCGTGTCTACAAGGAACGGAGCACCACTGTAGCACAGAGGAAGAACGGATCGTAATCGATCTCCCGAGAACTCGCACACGATGGCCCTGGAGTAGATTGTGGCGTCTCCAAGGGAACTTTCACAGACGCTATTACGGCCCCATCTTTGTTCTGATACTTTGCTTTTTGCTTTCTTCTTATTTCGATGGTTAGGTGTGCTTTAACAGCACAATATCATGAAAGAAGTAGAAAATAATAATAAAAGGAATGGATTGCCCATGGGTAAAATTAAGTTACTTGTAGCTCAATTCTGTCAGAGACAGCCAACGACCTGGAAGAGCAGTTGAAGGGACTGGACAGTGTCTTGAGAGGAGGATATAAGATGAACATCAACAAAAGCAAAACGAGGATAATGGAATGTAGTCGAATTAAGTCGGGTGATGCTGAGGGAATTAGATTAGGTAATGAGACGCTTAAAGTAGTAGATGAGTTTTCCTATTTGGGGAGCAAAATAACTAATGGTGGTCGAAATTGATAGGATATAAAATGTAGACTGGCAATGGCAAGGAAAGCGTTTCTGAAGAAGAGGTCTGTTAACATCGAGTATAGATTTACAAGGAAGTCGTTTCTGAAAGTATTTGCATGGAGTGTACCCATCTATGCGTGTGAAACATGGACAATAAATAGTTTGGACAAGAAGAGAATAGAAGCTTTCGAAATGTGATGCTACAGAAGAATGCTGAAGATTAGATGGGTAGATCACAAAACTAATGAGGAGGTACTGAATAGAATTGGGGAGAAATTTGTGGCAGAACTTAACTGGAAGAAGAGAATGGTTGGTAGGATATGTTCTGAGATGGCCGCTGTGGCCGAGCGGTTCTAGGCGCTTCAGTCTAAAGCGGCGCGACCGTTACGGTCGCAGCTTCGAGTCCTGCCTGAGGCATGGAAGTGTGTGATAGGTTGGTTAGGTTTAAGTAGTTCTAACTTCTGGGGGACTGATGACCTCAGATGTTAAGTCCCGTAGTGCTCAGAACCATTTGAACCGTTCGACATGTTCTGAGGCATCAAGCGGTCACCATGGAGGGTAAAAATCGTCGAGGGAGGACAAGAGATGAATACACTAAGCAGATTAAGAAGGATGTAAGTTGCAGTAGGTACTGGGAGATGAAGAATCTTGCACAGGATAGAGTAGCATCGAAAGCTGCATCAAATCAGTCTCAGGACTCAAGACCACAACAACAACATAGCTTAATACGATAAATAACATACAGCGTGGGAAAAACCTCCTAGTCATAGAAAAGTTTAAATATGAACAAAACAAACATTTACCTTAACACACCTACTTATCTGACGAATCGTATTAAACAAATGAACTTGACTTTGCAATAACTAACAACTTCAGGTACACGTGAAACTTTATCGAAGTATTAAAATTACCGACCTATTTCACTCCTCTCGGCATTCTCTGAAGTATCTGAGACATTAATGAAACAAAGAATCGGCAGCACGAGAAAATAAGCTCTACGCTGGAAAATTAATCTCCCAATAGATCTTTGAATTATTTAGACCTAAATTTGGCAATAGAGGAGAACTGTATTAGATTTAACATTTTTCGGAAAAATACCTTTTCCGATAATAACATCTCAGCCGACCCTACACCCCCCTCCCCCGAAGCCCACAAAACGGCCTTCCTACATTCTTGCATACCCTGAGTGCTCGCCATTCCTCTTTCAGCAGACGCAATCGAGAACGAGTTACAAACCCCAGAAGTTATTGCCTATAATAATGGATATAAACCAGATATTGTGAGACAGCTCTTTAACAAGAAAACGGGTAGAAAAACTGCGACCTCATGTACACTAGGTGTCGCACCATAGGATAACTCCATTAGCTTCATTTCTATTCCCTGCATAGGCAAAGCATCTTATATAATAGGGCGACTCTTAAAGAGCCACGGCTTTAACCCATTACTGGCCAAAACTCTATCGGATCATTTTTTGCAAACTTTTATACATAAATACGTTACATTGACTGGTTAATTGAATAAAAAGTTGTTTTGAAAATTTTCAGTTTATTAGAGTAAAAACCACAGACCGTCCCATTTTTGGGATATTGGCCAAATGCGCTATCCAAATTCACAACCTTACTCTCCATGCATAATATTGTAAGAAACAACACAAACAATAAATAATGAATGTTTTAATATTATTGAATGTTTATTCAGTGTGAAATAACACAAAACACTTGTCGAGTGCACCAACAAACGTGCCACTTTCTCCTCCATCTCCTAACGCTTTCCTTCTTTTGGCTTCTCGAGGTACAACTGTAGCATTAGGTTCATCTCTGTTGCTTATGAGCTGGAAAGTACCGGCTACATGTTATACAATAGACTCATTGTTCACTACATTTTCGTCAATGTCTTCTTTATCTGTTATTACACCTGCATCTGATGGAATAATCGCCAATTCTACGTCATCATCTTCATCGTCACTCTCTTGATTGTTCTCTAGTTCTGCTATAATTTCTTCAAATGTAAGTCCACGCGGCATGTTTTATCCCTTTGGAATCGTAAAATTCGAATAGAATGTGGAAAAAGCAGATATAAAGACCGTAAAATGCAATTCTTCTCTGTATAATACGTGTCGCCAAGAATAGGGCACATCAACAATAAATGATAGCGTAACATGCCATTGTCCGATTATTGGGACGCATGAAATATATCGATATTGCACTTACTTGAAAAGACCTGAAGTATACTTAATCTTACACGGACATCCGTATGTTCATAACAAACACGCCCAGACAACTAAATCACAGGTCATTGTCGTCCAGGAACTACCAGCAGACATACAGTGCTGCCAAGTGCGAGAACAAAAATCGGCAAGTTTATAATTTTCCTGACGTGATGTACTTCGAAAAAAGTTATTTATTTTACATTTACAGGCATTATAGCAGTTAGTTGAAACTACAGGTGCAACAATAAAGGCTAAAAGCTCCGTTGCTTACGTAGTAATAAGTAAAACATACGCGTCCCAAAAGAGGAACAACGGCCAGTAATGAGTTACGACTGCATATTCTACGAATAACAGCCTCGAATAGAACTTGGCCCTCTCGTTAAAGAATATTAATGACAAATTATCACCTTCTAGGGTGCACAAAATCACCTGCAGTGATTGCCCGAGTTATTACATCGGCCAGACAGGGAGAGCCTTCTCAGCTCGATACGAAAGGTTGTGATGACACGCGTGGCTTGACTTTTGCCGAGCACCTGGTTCAATTGGCAGATGCTCCGAATCCACCGAATAATACAGCGTTGTTAAATTGCCAGGTGAAAGGCTCTAGGTTTGACATCCTTGAGGAGTTGCAAATCTGTAAGCACCTGTTGCTTGATAAAGAAAACCTACTTAATGACCAGCTACAATTGAGGAATGAGAACATTTTCGAAGGTTTTCAACACTTGCTTCACCAGCCCTGATGTTACGACGGCTGACTCCACATTCTTTAGTCCAATAGTAATGTATTCAAAATTAAGGAATAATTTTGCCGACTAATAGCTAGTCTTTCTCACGGGCTCCGAATCCGTTTATAGGGTTCTCGTTCTCCTCAGAATTAAGTTCGATTACAGATTAGGCCATTAACAGTTTTAGTGGTTATGTTAATCCAATTCCTAACGTGAAAGTAGCTACTGTTTATGCGTCTATATTTCCACTCGGGCATGCGCGTGACAATCAGCGGTGCTCGGTACACAGCTGCTCGCCGCGTTTACTTCCGGCGCAGCTCTCGCGGCCTACCGACTTAGATATGAAGAAGATGTTGGCTGTTAATACAGTTCGTTCTATTTAGAAGGCTTTGAGAGTTAACACAAAAAACTTTGAGGTGCACCCTCGTATTTGGTAATAACCGGAAAATCCTTTAATAAACTGTGTTTTACAAACAGGTATGTAGTTATGCATAACAAATGTACACTACTGGCCACTACAACTGCTACACTAAGAAGAAATGCAGATGATAAACGGGTTATCATTGGACAAATATATTATACTACAACTGACATGTGAATAAATTTTCACGCAATTTGGGTGCATAGATCTTGAGAAATCAGTACCCAGAACAACCACCTCTGGCCGTCATAATGGCCTTGATACGCCTGGGCATTGAGTCAAACAGAGCTTGGATGCCGTGTACAGGTACAGCTGCCCATGCAGCTTCAACACGATACCACAGTTCATCAAGAGTAGTGACTGGCGTATTGTGACGAGCCAGACGTTTCCAGTTGGTGAGAGATCTGGAGAATGTGCTGGCCAGGGCAGCAGTCGAACATTTTCTGTATCCAGAAAGACCCGTACAGGACCTGCAACATTCAGTCGTGCATTATCCTGCTGAAATGTAGGGTTTCGCAGGGATCGAATGAAGGGTAGAGCCACGGCTCGTAACACATGTGAAATGTAACGTCCACTGTTCAAAGAGCCGTCAATGCGAACAAGAGGTGACCGAGACGTGTAACCAATGGCACCCCAAACCATCACGCCGGGTGATACGCCAGTATGGCGATGACAAATACACGATTCCAATGTCCGTTCACATCGATGTCGCCAAACACGGATGCGACCATCATGGTGCTGTAAACAGAACCTAGAACCATCCGAAAAAATGACGTTTTGCCATTCGTGCACCCAGTTTCGTCGTTGAGTACACCGTCGCAGGCGCTCCTGTCTGTGATGCACCGTCAAGGGGAAGCGCAGCCATGGTCTCCGAGCTGATAGTCCATGCTGCTGCAAACGTCGTCGAACTGTTCGTGAAGATGGTTGTCGTCTTGCACGCGTCCCCATCTGTTGAGTCAGGGATCGAGACGTGGCTGCACCATCCGTTACAGTCATGCAAGTAAGATGCCTGTCATCTCGACTACTAGGGATACGAGGCCGTTGGCATCCAGCACGGCGTTCCGTATTACCCTCCTGAACCCACCGATTCCATATTCTGCTAACAGTCATTGGACCTCTACCAACGCGAGCAACAATGTCGCGATACGATAAACCGCAACCGCAATAGGCTACAATCCGCCCTTTATCAAAGTCGGAAACGTGATGGTACGCATTTCTCCCTTTTACACGAGGCATCACAACAACGCCGGTCAACTGCTGTTTGTGTATGAGAAATCGGTTTAAGCTTTCCTGATGTCAGCACGTTGTAGGTGTCGCCACCGGCGCCAGCCTTGTGTGAATGCTCTGAAAAGCTAATCATTTGCATATCACAGCATCTTCTTCCTGTCGGTTAAATTTCGCGTCCTTAGCCCCTCATCTTCGTGGTGTAGCAATTTTAATGGCCAGTACTGTATTTTGTGGGCTACTTGAGCCTTATTGAAATGATTTTGATCCTTATTTTTATTCAGTTCATTGGTTTAAACGTACTTTTTAATTTCTATTTCTTTATTACATCGTGTTACTCATCAGTTGAATTTCTTCATTTGCTCTCATTCTTCTTCCTGTGATTCTTTTTACACTTGAAATCTTAGTTCATGTGATTTTAATTAATTTTATGGATTAATTTCGATCTAATTTGTTTCGTTTTATCACCCTATTCATCCATGTTATTACATTAATTTATTTCTATTCCTCATTTTTCTTGAATTTCGTTTCACTTGCAGTCCTTTTTTTCCGGTGTGGCCGCGCGGTTCTAGGCGCTACTGTCTGGAACCGCCCGACCCCTACGGGCGCAGGTTCGAATCCTGCCTCGGGCATGGAAGTGTGTGATGTCCTCAGGTTATTTAGGTTTAAGTAGTTTAAGTTCTGGGGGACTGATGACCTCCGATGGGATTGGGGTTATTTGGGGGAACAGACCAAACAACGAGGTCATCGGCCTCATCGGATTAGGGAAGGAAGTCGGCCGTGCCATTTCAAAGGAACCATCCGGGCATTTGCCTAGAGCGATTTAGGGAAATAACGGAAAATCTAAATCTGAATGGCCGGACGCGGGATTGAACCGTCGTCCTCCCGAATGCGAGTCCAGTGTGCTAGCCACTGCGCCACCTCGCTCGGTGACCTCAGATGTTAAGTCCCATGGTGCTTAGAGCCATTTGAACCTTTAAATCTTCACCTGCGTTATTTTGTCTGTACTGCAATATGAATTAACGCTATGTTTCAAATGTTTTTTGGACATTACTATCCAAAAAAGTGCACAGCTTGTAACTAAAAATATATTTTTTACACCATTGCACAGTCAATATAAATAGATCATTTCGTCTTTCTTTTTTTAACTGACACATCGGAAATTTTAAATCACTGTATGTAATTAAATTCACATTCACAAAAATTCAGAGTGAGAAATGCGTGACATAAAGAATATCTTCCTTACTGTTACGCGGAAGTTTTTTCTTTTTAGTGACGTTGTATTGTTTTATATTTGCTCTTGTTTCCCCTTGGATTTGTAACTGTGATTTTCTGTAAAGAGAACTCTACCTCCTGCACCCTAAATTTATGTATATATTACTCAGTCAGCGAATGTACTTGTAATTTCATACGTAATGTATACCTGTAAATCTACTATATTTTTAATGGCGTTGTAGAGGAAATCTAATGCTTTAGTAAAATGCTGTTGTTCCATACAATCAACAAGCAGTTCTCACGCCCCAATGTTTCCTGGTCGCTTGAGCCTGTACATTTGCAGCATTTGGTCTTAGTTTCTGGCAAAAGGTACACGCAACTAATGATAATATTTTCTCCTGTGACGCCTATTACAATTTTACGTTGACAACAGCCTCTACCTGTGGGCACTTACTAATGACCATTCATTCTGATGGACGATATATGTAACCTGGTTGCTATCTAAAGCCATGGCTTGCGATAATTGTTGTTCTGTCGATTTTATTTATGACAAGAGCCGCTCAGCTTCATCTAATCTAATTTGCCATCATGTGATATAACAAGTGAGTACGCTTACCTCATAAATATTTTTTTATTAATATTTTATTGTGTTTCTAAAAAATGAGTTTGTAACTGGTTGTACACATTTTAGGGGCCCACTACTGAATAGCCGGCCGCTGTGGCCGAGCGGTTCTACAATCTTCAGTCGGGAACCGCGCGACCGCTAAGGTCGCAGGTTCGAATCCAGCCTCGGGCATAGACGTGTGTGATGTTCTTAGGTTAATTAGGTTTAAGTAAGTCTAAGTTCTAACGGACTGATGACCTCAGATGTTAAGTCCCATAGTGCTCAGAACCATTTGAACATCCGAAAAGGCATTTTTACAAATATCGAAACCTAAGTTGAAGGCTAATAAATCTTTATTTTGTAACTGGTTCGCTGATTCTTCGACCTCTTCTAATTGAATAAAAATAATGATCAAAGTCATTTCGATTAAGATGTAAAGATAAAATGTTTACTGCACCTAAAAAGATTTGAACCCACAAGTTTCTACATGTGGTCTTTCCCTGTCCATTACAACACACAACCAGTATTTGCAACACTACTTTTTCAACACTACTGTGTGTCACGCAAAATTCTGATTCTGATTATTATTGTTATTATTATTATTATTATTTTGTCAATTACTCTCAAAAGAGGGCCCACCAGGGTGAAGAGCTGCAGCGTGTGATTCCTGTGACCTTGACCTACATCACCGTATTGATGGTTTCAAAAAGTCGATTCCACGGGTGGGGACCTCTCCTTGTGCGACAGATAATTGAAACAAGTAGTCAATTATACAGCGGCAGGAAACGGAGATGTACAATGGCCGAGAAGCGCATGGCTCCAGTGAAGACGGAACAAGCTGTAGCGTTACTCACTGCAGCGAGGAAAACAGCACAAGAAGGGAAATGTTGGAATGCGGACGCGGTGGTCACTCACGTGCCGTAGCGAGGACGAGCGACTATAGTCGAGTCTGGGACAATGGCGCGATCAAACAGCGGCGCGCAGCGTGTCTGACGCATACGTCGGCTCAGCGCCAGGCGGCGAGTACCGAGCCAAAGGATTGTTATCTGGTTCTCTTACTTATTTTTGTTACGTTACACCTCTCCGTCAGAGATGCAAATTGATGGAATACGTACATTACAGTGATTTCGGTCGGCCGACACACCTTAGTTCTAATGCTTGATGCTTGATTCAGCTAATCCGTGCAGAATGTGATGCCTCACAACGTGGCACTACACAAAACTGGAGCTAATAGCATAGGCACATAGGGACCACACACGACACAGATCTGTAAGTCCACGGTATTGGTGATAAGTTGAGAAAACCGTCCCGAAATACCCGTGCTACAAAACGCCACTGTTTCCTGCGCATGTACTCCGACATCGATATGGGATATGATCACCATGCACACGTACACAGGCCGCACAACGGATTGGCATACCCTGGATCAGGTGGTCGAGCAGCTGCTGGGGTACAGCCTCCTACTCTTGCACCAGTGCCTGTCGGAGCTCCTGAAGTGTCGTACGGGCTTGAAGACGCGCAGAGATACGTCGACCGAGAGCATCCCAGACGTGTTCGATCGGTTTTAGGTCTGGAGAACAGGCAGGCCACTCCATTCGCCTTATATTTTCTGTTTCAACGTACTCCTCCACGATGGCCGCTTGGTGGGGCCGTGCATTATGCATCAGGAGGAAAGTGGGACCCTCTGCACCCCTGAAAAGGCGGACATACTGGTGCAAAATGACGTCCAGATACACCTGACTGTTACAGTTCCTCTGTCAAAGACATGCAAGTGTGTACGCGCACCAATCATAATCCCACCCACACCATCAAACCACGACGTCCATACAGGTCCCTTTCAAGGACACTAAGGGGTTGGTATCTGGTTCCTGGTTCACGCCAGATGAAAACCCGGCGAGAATCACTGTTCAGACTATACCTGGACTCGTCCGTGAACATAACCTGGGACCACTGTGCCAATGACCATGTACTGTGTTCCTGACGCCAGGCATTGTGGGCTCTCCTGTGACCAGGGGTCAATGGAATGCACCCCCTTGCAGGTCTCCGGGCGAATAAAACATGTCTGTTCAGTCGTCTGTAGACTGTGTGTCTGGAGACAACTGTTCCAGTGGCTGCGGTAAGGTCCCGAGCAAGGCTACATGCAGTACTCCGTGGCCGTCTGCGGGCCCTGATGGTGAGATATCAGTCTTCTTGTGGTGTTATACACTGTGGACGTCCCGTAATGTAGCGCCTGGACACGTTTCCCCTCTGCTGGAATCGTTGCCATAATCCTGAGATCACACTTTTTGGCACACTGAGGACCTGTGCTACGACCTGCTGTGTTTGACCAGCCTCCAGTCGCCCTAGTATTCTATCCCTCATAACGTCATCAATATGTGTTCTTTGAGCCATTTTCAAAACTCAGTCACCATTAGCAGGTCGTAAAACGTCTGCACACTTACTCGCTGCATCGTACTCTGACATGAATCAACACACCTCTGCGTTTGTGGACTGCTGCCAGCGCCACCGTGCGACGACCGCAGGTCAAATGCACCGCACGGTCATACCCCGGGGTGGTTTAAACCCGCAAACCGCCCATCATCAAAGCGTTGTTTCACCGTGTATCAGCATCATCCTTAATGTATGAACGTCAGCGTACTTGCTTGTTTTATGTGTACTTAAGACATCGTTGTCAATGCTGAACAATAGTAACTTTCGATTGCCTCTGTGTTGCGCATGTCAGAAGTGTCGTCAAACAAAACTTTGAAATTAATTAAATGCAGGATTTTGAAATAATGAAAATGCATCTAACTAATTGCCGAAAGAAATTAATCGTGTGCTCATTGAAAACGACAAAACTGAATCTCTAGACCGAAGTACATTTGAAAGTTGCGTAATATTAAGTGCAATATTTGACGTGGAATAGTCACAAAAGCAAATTACTACTCTACTCAGACATAAAATAACTGTATGGAATTACCAACACTCTTCACTGAAAATTAATCAGCTTACTTAACACAAGATCTCATGATTCTGCCTACATATTGTTTCCTCATAATAATGCACGTTGACTTTTGCCGTGAAATAAAAGTGACTTACCTTATTGCTCAGCATCCTATTTTGCGTCTGATATACCGACATTCTCAAGAGCAAATGCGAATCAGCAGGTTCTGCAGCTTTGCTTACCAGAAACAATCTGTTGCTCTAATGTTCAAATGTGTGTGAATTCCTAAGGGACCAATCGCCAAACTGCTGAGGTCATCGGTCGCTAGACTTACACAGTACTTAAACTAATTTGTGCTAAGAACAACACACACACCCATGCTCGAGGGAGGACTCGAAACTCCGGAGGAAAGGGCGGGGGGGGGGGGGGGGGGCAATCCGTGACATGGCGCCTCAAACCGCGACGGGCACTCCACGCGGCAGTCTGTTGCTGCGTGTTACGTAATTGCAGACACGACAAAATATTCGAAACTTTACTAAGAATTATGGAGGTGGTTTTACTTTAAAGTTAAGATCTGATTATTGACAAAGCAGGTTGCACAACACAAGAAGACGCCAACAACTGCGAAATTCTCCCGTTACAAAAATTACAGATATCTCAAATAATTGCGGGATGAAAATAAAGAGATCAAATTAACACTGATTATAAATATTGTATCTTTAGTTAATAATTCTGACAAACAAACATCTTATTCTTGCGCATACCTGGTTTACCTTTAAGAATTCCTCCAGAAGTCTCCTGCATTTACATAAACAGTGAAATAGCCTTACAAACAAATTTTCATCTCCCTAGAAAACTATTTCAGATAGTTTGTCCCATAATCACAAATATGAGAGCTCATTCTCTGAAAACCACAACTGCTCGCGACTAAACCTCAAATAAGAATCCTCCACAACTGCAGAATCCTCCACAACTGCACAACTGAGTGACTAGAATAAAACTTAACACAGAGTCAATGATCTTGTTGACTACTTCTGCAGTGGGCTCATTCATCTTTGTGGCAGTACAGCTAAGGTGCCTTCTTTATCTTAGCAGAAAACATCTAAAAATCTCACATATTGATACGTAGTAAGTGAGCGAAAGGGCTAGGCTGGGGAGGGTGTGCTACTTTTCTTCAAACCACATTACACTTTAATTCACTTCATTCCGACCCGCGGAAGAAATTCGTGGCAGAGACGGCGAGGGCGCAATTTGAGGTACGATTTATTGGGATGGCAGGATGGAAGATTTAACGACACGTTCAAATATTAAAGTTAAATTTTTCTGGCTTGTTAAGCCGCGTCATATTTGGTCAAACAATCGACGTTCCATAAGTTTTCCTGTTGGTTCCGCTAAGCCGATGACACGTTTGTCTTATGGTCACTCGGCGAAGAAGAGCTTCATGAGTTCCACAATTTTTTAATTCTTCTTCTTCTTTTGCTTGTGCCCATGTCCCGCGGTTTCGCAGCGTCAGCACGATTAGGGTCGGATTTGGCAAGGTTTTTTTTAGGGGTGGCCGGATGCCCTTTCTGCCACCACCCCGTACCCGCCGGGACGGAATTAGTGTACCCCAGTTGTCTGCGTCTAGTGTAATCTATGGAACAGTGCGAACGTGTTCAGATGCTTGCGAGTCGTGTAACTGAGTTGGGATGTGAGGAGCAGCCCAGTATTCACCTAGTGGGACGTGGAAAACCGCCTAAAAACCACATCCAGTCTGGGCGGCACACCGTCCTTCGTCGGTACTTCGCCGGGCGAACCTGGTGTGTAATATTTTAAAATGCTATTCACGACAGAATCACCTTTATCTTTCAAATAGTGATTTCGGTCGCCCAGTCCTAGATGTGTTGCTGTATAGAAGATCGGACAACACGCTAGGACACAGACTGTGTAATAAGCCTACGAAGATGCCTCTTCGCACCAGCACCTAGCACAGAAGCAAGCAGTGCTTGCGATGACAAGAGCTTGGAGTCGGAGGCGACAATAAAGGCCAATGACTATGACAGTTTGTCCATAGAAATAGCTTTTAAGCGAAATATTAATTATGCTAATACAACGAAGCGCCAGAGAAACTGGTATAGGCATGTGCATTAAAATACAGAAATATGTGAACAGGCAGAACATAGCGCTGCGGTCGGCAACGCCTATATAAGACAGCAAGTGTCTGACGGAGTTATTGGATCGGTTACTGCTGCTACAATGGTAGGTTATCAAAATTTACGTGAGTTTAAACGTGGAGTTATAGTCGGCGCACGAGCGATCGCAGACAGCAACTTTGAGGAAACAATGAACTCGGGATTTTCCCGTACGACCATTTCATGGGAGTACGGTGAATATCAGGAATCTGGCAAAACGTTAAATCTCCGACATCGCTGCGGCAGGAAAAAGATCCGGCAAGAATGGATCCAACGGCAACAAGTGAATCGTTGTACGTGAAGAAGCGCAACCCATTCGCAAATTGCAGCGGATTTCAATGCTGGGCCATCAACAAGTGCCAGCGTGCAAACCAACGATCATTATCGTTATGGGCTTTCGGAGCCGAAGACCCACTCCTGTACCCTTAATGACTGCCCGACTCAAAGTTTTACGCATCCCATGGACCCGTCGACACCGACATTGGAATGTTGCTGACTGTAAACATGTTGCCTGGTCGGACGAGCGTCGCTTCAAATCGTATCGAGAGGATGGACGTGTACGGGCAAGAATCGGTGGACCATACACGTCAGCAGGGGACTGTTCGAGCTGGTGGAGGCTCTGTAATGGTGTGAGGCGTGTGCAGTTCGAGTGATACCCAACTCCTAGTGCGTCTAGATACCACTATGACAGCTGACACGTACGTAAGGATCCTGTCTGATCACCTGCATCCATTCATGTCCATTGTGCATCCCGACGGACTTGGGCAATCCCAGAAGGACATTGCGACACTCAACATGTCCACAATTGCTACAGAGTGGCTCCAGGAACACTCTTCTAGTTTAAACACTTCCGGTGGCCACCAAACGCCCCAAACATGAACACTATTGGTCATATGTGGGATACCTTGCAACGCGCTGTTCGCAAGACATCTCCACCCCCTCGTACTCTTACGGATTTATGGACAGTCCTGCAGGATTCATGGTGTCAGTTTCCCCCAGCACTACTTCAGACATTAGTCGAGTCCATGCCACGTCGCGTTGCGGCACTTCTGCGTGCTTGCGGGGGCCCTACACGATATTAGGCAGGTGTGGGCGAGCGGTTCTAGGCGCTACAGTCTGGCACCGCGCGACCGCTACGTTCGCAGGTTCGAATCCTGCCTCAGGCATGGATGTGTGTGATGTCCTTAGGTTAGTTAGGTTTAAGTAGTTCTAAGTTCTAGGGGACTGATGACCTCAGATGTTAAGTCCCAAAGTGCTTAGAGCCATTTGAACCATTTTGTTTTTAGCAGGTATACCAGTTTCTTTGACTCTTCAGGATATGGAGAAGGACGAACAGTCTTCCCTCACTATGTTAAGTTACCGTTTCTCTTTGGAGTCACTGACCGCACACGCGGAATTGTAAGGGAATATGGTATTCAGACCACTTTTTTCAGTAAAACCAAACTAAAAGACTTTGATCGACAGAAAACGGACCGACTTTATTGCATCCACACTTTGGAAATCTATTAAATGATGTGTGGCTGCCGCAAAGTGTATGTAGGCGAAGGTTTCTTAAAGAAAGTACAGGGTGATTCAAAAAGAATACCACAAATTTAAAAATGTGTATTTAATTAAAGAAACATAATATAACCTTCTGTTATACATCATTACAAAGAGTATTTAGAAAGTTTTTTTTCACTCAAAAACAAGTTCAGAGATGTTCAATATGGCCCCCTCCAGACACTCGAGCAATATCAACCCGATACTCCAACTCGTTCCACACTCTCTGTAGCATATCAGGCGTAACAGTTTGGATAGCTGCTGTTATTTCTCGTTTCAAATCATCAATGGTGGCTGGGAGAGGTGGCCGAAACACCATATCCTTAACATACCCCCATAAGAAAAATCGCAGGGGGTAAGATCAGGGCTTCTTGGAGGCCAGTGATGAAGTGCTCTGTCACGGGCTGCCTGGCGGCCGATCCATCGCCTCGGGTAGTTGACGTTCAGGTAGTTACGGACAGATAAGTGCCAATGTGGTGGCGCTCCATCCTGCTGAAATATGAATTGTTGTGCTTCTTGTTCGAGCTGAGCCAATTCTCTAACATCTCCACATACTTTAGTCCAGTTACAGTAGCACATTCGAAGAAAAAGGGACCAAAAACTTTATTGTCTGAAATGGCACAGAAAAGGTTCACCTTAGGCGAGTCACGTTCATACTGAGTTGTTTCCCGCGGATTCTCAGTGCCCCATATACAGACATTGTGACGGTTAACTTTCCCGTTAGTGTGGAAAGTTGCTTCATCACTAAACACAATCTTTGAAACGAAAGATTCATCTGTTTCCATTTGAGCAAGGATAAAATCACAGAAAGCGATTCTTTTAATCTTATTAGTTGCAGACAGTGCTTGAATCAATTTCAGACGATAAGGTTTCATAACTAACCTTTTTCGTAGGACTCTCCATACAGTTGATTGTGGAATTTGCAGCTCTCTGCTAGCTCCTGGGCTGCGAACAAATCCTTGCTGGATACGTGCTACATTTTCATCACTCGTTCTCGGCCGTCCAGAACTTTTCCCTTTGCACAAACACCCATTCTCTGTAAACTGTTTATACCAACGTTTAATACACCACCTATCAGGAGGTTTAACACGCTGAACAACTGTCGTCGATTCACTTCTGCCGTACTCAATAACACAAAAAGCTTTCTGTTGAGCGGTCGCCATCTTAGCATCAACTGACGCTGACTCCTAGTCAACAGCGCCTCAAGTGAACAAATGTACAACTAATTGAAACTTTATAGCTCCCTTAATTCGCCGACAGATAGTGCTTAGCTCTGCCTTTTGTCGCTGCAGAGTTTTAAATTCCTAAAGTTGTCGTATTCTTTTTGAATCACCCTGTATTAAGAACTCCAGACGCGGATGAAACAAACGGCGGTAGCGAACCATCATGAGAACTGTGGCCCTCGCATCGTTTTCAATAACGTACGTGTGCTGGCTAAGGAAACCTACATTTATAGAAGAACAGTCCGAGAAGTTCTAAGAGCGCATGTGACATAAATAGAGAGGACGGATACCGGCTTCCGGCATCGTGGCTCTCCGCCATCAAGGAAGTGAATAAGCGGCCGCTGCATGCGAGCAGTACAAACAACGCCCGGAAACCATCTCTGCAGACAATAATATTTAGAATAAACATTCCCCTTCTCACGCTCTGCCCGTTTCGTTTCTAGCCAATGATATGGGCTTCCAACAGCAACAGGAGGAATTTCAACCAGTAGCTATTCCCCAGCATAATTCCCCAGTGACACTGGCCCACCAATGGTAGCCATGGGGTCATAGCCGATAACCCCCTTCTTCGACATTAGCGCGGCATATTTATGTCACCATCCAATGACGATGGCCCACCAATGGTAGACCCTGATTTTTACGCAACAATCCCACTTCTCCAGCTCTAACTGGGGCAAACTTCACTTTACATTGATCTCTGACCAATCTACAGTTTCTTGAGGAAGATCCCAGCAGAGGGGTCGAAACGTCGATTGCCTCAAGAAATATGGAGCGGACCAAAAGATTTTAACTTCAGTGACGAGGCCACGGAAGCCTGCAGACTTAAGTTAAAATATATTACCCATAAACATTAACGTAAGTGATGGTAGACCTTCCCATTGATACGGTAGGGGCGTTGGTATGCCGTCACCCGAGTATTAGATTTTATTCGCTGTACAGTCCGTAAAAGTGTTAGTGGGGCCTGTGGTCAAGGATTTGAGCAGTTTCAGTTATTGCGTCCATTGCTAACAGCGTACGATGTGTGCAATGGTAGAAATCTCACTTGGAGCTTAGGGGGTCCCCTAATGCTCAGTATAATTGTCTACATGTCAATATATTCACCGTATGACGGCGAGTGTTGTCGTACTGTGAATACTAGGAATACTTGCAACGTTCCCTGGCAGCACACACAATATTAATAAAATGAAATGACATTTAATTGTACTATGTACGCCGCTATGAAGCAATTCGTATGTACTGTAATTGTTTACCAAAACTGTTATTTAATTTTGTGTAAAGGACGTTGGTTATTATTGTAATATTTTCTGTAATAATATTCTCGATGTATTTACCATTGTAATATTTCTATACTCATAATGTAATTAGGAAATACGCTAATATCTGCGATGAAAAAATGTAAAATATAGCCACAGATGAAAATAATGTTGTAAGATTGCAAAGAGATATTCAAAATCACCAGTAGTATAAAAAGCGCTACATGATGTGTATTCTTTGTCGTCGCTACATAATGTGTATTCTTTGTCGACTTCCTCGAGAGCTGAGAGAGAGAGAGAGAGAGGAACCTGTGACGTAACATTATATGAATGAGTAGACTTCGTTTGTCTGTATCTATCTTTAGCCGCCATTAGAAGAGAAATTAAAAAGGTGTGTTATTTCAATTATTGTTATGGTCTAAATACATTATAATTTATCAAAATTGAGTATTACTAATGTAAATTAGCTTGCCCATGTCATCTATAATATTTCTTTAAAGAATTTTCAGCACTTTTAGCGATTATCATTGGTGTTGCTGGGCTGTGCCGCGACCGAAAGATTTGCAGCGGCGGCACATTTAAAAAATTGTTCAGCTATAAAATTAACCAAACCCGTAAATCGGGAGCAGGTAAAATTATCTGTGAATTACGAAATATTTTTCTTTTACGGCGATCCTGAGGCTGACTGAATTTATTACTGGTTTTACATTTGTGCATTCATAGGCGGATAATTAACATTGAAGTTGTTAATCT
This sequence comes from Schistocerca gregaria, assembly GCF_023897955.1. Lineage (NCBI taxonomy): Eukaryota > Metazoa > Arthropoda > Insecta > Orthoptera > Acrididae > Schistocerca > Schistocerca gregaria. Next base: position 191,400,936 of record NC_064928.1, read on the forward strand.
GTTGGTTCTTTCTATTTCTAAAGCAAATAGCTTAAACGTATAGTGAAGTGTGTGTTGTCAATGACAATTAAGCGTTCAGGTCGGCTTGGCAATATTTAACCATTTTATGCTAACGGAGACAGTCTTGTGTTCCATAGCTAACGCCGGGAAAGAATTCAGTAAATATTTAAAAACCCACTTCATCTAGAAAATGTGTGCCAAGGCCGAAATAAAGAAAAAAATAATTTAAATAATTTTCAAATAAATGTTATTAATCAGTTAGTTTGAATTTATCAGCATGAGAGGGTTGCTAAGGTTCACGTAATTTTAAATGTGCTTAATTCTGTCTAAATAAATTTTTATTCCCACACGTAAATAAGGGGTTCTACAACAAAGTTCGTACTGAAGGTTTAAATAACATAAATATTTAAAGTCATTTCTCCCCCCACCCCATTCCCCCCATTTTCATTTTCATCCATTTTCATTTTTTACATAATAAAAATATTTCTTTTATTTTTTTCATCAAATACTGAAGAACAATATCAATCCAGATCTAGAAATCCTCAGTAATGCAACGTGTACTGATTGCACTAGAGTTATTATTACCAGACGACAATTCGTCATTCTGATCTTCGCATTTTTCTAGTTTGGCTTCTTTAAAATACAGCCGATATATGATAAATTCAATCGATTTAGACTGTTGAACATTTGAAAATAAACAAAGAAACCATATCTTAGTTTGTTTTTACAGAAAAAACCGAAGACTGTGCGATCAATTGTCAACAGTATTTTTGGACAAATAATTAAGAAATTCCCGGTAGTAGTGTTTGTGGCTGTAATTTCAAACACTCAAATGACCTGCCTGTGGCCAAAAATAAAAAAAAAGTTACTCTCAATTGTATGTTGGCTGACACTGCCTATCTCCTTTCCGTATTTTGTTCCTCAATTGATTCTCGCGTTAGGGAATAATCCTTCTCCATTGCGGATGTATTAGAACACTACGACTGTTGTAGTTGAAGGTGAATTGTAATGAGTTAGCTGCAACCAGCTTTTTTTTATATATAGGCGTTTACTTTCCCACGAGCACACTTCAAGATGACTGGCATTCCATTTCAAATGTTTACATTTATTTACATGAGTCTTTACTACGGCGTAGCAGTATTTTGCAACGTCAGTCTTAAGACAGCTATTGTACAATGCAGCAAGTAAAGGAACATTGTTGATGATACGTAGATAAATACAAAGATGCGATCATAAAATTAATGCACTCCCAAAGCACTGGTGTGAGGCATAATTTGTTGGCGTTGCAGGCTGTGAAAGGGGTGCCGTCCGTTTAGGTGCGTAACCCAATAGGGTGGACTAAGGGTCTATTTCCATCAGTCAGCTTCAAATAATTGATTTTTCGTTTATGTTTTTTTATTTTTTACGTTTTAGCTACAAATGTGTAGAAGATCATATGAAAACCCCAAATTGATACCTCATGAAGGAACAAAGTCAGGTGTTATTTTGTTCTTGCTAAGTTTCACGGAAGCGCGAAGTTTAGTGCGGACGTCAATGCGAGATGCTATTAATAGTTTCCACAATGAAACATTGTCTCAAAATATGGTAGGAAACCCAAAGAGTTTCTGGCCGTACGTAAAGTACACCTGTGGCAAAAAAAAACAGTCAATACCGCCACTGCGCGATAGCGATGAAAATGTTACCGATGGTGGTGCCACTAAAGCGGAGTTTCTAAATACAGTTTTCCGTAATTCCTTCGCGAAAGAAGACGAAGAAAATATCCCAGAATTCGAAACCAGAACAGATGTTAGCATGAGTGACATAAAAGTAGATATCTTAGATGTTGCGAAACTGCTCAAATCACTTAAGAAAGGCAAGGCTTCCGGTCCAGATGGTATACCAATCAGGTTCCTTTCAGAGTACGCAGACACAATAGCGCCTTTCTCAGCAATCATATACAACCTCTCACTTGACGAAAGGTCTGTTCCTAAAGACTGGAACCTAGTACAGGTCACACCAATATTCAAGAAAGGAAACAGGAGAAACCCATTGAATTACAGGCCCATATCACTGACCTCAATTTGCAGTAGGATTTTCGAGCATATACTGTACTCGAACATTATGTATCACCTTGAAGAAAATGACTTATTGATAAATAACCAACACAGATTCAGAAAATATCGTTCCTGTGCAACACAGCTAGCTCTTTAGTCCCATGCAGTAATGAGTGCTGTCGACAAGGGATCTCAGATCGATGCCATATTCCTAGATTTCCAGTGGGGTTTTGATAACGTTCCTCACAAGCGACTATTAATCAAATTGTGTGTATTGGAGTATGGTCTCCGTTGTGTGACTGGATTCGTGATTTCCTCTCAGACAGGTAACAGTTCGTAGTGATAGACGGTAAATCATCGAGTAGAACAGAAGTGATATCTGGCGTTCCGCAAGGTAGTGTCATAGGCCCTCTGCTGTTCCTGATTTACATGAATGATCTAGCTGATAATCTGAGCTTTCTCTTTAGATTGTTTGCAGATGACGCTTAATTTTCCGTCTAGTCAAATCATGAGACGATCAATTCCAATTACAAAATGAACTAGATAAAATTTCTGTATGGTGCGAAAAATGGCAATTGGCATGAAACAAAGAAAAGTGCTATGTCATACACATGGGTACTAAAGGAAATCCGATAAATTTTGGGTATACGATAAATCGCACAAATCTAAGGGCTGTCAATTCGACTAAATACCTAGGAATTACAATTACGAGCAAGTTAAATTGGAAAGACCACGTAGATAATATTGTGGGGAAGGCGAAACAAAGACTACGCTTTGTTTGCAGATCACTAGGAAGATGCGACAAACCCACTAAAGAGACAGCCCATATTACACTTGTCCGTCCTCTGCTGGAATATTGGTGCGCGGTGTGGGATCCTTATCAGGTAGGATTGACGGAGGACATCGAAAAAATACAGGGAAGGGCAGCTCGTTTTGTGTTATCGCGCAATAGGGGTCGCAGTCACTGAAACAAAGGCGGTCTTCTTTGCGGAGAGAACTATTTACGAAATTTCGATCGCCAACGTTCTCTTCCGAAAGCGAAAATATTTTGTTGATACCCACCTAAGTAGGGAGAAATAATCATCATAATAAAAGAAGAGAAATCAGAGCTCGAACGGAAAGATTTAAGTGTTCCTTTTTTCACGCGCTATTCGAGAGTGGAATCGTAGAGTAGTAGTATGACAATGGTTGATGAACCCTCTGCCAGGCACTTAAGTGTGAATTGCAGAGTAACCATTTAGATGTAGATGTAGAATTCATTTTTCAGCCAATACAGTTGATACTTTTATCTTCAAACGCATATTTCTCGATAGAGCGTTTTTTTCAAGCAGACGGAATGGACTGTGGGCACACTGATAACGACATTGTTAAAAACCATTCGATAGCTTAGGTCGTAAAAAATATCTTTTGTTCAAGACAACCGGTTTAAACAGTCTTAGCTGTCACCTTCAGGTCTTAAAACATTTTTCGGCAGTAAAATATGTTCATTTTACGCTGAACCTCAAGTACAAGATGTCAAGTGAATAGAACTTGTAAGGTGGTCATGTCATTTTGATTTTTGTGTGTTGTCGATGTGCACGTCAGAGAGAGAGAGAGCAAGTTATGTTCCTGTTACACAATCTTTGGTCCTGTCGTGGCTGGCTTTGCGCAGTCTAATACATTCTTAGTTGAAGTTTTGTAGGTTATGGACGCATTTAGTAATGCTGTGTGGACTTATAATTGTATCTTTTAGATGAAGAAAGACTAACCGTAAAGGACAGCAAGGATGAATAACATGTATATGTTAGAAAGCGAAGAGAATATGAATTTTGAATAATGTTATCGAGTGTTATAGAAGTTCTCTGTTAACATTCTATCCTCTTCAAATAAAGTTTTCACTTTTTTAAGCATGGTATTGTTCAGACCTGTGCAATGTGCGAAGATCACGCGAAGTTTTGTCGTTTTGAATACATACCGTATTCGAAAATCGGTGTCTTGGAATACAATTTTATGGGAATAGCACTCTTCCCATCCCACTGTTTATCATTACGCACTACGACATTGTTCCATGTGATATGCAACAGTCCGAGTATAGTTTGGAAATTTTGTTTAGAAATAGAAATTTAGCTTATCCGCTCCCTGCTTGCTATTTGCTGTTGTGGTTTCGAGAAATCACCAAAAATGTTGTCAAGATGCAAGGTAAGTGGAAATTTTGATGAGGACCAAATAATTGTTTCACTTCTGCTGCGGATTCAGTATAAAGACAAGTTGCATTCAGATCAACTACATTCCGGTTCACATTAGATTCTCTTTAGTCAAAGGTTAGTTGAAATGATTCAGATGGCTCTGAGCTCTATGGGACTTAACATCTGAGGTCATCAGTCCCCCAGAACTTAGAACTACTTCAACCTAACTAACCTAAGGACATCACAAACATCTATGCCCGAGGTAGGATTCGAACCTACGACCGTTGAGGTCGCGCGGTTCCAGACTCTAGCGCCTAGAACAGCACGGCCACTACGACCGGTCAAAGCTTAGGAGACGGATTTGAATTTGGGTAACAGTTGGTGGGTAGATAGTATTGGTAATAGTAGACTTTTATAGAATGGGAGATAAAGGTGGGCTAAATTTCATACAGGAACAAAAATATAGTGGGTAGGTTACAAACTCATCACATTATAAAAGTCTGTTATAGCTAAAATATTTAAAAACACACTTGTCCAAAAGGTCATGTCTATACACGAGTACATATGGCTCACAGATGCTTGTTACATGTGTAAGTAGGCTGTTTAGGGATTCATATTGGTAATGCCACGTAGAGCTCTGTATGAAAATCGCTGGCTGTGTGAAGTCTTTGGCTGGTTTGCATTGTTGGAATTTGCTATTGTAGTGTTGGGCATTTAGCTGTTAACAGCGCAGCGCAGCGTTGCGCAGTTGGAGGTGAGCCGCCAGCAGTGGTGGATGTGGGGAGAGAGATGGCAGAATTTTGAGAGCGGACGATCTGGACGTGTGTCCATCAGAGACAGTAAATTTGTAAGATTGGATGTCATGAACTGATATATATATATTATGACTTTTGAACACTACTGAGGTAAATACATTGTTTGTTCTGTATCAAAATCTTTCATTTGCTAACTATGCCTATCAGTAGTTAGTGCCTTCCGTAGTTTGAATCTTTTATTTGGCTGGCAGTATTGGCGCTCGCTGTATTGCAGTAGTTCGAGTAACGAAGATTTTTGTGAGGTAAGTGATTTGTGAAAGGTATAGGTTATTGTTAGTCAGGGCCATTCTATTGTAGGGATTATTGAAAGTCAGATTGCGTGGCGCTAAAAATATTGTGTGTCAGTTTAAGCACAGTCATTTATAATTTTTCTAGGGGGACGTTTCACATGATACAATACGATACACAATAGCACATATGTTTCCATGTGCTGGACACGTTCTACCAAAAAATATTTGAGACCTGAAGGTGACAGCTGAAACTGTTAGAACCGGTTATCCTGAATAAAAAATATTTTGTGCGATTTTGGCTTTTGAATGGTTTTTAACAATTAAAAAAGATCGCTCTCAACTACTCTCATCAACATAAAATTTAATAAAGATACCGTCCTGAAATTTTGCTGAATTATTCCTCGGGCACGGTCACAATGAATAACAAACTTTTTTTTCGTGTTGTAATTCACTCTTGAGTCATCGCAAAAAACGCGACCAACCAAACAAACACTATGAAACAATATTTTGGCTTCAAACGTCCACCATTTTATTATTTTTTCAAATATAAAAAAACTGTGCTATTACTGTAGAGATTAAGAAAACAAAAGTTTTCTTTAATTTACGTCAGTGGTCACAAACGTTTTGTTAACAGATTACAAGGTCCTAATGTACTGCAGCCATTGTGGCTTCGTCAAATGTTAAATTAAGAAAACAGTTTTTTTATAAGGTTTGCAGACTGGAGGACTTCTATTACGGACATACCTCAATTTGCAGTTTAACTCATCGGATGGCGGACTCAATGATGACTGAATTTTTTTAGAAAAATCCGAATATGTTGTCGAACAATCAAGAAATTATGTGCGAAAAGATTTACGTTTAGTGCTTCATCAGTTTTTCGAAATATAACGTACAAGTCTCTTATTATACAGGCCGACTGAGGAGAACAGACCCTTAACGTCACAGATGCTATTGTCTTGACTACATGAACAAGGCCCACGGGTCACCAGAGGTTGCCCGTACCTAATTAAAATAACCGGGAATGTACTTCTATTATATTGAAACCAGAAATGTGAAAATGTTTTTTTCACTATAAATGCTTGTTTTCCAATGTAAGAAAAAAGGTAAAGGTAATAGATGCAAAGACTCTCGTAAACGATCAAACATTTTGTCAAACTTAACTGAGTACATTGCAGTTCGACTCATTTGCCGAGCATAGAGCGTGTTTGACGTGTTTACGACAAATTTTGATTGACAGAAAGTTTGAGAAGATGGTGAATGATGTATGTGTCGACTTTTCGCCGTATATGTTTAGTGAAAAATTGTTTTATTGCGATCTATCGCATTGTACCGTGAGTTTCTACTACTATGAAAACTACGGTAAGTATAAGAACAAAATACCACTGAGTTACCAAAATGGTAGAGGTACCACATCTTTCCCAACCATATATTACGCACGAAGAGGTTACAAACAAAATCAATATTTTCGCATATAGTGACATACAAGAGGAGTGGAATGAAATAAAAGGAATGGATGTTCTCCGCTGTTTCCATGGACGATGTGGGTCATACACTCCTGGAAATTGAAATAAGAACACCGTGAATTCATTGTCCCAGGAAGGGGAAACTTTATTGACACATTCCTGGGGTCAGATACATCACATGATCACACTGACAGAACCACAGGCACATAGACACAGGCAACAGAGCATGCACAATGTCGGCACTAGTACAGTGTATATCCACCTTTCGCAGCAATGCAGGCTGCTATTCTCCCATGGAGACGATCGTAGAGATGCTGGATGTAGTCCTGTGGAACGGCTTGCCATGCCATTTCCACCTGGCGCCTCAGTTGGACCAGCGTTCGTGCTGGACGTGCAGACCGCGTGAGACGACGCTTCATCCAGTCCCAAACATGCTCAATGGGGGACAGATCCGGAGATCTTGCTGGCCAGGGTAGTTGACTTACATCTTCTAGAGCACGTTGGGTGGCACGGGATACATGCGGACGTGCATTGTCCTGTTGGAACAGCAAGTCCCCTTGCCGGTCTAGGAATGGTAGAACGATGGCTTCGATGACGGTTTGGATGTACCGTGCACTATTCAGTGTCCCCTCGACGATCACCAGAGGTGTACGGCCAGTGTAGGAGATCGTTCCCCACACCATGATGCCGGGTGTTGGCCCTGTGTGCCTCGGTCGGATGCAGTCCTGATTGTGGCGCTCACCTGCACGGCGCCAAACACGCATACGACCATCATTGGCACCGAGACAGAAGCGACTCTCATCGCTGAAGACGACACGTCTCCATTCGTCCCTCCATTCACGCCTGTCGCGGCATCACTGGAGGCGGGCTGCACGATGTTGGGGCGTGAGCGGAAGACGGCCTAACGGTGTGCGGGACCGTAGCCCAGCTTCATGGAGACGGTTGCGAATGGTCCTCGCCGATACCCCAGGAGCAACAGTGTCCTTAATTTGCTGGGAAGTGGCGGTGCGGTCCCCTACGGCACTGCGTAGGATCCTACGGTCTTGGCGTGCATCCGTTCGTCGCTGCGGTCCGGTCCCAGGTCGACGGGCACGTGGACCTTCCGCTGACCACTGGCGACAACATCGATGTACTGTGGAGACCTCACGCCCCACGTGTTGAGCAATTCGGCCTCTCGCATGCCCACTATACGCTCTCGCTCAAAGTCCGTCAACTGCACATACGGTTCACGTCCACGCTGTCGCGGCATGCTACCAGTGTTAAAGACTGCGATGGAGCTCCGTATGCCACGGCAAACTGGCTGACACTGAAGGCGGCGGAGCACAAATGCTGCGCAGCTAGCGCCATTCGACGGCCAACACCGCGGTTCCTGGTGTGTCCGCTGTGCCGTGCGTGTGAGCAATGCTTGTACAGCCCTCTCGCAGTGTCCAGAGCAAGTATGGTGGGTCTGACACACCGGTGTCAATGTGTTCTTTTTTCCATTTCCAGGAGTGTATGTTCCCAAGTTGCAGTATTTTAATGACCTGTTGTTAGATTACCAAATAGAAGAGAATACATTTTCGCATACTTGCGTGTCTTCCTTTTTAACGTGAGAGTGTAGTAACGCTAAACAAGTTATTAAACGTTTCTATGTCCATCCGCAGAAAGCTGATGTAATCATCAGGTTCTGAGCGAAACATTTCCATTAGCAGGTTTCCATTTGTGTATTTCTCATTTTAAACCGTTCCCGGGACAGGCGTCACGTTTTCTTCCTCTTTAATGACAGTGCCAGAATCAATGTTAGAAATGCTTTATCTGCATTCCCACTAGTGCTGAAATACAGCATACAGGAAAAGTGTCTGCTTCCCAAGTAAGGTTAAGTTGACAAGTTTTATTAGTACGCGGACTAGCTTGTTCGATACATCCGTGGTTAGATAAGAGCCAACTTGTCAGACAAGTCTGATCTTTTAGGAGAGACTTAACAAGTTTCAAAATGTTTCACTGTCCATTCGAAGAAAACTGATGTCCTCATCTGGTTCTGAGAGTATTATGTCCTTTAGCATATTTTCATGGGTAAAAATCTTGTTTTAAGCCATCTCCTGCACCAGAATCTTGTTTTCTTCTTCTTCCTTAAACACAGTGCCAAAGTCAAAGCCAGGACTGCTTTTTCTACATTTGTGGCCGTTCGCATTGTTCTTAAGATACACGACTGGCCATTAAAATCGCTACACCACGAAGATGACGCGCTACAGACGCGAAATTTAGCCGACAGGATGAAGACGCTGTGATGTGCAAATGATTAACTTTTCAGAGCATTCACACAAGGTTGGCGCCGGTGGCGACACCTGCAACGTACTGACATGAGGAAAGTTTCCAACCGATTTCTCATACACAAACAGCAGTTGACCGGCGTTGCCTGGTGAAACGTTGTTGTGATGCCTCGTGTGAGGAGGAGAAACGCGTACCATCACGTTTCCGACTTTGATAAAGGTCGGATTGTAGCCTATCGCGTTGGTCGAAATCCGATGACTGTCAGCAGGATATGGAATCGGTGGGTTCAGGAGGGTAATACGGAAAGCCGTGCTGGATCCAAACGACCTCGTATCACCAGCAGTCGAGATGAGAGGCATCTTATCCATATGGCTGTAACGGATCGTGCAGCCACGTCTCGATCCCTGAGTCAACAGATGGGGACGTTTGGAAGACAAGAACCATCTGCCCGAACAGTTCGACGACGTTTGCAGCAGCATGGACTATCAGCTCGGAGACCGTGGCTGCGGTTACCCCTGACGCTGCATCACAGACAGGAGCGCCTGCGATGGTGTGCACGAACATGGGTGCACGAACGGCAAAACATCAATTTTTCGGATGAATCGAGGTTCTGCTTACAGCAACATGATGGTCACATCCGTGTTTGGCGTCATCGCGGTGAACGCACATTGGAAGCGTGTATTCAACATCGTCATACTCGCGTTTCACCCGGCGTGACGGTATAGGGTGCCATTGGTTACACGTCATGGTCACCTCTTGGTCGCATTGATGGCACTTTGAACAGTGGAAGTTACATTTCAGATGTGTTACGATCTGTGTCTCTACCCTTCATTCAATCCCTGCTAAACCCTACATTTCAGCAAGATAAATCATGACTGCATGTTGCAGGTCCTGTACGGGCCTTTCTGGGTGTGGAAAATGTTCGACCGCTGCCCTGGCCAGCACATTCTCCAGATCTCTCACCAACTGAAAACGTCTTGTCAATGGTGACCGAGCAACTGGTTCGTCACAATACACCAGTCACTACTCTCGATGAACTGTGGAATCGTGTTGAAGTTGCATGGGCATCTGTACCCGTACACGCCATCCAAGTACTGTTTGACTCAATGCCCAGGCGTATCAAGGCCGTTATTACGGCCAGAGGTGGTTGTTCTGTGTACTGGTTTCTCAGCATCTATGCACCCAAACTGCGTGAAAATATATTTGTCCAATGAATACCCGTTTATCATCTGCATTTCTTATTGATGTAGCAATTTTAATGGCTAGTAGTGTACAAAGAAAAACGAATAGCGTCTGCTTCATAGTGAGGTTAAAATGCCAAACATTGTTTGAACGTATAGGGCCTTGGTTGACAAATCCGTAGTTAGATAACAGCCATTTTGTCAAACAGTTTGATCGCTTACAGGGGCCTTAAGAAAAATTACCAAATAATATTTCAGAGTCTAATGGAATGAACACGCAGTTCCGTAGGGTCTGAGACAATAGTTGCTAGACGTTAGCCGTGAAAACCATAAAAGTCCCGTACCCAGGTATTACGGGAGGAGGGGTGGGGCAAGTGCATCCTCCCCCTCCTCTCCCCCTTGCGGATGCCTGCGGTGGCCGCGAGTTGCTGCTACAGTTAACGTCCTGTTGACTGACCTCCAAGTAGCGGGGAAACCGCGACCTTGAGACCTTGTGACGTCACAGGCGTCCAGTGCGGTGCTTCTGCCGGCAGTGTTGCGTGACGCAAGAGCGTTCGGCGCTGCGATAAGTGTCCGCTGGCTTTATTTAGCGGCGCTATCTCTCCACTTTCCCACAGGCCTCGGCAAAGAACCACCTATCCGCAATCCTGGATCTTGTCAACAACCAAAAAAGCAAGAATTTCATACTATGACGACAAAGTTTCAACTGACAATCCCATCCCATTTTCGGTGGGCCTACAGGTCCCGATATTTGACAGGGTATGATCCCTCCCGCTCTTAAATACGAAATATGTATTGACGGGCTACATCCGTCTTCGCTCTGGGCTCATGGAACTACACTACTGGCCATTAAAATTGCTACACCAAGAAGAAATGCGTATTATAAACGGGTATTTATTGGACAAATAAATTATACTAGAACTGACATGTGATTACATTTTCACGCAGTTTGCGTGCATACATCCTGAGAAATCAGTACCCAGAATAACCGTAATAACGGCGTTGATACGACTTGGCGTTGAATCAAACAGAGCTTGGATGGCATGTACTGGTACAGCTGCCCATGCAGCTTCAACGCGATACCACAGTTCATCAAAAGTAGCGACTGGCGTATTGTGACGAGCCAGTTGCTCGGCCACCACTGACCAGACGTTTTCCATTGGTGAGAGATGGGGAGAATGTGCTCGCCAGGACAGCAGTCGAACATTTAGTGTATCCAGAAAGGCCCATACAGGACCTGCAACATGCGGTCGTGCATTTCCTGCTGAAATGTAGGGTTTCGCAGGGATCGAATGAAGGGTAGAGCCACGGGTGGTAACACATCTGAAATGTAACGTCCACTGTTCAAAGTGCCGTCAATGCGAACAAGAGGTGACTGAGACGTGTAACCAGTGGCAGCCCATACCATCACGCTGGGTGATACGCCAGTGTGGCGATGGCGAATACACGCTTCCAATGTGCGTTCACCTCGATGTCGCCAAACACGGATGCGACCATCATGATGCTGGATTCATCTGAAAAATTGACGTTTTGCCATTCGTGCACCCACGTTCATCGTTGAGTACACCATCGCAGGCGCTCCTGTCTGTGATGCAACATCAAGGGTAACCGCAGCCGTGGTCTCCGAGCTGATAGTCCATTCTGCTACAAGCGTCGTCGAACTGTTCGTGCAGAACGTCTCCATCTGTTGACTCAGGGATCGAGACGTGGCTGCACGATCAGTTACGGTCATGCGGATAAGATGCCTGTCATCTCGACTGCTGGTGATACGAGGTCGTTTGGATCCAGCACGGCTTTCCTTATTACCCTCCTGAACCCACCGATTCCATATTATGCTAACAGTCATTGGATCTCGACCAACGTGAGCAGCAATGTCGCGATACGATAAACCGGAATCGCGATATGCTACAATATGACCTTTATCAAAGTCGGAACCTTACGGCACGTATTTCTCCTCCTTACACGAGGCATCACAACAACGTTTCACCAGGCAACGGAGCTGCTGTATATGTATGAGAAATCGGTTGGGAAGGTGTCGCCACCGGCACCAACCTTGTGTGAATGCTCTGAAAAGCTAATCCTTAGCGTATCACAGCATCTTCTTCCTGTAGGTTAAATTTCGCATCTGTAGAACGTAGTCTTCGTGGTGTAGCAATTTTAATGGCCTGTTGTGTATATTTTTTAAAACTTATCGAAGTTGTCCAGACTGGTCAGAGGGAGCTTTCGAGCACTGAACAGTGAAATGGTCGAGAGCACTTACAATTCCTTACTCCCCCCTCCCCTTACCCATCTCACTGACTCTGACTACGTGTGTAGGGCACGACCAGCGCTTCAACATCTGTTAACAGGAAGACGCAAATCTCAACCGTTTTCGAGAAAATCGAGTTCGAAAATTTTATTCAAGGTCATACATTTTTTATTTTCGCTAGTAGAGAAGGAGTCCGCAACTGAGAGAATAAGAGCCTAGTTTCGTATGTGCGAGGTGTCTGGGTCGAAGCTCGCCTGTACTACTTCTTCTTCTTTTTTTATTCCCACAAGCTTGTTACAAAAGATTTATCACGGCTGTGTAGGAAAATGAAATGCATAATGTAAAGCACGATACGGTGTCGCCTTATCCGGAAAATTTTTATGTTTTTTTGAAAAATTTAATATTTATTAAAGACAAGGAAGGGAAACTAAACATTCAAAGAAACTATAGATATACGATCGAGTACAAGAAATTTCAAAATGCCTTTATTATAGATTAGCAAGATGGTTTAGTGGTAGTATGACAGTCGGGTAGTTTTCTTAATGGAAGGCATGGAAAACCCATAAAATGGTTTGTATTCTAAGAAACGCGAACTTTACATGGCCAGCAGTAAGTGGTACGCCTGATTTACTAGCACCAGTTGTGAACAGCGTAGCCCTATTGATCTGCTATGCATGTCGGCATGTAGCTACTAACGTTGTCTGTCAATTTAAGTGATTGGTTTTACTGACGTTCTAACATTCTGGGTGGTGTCTGTTTGTTCCACATCGTGTCTCCCTACCACTTTCGCGCAACCGACGCTCTGAGCGTGTTTTTTTAGGGAATTGACTAGTTTGAACCTGGGACCTGTTGCTGGTAAGGAGACGCCAGATCACACATGACGTGTAGAATTCAGAAGAGTTCAGTGAGACTAGCGATAATATAACAAAATACTTAATGATTTCAGCGTCAGCTCCACTGCACTCCCTGTAAAAGACTCTTAATACTAACTAAATTTAGTGGAAGGAGTTCAAGGCTTTCCTATTTTTAGTTAGCTGGTAAAATAACGCGAAAAAGCAGTTAAGTTTACCATTGGAAATTTTATTCTACTCACAAAACATTGTTTATAAATTGCACTATTGATGAAAGGAAGTGTTTTAATACAGGATGGTAAAAACCAACTGCGTTCAACAAAAATGTGAACGAATATTCCCTGAGTGGGTTTTTAAGTTCCACAATGGATCGAAGGATGACCTATGCCATATCACATATATAATCTAGGTTTAAATTAAGTTTCACAAAAGAGAAAACTATCAAAATGGTCTACAGTGACCCTCAATTATCTTTAATTATTTATCTAACTTGTCGTAAATTACAGTGGCTAATGTGGTTTCTCAATAATTACATAACAGAGAAATCGTCGCGTTTCAGATTTTTACTCCAAGTGGCTAATGTGAACACCATGAGTTTTAATTAACGATCGACACTAGTATTACGCAAAAAAGTGGTTTAACAGATGAGACTTCTGCAGTTCTGAGTGAAGCCTTATGCGCTCAAAAATGCGGCATCGCGTGCGTTCATTACCTTGTCGGTGTTTAGGCAGCGTCAGGGCGACAGCGGCCGACGCACCAGCCATCCAGCTCGCCGTCTCGGAACTAACTCTCTCCTAACTTCTCCTTACTACAATTTACCGAAGTTGCTTTAAAAAAAACTATCTGGCTGTGTTTTCATCTGACCAATCAGGGTCTCACTGTTAACCTTAAGCTCCGCCTACAAAAATTCTGTCTATCCAATGAGAAACGTTATACTTTTCGTGTTGGGCAATGTTTTTAAGGTTTGCAACGTAACAGAGACGCGAAAAAGTCTCACGCTAAAACCTGCAGCTGGTGTGGTCCTTCTAGCGTTATCGTAAGATCTATACTGTTCTTCTGGAGGGCTCTATCTTTTAACATGGGCTGGAGGATTGTCCTAATGTAACAGACACGCGAAAAAGTCTCACGCTAAAACTTGCGGGTGGTAGTGGCCCTTTTTGTGTTATCGTAAGAGCTATACTGTTTTTCTGGAGGGCTCTAGCTTTTAACATGGGCTGGAAGGTAGTTCTTGACGTAACAGAGACGCGAAAAAGTCTTACGCTAAAACTTGCAGCTGGCGTTGTCCTTGTGGTTAGCTGTCGACGTGGGTGTCCAGTCCGTCCCTTATCGTAGGGCCTTCTAGCTTAACACGGCTCTGCTGTCGGCTTCTGTTCTCATTTCTCCCCTCGGAACTGCGTCTGTCTCACGGTGGGAAAGTATGACATGCATTTAGGCATTCTTGTGTTAGTCTGGGTTATTCCATTTGCTCACTCGTTACTCGTATTACTTTGGTTAATTTAATGTCACGATTTAGTCGAAGCTATGTGACATACTACTGGATTTGCTTATCATGTCAGGGTTTTCATGGAAGGTGTTGGATTTGCCTGACACCTTACAACGTGCAAGCCATTGATTCTAGGAGCCTTAATTTTTACACATGACATACAGACCTTCGCCGATACAAGCCATGTGGAGACAACTTTTATAGACAGAACTGCTAATGTGAAGTTAGTTTGTTCTTCTGAAGAAGAGGGTTTTAAATCTGTCGAAACTGTGGACAAGGTTATTTGAAAACCACCTTTTTTGCCTTTTATTCCCGCTGATAATCAAATTCTTTTGATTAGATTTAGAAATAAAAAAGTTTCGCGATATGTGACAAAATTCGAACCTACGATTTTCAACATTTCAAGTTAATAAGCGAACCATTGCGCTGAAGTACAATGCTGGGACAAGGTTTTATACGAGGGCTGTTCCGAATTGTAAGGCCCGATCGGTCGCGAAAGGGAACCCGCTGTCAAATTAAAAAATGTTTTATTTGAAACAGTTAGCTAGACCTTCCATCTGCTTCTCTACATGATCGCCGCTCAGTCTCAGACATTTGTCGTAGCGTTGTACGGACATTCCAATGAACTCGTCATAGAAGGCAGTCGCCTGTACTTTCCGCCAAATCTCTATAGTGTTCTAGTGCTCGTTGTCTGTGATGTTGTCTTCATAGCCAGCGGTTCATGTGAGCAGAAACGAAACTCAGTGGGAGACAATTACAGGCTGTATTGTTGGTAATCAAATACTTCTCATGGAAGACATTCTTCATTGCCGCTGCAGAGTGTGGGCGAGAATTGTCACGAAGAGGGAAACGCGCGACAGTCACGTTATGTGGGTTGAATGGCTTCAGGTGAAATCTCTCACCAGACCCTCATACTTGACGGGAGACGTTTTTTTCTAGGCTTCTTTACGTGCTCACTGTGCTCTCAAAACTGAAAAGAGCGAAGTGACGTGTTCGACGGGCGTACTAGAGACACTGCGCAATACACCTGTGCAAAGTTTCATCGGATTTTCACTGTGGTTTCCAATTCGCAACGATCGGACTTTACTTCCCGAAAGGCCGTCGTACATTTAACTCTGCGTACCCAGTAGCAAAGGTGAATTGCCGTTTTCGAAAACTCAGTTTCACGCAATGTCATGCGAAGCTTATCTAAGGTAAGCCAATCTCTGTGATTATGATAATTGTGTATATGACGCTGAATCGCACCTCGTGCAGAAGAATCCAGAAGCGTTTAATTAGTGCTGTCTATGAAGCGCATGTATTTCAATAGCATCGTTATGTGTGTGCTTATCATGTATGATAAGACATGAAATAAAAGTGCCTGACCCATGATTTGCGATCCAAACACATGGAGAGAGAATGGCGGACAACGAATTGGAATCAAACTGACCAATTGTTGTGGCTGTGTGAAAACGGTTTAGAAGAAGCGAAGATGTCACAGACTACATGACAAGTAGTTAGGCATAACATATCATTCGCTTTTTTTGTCTTTTTGTAGCATGGATACAAAAGATTGTAAGCCTTCTGAAGACAAGTAACTATTCCTCTTTAACACTGTTTGCTGCTGTGCAAATGAAAATTCTGTAGTTAGTTAACATTTAAACGTAAACTTCTTAAAAAAAATGGGTTCAAATGGCTCTGAGCACTATGGTCATCAGAACCCTAGAACTTAGAACTACTTAAACCTAACTAACCTAAGGACATCACACAACACCCAGCCATCACGAGGCAGAGAAAATCCCTGATCCCGCCGGGAATCGAACCCGGGAACCCGGGAGTGGGAAGCGAGAACGCTACCGCACGACCACGACACCTTTTGTCTTGGACCTACTGATAACAAACGGACCCGAACTTTTCGACTCTGTATGTGCGGAACAGGGAGTCAGTGATCATAAGGCCGTTGCAGCATCCCTGAATATGGAAGTTAATAGGAATATAAAAAAAGGGAGGAAGGTTTATCTGTTTAGCAAGAGTAATAGAAGGCAGATTTCAGACTACCTAACAGACTAAAACGAAAATTTCTGTTCCGACACTGACAATGTTAAAACAGAGGATGACACGCGTAAAGCTGAAATACTAAACATCTTTTTCCAAAGTTGTTTCACAGAGGAAGACCCCACTGCAGTTCCTTCTCTAAATCCTCGCACAAACGAAAAAATGGCTGACATCGAAATAAAAGTCCAACGAATAGAAAAGCAACTGAAATCACTCAACAGAGGAAAGTCCACTGGACCTGACGTGATCCCAATTCGATTCTACACAGAGTACGCGAAAGAACTTGCCCCCCTTCTAACAGCCGTGTACCGCAAGTCTCTAGAAGAACGGAAGGTTCCAAATGATTGGAGAAGAGCACAGGTAGTCCCAGTCTTCAAGAAGAGTCGTCGAGCAGATGCGCAAAACTATAGGCCTATATCTCTGACGTCGATCTGTTGTAGAATTTTAGAACATGTTTTTTGCTCGAGTATCATGTCGTTTTTGGAAACCCAGAATCTACTCTGTAGGAATCAACATGGATTCCGGAAACAGCGATCGTGTGAGACCCAACTCGCTTTATTTGTTCATGAGGCCTAGAAAATATTAGATAGAGGCTCTCAGGTAGATACTATTTTCCTAGACTTCCGGAAGACGTTCGACACAGTTCCTCACTGTCGCCTGATAAACAAAGTAAGAGCCTACGGAAAATCAGACCAGCTTTGTGGCTGGATTAAAGAGTTTTTAGCCAATAGAACACAACAAGTTGTTATCAATGGAGAGACGTCTACAGACGTTGAAGTAACCTCTGGCGTGCCACATGAGAGTGTTACGGGACCATTGCTTTTCACAAAAAATATATATATATATATATATATATATATATATATATATATATATATATATATATATATATATATATATGACCTAGTAGATAGTGTCGGAAGTTCCATGCGGCTTTTCGCGGATGATGCTGTAGTATACAGAGAAGTTGCAGCATTAGAAAGTTGTAGCGAAATGCTGGAAGATCTGCAGCGGATAGGCACTTGGTGCAGGGAGTGGCAACTGACCCTTAACATAGACAAATGTAATGTAACGCGAATACATAGAAAGAAGGATCCTTTATTGTATGATTATATGACAGCAGAACAAACACTGGGCAGTTACTTCTGTAAAATATCTGGGAGTGCCCTCCGCCACACACCGTTGGGTGGCTTGCGGAGTATAAATGTAGATGTAGAGATGCGGGCTGTAAACTTGTATAATTTGCCGAAACTACAGATTATTTACTGTTGCAGCAAAAAACGGACCAGAGGGATCAATTTCCTGTCGACGTGTTGGATACTACGGCAACTGACTTCTGCTGAGGAGTACTTTTTGACAGACTAATCTGCCGATGTAGGTGTAAAATAGTTGTCCAGAGAGAAAAATGTTGGAAACGTTTTGGCTCCTGTACTTGACGACTGCACTTCTTTAGCAAAGAAACGATTGACGCCTGTGTCCTTGTGATCAGAAGTAGGACTGCGAGTGCGTGACGAGTCCGTGAACGAGCCTGAGTGCCGGCATCAGCAGTGGTGGTGATTTCTCCCCACAAGGCGACAGTCCTAGACCGCACCGGGCCATCGTCCTGAATTAAGGGATCATTTCCAGTAATACATGTTCGTATTCTGTTGATGTATAATTTTACTTAAATCTGTATTTACACTAATTAGGCAAAACATTATGACCATTGCCCACTGCAGCGCTGGAAACCACATGGTGGAGTTGCGGGCACATGACGCCACAACAAAAGTACGAACGAGCGGAGAATGTGCTGACACGGACGGGTGATCACCATTCTGTAGCTTGGCCTACAAATTGGGAAATCCATTGAGACAAACGACATTTTCAGAGGGCCGATTGTTATTGGGCAGAGCCTGTGAACGAGAGTATCTCGAAGACGACGGAGTTGGTCGAATATTCACGTTCTACAGTCGTGAGCATCTATGGAAAGACGTAGAAGGGCAGTGAAACTACTACTACTCTCTAAATGGTTGGACGTCCACAGCTCTTCACAGAACATACAATTCGGAGGCTTGTCTGCTCTATAAAGTAGGATAAATGGTGATCTGCCAAAGGAGCACAATGACGGTGCACGCAGAAGTGTTTTGGAGCACTCCGTTCATCGTACATTTTTGAAAATAGAGCTCTGCAGTAGACCACCCCAACGTGTTCACACGTTGACCCAAGGACATCGTCAATTGTGATAGAAGTCGGCACGGGACCATCAGGATTCGACCGTCGATCAGTGGAAACGTGTCCCCTGTTCGGTTGAATCACATTTTTGCTTCATTCGGTCGCTGGTCGTCTCCACAAACGCCATCATCGTGATGAACGGCAGCTGGAAACATGCAGCGGGCCACAGACGCAGGCTGCGGGGTCATCTTTCAGTAGTAGAATAATTATCTGTGTCTCGCAGCCAGAACCATTTTACAGTGATTTGAGGTGCATTACAGCGAACTTAGGCTGATGTCTCGGCGACCAAACTGGCCTCACGCAAATCCTGTGGAACCCATCTGGGTAACTATCGAGCGTCATCATCGCGTATGGAAATTAGCGGCCCTCTATTTATGTGGATTACGTGACCTGTGCATACACATCTAATGGCGCATACCTCCACAAACCTACCAACAAACTGCTGGATCCCTGGTGTGCAGAAAAACTGACGTACTTCGTCCAAGAAGCTATTGAGCAGGTGGTCATAATGTTTGGACTCATCAGTGCACATGTTCTGTAAACAGCCGAAATAATTAAAATTGAACTAAGTGCCAGGGCCCAATGGAATCCCTATGAGATTCTATACTGAATTTTTTGCTTATTTAGTACCTCTGTTACCTATAATCTATCGTACATCCCACGAACGACAAACCATACCAATTAGTTGGAAAAATGGCTCTGAGCACTATGGGACTTAACATCTATGGTCATCAGTCCCCTAGAACTTGGAACTACTTAAACCGAACTAACCTAAGGACATGCCCGAGGCAGGATTCGAACCTGCAACCGTAGCGGTCGCGCGGCTCCGGACTGAGCGCCTAGAAGTTGGAAAAAAAATGGAGGTCCCACGAAGGGTGGTGAAAGTGATATAGATAACTAAACTCCAGAATCCTTGATATCGATTTGTTGTACAACGTATTCTGAGCTCAAACGTAATGACGTACATCGAACAGAAAGATGTCATCCACACCAGCCAGCATGGATACCCAAAGCATCGATCATGTGAAACCCAACTCACACTTTCTCTCATAACATACTTTAGGCTTTGGATCAAGGCAGTCAGGTAGATGCAGCATTTCTTGGTTTCTAACATTTATTTGACTTAGCATCACATCTACAGTTACTATCAAGAGTACGATCTTACGAATAATCCGGCGAAATTTGTCCTTCATCATCATTTTCATCATAATTGACACGCAAGATGCTAAAGTGGTATCAACTAAAAAGACTTGCAATACTGCGGCAGAACACCGAAGGGGATATCCCGGCCAATAAATGCCATACGATCATTTCAGTTTTTTGTGACTGGATTGAGGAGTTTTTGGTAGGGAGGACAGAATGTTATCTTGGATGGAGAGTCCTCGACAACTGTAGAAATAACTTTGGGCAAGCTCAAGGTAAGTATGTTGTGGACCTCGCTATCCATATACTATTTTAATGATGTAGCAGACAGTATTAATAGTAATCTCAGAATTTATACGCATGTTGCAGTAATCTACAACGAAGCACTGTCTGAAAGGAGCTGCATAGATATTCAGATAGATGTTAATATTTGGTTTGAAAGTGTTGCTGAGATTGGGAACTTGCTTTAAATGTTCAGAAATGTAGAACTGTGCTGACAAACCGAAAAAAAATTTTGTTCGATGACTATAATACGAGGGTTGGAACATATAGTGGCAACTATTTATTCACAACCGATACAAAAGAGTTTCATGTTTGCACCTGTTACTGTCCTTCAAAGTAGTCACAAGCGTTGTGTAGAACCGTTGCCAGCGGTGTGCAAGGCGTAGTATCCCGTTAGCAGAGCCCATTCTGTTGATGGTGAGAATGGAGCGGTCTAAAGTTATGGTGATTCTCGTGTACGACTGTGATGGTGTTAACATAACGCATTATGTTTCTCCACAGCAGACTGTCAAAGCATAGTATTACTGCTCGTTTTTGGAGCATCACCTGCCACCAGCTTTTGTATCGGTTGTGAATAAATAGATGCCACTATTTAAATTCCAACCCTCGTATCAGTGAATTACTATTGGAATCGGCCAACTGATACAAATACATAGGTGTAAGACTTTGTAGCGATATGAAATGGAATGGTCACATAGATGCAGTCGTGGGTAAAACGGGTGGTCTATACTTCGCTTAATTAGTAGAATAATGGGGAAATGCAATCACTCTACAACGGAGATTGCTTGCAAACGACTCGTGCGCTCCATCCTAGAATATCGCTCATGTGTGTGAGACCCGTACCAAACAGGAATAACATGGCATACTGAACGTACACAAATCAGGGCAGCACGAATGGTCACAGGTTTGTTTGATCCATGCGAGAGTGTCGCAGAGATTCTGAACAAACTGGATTGGCAGACTCTCGAAGATAGACGTAAAATATCCTGAAGAAGCCTACTTACAAAAGTTTCCAAAACTGGCTTTTAATGATGACTCTAGGAATATACTACCCGCTATATATCTCTGCTGTAGTGATCGCAAGGAGAAAATTTAACTTAGGCCAAAATTACAGCCCATGGTGGCATTTAAGCAATCATTCTTCCGCATCCTGTGGCATGCGCTTCACAGTGGTTTGAAGTCCATGTAGACGTAGACGTACATTCATACATACTCTGAAAAACACTGAAGCGCATGACAAAGGATGCTTCACATTTTACTAGTTATTTGGATCTTTTCCCGTTCGATTCATGTATGGTGCGCGGGAAGAGTGATTGCTTAAATCCCTCCGTGTACTATATTGTTAGTCTAATCTTGTCCTCGCGATCACTAACGGAGAGATGCTCCTACTTTCATCGCTAGATGATTCTCGAAATCGTTCACCGAGCGAGGTGGCGGACTGGTCAGCACAATGGACACGCTTTCGGGAGATTGACGGTTCAAACCCGCATCCGGCCATCCTTATTGTCCTAAATCGCATCAGGCAAACGCCGGGATGGTTCCTTTCAAAGGAATTTCTTCCCAATCCTCCCCCAATTCGATGAGACCGATGACATCGCTGTTCGGTTCCATCCCCCGAATCAACTAATCAACCGAAACTTTTCATTGAAGTATTTCACGGGATAATTTGCGTCTGCCAATTTATTTCTTTCCGTATCTCTGTGAACTCTCCGACGGTATCTCTGTGAACTCTCCCACGGCAAGAGGAAAAGTGTGATCATTTCTGCTGCTCTTCTTTGTATCCTTTCAGTATCCACGGTTAGTCCTACTTTAGCAATATTTTATGATGGGTAGCACTAACGATTTGTAAGCAATCTCCTCTGTAGACCGATTCCACTTCTCCAGTATTCAACCAATAAACCGAAGCCTATCACCTGCTTTACCCACGACTAACTCTATGTGATCATTCCTCATATTTCTAGGAAAGTGTTATATCCAGGTATTTGCTTGAGTTGACGGGTTCCTGCTGTGACTCACTGATATAGTAATAGGATACTGCATTTTTTTCGTTTTGGTAAGTGCAGAACATTACATTTTTTAGTATTTGAAGCAAATAGTCAATTATTGCACCACTTTGAAACGAAATCGACATCTGACTGAATTTTTAAGCAGCTCCTTTCAGACATACTTCATTGTAGATAACTGCATCATCTGCAAAAAGTCTGAGACTACTATTAATACTGTTCGCTGGTCATTAAAATATAATACGAATAGCAAGAACCACAACACACTTCCTTGGAGCACACCCGAAGTTACTTCTATATCTGACAACGAATCTCCATCCAAGATAACATGATGTGCCCTCCCTACCAATATGTCCTCAATCCAGTCACAAGTTTCACATGATGCTGCATATGATCGAACTTTTGACGACGGTATGGTACTGAGTCAAATGCTATTCGGAAATCGAGAAATACTGCATCTCCCCGTCTACTTTGACCCAAAGCTTTCAGTAATGTCATCTGAGAAACGTGCAAGTTGCATTTCACGTGATCGCTGATTCTGGAATCCTTACTCACTGGCATGGAGGACATTCCGTTCAGGATACCTACTTACGTTTCAGCTCAGAATATACTCTCAAACATTGTTAGAGTCTACTTCCGAGAATCGGAACTACCTTTCCTGCAGACGAGTGTGACCTGTGCTTTCTTCAAACCACAGTGTATGGTTTTTTGTTCAAAGAATCTACTGCATTTTACAGTTAGATGGGCAAACTCAGTTGCAAATTCGTTATAGAAACTATAGAACCTGATAGGGGTTCTGTCGTACTCAGTGAATGTACTGCATACCACAACAGCCACGGTCCACCAATAATGTCATTATTGGACAAAACAGCAACAATTAACTACGTTTGATAGCAACAGAAGATATCTCCATACATTAGGCATAATAACAGACCAGTTAAGTGAAGTGGAAGGAAGACAAGGATTTCTGGTCAGATGAGTATCGGGTAATATCAACAGAAGCAGAAAATGGTATAACAGGTGTAGGATTCGTTATGAATAGGAAGGTAGGGTAGAGGGACTGTTACTGTGAACAGTTCAGTGACCGGTTTGTTCTAATCAGAATCGACAGCAAACCAACACCGACAACGATAGTTCAGGTATACATGCCGACGTCGCACGCTCAAGATGAACAGATAGAGAAAGTGTATAAGGATAATGAAAGGGTAATGCAGTATGTAAAAGGAGGACGAAAATCTAATAGTCATGGGCGACTGGAATGCAGTTGTAGGGGAAGGAGTAGAAGAAAAGGTTACAGGAGAATATGGGCTTGGGATAAGGAATGAAAGAGGAGAAAGACTAATTGAGTCCTGTAACAAGTTTCAGCTAGTAACATCGAATACCCTGTTAAAGAATCACAAGAGGAGGAGGTATACTTGGAAAAGGCCGGGAGATACGGGAAGATTTCAATTAGATTACATCATGTTCAGACAGAGATTGCTAAATCAGATACTGGATTATAAGGCGTACCCAGGAGCAGATATAGCCTCAGATCACAATATAGTAGAGATGAAGAGTAGGCTGAAGTTCAAGACATTAGCCAGGAAGAATCAATGCGCAAAGAAGTGGGATACGGAAGTTCTAAGGAATGACGAGATACGTTTGAAGTTCTCTAACGCTATAGATATAGCAATAAGGAATAGCGCAGTAGGCAGCACAGTTGAAGAGGAATGGACATCTCTAAAAAGGGCCATCACAGAATTTGGGAAGGAAAACAGGTACAAAGAAGGTAGCTGCGAAGAAACCATGGGTAACAGAAGAAATACTTCAGTTGATTGATGAAAGGAGGAAGTACAAACATGTTCCGGGAAAATTAGGAATACAGAAATACAAGTCACTGAGGAATGAAATAAATAGGAAGTGCAGGGAAGCTAAGACGAAATGGTTGCAGGAAAAATATGAAGATATCGAAAAATATATGATTGTCGGAAGGACAGACTCAGCATACAGGAAAGTCAAAACAACCTTTGGTGACATTAAAAGCAACGGTGGTAACATTAAGAGTGCAACGGGAATTCCACTGCTAAATGCAGAGGAGAGAGCAGGTAGGTGGAAAGAATACATTGAAAGCCTCTATGAGGGTGAAGATTTGTCTGATGTTATAGAAGAAGAAACAGGAGTCGATTTAGAAGAGACTGGGGATCCAGTATTAGAATCGGAATTTAAAAGAGCTTTGGAGGACTTACGGTCAAATAAGGCAGAAGGGATAGATAACATTCCATCAGAATTTCTAAAATCGTTAGGGGAAGTGGCAACAAAACGACTATTCACGTTGGTGTATAGAATATATGAATCTGGCGACATACCATCTGACTTTCGGAAAAGCATCATCCACACAATTCCGAAGACGGCAAGAGCTGACAAGTGCGAAAATTATCGCACAATCAGCTTAACAGCTCATGCATCGAAGCTGCTTACAAGAATGATATACAGAAGAATGGAAAAGAAAATTGAGAATGCGCTAGGTGACGATCAGTTTGGCTTTAGGAAAAGTAAAGGCACGAGAGAGGCAATTCTGACGTTACGGCTAATAATGGAAGAAAGGCTAAAGAAAAATCAAGACGCGTTCATAGGATTTGTCGACCTGGAAAAAGCATTCGACAATATAAAATGGTGCAAGCTGTTCGACATTCTGAATAAAGTAGGGGTAAGCTATAGGGAGAGAGACAGGTCATATACAATATGTACAACAACCAAGAGGGAATAATAAGAGTGGACGATCAAGAACGAAGTGCTTGTATTAAGAAGGGTGTAAGACAAGGCTGTAGCCTTTCGCCCCTACTCTTCAATCTGTACATCGAGGAAGCAATGATGGAAATAAAAGGAAGGTTCAGGAGTGGAATTAAAATACAAGGGGAAAGGATGTCAATGATACGATTCGTTGATGACATTGCTATCCTGAGTGAAAGTGAAGAATTAAATGATCTGCTTAACGGAATGAACAGTCTAATGAGTACACAGTATGGTTTGAGAGTAAATCGGAGAAAGACGAAAGTAATGAGAAGTAGTAGAAATGAGAACAGCGAGAAACTTAACATCAGGATTGATGGTCACGAAGTCAATGAAGTTAAGGAATTCTGCTACCTAGGCAGTAAAATAACCAATGACGGACTGAGCAAGGAGGACATCAAAAGCAGACTCGCTATGGCAAAAAAGGCATTTCTGGCCAAGAGAAGTCTAATAATATCAAATACCGGCCTTAATTTGAGGAAGAAATTTCTGAGGATGTACGTCTGGAGTACAGCATTGTATGGTAGTGAAACATGGACTGTGGGAAAACCGGAACAGAAGAGAATCGAAGCATTTGAGATGTGGTGCTATAGACGAATGTTGAAAATTAGGTGGACTGATAAGGTATGGAATGAGGAGATTCTACGCAGAATCGGAGAGGAAAGGAATATGTGGAAAACACTGATAAGGAGAAGGGACAGGATGATAGGACATCTGCTAAGACATGAGGGAATGATTTCCATGGTACTAGAGGGAGCTGTAGAGGGCAAAAACTGTGGAGGAAGACAGAGATTGGAATACGTCAAGCAAATAATTGAGGACGTAGGTAGCAAGTGCTACTCTGAGATGAAGAGGTTAGCACAGGAAAGGAATTCGTGGCGGGCCGCATCAAACCAGTCAGTAGACTGATGACAAAAAAGACAGACCATAGACCAGCGCCTAATTTCCATTAAACCACTGACGCCACCTACATCATCTTGGATAGTTTCCAGCCTCTGGCCCGGTCTCTATGGAACATAGGCCTCTCCGTCGTCTTCTGTCTTGCCACCATCTCTCCGTCTTCACCTTGGTCCTGGCTTCTCCTTTCTTCTGGACGCATTCCTGTACTCCTTTCTGCCATCTGTCTCTCCATATTCCTCTTGGTCTCTTTTTTTTTTCAGTTTCATCTCGTGTATCCTCCTGGGTATCCTCTTCTCCTCCGTTCTCTTAACGTGTCCATACCATCTCAGCCTTGATTTCTCCATCTCCTCCTGTAATGGTTCCACCTTAATTAACTCTTTGTTTCTCTCATTCCATAACCTGTTCAAAATGGTTCCAATGACTCTGAGCACTATGCGACTTAACTTCTGAGGTCATCAGTCGCCTAGAACTTAGAACTAATTAAGCCTAACTAAGGACATCACACACATCCATGCTCGAGGCAGGATTCGAACCTGCGACCGTAGCAGTCAGGACTGAGCGCCTAGAACCTTAGACCACCGCGGCCGGCTTCATAACCTATCTTTGTCACTCCAGTACTGTTTCTCAAGAATTTCCTCTCTCTAGCCTGTACTTTGCTTTTCTCTCTTCCTTTCATAACCCAGGTTTCTGATGCATATGTCAGGATCGGGACATAGTATGACCGGTATATAACCTCTTTACTGATTTGGGGTACATCCTTGCTTCGTATCAGGCTTCTGACACTCTTCCGAGATGCTTCTGCTTTTCTCCCCCTCTTTTTTTTCAGGCTTCCTAGGTACTTGAAACTCTCCACTCTCCTCAATCGTTCCCCACCAATTGTTATTCCAATTGTTCCTCTCTCATTCTTTCTTATTGTGATAATTATCTCTCTCTTACTTATAATAAATTTCATCCCATATTCTTCTACTGCTCGTTCCCATACGTCCAACTGCTCTTATACTTCCTCCTCCTTATTCCCCCAAATCATCAGATGTGCTTTCATCTTCCTTTCACCAATTACTTGTGCTACTGTACTCATTGTTTCATCATTCACTACAATGAAGAGTAACGGTGAAAGTGCACTTCCCTGCTTCAAGCCATTCTTCTGTTCCATCCAAGCTGATCTCTCTCCTCCTTCTTTCCGACACCTCACACTTCCATGGTACATTTCCCTGATCATCGAAATAATGTTTTGCTACTCCTCTAGAGCTTTCTACACTTTGCTTCTACGTACACTATCATACGCTTTTCCAATGTCCAGAAAGGTCATTCGTGGACCTATTCCATATTCACAGTGCTGTCCCTGCAGTTGTCTTACAGCAAAAATTAGATTCACCGTGGACCTTCATGTTCTGAAGCCATATTTCTCTTCTCTGATTCTTCCTTCTAATTTTTCCCGAATTCGTGACACCAAGGATATGAAAATACCGGCCACTGTGTGGTGGAGGACTTAGTTGCTACGTGGCTCGAGGTCTGTGGACAAAGCTCCACCCAGCCTGCTTTCGACATCATTCTTCTGTAGTTGTCCTCTGACGCCAATGCGGCAGTCTCTAAGTCGCAACGCACCCCCCCCCCCCCCCTCTCTCTCTCTCTCTCTCCCTCTCTCCGTAGAATGCTCCGTCTTCAAATACGAATGGAAGATCTTATCGTATAAAACAACGTATCTATTATTACATTTTCGGATAAGTGTATCGGGTATAACATACAATGTTTGTAACGTACTTGGGAATTACTAACAACAATGTAACGCTTATTTTCAAATGCTTATTTACAGCAGATTGTTCGTTCTAAATCAGACGTTAAAACGGATACAACGTCAAATCCAAAATGCTAACGCAAATCTGAAATGCAAAAAAGGCAACAAAGGTATCCTATTACCTTCAGAAGGACGAGATACTGAAGTATGAGTTATTATATTGCATTTTAAATTTAAAGCATTTGGTTAAAAAACTAAACAACACTCTTTACTGTGACTGCCGAAAACTAGAAAATTAAATTCCAATTCGTGCGGAAGTGGAATAATGGTGTACTCGTTACTGATGTTTTGTAGCTACGTGTGTTAGGTATTCTCAATGTGTTAGGTGCAGTAGGCCTATATCACTTTCGTACAACATTTAAAGAGAAATATAGGAGAAAATGTTGGCCTTCGCATAAATTATGTTCAGAATATCGTCTTTCCATTTTCTACTGTAATTTTTGTAATACAATAACTGGAATCAAGTTGTGCTATTCACAACATTTAAAAGAAGCTTTAAACCTGATCCACATTTGATCTCATACATTTACAATGTTACTATTTCTTCCGTCACTTGTTAAAAGTTTTTACATTTTGCTGGCATTTTATTGCTTTACGTACGGCATAAACATAAGAAAAATTTCTCTTCACTCCCTCTCCACAAATAGCGTACTGTAAATACTGTAGGTGTTTTGCATTTTTGCTGATTTTTGAAGTGTTAAAACTCTACGGGAGCCTAAAATTTACAGATATGAAATTTTTCCAGAAACAAAGTATAAACCTCGTTTTTGCGACAAAACGAGGATAATCGAATGTAATCGAATGAAATCAGGCGCGAAAATCACTCAGTGTGGAGCCGAACTTCCTCGTAAGGGGCCTCCCGGCCAACGATACCTTACGCTCATTTCATATTTTTCCAGGTGATGCTAAGGGAATTATTTTAGGATACGAGACAATTAAAGTAGCAGTTGCGTTACGCTGTTTGGATAGCAAAATAATTGATGATGGACGAAACAGAGAGGATATAAAATGTAGATTGGCAATGGCAAGAAAAACATTCCTGAAGAAGAGAAATTTGTTAACATCAAATATAGATTTAAGTGCTGGAAAGACTTTTATGAAGACATATGTCTGGACTGTAGGCAGGTACGGATGTGAGACATGGACGATAAACAGTTTGGATAAAAAGGGATTTGAAGCATTCGAAATGCGGTGCCACAGAAAAATGCTGAAGATTAGACGCAACTAATGAGGAGGTGTTGAATAGATTTGTGGAGGTAAGGAATTTGTGGCATAACTTGGTCAAAAGAAGGGATCGGGTGATAGGACATATTCTGACGCGTCAAGGGATCATCAATTTAACATTCGAGGGAAGTGTGTGGGCTAAACATCGTAGAGCGAGACCAAGAGATGAGTACAGTAAGCATATTCAGAAAGATGTAGGCTGTGGTAGTTATTTGGATAGGCTCGCACAGTAGCTCGAGAACATGCATACTGTGTGATCAGAAGTATCTGGATACCTGGCTGAAAAATACCGTACATACAAGTTCGTGGCACCCTACGTCGGTAATGATGGAATTAAATATTGTATTGGGCCACCCTTAGCCTTGATGACAGCTTCCATTCTTGCAGGCATACGTTCAGTCAGGTGCTGGAAGGTTTCTTGGGGAATGGTAGCCCATTCGTCACGGAGTGCTGCACTGAGGAGAGGTATCGATGTCGGTTGGAGAGGCCTGGCACGAAGTCGGCGTCCAAAACATCCCAAAGGTGTTCTATAGGATTCAGGTCAGGACTCTGTGCAGGCCATTCCGTTAAGGGATCTTATTGTCGTGTAACCAACCCGCCGCATGCCGTTTATATGAACAGGTGATCGATCTTGTTGAAAGATGCAATCGCAATCCCCGAATTGCTCTTCAACAGTGTGAAGCAAGAAGGTGGTTAAAACATATGTGTAGGCCCGGGCTGTGATAGTGCCACACAAAACAGCAAGGGATCACACCATAACACTACCGCCTCCGAATTTTATGGTTGGCCCTACACACGCTGGCAAATGACGTTCATCGGACGTTCGCCATACCCGCAGCCTGCTGTCGAATTGCCACACTGTGTACCGTGATTCGTCTCTCCACACAACGTTTTTCCACTGTTCAGTCATCCAATGTCTACGCTCCTTACACCAAGCGAGGCGTCGTTTGGCATTTACCAGCGTGACGTGTCGCTTATGAACAGCCGCTCGACCGTGAAATCCACGTTTTCCCACCTCCCGCCTAATTATCATAGCACCTTCAGTGGATCCTGATGGAGTCTGGAATTCCTGTGCGATGGTCTGAACTGATAGATGTCTGCCTATTACACGTTACGACCCTCTTCAACTGTCGGCAGTCTCTGTCAGTCAATAGGCGAGATCGACCTGTACGCTCTTGTGCTGTACGTGTCCCTTCACGTTTCCACTTCAGTATCACATCGGAAACAGTGGACCTAGTGATGTTTAGGAGTGTGGAAATCTTGAATACAGATGTGTGACACAAGTGATAGCCGATCACTTGAGCACGTTCGATGTCCGTGAGTTCCACGGAGCGCCCCATTCTGCTCTCTCACGATGTCTGATGACTGCTGAGGTCGCTGATATGGAGTACCTGGCACTAAGTGACAGCTAAATGCACCTAATTTCAAAAACATATGTTTTTGGGTGAGTCCGGATACTTTGGATCACATAGTGTATATGCCCCCGACAAAGACTGTGAAAAGCTCATAAAGAGAGGAGAAAACGCATTCAGAGGGCATGTGATGTTATTTCAGTGATTATAAACTCGAGTCAAATTCACAAAGAAGTTCGTACTGTCAGCGCACTTATCAATATGACGTTACAACCTTTGTGCCTGGATACATGCACTGATGCAAGGTGTCACAAAGCAGCTGCAACTGGCCTTGAAGCAAGTTGGCCCATAACAGTTGCAGCTGGTCCCTGGTATCATGAATGCTGGCTCTGGGATGACGTTGACATCCCAGCTGGTCCCACATACGTTCATTTCAGGCCAGATCTTGAGCTCTTGCTCACCACGGGACTGCTTTGACATTACCTGCCAATTTGGCTCCTGTGTCGGGTTCTTCGGCAGACGTTTGTTTGATGTTTTTTCTGGCGTTCCGCCAGCACGCGTTGCTGGCGCTGTCAAAGCTTCATCCTCCATTGCTGGTGGTGGATTGGAGTCGAGCTCGCGACCACACGTTATATACAGCTGGAGCGCCAACGTCCAAGGACTTTTCTTTGGTCATTTCCGGTGCGGTTCTCGCTAGTTGCAACTGTCCTTCGCTGCAGCATGGGAATCCAGAATCCGTTCACCTTGAGACTTTCTTCAGGCTTTAATACTGCAGAGAGCAGAAGGTTTGCTCACATAATGAAGTGGTAGGGAAGTGCATCGAACGTTAAACGCCTTTTTAGACAACTCTTCATATTCACAGTGCATACGCCAGCAAAAGGTACAAAGTTAATTTTCTTTGCAAACATTTTTGCATGAGGGGGAAAACGTGACTAATGCCTGTCGTAGAAGCTGGAGGTGTATATGGTGACGCCATACTTAAATCCCACTCTAATTAAACTGACAATGAAACTGTGCGTGACGAAGCTTATTATTCGAAAACACCAGGGGTTAAAACAGCCAAGAGGCGATAAAAACGTGAAGCTGACGGCCTGTTAAACATCGGTTTTCTCCTCTTACGATATTGCTACTGAGGAAAAAAGAACAAGATCGAATTGTAGTTACTATTTATTGCTTAACAGTACAGCAAGTCCCAAGTTTTACTTTTTTTTTTTTACTGACCGCTCAAGGAAAATGAAAGGAACGGAAGATTTTGCTTCAACAACAAAAAGACCGCAGTGGAACATAACTGTTTCAGAGTTGTTCTTACCTTTGCTGGAAAGGAAGTGGTTAAAAACCAATGTTGTGTGTGATTCTCATTTAGATAGTTTTGAATCTAAGTCAAGAGTTACTCACAGTGGCGGATCTAGGAACATATTTTGGGAGGGGTTCTCTTTTTTTTTTTTTTTAAGAAATCACAACCGGGGGGGGGGGGGGGGGGTGGCGGGAGGAAAGTGGCGGAGGCTTGATTTTTACAAGCGAAGGTATGACTGCTGGCCGCGGTGGTCGTGGTCTTGCGGTTCTAGGCGCGCAGTCCGAACTGCTACGGTCGCAGGTTCGAATCCTGCCTCGGGCATGGATGTGTGTGATGTCCTTAGGTCAGTTAGGTTCAAGTAGTTCTAGGTTCTAGGGGACTGATGACCACAGCTGTTAAGTCCCATAGTGCTCAGAGCCATTTGAACCTTTTTTTTGAAGGTATGACTAACATTTTCTCCATTTTCTAACGGTAAAAACTAGAATTGGAATGAGCATTCCGCCACTTGAAGACGAAATCTATGAAATTCCGAGGCGTTCCTCTTTTGAAAAAGTACCCAACAAAGAAGGAATTCCTTGCAATTTAAGTAGTTCTATATACTGGTTGACCGGCTTCAGGTAGGGAATTTAGTAAAGTAGGAAAACATTTAAATTTAAAAGCGTAGGTATAATTTTTAATTGCTTTCCTTTTAGTAACTGAATAAATACTTCTTACACAACAACTGTGAGTTCCATTTCATTACCATACATTTCAGTTTTCAACGTTGCTATGTCCCGCGGACCCCAGTTTGAAGAAGTCCACAAATTCACTATTGCAGAACACTGCCTAGATACTAATCATTCCGCAGAATATGTCAGCAGAACGGTTCTGCTGAGCGCTTGCACGTATTATGATACTATTTTCAAGGAAACAGTTGAGATTAACGTAGAGAGTGACCTTGTAAATGGAGATGAGGTTTTTTTTGCTTAATTTCTGCCTGGGATCCGGCACTCTTCCTCGTCAAATAACGGAGGAACAGAGATAGGCTGTCTATGTGCTTCCTGACCTGTTTGCTGATCACTACAATTATAATAACGTCGCGTGACTAGGGCCTCCCGTCGGGTAGACCGTTCGCCTGGTGCAAGTCTTTCGAATTGACACCACTTCGGCGACTTGCCCCAGTCCCTGGGTGGAGAAAATCTCCGACCCAGCCGGGAACCGAACCCGGGCCCTTAGGATTGATATTCTCGCGCTAACCACTTTTCATTTTGTTCGTTATTGATCGTTGTGTTTGGTCGTTGCGGACGTCGCAAGACATCCTTTTCAAGTTCGGTGGTTGATCCTTCCACTCAGTTTTTTATTACAGAGGCCAACCGGCTCTCCGACCGAACACGCTGAGCCACCGCGCCGGCAGCCACTCAGCTACCGGGGCCGGACTGCTGATCACTATTCCAGTACGTGTAATGTCTTTGCATGTGTGCTGGTGCTACTAGCTTACGGAGTGTGTTGTCTTTCCACATCCGCCATCTTGAACAGCCAGGCAGAGCGTTCTCTCGTTTCATTATAGCGGTTGCAGAAGTCATTACCCGACAGCTTTCGCCCAGGCTATATGAATGTCAGATGCTACTGCAGAAGCTCAGATTTCACACTGTTGGTCTGTTTGGCTGCTTCTCCAATTACGGAAGGGACCCTCTTGCGCTATTTGTTGCGCAATGGTATTGTGTCAGTATACGGTGCGAAAGTGCG
Organism: Schistocerca gregaria; assembly: GCF_023897955.1. NCBI lineage: Eukaryota > Metazoa > Arthropoda > Insecta > Orthoptera > Acrididae > Schistocerca > Schistocerca gregaria. Next base: position 191,434,387 of record NC_064928.1, read on the forward strand.
AGGCCAAGAACGCCGCAGTATTATTGCGCAAAGTTTACGCCCGGGATCGCTTCAGTCAGGGCACTGTCTTCGTGGAGAACAGCACGCACGTTGCGTTAGCGCTTTGCAGGTGCATTGTCCAAGGTGGTCGGTCACATCGGCTTGTGGCAGTGAAAGGAATCCGCCCTCCCCCCCCCCCCCCCCTACACACACACACACACAGTGCCCGCGACGAGCAGCTAATGCAGACGCACTGGGCAGCCGAGCAACTGAGGAATTCTACCTGTAATGTTGTAATCCGTTCATCGTAAGAATAAACCTGATGTAAACAAACACAAACGCGATGATTGGTCAGAAGCCGTAGCACACGTACGCTTGTGTTGCTACGCTCTTGGAAGTCGCTCCTACTTATGTAATAGGTATCTTATAAGTACACTACTGGCTATTAAAATTGCTACACCAAGAAGAAATGCAGATTATACTAAAACTGACACGTGATTACATTTTCACGCAATTTGGATGCATAGATCCTGAGAAATCAGTACACAGAAAAACAAACTCCGCCGGTAATAACGGCCTTGATTTGCCTGGGCATTGAATCAGAGGTTGGATGGCGTGTACAGGTACAGCTGCCCATACAGCTTCAAAACGATACCACAGTTAATCAAGAGTAGTGACTGGCGTATTGTGAGGAGCCAGTTGCTCGGCCACCATTGACCAGACGTTTTCAATTGGTGACAAATCTGGAGAATGTGCTGGCCATGGCAGCAGTCCAACATTTTCTGTATCCAGAAAGGCCCGTACAGGACCTGCAACATGCGGTCGTGCATTATCCTGCTGAAATGAAGGGTTCCGCAGGGATCGAATAAAGGGTAGAGCCACGGGTCGTAAAAGATCTGAAAAGTTAACGTCCACTCTTCAAAGTGCCGTCATTCCGAACAAGGGGTGACCAAGAGTTGTAAACAATGCCACCCCGTACCATCACGCCGGGTGATACGCCAGTATAGCGATGACGAATACACGCTTCCAATGTGCGTTCACCGCGATGTCGCCAAACACGGATGCGACCATCATGATGCTGTAAACAGAACCTGGATTCATCCGAAAAAACGACGTTTTGCCATTCTTGCACCCAGGTTCCTCGTTGAGTACACCATCGCGTACGCTCCTGTGATGCAGCGTCAAGGGTCACCTCAGCCATGGTCTCCGAGCTGATGGTCCATGCTGCTGGAAACGTCGTCGAACTCTTCGTGCAGATGGTTGTTGTCTTGTAAACGTCCCCATCTGTTGACCCAGAGATCGAGACGTGGCTGCACGATCCGTTACAGCCATGCATATAAGATGCCTGTCATGTCGACTGCTAGTGATACGAGGCCGTTGGGATCCAGCACGGCGTTCCGTATTACCGTCCTGAACCCACCGATTCCATATTCTGCTAACAGTCATTGGATGCCGACCAACGTGAGCAGCAATGTCGCGATACAATAAATCACAATCGCGATAGGCTACAATCCGACCTTTATCGAAGTATGGTTCGCATATCTCCTCCTTACACGAGGCTTCACAACAACGTTTCACCAGGCAACGCCGGTCAACTGCTGTTTGTGTATGAGAAATCGGTTGGAAACTTTCGTCATGTCAGCACGTTGTAGGTGTCGCCACCGGCGCCAACCTTCTGTGAATGCTCTGAAAAGCTAATCATTTGCATATCACAGCATCTTCTTCCTGCCGGTTAAATTTCGCGTCTGTACCAGGTCATCTTCGTGGCGTAGCAATCTTAATGGCCAGTAGTGTAGGTTACTTTAAACGAAACTTTAAGATATTCAAATGTGTTAGTAGCCATAAAAATTTTTTTAATCGCGCTTTAGTTACGTATTTTTATTTCAAAAATCGTGTACAGTCACAGCCTCTGGAGCGTTGTGCTCTGATTGACGCGCTGGTAATGCGCAGTACGAAAATGGCTGAGGCTGCTTTCTGTTCCATAGTGAAACACGCACACGGAACACGGTTGAAAAGTGCCAAGAAATAGGCTGTTCTTAATGTTTTTCATAAATTTACGGAGGTAATCGGCTTTGAAATTTTACCAGCGTTGTATTAATGCAGTTGATGTTCAAATCCACACGAAACGTGTAGCGCAGTTGGTAGCGTAGTGGGATGTGAATCATCTGCCGTTATTCGTTTGCTGGTATCAAATCTCACTTGCATCAATTTTTTTTCTCATTCAATCTCGTACCATCATCATCTTTTTTAGTAATGCACGTCTTCTTATTTCTAATTACATATTGGAAGCGAAATTCCTGTTTCCATTTCAAATAAAGTACAAGTTCTTACATAATTATCGACGTTTTATGAAAGATTGTTCATAAAAGTTGTTCAAATTAAGGAAATATTAGAATTTAATTTTTAATGAAAAACCAGATCCCCTTTATTTGAACAGTGTCCATAGCTTTATGCCACAGAGGTAGATAAGTATCGTAGAAACATGAAAAACAATCTCTTCACAGCATTGAGCACGTCATACAAATGCTGCATATTTACATTTGCTACTGTACCATTACAATATGAACCCAACAGAACCGATCTGGAGCCAAGATGCGGGATTTGGCCCGAGAAGTAACAAGTCTTGGTTAGCTGCCATACGTACTGGAACTAACGCAATAAGCTTTTTCACACGTCACGGCCGAACGCTGGCGGGATATAGAACGGCTCGTCATAAAAGAAGAAGAGAAAGTGCTGCCCCTGGTTGGCTTGGTGGGTTCTGTTGTTGATAGGCTCGTTATCAATGTAGCAGGTGACACTTCCAGAACTGAAATGTATTTCTCGGATTCGGATAAGGAAGGAGCTAAGAGATTACCAGACGGTTGACCGTAAGTAATACCTTCAGCGGCTTCAATATTTAACTATGGGGTAATCTCCTTCAATACTATCTACCGTTGCAGACAGCTTATGTAGATAAATTACCCTGTGGTTAAGTCAGGAATTTTCACCATTCTTGTTTTTAATTACAATAGTATGTTAGCTAAAAACGATAACGTGTAACGGTTTTCGTCTAGTCGTCTAAGGAGCGTGTTGTGGGAGATCTGCAGCGTATTATTTCATTCTGCCTAAAAATTAAATGACCGTCACTGCAGGCTAGCTGTACCAGCTGACCGGCCAGTGCTGTCCAAGTTAAATGCGCCGGTAAAGCTGTTATCCCATATTATCGCTTAGTGGTGTGCACGTAACGCACAGCACGAAACTTACCCTTATTGTCGTACCTGACAGTACTCGAGACAGCTTGGCTGCAGTCCCACGTGAAACGGAAACCCAGTGAGGCTCCATCAAACGCGGAAGAATACACAGTGCAAACTTTACATCAGGTTTATTCTTATGACGAACGGGTTACAGTGTTGTCGCATAATATCTACGGTATGTTACGGCGGTAAGGCGCTACGGACTGTTAGACACAGCTTAAATTTTAAGCATTCTTTAAAATAACATTTTTACCGTTTTTATTATTCGACTGCCAGACTAAAAAAAGTCTTAGTTTATGAAAAGTGCCAGCCACTCGCGCTGGCGAAACGTTAGTACAATCATTAGATGAACGTCGGCCGAAGAACCCGAGACAGAAGCCGATAGGCAGTTTGTCAACATGTGGCTACAAAAGCCTTAACAATTTTGTAATGTTTTCCATGTCTGTTTAACAAATACCATCATGCAATGTGTGATGTCGAGAGCACATCCGACGAGTAATTGCTCATTACTTTTGTGGTATGGCACATTATGACTTGCTATATTACTGATTGTGAATTACGTCAATCGCATCATTATTATCCAAGCCTGTGCCTCGTCCTAGAATATTAAATTACAAATAGTAAATAGTCAAATAACAAATGAAATTCACTAGACCTTTATCAAAATGCACGTGCCTTTTTTCTTTGTATTACCTCTCAAATGTCATGTAAATTAAATAATGTGGCCAGTGATGAAAATAATATAGATTAAAAGGTAAGTGGATTCGAACCGCTGTCTCATTACCACGAAAAAGAAAGACCTACACTATTACTTAGTTAACCTATCTTTGGCACAGAGAGGGGTAAAATACGCTGCTATAAAACTTTTTGTTAAATTATCAGATGAAATAAAGTGTCTGACAGACAGCAGTAATAATTTCAAAAACAAATTGAAATCATACGTCCTCGACAACTCCTCCTATACCATAGATGAATTCTTGAATATGGCCGGTTGCGGTGGTCTAGCGGTTCTTTGTATTACCTCTCAAATGTCATGTAAATTAAATAATGTGGCCAGTGATGAAAATAATATAGATTAAAAGGTAAGTGGATTCGAACCGCTGTCTCATTACCACGAAAAAGAAAGACCTACACTATTACTCAGTTAACCTATCTTTGGCACAGAGAGGGGTAAAATACGCTGCTATAAAACTTTTTGTTAAATTATCAGATGAAATAAAGTGTCTGACAGACAGCAGTAATAATTTCAAAAACAAATTGAAATCATACGTCCTCGACAACTCCTCCTATACCATAGATGAATTCTTGAATATGGCCGGTTGCGGTGGTCTAGCGGTTCTAGGCGCGCAGTCCGGAACCGCGCGACTGCTACGGTCGCAGGTTCGAATCCTGCCTCGGGCATGGATGTGTGTGATGTCCTTAGGTTAGTTAGGTTTAAGTAGTTCTAAGTTCTAGGGGACTGATGACCACAGATGTTAAGTGCCATAGTGCTCAGAGCCATTTGAACCATCTTGAATATGAGTAAATAAATCTTGAGATATAATATATGCATTTTGTGCTATTCAAGGGAATTGAATAGATAATAGAAATATTTATGTGTAACACTATAATGTAAAAAAAAAATCTTGTTTTCTGTGTGCGTTCCTTGTGCGTTTGACACGTTCCACATCATAACGGTTTTCCGTGTTATTGGTCACGTAACTCACTAACTAGAAGCATGAACTGAACCTGTTTTCATGGAAGATGGGTCGCCACCACACATCGCTCGTGAATTTCACCTGCTTCTCCGAAAGACTTTCGAAACGATCGAATTATCAGCCGATCGTTTCCAAATGCTTGGCCGGCAGTATCACCTGATCTCACTCCCTGTGATTTGTGGTTGTGTGCCTACCTGAAGTATAGGGTTTACAAGGGGAACATTCACACATGTACTGATCTGAAGCGCAGCGTATCGAGAGAGGTAGCCATACCTACGGGCATTCTTCGTTCTGGTGCGCACAATGCAATCCATCGTTTACCGATTCTTCTGGATACTGATGGGTACCATATCGAGTAATGGTACCGGTATGTAATGGTATGGTGTACCGTAGCAGCACATTAAAAGTGTTTCAGTTGAATTGATTCTGCATTCCAAAATAAGATTGTCCCTCTGCAGCGGAGTGTGCGCTGATATGAAACTTCCTGGCAGATTAAAACTGTGTGCCGGACCGAGACTCGAACTCGGGACCTTTGCCTTTCGCGGGCAAGTGCTCTACCAATTTTTTTTCTTTTTTTTTCATTTCGTTCGGTATTGTTCGTTGCATTTGGTCTGAGCGGATGTCACAAGACATCCGTTCAAGTTGATCGTTGATTCCTTTACTCAGTTTTTTATTACAGCGGGCAAGCAGCCCTCTGACCAAATACGCTGAGCTATCGTGCCGGTTTTTTACTTGGTAGTTGCGGACGTCACATGACATCCATTAAAGTTCGTTGTGGATCCTTTCACTCAGTTTTTTATTACAGAGTCCATCCGGCTCTCTGACCAAACACGCTGAGCTACCATGACAGCTGCTACAAAGTTTCCGTGCTACAAGGTGTTAAGAAGGGAAAGTTTCATTTTAACCACCCGGTATACCGAGTGAGCGTCAATATTTTCTAACCTCCGTTGTCTACCTCAATATATTGGACAAATCGTCAATACGGCTCTCAGACGGTCAATATTTTTGCGCAATATGTGTGGAGGGTGTGACGGCCGCTTAAGTACTCTGACCTGGTGGAGAGTCTCCGTTATGAGTGAGGGGAAACTGGAACGTGGTGAACAGCTGTCAGGAAGCGAGCCATCTGGAACGGAACAACGAAAGTGTTCCGCTGGCGCTTAGGACGGCGCAACAAACAGCGATAAGCTGGAGGTTAGCCGGCGAGATAAGACCGCCTCTAGTCTAGTGTTGGCCCAGGCTCTAAAGCGGCTCCTCAGTTCAAAGGCGGAGAGGCCGCGCCGCCGCCTCGCCCACCACACGCCGCTCCTGCACGTCGAGGAAGGAAAAAAGTTTGGTACTTAATGGCGTTTCGTCACCAGTGTGTTCCACACCTCGGCACTCTCAATGAGAACCGTATTCACCACAACTGTGCAGCACACACACACACACACACACACACACACACACACACACACACACACACACACTCACACTCACACTCACACACTTCAGGTATCCACACTGCTGCGTCAGTATGTTTTTGTGAAGAAGGCGATTCTCGTCTTGAGTTAAGTTTCACGTGACTCCCGATCACTGGACAAACACAATTACTGCATCTATCGTTAAGAAGGGTAACAAAGCTTTCTATGAGAATTACCTACGGACAGAACTGCTCCGCATTGTACGGCTGAAGATAAAATATCGACATTTTTCCCAAGAAATAGTGATGCATACAAGTGACATTTCCCCCGGTATATCGATAAGTCGGTAACAGAATGTGAACTTCCGGGTGCCAATATTTGTATTTTATGTTGTATTTTTTTTTCTCAATGTTTGGTAAATATTTGAAGCTGCTCTTTTGACATTGTAGTGGAACATAATTTTACTTTCACTGTGTGAAACGTGTTACTGCTTTTTAAGCTTTCATCGTGTCCAGCGGTTCTCTTAGACTGTGTGAAGCAAGTGTATATGTGGAGCAAAGGAAGTCCGATTATATTGGGGAGTAGCAGTGTGAATGATGAGTGGAATAACAATATTTCCGATGTGAAGGAAGAGTAGTGTGCTATTTTTTCACATCGGCAGTCTTCGAATTCAGTTGCTGAAAATGGTTAACAAAAATATAAATACAAGATTGGTCTTTATGGTAGGCGGAGTCGTGTGAGAGGAAACGCTGACTGACAGAAACTGCAACGTTTAGCTTCACAAAGCATGTTTCCACACTACGCCTTCTACGTCGCTGGCGTTGGCAGAAATGGAAAAAAAAGAACAGGGAACTCGACATGAAGTGTTCCGGACAAATCCGAATACGATATGTGACGAGACCGAACGACAGACCCTTCGGGCAGCTTATAGTGTGCCACTTACATGCAGTTAGCAAAGTTGTTATCGCCAAGCATGAAAATCCATCGTCTACCTTTCAGTTCTTGCCCTAAGAGGGTAAGCAGGCTGCTAGCTTGTTGACGTAGATAAAATGGTTCAAATGGCTCTGAGCACTATGGGACTTAACATCTGAGGTCATCAGTCCCCTAAAACTTAGAACTAATTGAACCTAACTAACCTAAGGACATCACACACATCCATGACCGAGGCAGGATTCGATTCTGTGACCGTAGCAGTCGCGCGGTTCCGTGCAGAGGCGCCTAGAACCGCTCGTCCACCGCGGCCGGCTGTTGACGTAGAGAGTATCTAATAATAAATCAATACTTAAATATACAGCTCTGAACTTGGCACTATATGAACAATGTGCAGGTACGTTGCTGTTTTTTATATCAATGCTTCTTTCGAAATATCGAGATGCGATAATGAATCTGTTTAAATACCGATATATCGGATTCCCGACATTTTTAAATATATTAACAGTGCTAGCGCGCTGCATGGAGACTTATGAAGAGATAATTTTACATTAAATCAGGAATAAGCTAGAATTACAATTAAGAGAAAAGCAACAAGGGTTTCAACCTGGAAGATTTACGGCCAGATATATTATAGAAAAGAAATGTGAATTAGGGTAACACGTCGTAGTTGCATTCACAGAAGCAAAAAAGACTTACGACAATGTTGCAAGGGAACAGGTGTGGCAAGTTCTGAAAAGACGAACTGTCAGAAGGAATGAATCTGAGAATCATTTAATACGCAACAAATGCCTGAATTGTCTCGTAATAGATTAGAAGAAATCAAAATGTATTAGAAATGACAGGGGTTTGGTAAGAAAAAAGAAAGAAAACTGTGCTCTCAGCATTCATCTTTAATGTAGACATCGACAACATCATAAAGCAAGTTGCCCAAGGATCAATAGCAGACGATGCGATGATTTGGGGAGAAAATGAGCAGGAATAGGAAGAACAGCTAAATGCTTGACAGAAAGTAATTAAAGAACTGGGCATGGAAATACGCTTGAAAAAAGGTGAAGCAATGAAACTCAGCAGAAGAAATGAAGAAATGAGTAATGTAGATGTTTTGAAGTATCTAGAAAGTAAATTAACCAGGAAAGGAAACGCAAAGGATAAACTTTTGGAGAGAACAGAAAACTGTTCATAATTTTATTATTGTGAATCGGGCGTAATTAGAAGCTGGAAAATACATGCCAAAGCAAAGATCAGGATGTAAACAGAAAGATGTCATCAGAATGCAAGCAACACAGATGTACCTTTCTAAAAGGGATCCCCGGTAGGACGAGAAGGAACAGGATAAGGAATAAAGCAATACACTGGTCGTCGGGGCTTCGGTTCGAAGCGGGACTCATCACTGAAGACAGTTCTACTCCAGTCAATGAGATGCCAGACCGAAGAGGTATCTAGAGACACCCGGAACACCTGTGGCATAACAACCTGACCGTCGCCAAAAATTCGTTCAAACAACCAGGAGTGATGGTCTGCCCTGCCCTTTCTTTTCACAGCAGAATCCCTTCAGTTGTCATCCGCAGTGCTCTTACAGTACAACGATACGTCGACGATTTTGTATGCCCCGTTATGTTGCCCTTCATGGCAATCCATTCCGGGCTTACATTTCAGCAAGATAATGCCCGCCTGCACACGGCGAGGATTTATTCTGGTTGTCTTCGTGCTTGCAAAGCTGTACCTTGGTCATCAAGGTCGCCGGATCTCTCCCCAACTGAGAACGTTTGCAGCATTATGGACAGGGCCCTCCAACCACCTCGGGATTTTGGCGATCTGAAGTGTCGAATGGACGGAATTTGGCACTATATCCATCATGAGAACGTCCAGCAACTCTTACAATCTGTGCCAATCCGAATAGCTGCTTACATAGGGGCCAGAGGTGGATCATCGGGATACCGATTTGCCTAATTTGTGAAGTCCTTTCTATTGAATAAATTACCGAATTTCGCTGAAATTTGCTTGTCTGTACGTATACATCACACTACCGATGACCGTCCCATTCGAATAATTTCTTCGTGGGGCGTCGTTTTGTCTTAGAGTGTATAATAGGAAAGAGTTGTTAGCAAAAATTTCGAAGATTTCGGGACCGATTTACATCATATGTTTACGCGATACTCTACTTACCATACAGAGAGACATAGGCTATATATTTTTTGAACAATTTAGAGGTTTTCTGTTAAAAACTATTGCAAAAGAGAAAATGCTGTGCCGTGAAAAATGGCTCTGAGCACTATGGGACTTAACATCTGAGGTCATCAGTCCCCTAGAACTTAGAACTACTTAAACCTAACTAACCTAAGGACATCACACACATCCATGCCCGAAGCAGGATTCGAACCTGCGACCGTAGCGGTCGCGCGGTTCCAGACTGAAGCGCCTAGAACCGTTCGGCCACCAGCGGCCGGGTGTGCCGTGAAAATCTAAACTATTAGACAAATTGTTTCTCCTGTTTATGTATTACGAGGGCTATTCAGAAAGTAGGGAACGTTTTGGTATTTAAAAAAAAAACTGAGTACTCGAAATACATTTTATTATATACACTCCTGGAAATTGAAATAAGAACACCGTAAATTCATTGTCCCAGGAAGGGGAAACTTTATTGACACATTCCTGGGGTCAGATACATCACATGATCACACTGACAGAACCACAGGCACATAGACACAGGCAACAGAGCATGCACAATGTCGGCACTAGTACAGTGTATATCCACCTTTCGCAGCAATGCAGGCTGCTATTCTCCCATGGAGACGATCGTAGAGATGCTGGATGTAGTCCTGTGGAACGGCTTGCCATGCCATTTCCACCTGGCGCCTCAGTTGGACCAGCGTTCGTGCTGGACGTGCAGACCGCGTGAGACGACGCTTCATCCAGTCCCAAACATGCTCAATGGGGGACAGATCCGGAGATCTTGCTGGCCAGGGTAGTTGACATACACCTTCTAGAGCACGTTGGGTGGCACGGGATACATGCGGACGTGCATTGTCCTGTTGGAACAGCAAGTTCCCTTGCCGGTCTAGGAATGGTAGAACGATGGGTTCGATGACGGTTTGGATGTACCGTGCACTATTCAGTGTCCCCTCGACGATCACCAGAGGTGTACGGCCAGTGTAGGAGATCGTTCCCCACACCATGATGCCGGGTGTTGGCCCTGTGTGCCTCGGTCGTATGCAGTCCTGATTGTGGCGCTCACCTGCACGGCGCCAAACACGCATACGACCATCATTGGCACCAAGGCAGAAGCGACTCTCATCGCTGAAGACGACACGTCTCCATTCGTCCCTCCATTCACGCCTGTCGCGACACCACTGGAGGAGGGCTGCACGATGTTGGGGCGCGAGCGGAAGACGGCCTAATGGTGTGCGGGACCGTAGCCCAGCTTCATGGAGACGGTTGCGAATGGTCCTCGCCGATATCCCAGGAGCAACAGTGTCCCTAATTTGCTGGGAAGTGGCGGTGCGGTCCCCTACGGCACTGCGTAGGATCCTACGGTCTTGGCGTGCATCTGAGCATCGCTGCGGTCCGGTCCCAGGTCGACGGGCACGTGCACCTTCCGCCGACCACTGGCGACAACATCGATGTACTGTGGAGACCTCACGCCCCACGTGTTGAGCAATTCGGCGGTACGTCCACCCGGCCTCCCGCATGCCCACTATACGCCCTCGCTGAAAGTCCGTCAACTGCACATACGGTTCACGTCCACGCTGTCGCGGCATGCTACCAGTGTTAAAGACTACGATGGAGCTTCGTATGCCACGGCAAACTGGCTGACACCGACGGCGGCGGTGCACAAATGCTGCGCAGCTAGCGCCATTCGACGGCCAACACCGCGGTTCCTGGTGTGTCCGCTGTGCCGTGCGTGTGATCATTGCTTGTACAGCCCTATCGCAGTGTCCGGAGCAAGTATGGTGGGTCTGACACACCGGTGTCAATGTGTTCTTTTTTCCATTTCCAGGAGTGTACATCTGAAAGGGCGACTGACATACTACTTTTCCGCATAGTCACCATAGCGGCGGACAAGCTTTGAAAGACCTTCGTCGTAATAATTCTGCCGCCTGAGACTTCAGCCATTGAGTTACGACCGCCTGGAGTTCCGCGTCGTCGTCAAACCGCAGCGTTGCAAGCCAGTTCTTCATCTTGGGAAACAAGTGAAAGTCGCTCGGTGCAAGATTGGGGATGTATGGCGGATGAGGGGAAATTTCCCATTTCAATGACTTAAGGAGTTCTTTAGTGCGGTTTACCGTGTGAGGTCGGACATTGTCGTGGAAAAACAAAATTTAGGACGTCAGCTTTCCTCGGCGTTTGTTTTGAACTGCTCTTCTAAGGCTGTGCAAAGTTTGACAATACCGGGCAGAATTTATGGCTGCTCCACGTTCGAGAAAATCAAATAGAGGCACACCTTGCCTATCCCAAAACACTGTCGCCATCAACTTCCTTGCTGACAAGGTTTGCCACATGTTCTTGGTTTTTGGGGGAACCTTCTGGGCCTCCACTCCATTGACCGTAATTTTGTCTCGCAATTGCGTTGCACCCAAGTCTCGTCTCCAGTTACGATTTGATCCGGTAATGAATCACCACGTTTGTGGTAGGCCTCGGGAAATGTCAACTTTGCCTCCATTCACTGTTCTTTATGGTGCTCTGTAAGCATTTTGGGCACCCACCGTGCACAAAATTTGTAGTAGCCTAGCTTTTGAGTGACAACTTCAAACAACAAAGCCTGTGATACTTGTGGAAAAGAAAGCGAAAGCTCCGTTATTGTGAAGCGACGTTTTTGACAAATCGTTTCATCAACTTTAGCGACAAGATCGCCGGTGACAATGCCCGGGAGTCCACTCTTCTCTTCGTCATGAACGTTGGTTCGGCCATTTTTATACCGGATGCACCATTTCTGGACGGAACATTCAGTCACTACGTTGTTTTCATACACTTCACGATAATTTCTATAGGTTTTAGGTTTTCTGCCAACAAAAACCGTATCACAGACCACACCTCAGAACTGGCGGACTTTCCGATTGCAGCGCATATGTCAAATTCGAATACCGAAAAAACCAGACACGCAGAGACGTTCCCGCTGTCACGGATGGATGCCGACTGATCTGCTGAGCACGCACATATCAAAATATACGCGATCGGCGAGCGCCTAACGGCGTCAGACGGAAACATTCTCTACTTTCTGAATAGCCCTCGTATTTCTCTTTGTACACAATTGTAATCAAAAGCTGTATACTGACCAAGATGCTGGTTTATTTTCTTCCTCGAAGTCAAACAGAAAACAGGAAAATTGTGTTAATGGCTTACCGGATTTTGGTTAGAACACTACTACACGAAGTGAATCATCCGAAACTTCATAATCCTACTCTTTCACAAACTGAAGTTATGTGAACTTGTGCAAATTGAAGCTACTATCCTCTCAGATCTAGCAGCTGGAAAGGTCTTTCTCATTCCCCACATACCGGTGATCCCAAGTGGTTAACTCTTTCATTTTAAGTGACTTCGATTCCGAATCAAGGATTCGTTTACAGTAACAGTAAAGGATTTTGCAAAAACAGACATATTGTCTAATGGGATACCGCAATCTCTGGTTATACAATGTTACTTACAATCCGTCTTGATTGCAAAAATTTTTATTCACATGACTGGTTTCGGTTCCCCTAGAAACATCTTCAGATATGAAACGACAATGACACTAATTTACTATGTCACAAATTCAATCCTTTTTCTTGCTATCTGATCCACATCAAACGTACCAGAACGTACCTGCAATTTCGGTTACAAGAGTAACCCGTCCACACACAGCAACCTCCACATGCTGTGTCACATTAAACTGGTTGGCAGAACGTACGTCATTTATATTAATTATAAAACTATTACCGACATGTGGCGTCTGGTACATTTGTTACGTTACATATGCACATGCTGTATTAAGTAGAAAGTTTCTAATTTACTTTTATCTCTAAAAATACTTAACATCTGTAATAATCAAGGATAAAATCTGCACTTGTCAAAATTAAAATACACAATGTAAGGTGTCAGGCAAATCCAACACCTTCCATGAAAACCATGACATGATAATCAAATCCAGTAGTATGTCACATAGCTCCGAATAAATCGTGACATTAAATTAACCAAAGTAATACGAGTAACGAGTGAGCAAGTGGAATACCACAGACTAACACAAGAATGCCTAAATGCATGTCGTACCTTCCCACCGTGAGACCGACGCAGTTCCGGGGGGAGAAACGAGAAGAGAAGCCGAGAGCAGAACCGTGTTAAGCTAGAAGGCCCTACGATGAGGGACGGACTGGACACCCACGTCGCCAGCTAACCACTAGGGTCACACAACCCGCACGTTTTAGCGTGAGACTGTTTCGCGTCTCTCTTACGCCAAGGACCACCCCCCCCCCCCCCTCCAGCCCATGTTAAAAGCTAGAGCCCTCCAGAAAAACAGTATAGATCTTACGATAACAAAAAAAGGACCACTACCACCCGCAAGTTTTAGCGTGAGACTTTTTCGCGTCTCTGTTACGCTGCAAACCTTAAAAACATTGCCCAACACGAAAAGTATAACGTTTCTCATTGGATAGACAGAATTTTTGTAGGCGGAGCTTAAGGTTAACATTGAGACCCTGATTGGTCAGATGAAAACACAGCCAGATAGTTTTTTTTAAACCAACTTCGGTAAATGTAGTACGGAGAAGTTAGTTAGTTCCGAGACGATGAGTGGATGGCTGGTGCGCCGGCCGCTGCCGCCCTGACGCTGCTTAGACACCGACAAGGTAATGAACGCACACGATGCCGCATTTTTTAGCGCATAAGGCTTCACTCAGAACTGCAGAAGTCTCATCTGTTCACCCCCTTTTTGCGTAATACTAGTGTCGATCGTCAATTAAAGCTCATGGTGTTCACATTTGCCACTTGAACTAAAATTCTGAAACGCGATGATTTTTCTGTTATGTAGTTATTGAGAAGCCACATCAGCCACTGAAATTTACGACAAGTTAGATACGTAATTAAAGATAGTTGAGAGTCACTGTAGACCATTTTGATAGTTTTCTCTTTTGTGAAACTTCATTTAAACCTAGATTATAGATGTGATATGGCATAGGTCATCCTTCGATCCATTGTAGAACTTGGAAACCTACTCGGGGAATATTCGTTCACATTTTTGTTGAATGCAGTTGGTTTTTAACATCCTGTATTAAAACACTTCCTTTTATCAATAGTGCAATTTATAAACCATGTTGTGGGAATAGAATGAAATTTCCAATGGTAAACTTAACTGCTTTTTCGACGTTATTTTACCAGCTAACTAAAAGTAGGAAAGCCTTGAACCCCTTCTACTAAATTTAGTTACTATTAAGATTCTTTTACAGGTAGTGCAGTGGAGCTGACGCTGAGATAATTAAGTATTTTGTTATATCATCGCTAGTCTCACTGAACTCTTCTGAATTCTACATGTCATGTGTGATCTGGCGCCTCCTTACCAGCAACAGGTCCCAGGTTCAAACTAGTCAATTACCTAAATACACGCTCAGAGCGTCGGTTGCGCGAAAGTGGTAGGGAGACACGATATAGAACAAACAGACACCACCATGAATGTTTAGAACAATAAAATTATCATTTTTGTAGGAACAAAAACAAAGGGCGATTTCTATATCCACAGCTCTGGTGCAGACTTGTTTTCCTCCATGCTCTACTTCCGTGTTTCCCGCTATTTCGGTGTTGCGTCACGAGCCGCTCAGTCGTCTGATGTCCATCGCTGTGGGTAAGAGGGCCGTGCAGGAGGGCCCCGTCAACGACGTTAGGCGCTGCATGCATCTTCCAGCATTTTCACCGCACACCGTGTCTCATCCTTCGGCTTGGACCTCTATACTCAATGACGATCATTTCAGTAAGACGTCATAAATACTAAAATAGGCGCTATGATTGAACTCTCTTTGCTCGTTGAGGGTTAAATCCGGATCTTTCTTTTTGTGGGTGTATATTTCAGCTTCTTCGAAAATGTTAAGAAACCGTTCCTTATGGCTCTAGAGGAACCGAAACCGGCCACGTGAGTAAACATATTTGCAATCAAGACGGATTAATAAGTAACATTGAACAGGAAAGGAGGCTCAAGGTCAGAGAGAGGGGGCAAGATGAAATGGACAGAAGAGTGAGTGAGAGTAGAAGGCGAGAGACGGGTAGAGAGAGTGGAGGAAGTGATGCACAAACTGACGGTGACGAGCACGAGACTGCCAGGGTGATTTTTTTTGGGGGTGGGGGTGGGAGGAAGGGATTAGTAGAGACAATTTTTATACATAATTAGCGACTGAAAAGCATTGCTAGATTCGTCGTCGTCGTCGTCGTTGTTGTTGTTGTTGTTGTTGTTGTTGTTGTTGTGGTCTTCAGTCCTGAGACTGCTGGGAAATGCTGTGAGGGTGCTGTGCATGATTTTCCTGGCTGGGTATGTGTAGGCGCGACACAGTTTTAGGCAGCTATTTTAATTAGAATTTAACACAGTGCTCGCTGTGCTCATTTTGAATGTCCGTCTCACAACAGCTTCAGCTCTCTCTGCTGTCCCATACAAGTCGGTTCACGCTGTCTCGTGGGACGGGTGGCAGCGCAAAAAGAAACCCTATATCCAAACAGACCTCAAAGAATGACCGCCTTCGCCGGCCGCAGTGACCGAGCGGTTCTAGGCGCTACAGTCTGGAACCGCGTGACCACTACGGTCGCAGGTTCGAATCCAGTCTCGGGCATGGATGTGTGTGATGTCCGTAGGTTAGTTAGGTTTAAGTAGTTCTAGGGGACTGATGACCTCAGAAGTTAAGTCCCATAGTGTTCAGAGCCATTTGAACCAATTACCGCCTTCAGCACGACTGTAAACCACGCGTTAACCACCTAAGCGAAATGTGATCAACTTTACAGGAAGAACGATCAGCGATGCATCACAACAGGTGGTGGACAACATGAGCAGTGTGGAAGAGGCAACATATGGTCTATAGCATCAGCCAGTGAGGCTAAAGAAATACGCCGTGAAATGAAGGGCAACGTTTCAAAAGCGGAAAGAGCGGCAATTCTCGAGTTACGTGACGACCCTCGGTCGATCGTCCTGTTCGCCAGTAAAGGGAACGCTAAGGTGTTCCTCCTGTGGACAGAATATAATCAGAAAATATGTGGACTTCTCGGCAACGCAGGTGATTCAACAAGTCACCTCCAGAGAAAAGCCATCGAACATCTTCGCTGTACCTTAGATGTGAGAACTGCTAAGAAACTTCGACCATGAGCTTGCAGCACCGCTCCGATTGTACGGACTGCCGAAGGTCCACAAACAGGGTATTCCACTACGTCCCATAGTTAGCAGTATAGGAGTAGCAACGAATATCACATCCGCAGTTCCATCAAGAGAGGGCCATGAAGTCGGTTGGTTGGTTGATTGATTTGGGGGAGGGAACCAAACACTGAGGTCGTTGCTCCCATCGGATTAGGGAAGGATGGGGAAGGAATTCGGCCGTACCGTTTCGAAGGAACCACCCCGGAATTTGGCTGAAGCGATTTAGGGAAATCAAAGAAGACCTAAATCAGGATGGCCGGATGCTATAGCCGTGAAGTCAGGATAGCTGTTGGGAACTTGTGAAGCGTCAACGGCCGGTCGCTGTGGCCGAGCGGTTCTGGGCCCTTCAGTTCGGAACCGCGCTGGTGCTACGGTCGCAGGTTCGAATCCTGCCTCGGGCATGGATGTGTGTGATGTCCTTAGGTTGGTTAGGTATAAGTAGTTCTAAGTCTGGGAGACTGATGACCTCAGATGTTAAGTACCATAGTGCTTAAAGCCATTTGAACCATTTGAAGCATCAACGAAGCCAGTGAAACGATACTAGAGATCAGTTATTCACTCACAACGTTGTCGTTCCTCTGCAGCAGCCTCTGCTGTCGCTAATTCAGCTGCGTGTCGGATTCCAGCCGACGTCCGTCGAGTCAGCTCAGCGTCTGCACGCCCAGGAGGTGACGTCAGCTAACCTGGCGCCGCGGCGGCTGCCCAGCGCAAAGTGGTTCTCGCGCCGGCTGCGGAGTATACTCGCTCCCACTCCGAATTCTACGATAACCTTCGATAACCCATCCGCGATGCTCCTGGTGTCGATAGTCGTGTGCTCGGTTTATCTCCTCCCTACCCCTGGTAGGTTTCAGCACACGAGGGCGCCTCATTGTTGAACAGGAACATGGAGCCCTAGAGGCCCTGTTGCTGGCCTCCAATGCTGGTAGCACTCAGCGATGTGTTGTTCTCAGAAGACAGCCAGTTTCTCTTTCACTAGATGGTAGGCGGCGAGCGGCATGAAGGCCGTCATCTTGAGTATACCTTCGCCTAGCTCATATCTACATCTACATTTATGCTCCGCAAGCCACCCAACGGTGTGTGGCGGAGGGCACTTTACATGCCACTGTCGTTACATCTCTTTTCTGTTCCAGTCCCGTATGGTTCGCGGGAAGAACGACTGTCGGAAAGCCTTCGTACGCACTCGAAACTCTCTAAATTTACATTTGTGATCTCCTAGGGAGGTATAAATAGGGGGAAGCCATATATTCGATACCTCATCCAGAAACGCACCCTCTCGAAACCTGGCGAGCAAGCTACACCGTTATGCAGAGCGCCTCACTTACAGAGTCTGCCACTTGAATTTGCTATACATCTCCGTAACGCTATCACGGTTACCAAATAACCCTGTGACGAAACGCGCCGCTCTTCTTTGGATCTTCTCTATCTCCTCCGTCAACCCGGTCTGGTACGGATCCCACACTGATGAGCAATACTCAAGTATAAGTCGAACGAGTGTTTTGTAAGCCACCTCATTTGTTGATGGACTACATTTTGTAAGGACTCTCCCAATGAATCTCAACCTGGTACCCGCCTTACCAACAATTAATTTTATGTGATCATTCCACTTCAAATCGTTCCGTACGCATACTCCCAAATAATTTACAGAAGTAACTGCTACCAGTGTTTGTTCCGCTATCATATAATCATACAATAAAGGATCCTTCTTTCTATGTATTCGCAATACATTACATTTGTCAATGTTAAGGGTCAGTTGCCACTCCCTACACCAAGTGCCTATCCGCTGCAGATCTTCCTGCATTTCGCTACAATTTTCTAATGCTGCAACGTCTCTGTATACTACAGCATCATCCGCGAAAAGCCGCATGGCACTTGCGACACTATCTACTAGGTCATTTATATATATTGTGAAAAGCAGTGGTCCCATAACACTCCCCTGTGGCACGCCAGAGGTTACTTTAAAATCTGTAGACATCTCTCCATTGAGAACAACATGCGGTGTTCTGTTTACTAAAAACTCTTCAATCCAGCCACACAGTTGGTCTGATATTCCGTAGGCTCTTACTTTGTTTATCAGGCGACAGTGCGGAACTGTATCGAACGCCTTCCGGAAGTCAAGGAAAATATCTACCTGGGAGCCTGTATCTAATATTTTCTGGGTCTCATGAACAAATAAAGCGAGTTGGGTCTCACACGATCGCTGTTTCCGGAATCCATGTTGATTCCTACAGATTCTGGGTTTCCAAAAACGACATGATACTCGAGCAAAAAACAGTTCTAAAACTCTGCAACAGATCGACGTCAGAGATATAGGTCTATAGTTTTGCGCATCTGCTCGACGAACCTTCTTGAAGACTGGGACTACCTGTGCTCTTTTCCAATCATTTGGAACCTTCCGTTCCTCTAGAGACTTGCGGTACACGGCTGTTGGAAGGGGGGCAAGTTCTTCCACGTACTCTGTGTAGAGTCGAATTGGTATTCCGTCAGGTCCAGTGGACTTTCCTCTGTTGAGTGATTCCAGTTGCTTTTCTATTCCTTGGACACATATTTCGATGTCAGCCATTTTTTTTTCGTTCGTGCGAGGAGAAAGAACTGCAGTGCTGTCTTCCTCTGTGAAACAGCTTTGGAAAAAGGTGTTTAGTATTTCAGTTTTACGCGTGTCATCCTCTGTTTCAATGCCATCATCATCCCGGAGTGTCTGTATATGCTGTTTCGAGCCAATTACTGATTTAACGTTAGACCAGAACTACATAGGATTTTCTGTCAAGTCGGTACATAGAATTTTACTTTCGAATTCACTGAACGCTTCACGCATAGCCCTCCTTACGCTAACTTTGACATTGTTTAGCTTATGTTTGTCTCAGAGGTTTTGGCTGCGTTTAAACTTGCAGTGAATCTCTCTTTGCTTTCGCAGTAGTTTCCTAACTCTGTTGTGGAACCACGGTGGGTTTTTCCCGTCCCTCACAGTTTTACTCGGCACGTACCTGTCTAAAACGCATTTTACGATTGCCTTGAACTTTTTTCATGAACACTCAACTTTGTCAGTGTCGGAACAGAAATTTTCGCTTTGATCTGTTAGGTAGTCTGAAATCTGCCTTCTATTACTCTTGCTAAACAGATAAACCTTCCTCCCTTTTTCTACATTGCAATTATCTTCCATATTCAGGGATGCTGCAACGGCCTTATGATCACTGATTCCCTGTTGTGCACTTACAGAGTCGAAAAGTTCGGGTCTGTTTGTTATCAGTAGGTCCAAGATGTTATCTCCACGTGTCGGTTTTCTGTTTAATTGCTCGAGGTAATTTTCGGATAATACACTCAGTATAATGTCACTCGATGCTCTGTCCCTACCACCCGTCCTAAACATCTGAGTATCCCAGTCTATATCTGGTAAATTGGAATCTCCACATGCTGAGAAAATTTATGTGAAATGTATTCCAAATTTTCTCTCAGTTGTTCTGCCACTAATGCTGCTGAGTCGGGAGGTCGGTAAAAGGACCGAATTATTAACCTAGCTCGGTTGTTGAGTGTAACATCCACCCATAATAATTCACAGGAACTATCCACTTCTACTTCACTACAGGATAAACTACTACTAACAGCCGACAAACTCATCACCACCGGTTGCATGCAATCTATCCTTTCAAAACACCGTCTGTGCCTTTGTAAAAATTTCAGCAGAATTTATCTCTGGCTTCAGCCAGCTTTCTGTACCTATAACGATTTCAGCTTCGGTGCTTTCTATCAGCGCTTGAAGTTGCGGTACTTTACCAATGCACCTTCGACAGTTTACAATTACAATATCGATTGCTGCTTGATCCCCGCATGTCCTGACTTTGCCCCGCACCCTTTGAGGCTGCTCCCCTATCTGTACTTGCCCGAGGCCATCTAACCTAAAAAAAACCGCCCAGTCCACGCCACACAAACCCTGCTACCCGTGTAGCCGCTTGCTGCGTGTAGTGGACTCCTGACCTATCCAGCGGAACCCGAAACCCCACCACCCTATGGCGCAAGTCGAGGAATCTGCAGCCCACACGGTCGCAGAACCGTCTCAGCCTCTGATTCAGACCCTCCACTCGGCTCTGTAGCAAAGGTCCGCAGTCAGTCCTGTCGACGATGCTGCAATCGGTGAGCTCTGCTTTCATCCCGCTAGTGAGACTGGCAGTCTTCACCAAATCAGATAGCCGCCGGAAGCCAGAGAGGATTTCCTCCACTCCATAGCGACACACATCATTGGTGGCGACATGAGCGACCACCTGCAGATGGGTGCACCCTGTACCCTCCATGGCATCCGGAAGGACCCTTTCCACATCTGGAATGACTCCCCCCGGTATGCACACGGAGTGCACTTTGGTTTTCTTCCTCTCTCTTGCTGTCATACACAGTGCTGGAGCATCTATGATACAGATTCACTGTAGTACCGTAATCACTGAATCAAAAAATGGTTCAAATGGGTCTAAGCACTATGGGACTTAACTTCTGAGGTCATCAGTCCCCTAGAACTTAAAACTACTTAAACCTAACTAACCTAAGGACATCACACACATCCATGACCGACGCAGGATTCTAACCTGTGACCATAGCGGTCTCGCGGTTCCAAATTGTAGCAGCTAGAACCGCTCGGCCACCTCGGCCGGCCACTGAATCAAGTGCTATTACTGCGAATACCATTGATTACAGAGCTCCACTATCAATAAGAGCTGGAGAGCTGTGATATTTAAAGGGAGCTAGGGTGAGGCTATGATGCAAAGCCCAGTTTAATGAACAAATGTGTCCTTACTATGCTACATTCATTTAACAGGCTGCTAAGTGCTATGTCGGTCTGTCGCTGAGTGCTCTTATGAAATAGACACAGTTTCTTGCAACATCCCTTACGAGTTGGCGAATATGCTTGTCTCGAATTCTTTGGTTTCCCATCATCTTTACTGAATTCTTATCCCTTACTCGGCAGACTGTGTCGTCTACCTGACCCGCTTATGACCCTCTTGCTTCCTCCTCTGTCTCTGGCATTACTTAAATTTGGCTGAGGCAATGTGAGTAAAAGTACTCCGTCGTTAGGCCACGAGTGGCCTACCGGGACCATCCGACCGCCGTGTCATCCTCAAGGAGGATACGGATAGTAGGGGCGTAGGGTCAGCACACCGCTCTCCCGGCCGTTATGATGGTATTTTTGACCGAAGCCGCTAGTATTCGGTTGAGTAGCTCCTCAACTGGCATCAGAAGGCTGAGTGCGCCCCCCCCCCCCCAGAAAAATGGCAACAGCGCATGGTGGCTGTAAGGTCACCCATCCAAGTGCCGGCCACGCCCAACAACGCTTAACTTCAGTGCATCCACAGCGGCAAGGCCGTTGCCCGAGGCAATGTGAGTAGGTTTTAATATTTTTTTTCTAATTTTTATCCATTATCATTCTGTGACGTAACTTATCCCGTTTGTACATCTACAAGAACTTCGAATCGGTGTACCTATCTATTGGTGAGTTTCGATGTAATGTTCCGCTACACCCGGCCGCTGCTGAAGGACTCCATGGAACTGATAAGAACGAAATTCGACACCATCCGGGCGGAACTATTCGAGTACGTGTTCCTTCAACGTACTTCCTGTTCGATGGAAATTAGTTTGAACAGACGGACGGCGTCGCCGTGGGGGGCCCCTGTCGCCGGTTGTGGCTTATTTAATGATGGGGGATTTCGAGGATACGGCCCTGAAAGCAGTACAACAATAGCCAACTTCATACGTTTATTTGCACAGCCAACTGCAGCTGCACACAAGGACGAAATCACACACATACGGAAAACAAAAGGTGGTACACAATGACATACAACCGCAAATACACATACAGAATATCCAATATTTTCAAAAAATGAGGCATAAAAATAGCCCACTAAACCAACTGTTCAGTTCAGGAACACTTCCCAAAAACAATAGGAAAAACTGACCTATATCATAAATCAGGAATATACCAACTGAAATGCAGCACATGTGATGGAAGATACATCGGTCAAACGAAGAGCACATTTAGCACCAGATACAAACACAACCTAAGAACATGGAAGGATAGGACAAATCATTCAACTTTTGCAGAACACTTACACCAACACGAAATTACCACCAGAGACGCAAAAGTGGAAACCATAAGGATAAAAAACAATAAAAAACACATCCTCACAGGTTAAAACTGTGTGCCGGACCGAGACTCGATCTCGCAGAAGACTATCTATGAAGTTTGGAAGGTAGGAGACGAGGTACTGACAGAATTGAAGCTGTGAGAACGGGTCGTGAGTCGTGCTTCGGGAGCTCAGTTGGTAGAGCACTTGCCCGCGAAAGGCAAAGGTCCCGAGTTCGAGTCTCGGTCTGGCACACAGTCGGTCTAATGCGCTGCAGTCATGGACTGTGCAGCTGGTCTCGGCGTAGGTTCGAGTCCTCCCTCGGGCATGAGTGTGTTTGTCCTTAGGATAATTTAGGTTAAGTAGTGTGTAAGCTTAGTGACTGATGACCTGTTGAGATACAGATTCAGGGTGGACATTTAGTGGGATCGGTAGCGTAATAGATTACTAATATGGTGTAGTGCATGGATCGCTGCTACAAGTCTCACCTTGGTATACATTTTTTCGTTCATTATGAAATATCTACGTCTCGTAATTGTAAAATTCATCATTATTTTTATGAATAATGCCGATCTTCTTGTTTCCAATTGCATATTGCACGCGAAATTCGTGTTTTCGTTTCAAATATAAATTCTTAACTAACGATATTTTATGAAAGATTGTTAATAAAGGTTGTTAAAGTTGAGAAAACATATCAATTTAATTATTTAGAAAAATTCAAAAGCCTAATACTTTTTATTTGGACTGTGTCCATTGTTTAATACCACAGGTGTAGCCTCACACGAACCAGAGTGATAAGTGTAGTGAAAACACGAAAAACAATCAGTTTCACAGCATCGGACACACCATACAAACGCTGCATATTTACATTTGTCACTTTACCATTATAACATGAGCCAAACGGTGCTATTCTGGAGCCAAGTGAAGGGATTAGTCGCGAGAAATAACAAGACTGTTAAGCTGCCATACGTACTGGAACTACAGCTCGCTGCTTTTTCACGCCACTGCCGAACGCTGGCAGGATATACAGGGTGATTCAAAAAGAATACCACAACTTTAGGAATTTAAAACTCTGCAACGACAAAAGGCAGAGCTAAGCACTATCTGTCGGCGAATGAAGGGAGCTATAAAGTTTCATTTAGTTGTACATTTGTTCGCTTGCGGCGCTGTTGACTAGGCGTCAGCGTCAGTTGATGCTAAGATGGCGACCCCTCAACAGAAAGCTTCTTGTGTTATTGAGTACGGCAGAAGTGAATCGACGACAGTTGTTCAGCGTGCATCTAGAACGAAGTATGGTGTTAAACCTCCTGATAGGTGGTG
This sequence comes from Schistocerca gregaria, assembly GCF_023897955.1. Lineage (NCBI taxonomy): Eukaryota > Metazoa > Arthropoda > Insecta > Orthoptera > Acrididae > Schistocerca > Schistocerca gregaria. The sequence goes on from NC_064928.1 coordinate 191,458,405, forward strand.
TATTAAATGTTGATATAAACAGTTTACAGAGAATGGGTGTTTGTGCAAAGGGAAAAGTTCTGGACGGCCGAGAGCGAGTGATGAAAATGTAGCACGCATCCAGCAAGCATTTGTTTGCAGCCCAGGAAAATCGACTCGCAGAGCTAGCAGAGAGCTGCAAATTCCACAATCAACGGTATGGAGAGTCCTACGAAAAAGGGTAGTTATGAAACCTTATCGTCTGAAATTGGTTCAAGCACTGTCTGCAGCTGATACGATTAAAAGAATCGATTTCTGTGATTTTATCCTTGCTCAAATGGAAACAGATGAATCTTTCGTTTGAAAGATTGTGTTTAGTGATGAAGCAACTTTCCACACTAACAGGAAAGTCAATCGTCACAATGTCTGTGTATGGGGCACTGAGAATCCGCGGGAAACAACTCAGTATGAACGTGACTCGCCTAAGGTGAACCTTTTCTGTGCCATTTCAGACAATAAAGCTTTTGGTCCCTTTTTCTTCGAAGGTGCTACTGTAACTGGACTAGAGTATCTGGAGATGTTAGAGAATTGGCTGTTCCCTCAGCTCAAACAAGAAGCACAACAATTCATATTTCAGCAGGATGGAGCGCCACCACATTGGCACTTATCTGTCCGTAACTACCTGAACGTCAACTACCCGAGGCGATGGATCGATCGCCAGGCAGCCCGTGACAGAGCACTTCATCACTGGCCTCCAAGAAGCCATGATCTTACCCCCTGCGATTTTTTCTTATGGGGGTATGTTAAGGATATGGTGTTTCGGCCGCCTCTCCCAGCCACCATCGATGATTTGAAACGAGAAATAACAGCAGCTATCCAAACTGTTACGTCTGATATGCTACAGAGAGTGTGGAACGAGTTGGAGTATCGGGTTGATATTGCTTGAGTGTCTGGAGGGGGCCATATTGAACATCTCTGAACTTGATTTTGAGTGAAGAAAAACCTTTTTTAAATACTCTTTGTGATGATGTATAACTGAAGGTTATATTATGTTACTTTCATTAAATACGCATTTTTAAAGTTGTGGTATTCTTTTTTAATCACCCTGTATAACGGCACGTCGTAAAAGAAGAAGAGAAAATGCTACCCCTGGTTGGCTGATTCTGTTGTTGATGTACTCGCTGTCAACGTAGAGCTGAAATGTATTTCTCGGATTCGGATAAGGAAGGAACTAAGAGATTACCAGACGTCTGACCGTAATTAATACCTACAGTGGCTTCTGTATTCAACAGTACGGTGAAAGCCCTGCAGTATACTTTTGCATCACACTCAGAAAAATTACCCTGTGTTTAAGATAGAAACTTCACCGCTTTTGTTTGTAATTTGAATACTACGTTAGGTGAGAGCAAGTCTTTAAAAATTAAATAACAGTCCAAGCTATACTTTTCCTCCGATCGTCTCTTTTTACGCCTCAACAGCAACTGCTCACATCATTGCAGGTTAGTTGTACCACCTGGCTGCGCAGTACTGTCCATGTTAAATGCGCCAGTAAAACTGTTTTACCGCATAAACGTTCAGTCTATGTGCATGTAACACAGCATAAAGCGTATCGTTATGATCGTACCTGACAATACTGGACAGAGCTTCGCTTCGGCTTCACGTGAAAGGAAGTCCAACGGGATTCAAAGCAACGTGGAGGAACACATGATGTATGTTTACATCAGTATAAACGTTGAAGCAAAAATGAGTGTACTTGGTTCAAATGGCTGTGAGCATTATGGGACTTAACATCTGTGGCCATCAGTCCCCTAGAACTTAGAACTACTTAAACCTAACTAGCATAAGGACGTCACACACATCCATGCCCGAGGCAGGATTCGAACCTGCGACCGTAGCAGTCGCGCGGTTCCAGACTGTAGCGCCTAGAACCGCACGGCCACAACGGCCAGCTGTGGTACGGTAGTACCAACCCCTAAACACGAACAAATCTGGCAAAGAAAGTGCGCAAGTCAGGTCAGAGAGGTCGCGAAGGCACGAGTATTGGCTGTGTCCGGCTGGGGAACCATTCGCTCCACTATCTTTTGAAGGAAAAATGGTTAGGCGATGTGGTCGCAGGTCCTCTTGTTCCTGGGTAGCGGCGCTGGACAGACGTGGAGACACAGCTCTCGATTTTGGTAATGTTAACAAAGGTATCTGTATGTCTCAAAATTGCTATTAATAAAGTCCAGATGCTGAAATCAGGTGTGAGATTACCACCAAACCCCCATAAGAGAGTTTAATTTCAAAATTTAGTCGAATTTCAGTAATAGCTTCGCGTTTATGCCTTGATCAGGCCACGCACCATGGGCCTTAAGTTCACTCATTTAATGTAGTTTAATGTCGTCTTTCTTTTACAGTAATGTTTTTAGTGATTCTCATTTATTTTTCAAAAAATCTCTTTGTGTACTTGTTTTCCCGCCACGTGGTTGCTTGGAGCAACCGGCACATTGGTAAATTCCATTTCGGTCTGAAAATGTATAGTAGGCTAGTGAATAACCCTACGGTAGTGGGCGAGTGTAAGATAGGGAAAGAATACTCTTGCGTTTCCGTATTTTTTGCATTTCTGTTTGCTAGCGCAACTTGCCCACGTGTGTGGAATAGTATTAATGCTATAACTAGTTAATGTTTCTCGTGCCCCCCATGACTACTTGATTTCCTGGCAATGTTGCGAGTTACATAAAATATTCGGGTTAAACACTCCAGAAAAATTCAGATTTTAATGCCTGTCGATGGAATAAAAACTTGCAAAGTTTTTCCACCATATGATAGTAAATTTTCTCCCCCCAGCTCAGTAAGGTGGTGGTGTTTCTCAAACCAAGACTCATCCATAGTTAGTGCACCACTTGCTGCCCATTCTTCAGCGTACGTTTTAACGAATATTGAAATATTAGGCAAATACTCTTCCGCCCTGACCGAGTTCGCTTGTAGTGTCTTTGCTGAACTACTTCTGAGTGACCTTTAATAACTGGTTGCAATAAGCATGGGTTTGGACATAATTGTGTGCCTGCATATAATTACACTGAATCCAGGTCTGCGCTCCCCTCTCCCTTTCCATAATTACGTGGCGAAAGTGAATCATGTTACCAGTTGTGATAATGTCTATTCCAACAGACACACACCTAGTTATTGAAATGCCTTCACTATTCAATAAATATCAATTAACCTATACTCTATGACTGTTTATTTCCTCCCTTCATACAAAGAATAGGTAAAAGTCAGAGCCATAGGTCAATCCTGGGTCATGAAAGTAAATAATGGCTCTATGCTCCCTATTAAGACCTGCATAGGTGCTTTCTGTAGTGGTTAAAAAACTGCGTTATCCGTTGACGTTCAAATTTTTACCAGTTGGTTAAAACTTTTCGCCAGAAATTATTAATACCCGGCCAGTAATTTCGTGGACCAGACGAATTTGGTAAACCATTACTACGGAGGGTAGCTTGCAGGAGCTGTAGGACATGACAAGCAACGGTAATCTTCGTAACAGGACAAGTTATAACTGAAACTATACCACCACTACTATGAAGGTTGCGTTGAAAATCCTCTTCGTCGACCGCTGTGTCCGAGCGGTTCTAGGCGCTTCAGTCTGGAACCGCGCTGCTGCTACGGTCGCAGGTTCGAATCCTGCCTCGGGCATGGATGTGTGTGGTGTCCTTAGGTTAGGTTTAAGTAGTTTTAAGTTCTAGGGGACTGATGACCTCAGACGTTAAGTCCCATAGTGTTTAGAGCCATTTGATCCATTTGAAATCCTCTTCAGCCACGTCTTCCACATCCTACATATTTTTTTGGGACAACAGCCGACACTGGCTTGGCCTTTCGAAAGCCATCGATGGAGCACAAGCAGACGAATGTCTGAACACGAACTACAATAGTCTTTTCTGTGGGCGACCTATTAATAGAAGTTCGATAGCTCGATTCTACGTCTTTAGGAGAACTGTAAAAATCATGTAACTAAAATCTTCACGTGAGACTCTCAGTTTGTCACGTCACTGAATCATTTTAGATGGTCACTGTAAAGAACCCTAATCGGCCAGTTCCAGATCTACTATCGTTTTAACAAACAACAAATAAAGAAGTTTAAAACAGGAGCAGTGTATCCTCAATAGCGCCATATAGTAAGCTAAAAGCGCGATCCTTGTACTTTTTTGTTTGACAAATGGCAATACAAAAGCAGCACGAAAACTCCTCTTTGCTCGGCTTGTATCTTTCGGAATCTCCCGTCTGCCAGCTTTGCGTTTGCCCATGCTCTGGGTCTGACGATCAAATAACAGGACACCATCTCTCTCTCCCCGCACGCGGACACCCTGTGTATTTTCGCGCTATCCACGAGTGAAGTGTTTACTCCGCCAAAGACGTGACTAATGCTCGCATTAACTGAGCAGCCATGCAAAACGAAACCGACAAGCTGTGTACAGAAACAGAACGAGCAAATGCGTAGACGCCACGAATGCTTCCGCTAAATGCGTAGTCGCCACGAATGCTTCGGCTATTTCAGCGAACCGAAGGGAATTTTCCCTGCTGTTCACGGGATTTGAGTTCTGTCATTACTTCGACCTCCACGTCCACACTACTGCTCTAAAGTAGTGCACCCCTTTGTTTGTAAGGATGTTCTCTTGTTAGTGTCATATGTTCACGCAGAAATGTGTATGTACACTGAAGCACCAAAGAAACTGGTATAGGCATTCGTATTCAAATACAGAGATATGTAAACAGGCAGAATACGGCGCTGCAGTCAGCAACATCTATCTAAGACAACAGGTGTCTGGCGTAGTTCTCAGATCGATTACTGCTGCAACAATGGCAGGTTATTATGATTTAAGTTTGGAAATTGGAAGTCTGTAGTAAGTTTTTATGCGGCAAACTGCTGATGTCATCGGTCCCTAAGCTTACACTACTTAACCTAACTTAAAATCTAGCTTACGCTAAGGACAACACGCAGCCGTGCCCGTGGGAGGATACGAACCTTCGACGGAGGGAGCCGTGCAGACTGTGACAAGGAGCCTCAGAACGCGGCGCGATTTATGTGAATTTGAACGTGGAATTACTGTCGGCCCACGAGCGATGGGACACAGCATCTCCGAGGTAACCATCAAGTAGAGATTTTCACTTACGACCATTTCACGAGTGTCCCGTAAATATCAGGAACATCAAATCTCCGACATCGCTGCGACCGGAAAAAGATCCTGCAAGAACGGGACCAACGATGACGGAAGAGAATCATTCAACATGACGGAAGTGCAACCCTTCCGCAGACTGCTGCAGATTTCAGTACTGGGCCATCAAAAAATGTCAGCTTGCGAACCATTCAACGAAACATCGTCGATATGGGCCTTCAGAGCCGGAGGCCCACTCGCGTACCCTTGATGACTGCACGTCACGAAGCTTTACGCCTCACCTGGGCCCCATTAACATCGACATTGGACTGTTGATGACTGGGAACGTGTCTCCTGGACGAGTCTCGTTTAAAATTGTATCGAGCGGATGGACGTGTAGGGGTATGGAGACAACCTCATGAATCCACTGACACTGCAGGGAACTATTCAAGGTGGGGAAGGCTCTGTTGTAGGGCGTATGCAGTTTGAGTGATATGGGACTCCTGATACGTCTAGATACGAGTCTGACAGGTGACACGTAAGCAAGCATCCGGTCTGAGCACCTGCCTGCATTCATGTGCGCTGCGCATTCCGACGGACTTCGGCAATTCCAGCAGGACAATGCGACATCCAACACGTTGAGAATTGCTACAGAGTGGCTTCAGGAACGTAGTCTGAGTTTAAACACTTGTACTGGCCACCAAACCCCAGATATTAACTTTATTGGGCATATCTGGGATAGCCTGCAACGTGGTGTTCGTAACAGATCTCCATCCCCTCGTACTCGTACGGATTTATAGGCAGCCCTGCAGGATTCATGGCGTCAGTTGCCTCCAGCACTGCTTGAGATATAAGTCGAGTCCATGTCACACCGTGGTGCAGTACTTCTGCGTGCTCGCGGCGGCGCTACACGATATTAGGCAGGTGTACCAGTTTCTTTGACTCTTGATATAGTGGTCGTGATCAAAAGACTGGACGTAGTGAAAATCACTACAAAGATGAGCCAAAGAATAAATTGGAATGAATAAAAGAATGATAGAGAGATGCAAAGCAAATAAAACAAGCTTTAGCGGAATGGATCTGATGCATGTTGGCAGGTGCTGTGATGGGTGGCTGCCAGCAGAATACAGTTCTGAGCGCGTGCGTGCGTGACAGAAAAGTGAACGGCGGGCGCAGGTACTGGCGACATAATGAACTGAACGTTGTTACGCCTATAGCTATCTGGGGGCATCAAGGGCATTCCTAGGTAGAAAATCAGAGATAGCAGATACCAGGCAAAAGTGGTAGCGTTTGGGTTACCAAATGATTCAAATGGTTCTGAGCACTATGGGACTGAACTTGTGAGGTCATCAGTCCCCTAGAACTACTTAAACCTAGCTAACCTAAGGACATCACACGCATCCATGCCAGAGGCTGGATTCGAACCTGCGACCGTAGCTGTCACGCGGTTCCAGACTGTAGCGCCTAGAACCGCTCGGCCATTTCACCAGCTAAAAATTGATACCTTGAATAGGATGTAGGTACTCTCGTCGTTTGGAGGTAATGGAAACTAAAAATTTATTTTTCTGCTGCAAGTTTAACTTTCATACGGCGGTAAATACTCCTTGTGTTAATGGATAACAAAAACTGTAAATTGGTTAACATGCTGTTTCAAGATTATAAAAGGTACTTTCTGTCATAGAACTTAATTTTCAGCAGGAATACGTCACTGATGTCACATTATTGGAGTTACCGGAGGTAAGTAGTGTAAGAAGGCTGTTTCGGTTTTTATGTTGGTAACACCACGTAACGTTGTATATGAAAATCTTTGCTGTGTGAAGTCTGTGGCTGGTTTGCATTGTTGGAATATTTGCTATTGGAGTGTTCGGCATTTGGATGTGAATAGCGCGTAGCGTTGCGCAGTTGGAGGTGAGCCGCCAGCAGTGGATATGGGGAGAGAGATGGCAGAATTTTGAGAGCGGACGATATGGACGTGTGTCCATCAGCAAGAATAAATTTGTAAGACTGGATGTCATGAACTGATATATAATGACTTTTGAACACTATTAAGGTAAATACATTGTTTGTTCTCTATCAAAATCTTTCATTTGCTAACTATGCTTATCAGTAGTTAGTGCCTTCAGTAGTTTGAATCTTTTATTTAGCTGGCAGTAATGGCGCTCGCTGTATTGCAGTAGTTCGAGTAACGAAGATTTTTGTGAGGCAAGTGATTCATGAAAGGTATAGGTTATTGTTAGTCAGGGCCATTCTTTAGTATGGATTATTGAAAGTCAGATTGCGTTGCGCTAAAAATATTGTGTGTCAGTTTAGTGTTGATCAGAATAGGTAAAGAGAGAAATGTCTGAGTACGTTCAGTTCTGCTCAGCTGTTTGAAAATCAAATAACGTAAGGGTTTTACCAACACAGTCATTCTTTACATTCGAGGAGGAAGTTTTAACATTAGAGCCGAGCAAATTGGAGACGCAGCGTGCAGCTGCCCCAGGGGAGAAGTTTCGCTTAAGAGAAGTAACTGGTGGCTCCATCCACCGCCTAGACGCTGTCGTAATGCGTCGCTGTAGAAGACGGCCACGAAAAGGCACGAATTAGCAGTGGCAGGAAGATTGATACTTGCTTCAGAGAACTGCAACGTCAGTGGGTTTACACAGGTTAGAACGCTACTACAGCAGGCCGCACCCACAGAAGGGCGGAAGGCGGGGCCAAGTGACGTAAAACACTGTTGTTGCTGGCCATAATAGGAGTGGCAGTGACGTTTAGCTTTCAGCTGAACCCTGTTGATACCAAACTTGGAGTTTTTAATGTAAAATCTATGAGCATCCCTTCCTACCGAGTAGGGGGGGAACCTCAAAGGTCAAAGGCGCTCTGAAGCTGCAGAACGACTCGCCAGAACGACCGAAGACTGTCAAGATGCGGTGGATTGGTGGGTAGACTATGGGGAATGGAGAAACGGTGTGCCGTTACGAATCTTTAAAAACACCCGTCTTTGTATTCAGAGGGAAGTTCTCAGTCAGATCGATGGGTCGCCGACTCCGTGTTTCTTGTGGCCAGCCTGTGTGAAACTCCGACATGTCTGCTTTTCTCGCGTGGAGCGCTGCTCTCAAGTTTGTGCTTAACCTGCTGCTAGTGTTCGCTACTTCTGTTAGCACCTGCCCCTGTGGCTTCAGACACTGACTTCTGTCGTGCTTAGGTATTTATAATGTTTAGAAATAGCTTTCCGCGTATCAGTTGGTCTGATAGTAAATAAATAGTGCTAATCAGACCCCTAAATTGCTTGAATCTCCTGCTGTAAGCATCGTTTGGAGTCCCAGAATCCGCACCTCTCGTAGGCGCTCTTTGACAGTGTTTGCCGCTGATCCAAGTCATCAGCCTGCCTTCACTGGAAAATTGTCTGTCTGCATTGGTCCTCACCGCTCGTAAAATGCAGACTGACGTTACACACACCGCCCCCCGCCCCGTCTTCCCTCTGTTCTGTATCAGCATCAGCACATGGGGCAGCAGACAGTAGGCGCGTAAAATTTTATGAGGGTCACTCCAAAAGAAATGAACACTATTTTTTTAAAATCCTTCTTTTAATCTACACGTTTGAAAGTTTTACAGTGTGTAGATACATCCTTTAGGAACAATATTTTCATTTTTCCACATAATTTCCATCCCTCTCAACTGCCTTACGCCATCTAGGAACCAACGCCTGTGTACCCACACCGTAAAATTCTGGACCAACCTTTCGTAGCGTGCACAAGGGAGTCATCATCTTCAAATCTTGTTCCATGAAGAGTCTTTCAGCTTCCCAAAGAGATGATAGTCACATGGAATCATCTCAGGACTGTAAGGCGGGTGTTTCAGTGTTGTCCATCGGAGTTTTGTAATCGCTTCCATGGTTTTTTGACTAACATGTGGCCGTGCATTGTCGTGCAACAGCAAAACATCCTGCTTTTGCCGATGTGGTCGAACACGACTCAGTCGAGCTTAAAGTTTCTTCAGTGTCGTCACATATGCATCAGAATTTATGGTGGTTCCACTTGGTTTGTTGCCAACAAGCAAGAGTCCTTCGGAATCGAAAAACACTGTAGTCATAACTTTTCCAGCAGAATGTGTGGTTTCGAATATTTTTTTGTTGGATGAATTTGCATGATGCCACTCCATTGATTGCCTCTTCGTCTCTGGTGAAAAATGATGGAGCCATGTTTCATCACCTGTCACAATTCTTCCGAGAAATTCATCTCCAGCATTCTCGTACTATTCCAAAAGTTTGCTGCATACCATTTTTCTTGTTTCTTTGTGAGCCACTGTCAACTCATGGGAGCCCACGTGGCACAAATCTTTTTTAACGCCAACACTTTCAGTATTCTGCAAACACTTCCTTCCCCTATCCCAACGTAGCGTGACAATTCGTTCACTGTGATGCGTCTGTCAGCAGTCACCAATTCGTTAACTCTCTGCACATTGTCTGGAATGTGGGCAGTACAAGGCCTGCCGCCGCGAGGACAATCCTCAATATTGCCGTGCCCGCTTTCATCGCGTAACCTGCTTGCCCACCGAGTGACTGTACTGCGATCGTCAGCAGCATCTCCATACACCTTTGTCAACCTCTTTTGGATGTTTCCTATTATTACATTATGCAACAAATTTCGTAATTTTAGAAGTGCTTTATGCTCAGTTATGTAAAATGTTGCTCCGTTACCGAGCTAATGAGCATCGAAATCAGCCATTCAATATGCCCGCCAGAGACGGTGCCGCCAAACGTGTTCTCCGTTTGATGTCCTAAAACCGAACAAGAGAGCGACACAAAAATTAGACAAAGGACGGCGGTAAGGATCGAATCCGAGGCAAAAGCTGACCAGTCTCGTGCTCTGTCATCTGCGCAGTGAAAATAACTGACACTTATTGTATGTGACTCGGCGCTTGAATTTGCTCACGTGTCGGCCTTATTCTTAATGTAGATTTCTCGGTACAAGCTACCCTCCAACAACCTTACAATCTCTTCAGTCTGTTGCTGACCACCTGCATAATCAATAATCTTGGAACACTTCCGTCGGTCCGTGTTTGCATGAAAACAATATGGGATTGTGCGTCCGCCTTGACGCAAAACCCTTTTTTTATTTATTTATTCCCAAACTAGTTTCAGTGACAATATAGCCATCATCAGTGGGTTCTTTAATTCTAAAACATTCATAAAATAGTAGTAAAACATTACATAGTAAAACATTACATAGTAAGTCGACATAAAAGTTTTCTGGGTTTGGTACCGCGTCGTAATGTAAAAACTACTGCTGCTATAGAAAAGCCAACGTTTCGGCCTCGATTGCAGCGGCACAAAACTTTTATGTTGACGGACTCTGGCCGTGGAAGCTTCCGAAATTACATTATATAGCAAATTCACCTTACATTTCACGTTACATAGTATAACATTATTGCCGGTCGGAGTGGCCGAGCGGTTCTAGGCGCTACAGTGCGGAACCGCGCGACTGCTACGGTCGCAGGTTCGAATCCTGCCTCGGACATGGATGTGTGTGGCGTCCTTAGTTTAGGTTTAAGTAGTTTTAAGTTCTAGGGGACTGATGACCTCAGCAGCTAAGTCCCATAGTGCCCAGAGCCATATTTACCATTTTTTAAAACATAATTACATGTGTTCTGTTTGGTTCCAATATATTATGTTCCATAAATAGTTTCATAACACCTTATGTACTGTACGTCACAGCATGGTTTTTTTACGTTTGTTGCCGCTGTTTCCCGCAAATTTTCTGTGTTTTTGCTGTCGTTACTTCAGTACACAGGATGTCATCTGCAGCTGTATGAGTGACTGATAGTAAGCAAATACGAAAGTGAACTTACATACGCCAGCCTTATACTGTTATGACTGCGGTATTGTTGTGGATACAGTTTGCGTGTGTACTAGGTTATTACGTAGTTTGTCTTGTCTTGCAGTTGCTTCTAAACACAGAAAAACGTAATTTTTGCACTTTGTTCGCAATGCAAAACATAATGCCATCGTGCTGTTCACGTGGCGCGTGTGTGTGTGTGTGTGTGTGTGTGTGTGTGTGTGTGTGTGTGTGTTCCTGTTTCGTCTCATGTGTCAGTTCTCTTAGAGCGGTAAAGGTGTGTGTTCTTACAAAGTGTCGTGTTTTCGTTTATAACGTTTTTCCCTTCTACTATGGCCTTTTTTATGTAATCCTTTTCTTATGTTGTTAGTTTTCTGTATAAACTGTTGCTATGTTTCCGGATGTATAGATCATGACGTCTCCACACTCGTGCATGTTCATCCGCTCGATACAATTTGAAACTGGACTCGTTCGACCAGGCAGCATGTTTCCAGTCATGAACAGATCAACGTAGGTGTTGACGGGCGCAGACGAGGCTTAAAGCTTTGTGTCGTGCAGTCATCAAGGGTACACGAGTGGGTCTTCTGCTCCGAAAGGCCAAGTCGATGATGTTCCGTTGAATGGTTCGCACGCTTGTTGATCGCCCAGCACTGAAATATGCAACAATCTGTGGAAAGGTTGCACTGCTGTCACGTTGAACGATACTCTTCAGTCATCACTGGTCCGGATGTTGCAGCACCTTTTTCCGGTCACAGCGATGTCGGACATTTGAGATTCCTGGTACACTCGTGAAATGGTCGTACGGGAAAATTCCTGCTTTCCGCTACCTCGGAGATGTGTCGCATGCCTCATGCGCCGACTACAACACAATGTTCAGACTCACTTAAATCTTGATAAGATGCCATTGTATCAGCACTAACCAATCTAACAACTGCGCCAGACACTTGTTGTCTTATTTATGCGTTGCCGAACGCTGCGCCGTATTCTGCCTGTTTACATATCTCTGTATTTGAATAGTCATGCCTATACCAGTTTCTCTGGCGCCTCAGTCTAATTTACATAATGCAGTTGTCAAAAAGAAAAAGAAATAAAATGTAATACAATAAGTGTGATGAAAATAAATTGCAAGATGTAGAGGGAAGTGATACGCTACATCAGATGGCATAAATGAATTTTAGCAATACGTGAGGAAGAATAAGGAGAAGCAGAAAAAAATGAGAACAGGGAGAAACTTAACATCAGGATTAATGGTCACGAAGTAGATGAATTAAGGAATTCTGCCACCTAGGCACCAAAATAACCAATGACGGACGGAGCAAGGAGGGCATCAAAAGGGCACTACCAATGGCTAAAAGGGCATTCCTGGCCATGAGAAGTCTACTAATTTCAAACATAGGCCTTAATTTGATGAAGTTACTTATGAGAATGTACATTTGGAGCACAGCGTTGTATGGTAATTAAACATCGACTGCGGGAAAACCGGAACAGAAGAGAATCGAAGCATTTGATATGTCGTGCTGCAGATGAATGTTGAAAATTATGTGGACTGATAAGGTGAGGAACGAGGAGGGTCTGCGCAGAATCGGAGAGGAAAGGAATATGTGGAAAACAGTGATAAGGAGAAGGGACATGAAGTAATGACCCCGTGGTACTAGAGGGAGCTGTAGAGGGCAAAAACTGTAGAGGAAGACAGAGATTGGAATACATCAAGCAAATAATTGAGGACGTAGGTTGCAAGTGCTACTCTGAGATGAAGAGGTTGGCACATGAGAGGAATTCATGGCGGGTCTCATCAAACCACTCAGTGGACTGACGAAAAAAAAATAATAATAAAAAAAGGAAGAAGTTTCCTTATGGTTGTAAAGTAGAAATATAATAGAGTTCATTACTACTTGGGTGCAATGTTATTTAAATAACTGAATACATTGCAAGTTTAGTTTTATGCATATGTTGTACATAAAATACATTGGATATATAAAATACACTACTGGCCATTAAAACTGCTACACCAAGAAGAAATGCAGATGATAAACGGATATTCATTGGACAAATATATTATACTCGAACTGACATGTGATTACATTTTCACGCAATTTGGTTGCATAGATCCTGAAAAATCAGTACCCACAACAACCACCTCTGGCCGTAATAACAGCCTTGATACGCCTGGGCATTGATGCGAACAGAGCTTGGATGGCGTGTACAGATACAGCTGCCCATGCAGCTTCAACACGATACCACAGTTCATCAAGAATAGTGACTGGCGTATTGTGACGAGCCAGTTGCTCGGCCACCACTGACCAGACGTTTTCAGTTGGTGAGAGGTCTGAAGAATGTGCTGGCCAGGGCAGCAGTCGAACATTTACTGTATCCAGAAAGGCCCGTACAGGACCTGCAATATGCGGTCGTGCATTATCTTGCTGAAATGTAGGGTTTCGCAGGTAACGAATGAAGGGTAGAGCCACGGGTCGTAACACATCTGAAATGTTACGTCCACTGTTCACAGTGCCGTCAATGCGAACAAAAGATGACCGAGACGTTAACCAATGGCACCCCATACCATCACGCCGGGTGATACGTCAGTAAGGCGATGACGAATACACGCTTCCAATGTGCGTTCATCGCGATGTCACCAATGACGGATGCGGCCATCACGATGCTGTAAACAGAACCTGGATTCATCAGAAAAAAATGACGTTTTGGCATTCGTGCACTGAGGTTCACCGTTGAGTACACCATCGCAGGCGCTCCTGTCTGAAATGCAGCGTCAAGTGTAACCCCAGCCATGGTCTCCGAGCTGATAGTCCATGCTGCTGCAAATGTCGAACTGTTCGTGCAGATGGTTGCTATCTTCCAAACGTTCCCATTGTAAGTAGGCTGTTTAGGTTTTGTTATTGGTAACGCCACATAGCGGTCCGTATAAAAATCACTGGCTGTGCCGTGTGCAGTCTGTGGCTGGTTTGCATTGTTGTCTGCCATTGTAGTGTCAGGCAGCGGCAGCTGGATGCTAACAGCGCGTAGCGTTGCGCAGTTGGAGGTGAGCCGCCAGTGTGGTAGACGTGGGGAGAGAGATGGCGGAGTTTTGTAATTTGTAAGACTGGATGTCATGAAGTATCATATATATTTTGACTATTAAGGTAAATACACTGTTTGTTCTCTATTAAAATCTTTCATTTGCTAACTATACCTATCAGTAGTTACTGCCTTCCGTAGTTAGAATCTTTTATTTAGCTAGCAGTAGTGGTGCTCGCTGTATTGCAATAGTTCGAGTAACGAAGATTTTTTTGTGAGGTAAGTGATTTGTGAAAGGTATAGGTTAATGTTAGTCAGGGCCATTCTTTTGTAGGGATTATTGAAAGTCAGATTGCGTTGCGCTAAAAATATTGTGTGTCAGTTTAAGCACAGTCTTTTATTATTTTTCTAAGGGGACGTTTCACCATCTGTTGACTGAGGGATCGAGATGTGGCTGCACGATCCGTTACAACCATGCGGATAAGATGCCTGTCATCTCGACTGATATGATACGAGGCCGTTGGGAACCATCAAGGCGTTCCGTATTACCCTCCTAAACCCACCGAGTCCATATTCTGCTAACATTGAATCTCGACCAACGCGAGCAGCAATGTCGCGATGCGATAAACCGCAATCGTGATAGGCTACAATCAGACATTTATCAATGTCGGAAACGTGATGGTACGCATTTCTCCTCCTTACACGAGGCATCACAACAACGTTTCACGTGCTGTTTGTGTATGAGAAATCGGTTGGAAACGTTCCTCATGTCAGCACGTTGCAGGTGTCGCCACCGGCGCCAACCTTGTGTGAATGCTCTTAAAAGCTAACCATTTGCATATCAGCGCATCTTCTTCCTGTCGGTTAAATTTCGCGTCTGTAGCTCGTCATCTGCGGGGTGTAGGAATTTTGATGGCCAGTAGTGTACTTCTGCCTACACATAATAAGACGCATTATGCGTTACTGCTTGTGTTGCGCTATATTATAAACAAGATCAGAGGTATGGTGGACTGGCAGAGGTGAAGGGCACGGTAATTTGCAGTCAGCAGTTGGCGGCCGGTCGTGAGCTCATAGACGCTTGCCATCGGCCACTTGACCGATCAAGTCACTTCAGCCGGACGCAGGCGCGCCCGATTAGCTGGTCTGCGCTCATGAATGGAACTCAGGAATGGCGAGTGACGCGCTAACCGTCACAGGTTCAGCGGTTGTCTCAGAGCCGGGTCTTGAGCTCCACCCTGAAACTGTGTGAAATAAGCAAGAGGCCACACATATTCGCGGCTGCAAGATAAGCACCCTTCCAGGCTTAATTGCCGTCTCAACAATTATTGCTTAACACATCTTTCCATTCCAGAGACCAGTGTAAGGTAACCTACAGATTGTGCCTCAAAGGTGCTGAAGCTAAAATTGAAACAAATGAGCCCTCGGTCACAATTTTTTAGTCTTATTGACCAGGTTTCAACACTTCTAAGAGTGACTCCATCAGAATTTAAACGTTACAGTAGGCTGCAACATAATCACTAATTAATGGGAAAGAAATTTTTTATATAAAAGTTTTCTTTCTTTCTTTCACTTGTGCGCTTTCCCACAAAGACGCAGGTTCGGCATGGTTAATCGGATTTGGCAAGGTTAAGTTAAGGCGTAGCCAGATGCCCTTCCTGCCGCCACCCTGTACCTCCCCTCCGCCACCCTGTACTTCCCCCCCCCCCCCCCCCAGGACGGAATTAGTGTACCCCAACCGTCCGTGTTTAGTGTAATCCATGGAATAGTGCAAATATGTTCAGATGTCTGCGAGTTGTGTAACTGAGGCGGGATGTGGGGACCAGGCCAGTATTAATCTAGTGGGATGTGGAAAACCGCCTAAAAACCAAATCCAGGCAGGCCGGCACACCGGCCTCCGTCCTTAAGCCGCTGGGCGGATTTGATCTGGGGGCAGCGCGCCCACCCGAGTCCAGGAAGCAACGCATTAGCGATCTCGGCTAACCTGGCGGATTTTTTTAAATATAAACGTGTAAGTACTGGCTAATGATGTAAGACAGAGGCAGTACTTACATGCCAAGTGTAAAATAAATAACAGGCCACAAGCGCTTTAGTCACAAATTTTATCAAAAAGAATGCATGAAGGTGAGCCACTATGGGCTGCTCATACCTGTACAGCCACAGGTTGCAATGGACTGAGGCGCCCGCGTTTACAAGTGCGGGCAGGTGAACATGACATTGGATCGAGAATGCCATGAAGTAGCCGCAGGTACAACTTGGCTACTTAACATTTAAGTGTAGAAAGAGGCAACCTGTGGCTGTACCAGTATGAGCAGCCCATTATGGCACGCCTTCATGCACTCTTTTTGAAAAATTTTGTGACTAAAGCCGTTCTGGCCCATTATTTATTTTATACGTGACATGTAAGTGCTGTCTCTGTCTTGTATTGTTAGTCAGTACTTACACTATTATATAAATAATTTCTCGTAAATTTGTAATTATGTTATAAGCCACTTCAAACGTTGAAATTCTGATGAATGCACTCTCAGAAGTGTTGAAGCTGGTTAATAAAACTAAAAATTATGTTGAACTGTGATGACTGTTTCTCAGACAGACCCTATCCCATTTTGTAAGATCATTTTTAAACATTCTACCTGGTGTATATAAACCGCAAAAGGCAAGCCTAGTATTTGCAAACTTATGCCCGATTATCTTATTCTTTTTGTTGAGTCTTAAAGACCACCTTGATCTGTATTATTTGATTTACAGTTTATGCTTAAGTTGTTCCCATATGCTCATCTCATATATTCACTTCGCTCTTTTTATTAATATTAGTTACGCTCAGCAGTAGATTCAGTTCTTATATTAAACTTTCACTGTTTTAATTAAACTGGATGGCGATCCAGCAAAATTTTGTGGCACGCGAAACTTACAGTAGACAGCAGAGTTTCACACTGAGTAACTTTCCAAATAACCATTCAGCCGTTAATTTGGGATGGACATCATTAAAAGAAAGGCGTTTATCGTTGCGACGGTATCTTTTCACGAAATTCCAATCACCAGCTTTCTCCTTCGAATGCGAAAATATTTTGTTGATGCCGACCTACATAGGAAGGAACGATCACCAAGATAAAATAAGGGAAATCAGAGCTCGTACGGAAAGATATAGGTGTCCATTCTTTCCGCGCGCTGTACGAGATTGGAATAATAGAGAATGGTGAAGTTGGTTCGATGAACCCTCTGCCAGGCACTCAAATGTGATTTTCGGAGTATCCATGTAGATGTATATGTTAGTCACCATCTAACCTAGCCGTCACCTCTTGCCAGAAACGACCCTTGGCTGGGATTCCACGCTAAACGGTGGCTTCGTCTTGTCCGTTCGAATTACTGGTGTAGGTTAGTTGTCGCAAGTCGCAGAGGTGGAGTCCATTGGCAACAGTCGCGTTACGGCGTTCAGTCGCTTTGTTTGCAGATTCTGAAGTGTCGTTCGGAGTTCCTACTGTCGTGATGTTGACCCATCGACCGGTGGTGCAGCCAGAGATGACCTTCCCGAGGTCTACGGCGGCGCCAGCCGTGTGTGTTCTCAGTTCGACGACCCGGCTGTTTACCCGCTGGGGACGGGTTTCCGCAACCTAGCGGAACCCGGCAGAACAGCTGAAGCGGCGAAACAACCTCCTGTGCACTCCGAGCAGTCCGAGGCTCTCGGCCGTTCGCGGAAACCGCTGACCAGCTCATCTTACATCACCTACTACTTGTTGACACAAATAAATTCTGCCAAAACCGAAGCAATGTCGTTCGCTTCCGAGATCAAGCGCCCAAAGCGCCAGATCAAAACTAGCGTGACTCACCAGAGGACCTTTGTTTTTCTCCACACTTGTAGCATCTGCAACTCGAAAAAAAAACTGTAAAAAACCGTCTTTGAATAATGAAAGATATCAGGGCGCTGTTAATACTTTCTGCGTCTGCGATTCCAAATGGCATCATTAAGTATTCCTGGCTTTGTTGAGCTTCCCAATGCTTCAATTATACCGTTTGGCATCGCTTCACGTAGTTTCAAGTTTGGTCGACAGATCACAGTGGCGTTTGCTTTCATGACTCGCCGTTGTTTGAACAGAGAAGTGTCGTGAGTTGTGCTACTGCATTTGTGAGTGAACAGTAACTGTCGTGTTTAGTTTTATTCTGTGTATACAGGGAGCGAAAGGCTATTTACAATTTGTACAGAAATGGCAGTTATAAGAGTCGAGGGACATGAAAGGGAAGCAGTGGTTGGGAAAGGAGTAAGACAGGGTTGTAGCCTCTCCCTGATGTTATTCAATCTGTATAATGAGCAAGCAGTGAAAGAAACAAAAGAAAAATTCGGAGTAGGTATTAAAATCCATGGAGAAGAAATGAAAACTTTGAGGTTCGCCGATGACATTGTAAATCTGTCAGAGAATAAGCAAAGGACTTGCAAAGGCAGTTGAATGGAATGGGCAGTGTCTTGAAAGGAGGATATAAGATGAACATCCTCAAAACGAGGATCTTGGAATGTAGCGGAATTAAGTCGGGTGATGCTGAGGGAATTAGATTAGAAAATGAGACGCTTAAGGTAGTAAATGGATTTTGCTATTTGGGGAGCAAAATAACTGATAATGGTCGACGTAGAGAGGATATAAAATGTAGGCTGGTAATGGCAAGGAAAGCGTTTCCGCAGAAGAAAATGGCTCTGAGCACTATGGGACTTAACATCTATGGTCATCAGGCCCCTAGAACTAAGAACTACTTAAACCTAACTAACCTAAGGACATCATCACACACGTCCATGCCCGAGGCAGGATTCGAAACTGCGACCGTAGCAGGTATTTGTGTGGAGTGTAGCCATGTATAGAAGTGAAACATGGGTGATAAATAGTTTGGACAAGAAGCTTTTGAAATGTGGTGCTACAGAAGAATGCTGAAGATTAGATGGATAGATCACATAACTAATGAGGAGGTATTGAATAGAATTGGGGAGGAGTTTGTGGCACAACTTGACTAAAAGAAGGGATCGGTTGGTAGGATATGTTCTGAGGCATCAAGGGATCACAAATTTAGCATTGTGGAGGGTAAAAATCGTAGAGGGAGACCAAGAGATGAATACACTAAGCAGATTAAGAAGGCTGCAGGTTGCAGGTTGCAATAAGTACTGGGAGATGAAGAAGCTTGCACAGGATAGAGTAGCATGGAGAGCTGTATCAAACCAGTCTCAGGACCGAAGACCATAACCATAACCACAACAACAACATACCGAAATTCTTGGTTATGGAACCAACTTTATGTCGTTCCTCAAGGTCAAGGGAAAGAAATACAGTAAGTTTACAATACAGTTATGTATGCATTTTTTGAGTAATTATTATGGAATTTCTAATAATGCCATTTGGAATCATTATTTTATTTTTTAACCAATAGCTCCAAAAACCTTTTGCAATGGATATGGCATATTTGCAACATATACAGTAAATATTCATCACAAAAAGTTTTCCCCAATTTTTTTCTAAACGTGACGCACAAAGAGTTAAGCACAAAACGGTTCCAACTACAGCAGAACCTCACTAATCCCTTTCCTACGTTGCCGGGAGCATGGTCGGAACGCAGGAAAGTCGTACTATGAGAGGAACGCTTTTATTGACCAGTAACCGTAAACTAACGGAAGTTCTCTTTAAATAATAATAATGTACTCTGTTTTGAATAATAAGAGCTGTGCAGAAGTAATAATGAATCATAATAGAAAATTGAACTGTCGTAATGAGAAGGTAAGCCTTTAATACGGGTAAAGTGAATAATATGACTACAAGAATTTTGAACAGTGTAAACTGCCTTAATAATGAACTTTGAAATAAAACCTACGATAATTAGTTTTGCAAAACTGATCCCAGATCCCAGAACTAAAACCGATACGCAACTCAGTAAAATCTAACTCTCTCTGAATGACATAAGTTGACCCTGATTGAATAAAAAAGCATCAAATTATTTAGTCCTTACCTCTACTCTGCGCAAATCTGGATAAAGATTTGCAGTACTGCTCGGCCTTGCGCGCCGCTATGCGAAGGCGGCAAATTACTGTATCTACACAGAGACACTCGAGGGATGCGATGAGTTCTCTGTTAGTAGCAAATCTAAGTAT
This sequence comes from Schistocerca gregaria, assembly GCF_023897955.1. Classification (NCBI taxonomy): domain Eukaryota; kingdom Metazoa; phylum Arthropoda; class Insecta; order Orthoptera; family Acrididae; genus Schistocerca; species Schistocerca gregaria. The sequence continues at coordinate 191,478,438 of NC_064928.1, forward strand.
TTCCGGAACACACTTTTGAGAAAAAAAACCATGTTCAATTAAAAATTGTAAGAGCACCCGTGGTCTAGGGCTAGCGTCTTTGATTCATAATCAAAACATCTTCGGTCCCGGGTTCGATCCCCGCCACTGCCTAAATTTTGATAAATAGTCAGCATTGGCCGCCGAAGACTTCCGGCATAAGAAGTCAGCCTCATTCTGCCCACGGCCTTATCAAAGAGGGCAGAGGAGCGGATAGAGGTTCAGGGCACTCTCTTGTCCTAGGGGTGGGAAATTGCCCCTAAAGGCGGAAGAATCAGCAATGATCAACGACATGAGGATGCAGAAGGCAATGGAAACCACTGCATTAAAGACACGTAACGTGTATCCACAGGACATGTGGCCTGTAGTTGAAGAAGTGCCATGATGATCTCTCCATTGGCAGAAGATTCCGGAATAGTCCCCCATTCGGATCTCCGGGAGGGGACTGCCAAGGGGGAGGTTACCGTGAGAAAAAGATTGAATAATCAACGAAAGGATAACGTTCTACCAGTCGGGGCGTGGAATGTCAGAAGCTTGAACGTGGTAGGGAAACTAGAAAATCTGAAAAGGGAAATGCGAAGGCTTGAGCCTAGATACAGTAGGGGTCAGTGAAGTGAACTGGAAGGAAGACAAGGATTTCTGGTCAGATGAGTATCGGGTAATATCAACAGCAGCAGAAAATGGTATAACAGGTGTAGGATTCGTTATGAATAGGAAGGTAGGGCAGAGGGTGTGTTAGTGTGAACAGTTCAGTGACCGGGTTGTTCTAATCAGAATCGACAGCAGACCAACACCGACCACGATAGTTCAGGTGTACATGCCGACGTCGCAAGCTGAAGATGAACAGATAGAGAAAGTGTATGAGGATATTGAAAGGGTAATGCAGTATGTAAAGGGGGACGAAAATCTAATAGTCATGGGGGACTGGAATGCAGTTGTAGGGGAAGAAGTAGAAGAAAACGTTACAGGAGAATATGGGCTTGGGACAAGGAATGAAAGAGGAGAAAGACTAATTGAGTTGTGTAACAAGTTTCAGCTAGTAATAGCGAATACCCTGTTCAAGAATCACAAGAGGAGGAGGTATACTTGGAAAAGGCCGGGAGATACGGGAAGATTTCAATTAGATTACATCATGGTCAGACAGAGATTCCGAAATCAGATACTGGATTGTAAGGCGTACCCAGGAGCAGATATAGACTCAGATCACAATAGAGTAGTGATGAAGAATAGGCTGAAGTTCAAGACATTAGTCAGGAAGAATCAAGACGCAACGAAGTGGGATATGGAAGTTCTAAGGAATGACGAGATACGTTTGAAGTTCTCTAACGCTATAGATAGAGCAATAAGGAATAGCGCAGTAGGCAGCACAGTTGAAGAGGAATGGACTTCTCTAAAAAGGGCCATCACAGAAGTTGGGAAGAAAAACATAGGTGCAAAGAAGGTAGCTGCGAAGAAACCATGGGTAACAGAAGAAATACTTCAGTTGATTGATGAAAGGAGGAAGTACAAACATGTTCCGGGAAAATCAGGAATACAGAAATACAAGTCGCTGAGGAATGAAATAAATAGAAGTGCAGGGAAGCTAAGACGAAATGGCTGCAGGAAAAATGTGAAGACATGGAAAAAGATATGATTGTCGGAAGGATAGACTCAGCATACAGGAAAGTCAAAACAACCTTTGGTGACATTAAAAGCAACGGTGGTAGCATTAAGAGTGCAACGGTAAGTCCACTGTTTAATGCGGAGGAGAGAGCAGATAGGTGGAAAGAATACATTGAAAGCCTCTATGAGTGTGAAGATTTGTCTGATGTGATAGAAGAAGAAACAGGAGTCGATATAGAAGAGATAGGGGATCCAGTATTAGAATCGGAAATTAAAAGAGCTTTGGAGTACTTACGGTCAAACAAGGCAGAAGGGATAGATAACATTCCATCAGAATTTCTAAAATCATTAGGGGAAGTGGCAACAATATGACTATTCACGTTGGTGTGTAGAATATATGATTCTGGTGACATACCATCTGACTTTGGGAAAAGCATCATCCACACAATTCCGAAGACGGCAAGAGCTGAGTAGTGCGAGAATTATCGCACAATCAGCTTAACAGCTCATGCATCGAAGCTGCTTACAAGAATAATATACCGAAGAATGGAAAAGAAAATTGAGAATGCGCTAGGTGACGATAATTTTGGCTTTAGGAAAAGTAAAGGCACGAGAGAGGCAATTCTGACGTTACGGCTAAGAAAAATCAAGACACGTTCATAGGATTTGTCGACCTGGAAAAAGCGTTCGACAATATAAAATGGTGCAAGTTTTTCGAGATTCTGAAAAAAGTAGGGGTAAGCTATAGGGAGAGACGGGTCACATACAATATGTACAACAGCCAAGAGGAAATAATAAGAGTGGACCATCAAGAACGAAGTGCTCGTATTAAGAAGGGAGTAAGACAAGGCTGTAGCCTTTTGCCCCTACTCTTCAATCTGTACATCGAGGAAGCAATGATGGAAATAAAAGAAAGGTTTAGGAGTGGAATTAAAATACAAGCTGAAAGGATATCAATGATACGATTCGCTGATGACATTGCTCTCCTGAGTGAAAGTGAAGAAGAATTAAATGATCTGCTGAAGGGAATCAACAGTCTAATGAGTACACAGTATGGTTTGAGAGTAAATCGGAGAAAGACGAAGGTAATGAGAAGTAGTAGAAATGAGAACAGCGAGAAACTTAACATCAGGATTGATGGTCACCAAGTAATTGAAGTTAAGGAATTCTGCTACCTAGGCAGTAAAATAACCAATGACGGACGGAGCAAGGAGGACATCAAAAGCTGACTCGCTATGGCAAAAAAGGCATTTCTGGCCAAGAGAAGTCTACTAATATCAAATACCTGCCTTAATTTGAAGAAGAAATTTCTAAGGATGTACGTCTGGAGTACAGCATTGTATGGTAGTGAAACATGGACTGTGGGAAAACCGGAACAGAAGAGAATCGAAGCATTTGAGATGTGGTGCTATAGACGAATGTTGAAAATTAGATGGGCTGATAAGGTAAGGAATGAGGAGGTTCTACGCAGAATCGGAGAGGAAACGAATATGCGGAAAACACTGATAAGGAGAAGGGACAAGATGATAGGACATCTGCTAAGGCATGAGGGAATGACTTCCATGGTACTAGAGGGAGCTGTAGAGGGCAAAAACTGTAGAGGAAGACAGAGATTGGAATACGTCAAGCAAATAATTGAGGACGTAGGTTGCAAGTGTTACTCTGAGATGAAGAGGTTAGCACAGGAAAGGAATTCGTGGCAGGCCGCATCAAACCAGTCAGTAGACTGATGACTAAAAAATAGAGAAAGGTAGGTGAAAAATGGCCTTGCAATAATAAAAGAGTGACTTTATAATTCCTCTTCAAGTAAATAAAAAATTCCATTACACTTCTTCGTTCTCAGATCAGTTACCATGACATAATCATCTAAAATAGACACATCGATAAATTGAGAGTTTACATTTGAAACGTAACTTTACAATTGCTTCCTCACTTGAACACAGATAACTGTCTACTACTGCGCCTACGAGCACACCAAAGATTATTATAACCTAACCCTGCGATACAGCTTAAAACATCGCTCTCGCTCACATGTAACACATCGAGAGTAATGGTATGAAATTATTGTACAATCGGTTAATACTCGAATAACACTAATAAACTACACTGCGATTGAGACTTCCTGGCAAATTAAAACTGTGTGCCTGACCGAGAGTCGAACTCGGTACCTTTGCCTTTCGCGGGCAAGTTTCATATCAGCACACACTCCGCTGTAGAGTCAAAATTTCATTCTATACTGTGATTGAAATACAGAGAGCGAAAGGCTATTTACAATTTGTACAGAAACCAGATAGCAGTTCTAAGAGTCGAGGGGTATGAAAGGGAATCAGTGGTTGGGAAGGGAGTGAGACAGGGTTGTAGCCTATCCCCGATGATATTCAATCTGAATTTTGAGCAAGCAATAAAGGAAACAAAAGAAAAGTTCGGAGTAGGTATTAAATCCATGGAGAAGAAATAAAAACTTTGAGGTTCGCCGATGACATTGTTATTCTGTCAGAGACAGCAAAGGACTTGGAAGAGCAGTTGAACAGAATGGATAGTGTCTTGAAATGAGGGTATAAGATGAATATCAACAAACTCAAAACGAAGATAATGGAATGTAGTCGAATTAAGTCGGGTGATGCTGAGGGAATTAGATTAGGAAATGAGACACTAAAAGTAGTAAAGGAGTTTTGCTATTTGGGGAGCAAAACAACTAATGATGGTCGAAGTAGAGAGGATATAAAATGTAGACTGGCAATGGCAAGGAAAGCGTTTCTGAAGAAGAGGAATTTGTTAACATCGGGTGTAGATTTAAGTGTCAGGAAGTCATTTCTGAAAGTATTTGTATGGAGCGTAGCCATGTATGGAAGTGAAACATGGACGATAAATTGTTTGGACAAGAGGAGAGTAGAAGCTTTCGAAATGTGGTGCTACAGAAGAGTGCTGAAGATTAGATGGGTAGATCACATAACTAATGAGGAAGTATTGAATAGGATTGGGGAGAAGACAAATCTGTGGCACAACTTGACTAGAAGAAAGGATCGGTTGGTAGGACATGTTTTGAGGCATCAAGGGATCACAAATTTAGCATTGGAGGGCAGCGTGGAGGGTAAAAATCGTAGAGGGAGACCGAGAGATGAGTACACTAAGCAGATTCAGAAGGATGTAGGTTGCAGTAGGTACTGGGAGATGAAGCAGCTTGCACAGGATAGAGTAGCATCGAGAGCTGCATCAAACCAGTCCCAGGACTTAAGACCACAACAAAAACACTGTGATTGCCATTGCCGTTCCTACAGAGAGCAGCAGTTATTCAATATTTGCTGAATTTTGTACCTGTTACAGACTCATTTTGCGCGTCAACACTTCTTGTAGGGTTCATGGCTCGTCAGTGTTACACGTATGACCGGCGTTCAGAGCTCTTTAACCAAGTTCTCGAATTTCGGAACAAATTCATTGGCAGCTGTTTCGCCAGCTCACAACTTCACGCCGAAAATAATTACATTTCAATAGCCATGCTGTTTTTTTCTCCCTCCGAGGAACTCAGCCTTCACTCGCTGTATATTTGTCATTTTCGTTGTTTCCATCTAATTTTTCATACAAAATCAGTGTCTTTTCACCGAGCGAGGTGGCGCAGTGGATAACACATTGGTGCCGGATTCAGGAGGGTGATGGTTCAAATCCGCGTCCGGCCATCCTGATGTAGGTTTTCGTGATTTCTGTAAATCGCTTGAGGTAAATGCCGGGATGGTTTCCTTGAAAGAGCACGGCCGAATTCCTTCCCGATCCTTCGCTAATCCGATGGGACTAGTGAACTTGCTGTTTGGTCCCTTCCCGCGAATCAATCAACCAACCAATATATTTTCTTACATCACATCCAGAGCACGGGTTCCTTTTCTTGTGTCATGCTAAGACCACAAAGCGTTATCCAGAATTTGACTTTTAGGTGTATTGAGAGTCTTGCTTATTTTTGTCCTTTCTCCTCATCAGCCTTCATTGTGTGACTTTCCTATTTTTTTCTCCAGTCTTTAGGAGTTGTTATGTCAACCCCTACATCACTTGCAGTGTTTCGAAGGGACTCACCCTTATCTAACCTTTCGACCAGTTTCAGTTTCTCCGCTAAATACAGTGTCACACACGTTTAGCTGACGTCATAATTTAGTTTTATACACTTTAATATGAAAGAAGAACACTGTCACTAATTTATAAAACAAATGCGTGCGCGATAATATCTATGGATGGAGTTATGCTAAAACTGATCGAACTACCGCACCTATCAACGGTCAACTATCTACTGATCCATTCCGCTCGCGATGAGTCATGTAAACAAGTACCAGAAATGGGACGGTCAGACCAAGCAGGGAGTCGGGCCATCCGAGGTGGAATCAGTGAAGTTCTACTGTAATTGCCAGAGTCTGTAGCGCAATAGTCCAACAGTCGCTGGACGCGTGTCGTTAGTGACCCTGTTGGCATGTCTCTCAGCACTCGAAGGGCGGCCTTACAAGCGAATGTCGCTTCTAGACCATGGTTCACCGCCGTGCAGCATCGTAGACGTCATGCGACTTCTATTATTGGCATGCGGCCAGCACACGGGCGTTACCCCTCGCATCTATAGCGGTTGAAAGGTATCACATCCGGAGACATGATGACACAACGGCAGTATCGGATGTTAACCACATCTACTGGCATGTTCCGAGTACACGCTTCCACAGTGACTTGTGTACGAAATTCGTTGCGATAGGTTACCCCCATGAGATTGCTCACAGACGGTTTGAAAGTCATAGGGGCCGGCAGGTGTGGCCGTACGGTTCTCGGCCCTTCAGTCTGGAACCGCGTGACTGCTGCGGTCGCAGGTTCGAATCCTGCCTCGGGCATGTATGTGTGTGTAAGTAGTTCTAAGTTCTAGGTGACTGATGACCACAGCAGTTAAGTCCCATAGTGCTCAGAGCCATTTGAACCAGGGAACAAATTTATGGGTTTCCGGGGTCTTCATTTTCAGATGGAATCAGCCTGGTTCGTAATCAGGTGATTAATTTGCGTACAGATCTCTACTTGTACATTAAATTTTCACTATCGCTCTCTTGTGCACTTTACGACACTGTTCTACTGGCACTATTGTACGTACCGTTTATTGTATTGGTGCGTCATTCTGGGATTTTCTTTTACTTCAAGTACGTCTGTCTGTATGCTACTCTTTTCACATTGTTATATGTTGTTATTTACAGTTTTGTTCTTCAGCTATTGTTGTACTTATTGTATGATGTACAGCGTTTCTCCTTACATGTTTTGTCTTTTACTTTAAGAGCACGTACATGTTTGTCATAAAGTAGTTGTGTAGAGATGTTTGTAATTCTGCTCCAATGCCAGGCCGGATATCTGGTATTTGTCTAATTACGCTTCTACACTCCTGGAAATGGAAAAAAGAACACATTGACACCGGTGTGTCAGACCCACCATACTTGCTCCGGACACTGCGAGAGGGCTGTACTAGCAATGATCACACGCACGGCACAGCGGACACACCAGGAACCGCGGTGTTGGCCGTCGAATGGCGCTAGCTGCGCAACATTTGTGCACCGCCGCCGTCAGTGTCAGCCAGTTTGCCGTGGCATACGGAGCTCCATCGCAGTCTTTAACAATGGTAGCATGCCGCGACAGCGTGGACGTGAACCGTATGTGCAGTTGACGGACTTTGAGCGAGGGCGTATAGTGGGCATGCGGGAGGCCGGGTGGACGTACCGCCGAATTGCTCAACACGTGGGGCGTGAGGTCTCCACAGTACATCGATGCTGTCGCCAGTGGTCGGCGGAAGGTGCACGTGCCGTCGACCTGGGACCGGACCGCAGCGACGGACGGATGCACGCCAAGACCGTAGGATCCTACGCAGTGCCATAGGGCATCTCTACGATCGTCTCCATGGGAGAATAGCAGCGTGCATTGCTGCGAAAGGTGGATATACACTGTACTAGTGCCGACATTGTGCATGCTCTGTTGCCTGTGTCTATGTGCCTGTGGTTCTGTCAGTGTGGTCATGTGATGTATCTGAGCCCAGGAATGTGTCAATAAAGTTTCCCCTTCCTGGGACAATGAATTCACGGTGTTCTTATTTCAATTTCCAGGAGTGTATTTTACTGTAAGAATGTGTTTGTATTCCAGCTTCATAATTTTATCCTATTTCGTTTTTTTGAGATTTTGTTTCTATGGCACTTTATAACCGCTGTTTGCTGTATGATCCCAGTAACCCAAAGGCACAAATAAAGGGAAAAAACTGTAATCGTATTGCTGAGTTTCGAATGTAGCTGTACCAACAATTAGTTATTGCTTACTTCCAACACGTTTTTCTTTTCTTTTTTTTCCGTTGTGTTTGGTTCCCAGGAAGTGCACATTCAAAGTCAAGCTCCAAGTGTATTCACGTCCTTGCTTTCGTTTTCATTGCCATCATAGTCAAACTTCTACTTCCACATCTATAGATCCTCAATGTCACATTTCTTTATCAGCTGCTGCGTTCCAGTACTGTGTGTGTGTGTGTGTGTGTCAGAATGAGTGACGAAGCATTTCCCGGTACATTGTGAGTGCTACATACAACTGCTTTCCAGAACAGAGAGGTAACTTTCCACAGCGAGGGTAGACACTTGTTAACAGGATTTGCCTTGTCTCCACCAATCGTTTCTCTAGCGGCATTGCCTCATCCGAATCCTGCAGCCCTTTTTTAAAATGCGTGCACTATACCTACAGTTCGTACATCACTTGACTGCAGCACTCCTTACTTCTCAACTGGCAGAAATTGGAAGACTTCAAGTTGCAAATGCTGTGTGTCTCGTCACAGCTACCAGTAATGAGCATACTGTGTACTGTACAATAATGGTCATTATGTAGTCAGAATGGCTCTGAGCAATATGGCACTTTACATCTGAGGCCCTTAGAACAACTTAAACCTAACTAACCTAAGGACATCACACACATCCATGCCCGAGGCAGGATTCGAACTTGCGACCGTAGTGGTGGCGCAGTTCCAGACTAAAGCCCCTTGAACCGCTCAGTCACCCCGGCCGACCATTATAGAGTCACTGCCGTATTGTCAATTACGTCGTTTATCTGTTTCGAAGTTAATAAGGAAGCAATTTCTGGTCCATTCCAGGAACTACGTTCAAACTAGGGAAGAAATTATCTAGTGATATTTAACGTGTCTCACTTAGGTTTACAACTTTGCCTTCAGCGTTTTGCTGTAGATGGCACTGGTGCAGGCCGTATTTCCTATGTGTCATACTCAAGACTGCATTTGTTAAAATAACGCCATCGAACAATTATTCAACATGCTGTTGCATCATGAAGTTATTCTCGGTTGAATATTTCAACTTGCGAGCCCATTTCTCGTCATTTGCGAAAACTTGTAATTTCCTGTGATTTCACACGAAGAAATCTGCGGCTGAGGCTCATAAACTGTTGGGTAAGATTTATGGTGAAGCACCTATTAGTGAAAGAATGCTCAGAGAATCTTTTCAGTGCTTCAAGAACGGTGATTTTGAAGTCGAAGACTGGCATAGCGGAGGAACAGAGAAAGTTTTTTTGAAGGTACTGAAACCGACGGAAACAATGGCAGCAGATCGTTACCGAAAGCAGTTGATGCTTTTTGAGGCAAGCACTGAAAGACGAACGGTCACAATAAGCGACAGATATGAAAAGATGACGTTGCAGCATGGCAATGCTCGACCCAGTGTTGCAAAACCCGTCAAAACATACTTGGAAGCATTGAAATGGGTAGTGCTACGCCACCCGCCGTATTCTGCAGACATTGCTCCCCCTTACTACCACCTTTTCGATCAATGGCTGACTAGCGCCGCTTCCAGTCGTATCAGTAGGTGCGGAAATGGTCCGATTCGTGGATCTCCTCAGAAGACTCTTAGTTCTTCCGCTGCGGTGTTCGTATGCTGTCCCAAAGATGGGAGGAAGTACTGGCCGACTGTGGCCAATATTTCGAATAACAATTTCTATTTAAAGTTCTTTACAATAAAGCCTCGAGCACCTAGAAAAAATGGTAGAAGCAAAGTTGTAGACCTAATATATTCAAACTTCCCCTTTGAATGTGAAGAATGACTATGCTGGTAAACTTCTGTTGTTGTTCTTGTTGTTGTCTTCAGTCCTGAGACTAGTTTGATGCAGCTCTCAATGCTACTCTATCCTGTGCAAGCTTCTTCATCTCCCAGTACCTACTGCAACTTACATCCCTCTGAATCTGCTTAGTGTATTCATCTCTTGGTCTCCCTCTACGATTTTTACCCTCCACGCTGCCCTCCAATGCTAAATTTGTGATCCCTTGATGCCTCAAAACATGTCCTACCAACCGATCCCTTCTTCTAGTCAAGTTGTGCCACAAACTTCTCTTCTCCCCAATCCTATTCAATACCTCCTCATTAGTTACTTGATCTATCCACCTTATCTTCAGTATTCTTCTGTAGCACCACATTTCGAAAGCTTCTATTCTCTTCTTGTCCAAACTATTTATCGTCCATGTTTCACTTCCATACATGGCTACACTCCAAACAAATACTTTCAGAAACGACTTCCTGATACATAAATCTATATTCGATGTTAACAAATTTCTCCCCTTCAGAAACGCTTTCCTTGCCATTGCCATTCTACATTTTATATCCTCTCTACTTCGATCATCATCAGTTATTTTACTTCCTTAATAGCAAAACTCCTTTACTACTTTAAATGTCTCATTTCCTAATCTAATTCCCTCAGCATCACCCGATTTAATTTGACTGCATTCCATTACTCTCGTTTTGCTTTTGTTGATGTTTATCTTATATTCTCCTTTCAAGACACTCTCCATTCCATTCAACTGCTCTTCCAAGTCCTTTGCCGTCTCTGACAGAATTACATTGTCATCGGCGAACCTCAAAGTTTTTATTTCTTCTTCATGGATTTTAATACCTACTCCAAATTTTTCTTTTGTTTCCTTTACTACTTGCTCAATATACAGATTGGATAACATCGGGGAGAGGCTACAACCCTGTCTCACTCCCTTCCCAAGCACTGCTTCCCTTTCATGCCCCTCGACTCTTATGACTGCCATCTGGTTTCTGTACAAATTATAAATAGCCTTTCGCTCCCTTTATTTTACCCCTGCCACCTTCAGAATTTGAAGGAGAGTATTCCAGTCAACACTGTCAAAAGCTTTCTTTAAGTCTACAAATGCTAGAAACGTAGGTTTGCCTTTCCTTAATCTTTCTTCTAAGATAAGTCGTAAGGTCAGTATCGCCTCACGTGTTACAACATTTCTACGGAATCCAAACTGATACTGCCCGAGGTCCGCATCTACCAGTTTTTCCATTCGTCTGTAAAGAATTCGCGTTAGTATTTTGCAGCTGTGACTTATTAAACTGATAGTTCGGTAATTTTCACATCTGTCAGCACCTGCTTTCTTTGGGATTGGAATTATTATATTCTTCTTGAAGTCTGAGGGTATTTCGCCTGTCTCATACATCTTGCTCACCAGTTGGTAGAGTTTTGTCATGACTGGCTCTCCCAAGGCCGTCAGTAGTTCTAATGGAATGTTGTCTACTCCCGGGGCCTTGTTTCGACTCAGGTCTTTCAGTGCTCTGTCAAACTCTTCACGCAGTATCTTATCTCTAATTTCGTCTTCATCTGCATCCTCTTCCATTTCCATAATATTTTCCTCAAGTACATCGCCCTTGTATAAACCTTCTATATACTCTTTCCACCTTTCTGCCTTCCCTTCTTTGCTTAGAACTGGGTTGCCATCTGTGCTCTTGATATTCATACACGTGGTTGTCTTCTCTCCAAAGGTCTCTTTAATTTTCCTGTAGGCAGTATCTATCTTACCCATAGTGAGATAAGCTTCTACATCCTTCTATTTGTCCTCTGGCCATCCCTGCTTAGCCATTTTGCACTTCCTGCCGATCTAATTTTTGAGACGTTTGTATTCCTTTTTGCCTGCTTCATTTACTGCATTTTTATATTTTCTCCTTTCATCAATTAAATTCAATATTTCTTCTGTTACTCAAGGATTTCTAGCAGCCCTCGTGTTTTTACCTACTTTATCCTCTGCTGCCTTCACGACTTCATCCCTCAGAGCTACCCATTCTTCTTCTACTGTATTTCTTTCCCTCATTCCTGTCAATTGTTCCTTATTCTTTCCTTGAAACTCAGTGCAACCTCTGGTTCTTTCAGCTTATCCATATCCCATGTCCTTAAATTCCCACCTTTTTGCAGTTTCTTCAGTTTTAACCTACAGGTCATAACCAATAGATTGTGGTCAGAGTCCACATCTGCCCCTGGAAATGTCCTACAATTTAAAACCTGATTCCTAAATCTCTGCCTTACCATTATATAATCTATTTGATACCTTTTAGTATCTCCAGGATTCTTCCATGTATACAACCTTCTTTTATGATTCTTGAACCAAGTGTTAGCTATGATTAAGTTATGCTCTGTGCAAAATTTTACCAGGCGGCTTCCTCTTTCATTTCTTAGCCCCAATCCATAATCACCTACTGTGTTTCCTTCTCTCCCTTTTCCTACTGACGAATTCCAGTCACCCATGACTATTAAATTTTCGTCTCCCTTCACTGACTGAATAATTTCTTTTATCTCATGATACATTTCATCAATTTCTTCATCATTTGCAGAGCTAGTTGGCATATAAACTTGTACTACTGTAGTAGGTGTGGGCATTGTGTCTATCTTGGCCACAATAATGCGTTCACTTCGCAGTTTGTAGTAGCTTACCCGCACTCCTATTTTTTTTATTCATTATTAAACCTACTCCTGCATTACCCCTATTTGATTTTGTATTTATAACCCTGTATTCACCTGACCAAAAGTCTTGTTCCTCCTGCCACCGAACTTCACTAACTCCCACTATATATAACTTTAACCTATCCATTTCCCATTTTAAATTTTCTAACCTACCTGCCCGATTAAGGGATCTGACATTCCACGCTCCGATCTGTAGAACGCCAGTTTTCTTTCTCCTGATAACTTCTAGGTTATTTAATACTGAAACAGCAGAGTATAACTGAACGTACTCAGTTTTCTCTTTGCTTATTCTGATAATTTCAAAACTGACACACAATATTTTAGCGCAACGCAGTCTGACTTTTAATAATCCCTACAAGAGAACAGCCCTGACTAAAAATAACCTATACCCTTCATGAATCACCTCACAAAAATCTTAGTCACTCGAACTACTGCAATACAGCAAGCCCCAATACCGCTAGCAAATAAAATAAGATTCTAACTACTGAAGGCACTAACTGCTGATAGGCATATGAAAGATTTTGATAGAGAACAAACAATGGATTTACCTAATTGTGTTCAAAAGTCATTATATATATATATATATATTTCTTGACATCTATTTTGACGGCGGCCGAGGTGGCCGAGCGGTTCTAGGCGCTACAGTCTGGAACCGCGCGACCGCTACGGTCGCAGCTTAGAATCCTGCCTCGGGCATGGATGTGTGTGATGACCTTAGGTTAGTTAGGTTTAAGTAGTTCTAAGTTCTAGGGGGCTGATGACCTCAGAAGTTAAGTCCCATAGCGCTCTGAGCAATTTGAACCATTTTAGCCATCGATTTTGTGTAATTTCCTTTTCTAGTAAGGATTGTTCAGTTTCTGGCGTCTTCGCTACGAACTGCTCACTACAAAACTATTAGCTTGAAATGAAGTTTTCGGATGGTAACGGAATTTTATTAGGCAAATGGTAATAGGAATCTCAAGCTACAGAATTTTGCAATCACCCGGTAAGTTCTTACGATTTTTCTAAAGTAACTTTCTCTCAGCCCAGGGGAAACATGTAACAGAAAGCGTGGGTTCGTTTTGAAGGTCTCTTTTGTGGTTGTAAGGTGCTTCAACCACTGTGATACCGACTTTATAAAACGTGATATTGAGCCAAGTATGGGGTCGAAAGGAATGTAAAATAAAAAATTGCTTCATATAGTCTAGCAACGGCCTCGCCGCAGTGGAAACACCGGTTCCCATCAGATCACCGAAATTAAGCGCTGTCGGTCATGGCCGGCACTTGGATGGCTAACCATCCAGGCCGCCATGCGCTGTTGCCATTCTTCTGGGTGCACTCTGCCTCGTGATGCCAATTGAGGAGCTATTCGACTGAATAGTAGCGGCTTCTGTCAAGGATACCATCATAACGACCGGGAGAGCGGTGTGCTGACCCCACGCCCCTCCTATCCGCATCCTCTACTGAGGGTGACACGGCGGTCGGATGGTCCCGGCAGGCCACTCGTGTCCTGAAAACGGAGTGCTTTTTTTCTTGTAGTTTAAAGCAGAATAAAACAAGAAAAATATTGGATATAACTCAATTTGCGATAGGCCTATTGGTTCGCTCGTACTTAAAACCTAAAGTCGAATCCCCATAGTAGGAAAATCGGGTAGTATGCTCTAAAGCAGTGGTGTCCGAACTACGGCCCGCTGGCCGAAACCGGCCCGCGTTAGCTGGCCGGACATCCCCGGTACCCGGCGCGCCAAATATTAGAGGTGGTGCCTATACTGCCAACAATTGAGTTTCGAGGCCTATGGCGACCAATACACCGCGACATTGGCTCTGCTACTCGCTACAAGACTGCATGACTAAACTTATTGTTGCGCCGCTTGAAATAACAATGCGTTGACATACTGTTCCTCTGTTACGTCTTGTAGTAATAGTGTTGCTAACAATGATTTTGAGATTTCGTTAGCTTTGCAGGACGCTTTCGTGAAGAATGTGCAGTGTCATACTTTTTTTGTCGGTGAAATTCGCCAGAATAAAATACGCCAGAATTTCGGTCAGGTACGTCCACCAATCAAAATTATGTAATTACATAAAAATCGTAGTTACATTACGGTGATCATGGAGTGCTAGGGTGCTTTAATCCCTCTTGGACCTTATGACTTCGTGGAGGAGTCAATGTGGCGCGCGGACTAAAAAGTTTGGAGACGCCTGCTCTAAAGGTCTGCCGCCAACCCTGACAGTAGTACCAACCTGAGCAGGCGGCTGCTCGAGGCAGTAAGAGTGTAAGTGGGTTTGCCGGCCAGACGGCGGCTGTGTGACGTCACGGCGGACTCGGATTAATACCTGCCCGGCGCTTTCGACACAGGCGGCTTCAGCTTCGCCGGTGGCTGGGGCTGTCTGTTGCAACCCGGCAGCTAACCAGCAGCGCGCTGGTTAGCTGGCTACCTTGCTGCGCTGCGCCACCTCGCTGGGACCCCGGAGCTCGATTTTGGCGGGTAATGGCGTTAACCTACTCCGGGCCGAGCTGGCTGACATCACGGCTGCCTTGCGTCACACTCAGATATTCGGCCTGACACAGAATCGAACCCTGGCCCTTCTCACCAGGCCTGCCGCAGTGGCCATGTGGTTCTAGGCCCTTCAGTCTGGAACCACGCGACCGCTACGGTCGCAGGTTCGAATCCTGCCTCGGGCATAGATGTGTGTAATGTCCTTAGGTTAGTTAGGTTTAATTAGTTCAAAGTTCTAGGGGACTTATGACCACAGATGTTAAGTCCCATAGTGCTCAGAGCCAAGCCTTCTCACCACTCTGAACAGCAGTCGTTTTTCTGATCTGGGTTAGTAACCGACAGATGTGAAAAGCACTCACAGTCCAGAATGAGATTTTCACCCTGCCGCGGAGTGTGCGCCGATATGAAACTTCCTGGCAGATTAAAACTGTGTGCCTGACCGAGAGTCGACCTCGGGACCTTTGCTTTCGCGGGCAAGTGCTCTACCAACTGAGCTACCCAAGCACGACTCACGCCCCGTCCTCACAGCTTTACTTCTGCCAGTACCTCGTCTCCTACATTCCAAACTTTACAGAAGCTCTCCTGCGAACCTTGCAGAACTAGCACTCCTGAAAGGAAGGATATTGCGGAGACATGGCTCAGCCACAGCCTAGGGGAGGTTTCCAGAATGAGATTTTCACTCTGCAGCGGAGTGTGCGCTGATATGAAATTCTGCTACAGACTTCTGTAAAGTTTGGAAGGTAGAAGACGAGGTACTGGCAGAAGTAAAGCTATGAGGACGGGGCGTGAGTCGTGCTTACGTAGCTCAGTTCATAGAGCACTTGCTTTCGAAAGGCAAAGGTCCCGAGTTCGTGTCTCGGTGCGGCACGCAGTTTTAATCTGCCAGGAAGTTTCAACGCTCACTTTTCTTTCCCTCCCTCTCCCGCCCCCCCCCCCCCCTCCCCGCTCTCTCTCATGGTGTGTGTGTGTGTGTGTGTGTGTGTGTGTGTGTGTGTGTGTGTGTGTGTGTGTGTGTGTGTGTGTGTGTGTGTCCGTGTGTGAGCGCACGCGCGCACTTCTCTCTGGTGAGTTAGAAAATATGAACGCTGCTTACGGGTACTGCAGCTGGAGTCAAGAACGATGGTGGTCCAGTTTACGCTTGTTCTGTGCATCTACGTGACGCATTCTCCAACAGCCAATTAGTGTTCAGTAGTGTTCCCAGCGATCTGCTTTGAATGTCGTAGCCAATGCGAGCATTAAACGCGATCATAGCGAATTTTTCCTCCATTTGTTGCGATTGTATACCGATTAGGTTCCTTCCAGATTACGCTGATACTATAGCTCCCTACTTAGCAGTCATATACAACCGCTCGCTCACCGATAGATCTGTACCTACAGATTGGAAAATTGCGCAGGTCGCACCAGTGTTCAAGAAGGGTAGTAGGAGTAATCCATTTAACTACAGACCTATATCATTGACGTCGGTTTGCTGTAGGGTTTTGGAGCATATACTGTATTCAAACATTATGAATCACCTCGAAGGGAACGATCTATTGACACGTAATCAGCATGGCTTCAGAAAACATCGCTCTTGTGCAACGCAGCTAGCTCTTTATTCGCACGAAGTAATGGCCGCTACCGACAGGGGATCTCCATTCCGTATTTCTAGATTTCCGGGAAGCTTTTGACACCGTTCCTCACAAGCGACTTCTAATCAAGCTGCGGAGCTATGGGGTATCGTCTCAGTTCTGCGACTGGATTCGTGATTTCCTGTCAGGAAGGTCGCAGTTCGTAGTAATAGACGGCAAATCATCGAGTAAAACTGAAGTGATATCAGGTGTTCCCCAGGGAAGCGTCCTGGGACCGCTACTGTTCCTGATCTATATAAATGACCTGGGTGACAATCTGAGCAGTTCTCTTAGACTGTTTACCGTCTAGTAAGGTCATCCGAAGACCAGTATCAGCTGCAAAGCGATTTAGAAAAGATTGCTGTATGGTGTGTCAGGTGGCAGTTGACGCTAAATAACGAAAAGTGTGAGATTATCCACATGAGTTCCAAAAGAAATCCGTTGGAATTCGATTACTCGATAAATAGTACAATTCTCAAGAATGTCAATTCAACTAAGTACCACGGTGTTAAAATTACGAACAACTTTAGTTGGAAGGACCACATAGATAATACTGTCGGGAAGGCGAGCCAAAGGTTGCGTTTCATTGGCAGGACACTTAGCAGATGCAACAAGTCCACTAAAGAGACAGCTTACACTACACTCGTTCGTCCTCTGTTAGAATATTGCTGCGCAGTGTGGGATCCTTACCAGGTGGGATTGACGGAGGACATCGAAAGGGTGCAAAAAAGGGCAGCTCGTTTTGTATTATCGCGTTATAGGGGAGAGAGTGTGGCAGATATGATACACGAGTTGGGATGGAAGTCATTACAGCATAGACGTTTTTAGTCGCGGCGAGACCTTTTTACGAAATTTCAGTCACCAACTTTCTCTTCCGAATGCGAAAATATTTTGTTGAGCCCAGCCTACATAGGTAGGAATGATCATCAAAATAAAATAAGAGAAATCAGAGCTCGAACAGAAAGGTTTAGGTGTTCGTTTTTCCCGCTCGCTGTTCGGGAGTGGAATAGTAGAGATAGTATGATTGTGGATCGATGAACCCTCTGCCAAGCACTTAAATGTGAATTGCAGAGTAGTCATGTAGATGTAGATGTAGATGTCACGACTGACGGTGGTGGTAACCAACAGATTCTCCACGAGGTGTGTGCGCAGTAGCAAACGGCGCCGCCGACGTCAGAGTGAACCCAATAAGCACTCAGTAGCACGCTATTGCTATAATGTATTGTGCTGAAATTGCGTTTAAGAGTGAGAACAAGGTCTTTTGCTACAGTGGGAATTTTTATTAGTAACTGCCTATTTAATACAGAGCTACGCCGTAATTATTAGTTTGTTGAGGGAATTTTAGAGTAAGTTTCAAAGCGAAAAATAATGGTTTGCCACGCCATTGCCAGCCATACTAACCACAGCAGACAAATCAGAAGTTAGAAATTTAGTTTCATACATTTCTTAAAGACAGTTACACGAAATGACAATGGATAAGTGGTTATAAACAAACCCATTCATTTTCAGCTGAAAATTCTCGTGTCCGTTCAATAAATTTTACTGAGTCCGATTATGAAAGGAATTTAAAAAAATCAGCTGTTGAATAGTCATTTGAAACGTAAAAACTGATGGTGTCCACCTCTAAATCTACCATTGTTCAGAGCCGATTTAGAGCGTGATACACTACTGGCCATTAAAATTGATACACAAAGAAGAAATGCAGATGGTAACGGGTATTCATTGGACAAATATGTTATACTAGAACTGACATGTGATTACATTTTCACACAATTTTTGTGCAGAGATCCTGAGAAATCAGTACCCATAACAACCACCTCTGGCCGTAATAACGGCCCTGATACGCCTGGACATTGAGTCAAACAGAGCTTGGATGGCGTGTACAGGTACAGCTGCCCATGCAGCTTCAACACGATACCACAGTTCATCAAGAGTAGTGACTGGCGTATTGTGACGAGCCAGTTGCTCGGCCACCATTGACCAGACGTTTTCAGTTGGTGAGAGATCTGGAGAATGTGCTGGCCAGGCAGCAGTTGAACATTTCCTGTATCCAGAAAGGCCCCTACAGAACCTGCAACATGCCGTCGTGCATTAACCTGCTGAAATGTAGGATTTCGAATGAATGGTACAGACACGGATCGTAACACATCTGAAGTGTAACGTCCATTGTTCATAGTACGCTCAATGTGAAGAAGAGGTGATCGAGACGTGTAACCAATGGCACGCCATACCATCACGTCAGGTGATATGAGAGTATAGCGATGACGAATACACACTTCCAATATGCGTTCACCGCGATGTCGCCAAACACGGATGTGAACATCATAATGCTGTAAACAGAACCTGGATTCATCTGAAAAAATTACGTTTTGTCATTCTCGCACCCAGGTTCATCGTTGAGTACATTATTGCGGCGCTCCTGCCTGTGCTGCAGCGTCAAGGGTAACCGCAGCCGTGGTCTCCGAGCTGATATTCCATGCTGCTGCAAACGTCGTCGAACTGTTCGTGCAGATGGTTGTTGTCTAGCAAACGTCGCCATCTGTTGACTCAGGGATCGAGATGTGGCTGCACGATCCGTTACAGCCATTGCGGATAAGATGCCTGTCATCTAGACTGCTAGTGATACGAGGCCGTTGGGATCCAGTATGGCGTTCCGTATTACCCTCCTGAAGCCACCGATCCCATACTCTGCTAAGTCATCGGATTCGACCACAGCGAGCAGCAATGTCGCGATACGATAAACAGCAATCGCGATAGGCTACAATCCGACCTTTATCGAAGTATGGTACGCATTTCTCCTCCTTACACGAGGCATCACAACAACGTTTCACCAGGCAACGCCCGTCAACTGCTGTTTTTGTATGAGAAATCGGTTGGAAACTTTCCTCATGTCAGCAAATTGTAGGTGTCGCCATCGGCGCCGGCCTTGTGTGAATGCCCTGAAAAGCTAATCATTTGCATGTCACAGCATCTTCTTCCTGTCGGTTAAATTTCTCGTCTGTAGCAAGTTATCTTCGTGGTGCAGCAATTTTAATGAGCAGTAGCGTAATTAGCCTGATAACGAGAGAAATATTCGGGCACAAAAACGAAGCTACGGCAAAGAAGCAGAAAATATTTTACGCCTAAATATATAACAAACCATTAAAGAAATTACTATTCGCCAAACATTAACCTTGAGAACAAAAACTGCTGTGAATGAGAGAATGCGTGCTTACGCCAACAACTAACTTACGAACATCTGTAAGTGGGGGGAGGGGGTGTAGATATGGTGTTTCCTAGAATTCAACCCAACTCTGATTTTGTGGGTGATGTGGGCATACCACAGTAGGAAGTTTCGACAGAATGCCTGATAAATATGATCTCAAGATTACGATGTTATAGTGGTTGCGTGAGAGGCAAGTAAACTGCAAGGCTGAACTGTTATCGAAAATAAAGTAAAAAACAAAGCAGCCGTAAGAGTGTACGTCGTGGATAAAGTCGCTGAGAACAGAGACCAAGAAATAAATGACTGTGATGGTAAACCTATTACGTTAATTGATTTTCAAACAGCTCAGCAAAACTGAACGTACTCAGTCATTTATCTCTTTACTTATTCTGATCATCACTAAACTGACATACATTTTTTTTAGCGCAATGCAATCAGACTTTCAATAATGCCTACAAAAGAATGGCCCTGACTAACAATAACCTATACCTTTCATGAATCACTTACCTCACAGAAACCATCGTTACTCGAACTACTGCAATACAGCGAGCGCCACTACTGCCAGCTAAATAAAAGATTCTAACTACTGATAGGCATAGTTAGCAAGTGAAAGATTCTGATAGAGAACAAACAATATATTTACCTTAATAGTGTTCGAAAGTCATTATATATAAGTTCATGACATCCAGTCATACAAATTTACATTATCTGACGGACACACGTCCAGATCGTCCGCTATCAAAACTCTGGCATCTCTCTCCCCACATTCACCACTGCTGGCGGCTCACCTCCAACTGCCCAACACTACACAAGCGAATATTCCAACAATGAGTCCAACCAGCCACAGACTGCACACAGTACAGTAACTGATCTTCATACAGAGCGCTACGTGGCGTTACCAACACAGAAACCTAAACAGCCTACTTACAGTAGTTCGTTTAACGCCCTACAACTGCGATCTAAATCAGACAGAATCGGCATGGCCAAAATAAAACACATTATCAGGGACAAAAATTAGTCTTGTTAATGCTGCTTTTCTTTCAGTTACCCCAAAGGACTGGCAAGGCTACTGCAGTGAAGTGCATTAGCTGGTGCGAAAATATTAGACACCAGGTGGAACAATGGAGACTGTCATCAATGAAGTTATTATCAGACCATGCTCTCAGGCGATGATGACAATGATGATCCTGAATGAAATACAAATGACAGTGATCGTAAGTGAATGTCATTTTGACATTTCTTTCGGTCACAGTGAAGTACACATTGTAGACTTTACTGCTGTTGTACGTTTCATAAACACAATATGAAAATAAATTCCCCAAATCAGTTTCTGACTTTAGATTCACAGTATAGTAAATTGTACATTCATCTACTTCCATTTTTCATTACATAAATAAGCTGTGTTGTATACATGGAAGAACCCTGGAGATACTAAAAGGTATCAGATAGATTATATAATGGTAAGACAGAGATTTAGGAACCAGGTTTTAAGTTGTAAGACATTTCCAGGGGCAGATGTGTACTCTGACTACAATCTATTGGTTATGACCTGTAGATTAAAACTGAAGAAACTGCAAAAATGTGGGAAATTAAGGAGATGGGACCTGGATAAACTAAAAGAACCAGAGGTTGTACAGAGTTTCAGGGAGAGCATAAGGGAACAATTGACAGGAATAGGGGAAAGAAATACAGTAGAAGAACAATGGGTAGCTTTGAGGGATGAAGTAGTGAAGGCAGCAGAGGATCACGTAGGTAAAAAGACGAGGGCTGCTAGAAATCCTTGGGTAACAGAAGAAATATTGAATTTATTTGATGAAAGGAGAAAATATAAAAATGCAGTAAATGAAGCAGGCAAAAAGGATAACAAACGTCTCAAAAATGAGATAGGCAGGAAGTGCAAAATGGCTAAGCAGGGATGGCTAGAGGACAAATGTAAGGATGTAGAAGCTTATCTCACTGGGGGTAAGATATATACTGCCAACAGGAAAATTAAAGAGACCTTTGGAGAGAAGAGAACCACGTTTATGAATAACAAGAGCTCAGATGGCAACCCAGTTCTATGCAAAGAAGGGAAAGCAGAAAGATAGAAGGAGTATATAGAAGGTTTATACAAGGGCGATGTACTTGAGGACAATATTATGGAAATGGAAGAGGATGTAGATGAAGACGAAATGGGAGATACGATACTGCGTGAAGAGTTTGACAGAGCACTGAAAGACCTGAGTCGAAACAAGGCCCCCGGAGTAGACAACATTCCATTAGAGCTACTGACGGCCTTGGGAGAGCCAGTCATGACAAAACTGTACCAGCTGGTGAGCAAGATGTATGAGACAAGCGAAATACCCTCAGACTTCAAGAATAATATAATAATTCTAATCCCAAAGAAAGCAGGTGTTGACATGTGTGAAAATTACCGAACTATCAGTTTAATAAGTTACAGCTGCAAAATACTAACGCGAATTCTTTACAGACGAGTGGAAAAACTGGTAGATGCGGACCTTGAGGAGGATCAGTTTGGATTCCGTAGAAACGTTGGAACACGTGAGGCAATACTGACCTTACGACTTATCTTAGAAGAAAGATTAAGAAAAGGCAAACCTACGTTTCAAGCATTTGTAGACATAGAGAAAGCTTTTGACAATGTTGACTGGAATACTCTTTTTCAAATTCTAAAGGTGGCAGGGGTAAAATACAGGGAGCGAAAGGCTATTTACAATTTGTACAGAAACCAGATGGCAGTCATAAGAGTCGGGGGGCATGAAAGGGAAGCAGTGGTTGGGAAAGGAGTGAGACAGGGTTATAGCCTCTCCCCGATGTTATTCAATCTGTATATTGAGCAAGCAGTAAAGGAAACAAAAGAAAAATTTGGAGTAGGTATTAAAATTCATGGAGAAGAAGTAAAAACTTTGAGGTTTGCCGATGACATTGTTATTGTGTCAGAGACGGCAAAGGACTTGGAAGAGCAGTTGAACGGAATGGACAGTGTCTTGAAAGGAGGATATAAGATGAGCATCAACAAAAGCAAAACGAGGATAATGGAATATAAAATTAAATCGGGTGATGCTGAGGGTATTAGACTGAATTAGATTGAATTAGATGAGACACTTGAAGTAGTAAAGGAGTTTAGCTATTTAGGAAGTAAAATAACTGATGATGGTCGAAGTAGAGAGGATATAAAATGTAGACTGGCAATGGCAAGGAAAGCGTTTCTGAAGAGGAGAAATTTGTTAACATCGAATATAGATTTATGTATCAGGAAGTCGTTTCTGAAAGTATTTGTTTGGAGTGTAGCCATGTATGGAAGTGAAACATGGACGATAACTAGTTTGGACAAGAAGAGAATAGAAGCTTTCGAAATGTGGTGCTACAGAAGAATACTGAAGATAAGGTGGATAGATCAAGTAACTAATGAGGAGGTATTGAATAGGATTGGGGAGAAGAGAAGTTTGTGGCACAACTTGACAAGAAGAAGGGATCGGTTGGTAGGACATGTTTTGAGGCATCAAGGGATCACAAATTTAGCATTGGAGGGCAGCGTGGAGGGTAAAAATCGTAGAGGGAGACCGAGAGATGAGTGCACTAAGCAGATTCAGAAGGACGTAGGTTGCAGTAGGTACTGGGAGATGAAGAAGCTTGCACAGGATAGAGTAGCATGGATTGCTGCATCAAACCAGTCTCAGGACTGAAGGCAACAACAACAACAACAACAACAACAAGAAATAAGCTGTAGGTAAAACATTCCAGCATGATAATATCAACAAATTAGGTGATTTCGGGTCCGACGGAAGTGTCACTTAAGCGGGTAATATTTCCACGAGTGCCGCCTGTGGTTTCGTGTTAAGCACAAAGCGCTGTAGTGGTGTCAGCATTGCTGCAAGGAGGCGACGCTGCCTTTCTCTCACCTCTCCTCTACCCTCAGCAGCCGTGATGCGGGTGAACGACCGTTCCCTACAGCCACCGCGTGGAGCGTCAACTTATCGTGGACAAACAGCACGTTGCCTATCCTATAAAGCGTTATCAGGACTTGGGTGTAATGTATTTGATAAGGACACGCACTTTCACCAGGGTGAGAGCTATCAACAAGGTAAAAACAGCCAAAGGTAGTAAGCGGACTGAGAGAGAACAAAGAGAGAGATTAATGGAGTTAAAGAGTTTAAAATTACATTATAAGGGGTTTCTCCGTACTACTGGTCTATGAGACCTAAAACTGGGTCTCATCTCCCAGAAAGAGAGCAGTGCTTTTCGAGATGGTGAAAGAGATTGGCATCCATTGGAGGCTTTGCACTAGCATTTCACCCACTTAGACAATTTTTAAGTGACGAAGTTTAATAATAGTAACAGTAAATACACTGAAGTTTGGAAAACCTCGATTACATTCATACCAGCGTTTGCGTTAAACACATGTGCCAGTAAGCTCCAACGCAGTGCGGCGTGAGAGAGGGTTCATGGTGACGTCACAGCCCGCCTGCGCGTGATTTCTGTAGGACGAGCTTGTAGTAACAGCGACGTTGCACTGGTCCCATGTGTATCTAACGACATCGTCCATTACATCGTGATTTGTAACGTTCCCATAAGGTGAGGTGCAACAGCTGTAAAGTATTTTATAAAATGCATTTTAACCATCAACTGTTTGTCCCTTTAGTCATCTACTGTTTTCGGTTATTAACCATCATCTGGGACGTAGGGTGCACCAGATTACTTCAAAGTATCCCACATTCCTTTGAAGCTGAACAACGTCGGAATTGTTGTTGGGCGGCCGGGGTTGTCGAGCGGTTCTAGGCGCTACAGTCTGGTTCCCGCGCGACCGCTACTGTCGCAGGTTCGAATCCTGCTTCGGGGATGGGTGCGTGTGATGTCCTTAGGTTAGTTAGGTTTAAGTAGTTCTAAGTTCTAGGGGACTGGTGACCTCAGAAGTTAAGTCCCATAGTGCTCAGAGCCATTTGAAACACACACTACATACAAACACTTTTCAGGAAAGACTACCTGACACTTATATCTATCTGAATAATTTCTTATATCTCATCATGATTTCTTCAATTTCTTCGTTATCTGCAGAGCTAGTTGGCATATGAATTTGTACTACTGTAGTAGGCGTGGGCTTCGTGTCTTTCTTGGCCACAATAAGGCGTTCACTATTCTGTTTGTAGTAGCTTACCCGAGCTCCTATTTTTTTTTTATTCATTATTAAACCTACTGCTGCATTACCCCTATTTGATTTTGTATTTATAACCCTGTATTCACCTGACCAGAAGTCTTGTTCCTCCTGCCACCGAACTTCGCTAATTCACACTATATCTAACTTTAACCTACCCATTTTCCTTTTTAAATTTTCTAGCCTACCTGCCCAGTTAAGAGATCTGACATTCCACGCTTAGATCCGTAGAACGCCAGTTTTCTTTCTCCTGATAACGACGTCCTCGCCAGGAGATCCGAATGGGAGACTATTTTACCTCCGGAATATTTTACCCAAGAGGACAGTAAAGCAGCATGCCCTCGGAAATAATTACGGCTGTAGTTTTCCCTTGCTTTCCGCCGTTCGCAGTACCAGCACAGCAAGACCGTCTTGTTTAGTGTCACAAGGCCAGATCAATCAATCATCCAGACTGTTGCCCCTGCAACTACTGAAAAGGCTGCTGCCACTCTTCAGGAACCACACGTTTGTCTGGCATCTCAACGGATACCCCTCCGCTGTGGTTGCACCTACAGTACGGTTGTCTGTATCGCTGAGGCACGCAAGCCTCCCCACCAACGGCAAGGGCTATGGTTCATGGGGGGATTATAATAATGACAAACGGTTTCTGTTCTGCGAAAGTCCACGGCAAAGGCGGCCACGACTGCTACCAATATTATACGTGATATGGTTCTTGGGTCTGTAGATATAAGTGACAAACGATAGGACGCCCAATCTACCACTAGCCTTGTTATTATTGTCATTATTAGTGTCATCATCACTACTATTACTATTAACATTAGTGACAGGAGTAGTAGAAGAGGTACTGCCAGTGTTAAGTTCACAAGCTCATAAAATTATTTCAGCGCATTCTCCCCTTGTTGTTTTTGTTGTTGTTGTTGTTGTGGTCTTCAGTCCTGAGACTGGTTTGATGCAGCTCTCCATGCTACTTTATCCTGTGCAAGCTTCTTCATCTCGCAGTACCTACTGCAGCCTACATCCTTCTGAATCTGCTTAGTGTACATACCTCTTGGTCTCCCTCTACGATTTTTACCCTCCATGCTGCCCTCCAGTACTAAATTGGTGATCCCTTGATGCCTCAGAACATGTCCTACCAACCGATCCCTTCTTCTAGTCAAGTTGTGCCACAAGATCCTCTTCTCCCAAAATCTATTCAATACCTCCTCATTAGTTATGTGATCCACCCACCTAATCTTCAGCATTCTTTTGTAGCACCACATTTCGAAAGCTTCTATTCTCTTCTTGTCCAAACTATTTATCGTCCATGTTTCCCTTCCACACATGGCTATGCTCCATACAAATACTTTCAGAAACAACTTCCTGACACTTAAATCTACACTCGATGTATACAAATTTCTCTTCTTCAGAAACGCTTTCCTTGCCATTGCCAGTCTACATTTTATATCCTCTCTACTTCGATCAACATCAGTTATTTTGCTCCCGAAATAGCAAAACTCCTTTCCTACTTTAAGTGTCTCATTTCCTAATCTAATTCCCCAGCATCACGCGACTTAATTCGACTACATTCCATTATCCTCGTTTTGCTTTTGTTGATGTTCATCATATATCTTCCTTTCAAGACAATGTCCATTCCGTTCAACTGCTCTTCCAAGTCCTTTGCTGTCTCTAACAGAATTACAATGTCATCGGGGAACCTCAAAGTTTTTATTTCTTCTCCATGGATTTTAATACCTACTCCGAATTTTTCTTTTGTTTCCTTCACTGCTTTCTCAATATACAGATTGAATAACATCGGGGATAGGCTACAACCCTGTCTCACTCCCTTCCCGACCACTGCTTCCGTTTCATGCCCCTCGACTGTTATAACTGCCATCTGGTTTCTGTACAAATTGTAAATAGCCTTTCGCTTCCTTTATTTTACCCCTGCCACTAAAAAACATGTATTTTGTGATTTGGTTTACATTTTTTCTGCATAAGTCTCTGTGAAGCAGAAGGTTCACATTTTTTTTAGGTTATGATGTAACTTTATCCACTCTATTCTTTCCTCAACCTTTTTGCAATATAAGTAATTTTTTGTAATAGAGTTGGTATCTTCTGCACGCTAAACTTACGTGTTTTATCATACTATTACATGAATGTATTACAGATAATTCTATATTTAATGATTGCATTTATTACTGGTCTGCTATAAGAGATTGTCATATTGATTTAATGTAAAATTACGTTGCTTAATACCGGGAAGGCGCAGTGTTTACGCAAATTGTATAGAACCCACTGCACATCAATTTTTCCTTACAGCTTAAGATTCCGCAGTGTTAAGCGGAAGTTACTTTTTTAGTGACATTGTTTTAGCTCATATTTGTTCTTTTTCCTCTCGTATTTGTAACAGTTGTCCTTTGTAAATGGAGCACTTAACTGCTGCACTCTGAATTATACGTACAGTATTACTCTGTCAGCAAATGTATTAGAGATTTTATACCTAATGTATACATGTAAATTTATTGCATTATTAGTAGCCTTGTAGAAGAAATATTTATTCTTACTTTAAGGTAAACTGCTATTAATGATCACAAGCAACTAGTAGCTCTTACGCGCATGTATTCAGCGCTCTCTAAATCTAGATTTTTCGTCATCGCTTGAGCCTCTACCTTTGAATATTTGGACTTTGTCTCTGGCATGGTGAATACTTACGTTATGCAAATATTTTATTCTTTAGACCAATATTAGAATCTTACATAGACATTTGTGCAGTTATTGTGACGTTCGCTGAGTCTAATCTGGCTGTAGTCTTAAGCCATGGCATGTGATGTTTCTGGTTTCACATTTTTTATATCAATTTCATATATATCAAGAGCCGCTCGGCTTCAGCTTATATAACTTACCACCATCTGATATAACAATTGAGTACGCTTACCTCACAAATATTCTTCGATCATTAATATTTTATAATGTATGGGTAGATCACATAACTAATGAGGAAGTATTGAATAGGATTGGAGAGAAGAGGAGCATGTGGCACAACTTGACTAGAAGAAGGGATCGGTTGGTAGGACATGTTCTGAGGCATCAAGGTATCACCAATTTAGTATTGGAGCGAAGCGTAGAGGGTAAAAATAGTAGAGGGAGACCAAGAAATGAATACACCAAAGAAGATTCAGAAGGATGTAGGCTGCAGTACGTACTGGGAGATGAAGAAGCTTGTACAGGTTGGAGTAGCATGGAGAGCTGTATCAAACCAGTCTCAGGACTGAAGACCACAACAATAACATTATGTATGTGAAAATAGTTTGTAAACGTTTATATACAGCTGTAGGGCCCATTCTTTCTGAAGAAGATTTTCTCTGCCCGGGGAAGTGAAATGGCTCTGAGCACTATGGGACTTAACATCTATGGTCATCAGTCCCCTAGAACTTAGAACTCCTTAAACTTAACTAACCTACGGAGATCACACAACACCCAGTCATCCCGACGCAGAGAAAATCCCTGACCCAGCCGGGAATCGAACCCGGGAACCCGGGCGCGGGTAGCGAGAACGCTACCGCACGACCACGAGCTGCGGACCCAGGGGAGTGAGTGTGTAAGTAAGCTGTTTAGGTTTTTTTATTGGTAACGCCACGTAGCGCTCTGTATGAAAATCACTGGCTGTGCTGTGTGCAGTCTGTGGCTGGTTGGCATTGTTGTAATACACGCCATTGTAGTGTTGGGCAGTTGGCTGTTAACAGAGCGTAGCGTTGCGCAGTTGGAGGTGAGCCGCCAGCAGTGGGGGATGTGGGGAGAGAGATGGCGGACTTTTGAAATTTGTAAGAATGGATGTCACTTTTGAACACTATTGAGGTAAATACATTGTTTGTTCTCTATTAATATCTTTCATTTGCTAACTACGCCTATCAGTAGTTAGTGCCTTCAGTGGTTTGAATCTTCTATTTAGCTGGCAGTAGTGGCGCTCGCTGTATTGCAGTAGTTCGAGTAACAAAGATTTTTGTGAGGTAAGTGATTTGTAAAGGTATATATTAATGTCAGTCAGGGCCATTCTTTTGTAGGTATTACTGGAAGTCAGATGGCGTTGCGCTAAAAATATTGTGTGTCAGTGTAAGCACAGACATGTATAATTGTTGAAAGGTGACGTTTCAAGTGTTTGTGTTGTCCTCCTCATTTAATCATAATTATTCGTGGCAGTGGCTAGATTGCACTGTGTACAAATTGAACTGTGTAAAAATTGGGACTTTTTATGGGCGATGATAGCTGCGAAGTTGGGCCTCCCACAAACCAAACATGATCATCATCATCTTCTGAAGAAGATACTTTTATGAATATCGAAACCTAGGTTAAGGGCTTTGTTTTGCAAATGGTTGGCTCATTTTTTTCAACCTCCTCTAAAAGATAACTGTATATTAACAAAGCCAAAACACAGTCATAGTGTCGTTGGATGAATACCCACACAACTACATCCAGAAGAAATGTCTTTACTATCAAGTTGTCTGTGAGGTGCCTGTGCGACGTGAAGGCCTGGCAAGATAGTAGGTCCGTGCTGCCGGTGTCTGGCGGCTGACGTCCTGGTGGTGAAGACCAGGACCAACTGGGTCGGACCTGCTGGCGTTGAACGATGAGACGAATCTGATGGTACTGCCGACTGGTAGCACTCGGTCTGATCTGCTGCTGCGGCCTCTCGTAACTGCTGGTACTGTCGGAGGGTGTAACTGACTTATTAGCACGGTTCGGCGATGGCCTAAACAGTAGGCAGCGGATGCATATCCGCGCGGCGCTGCTGGAGCACGTGACCTGGCGTAGCAAAATACGAGGTGCATTCAAGTTCTAAGGCTTCCGATTTCTTTTCTCCGGACTGGAAAGAGATAGAAACATGTGCATTTTTTTAAAATGAGGCAGCGTTCATTGTCAATACGTCCCAGAGACGGCAGCACCGTATGGTAGATGGAATTTTACCGCCAGCGGCGAGAATGAGAAATGTTTTAAATACTTAAAATGGCGACGTTTTCCTCACTTGAACAGTGTGCAATCATTTGTTTTGTGAATTTGCGTGGTGTGAAACCAATTGAAATTCATCGACAGTTGAAGGAGACATGTGGTGATGGAGCTATGGATGTGTCGAAAGTGCGTTCGTGGGTGCGACAGTTTAATGAAGGCAGAACATCGTGTGGCAACAAACCGAAACAACCTCGGGCTCGCACAAGCCGGTCTGACGACATGATCGAGAAAGTAGAGAGAATTGTTTTGGGGGATCGCCGAATGACTGTTGAACAGATCGCCTCCAGAGTTGGCATTTCTGTGGGTGCTGTGCACACAGTCCTGCATGACGACCTGAAAATGCGGAAAGTGTCATCCAGGTGGGTGCCACGAATGCTGACGGACGACCACACGGCTGCCCGTGTGGCATGTTGCCAAGCAATGTTGACGCGCAACGACAGCACGAATGGGACTTTCTTTACGCCGGTTGTGACAATGGATGAGACGTGGATGCCATTTTTCAATCCAGGAACAAAGCGCCAGTCAGCTCAATGGAAGCACACAGATTCACCGCCACCAAAAAAACATTCGGGTAGCCGCCAGAGCTGAAAAAAATGATGGTGTCCATGTTCTGGGACAGCGAGGGCGCGATCCTTACCCATTGCGTTCCAAAGGGCACTACGGTAGCAGGTGCATTCTACGAAAATGTTTTGAAGAACAAATTCCTTCCTGCACTGCAACAAAAACGTCCGGGAAGGGCTGCGCGTGTGCTGTTTCACCAAGACAACGCACCGGCACATCCAGCTAACGTTACGAAACAGTTTCTTCGTGATAACAACTTTGAAGTGATTCCTCATGCTCCCTACTCACCTGACCTGGCTGCTTGTGACTTTTGGCTTTTTCCAACGATGAAAGACACTCTCCGTGGCCGCACATTCGCCAGCCGTGCTGCTATTGCCTCAGAGATTTTCCAGTGCTCAAAACAGACTGCTAAAGAAGCCTTCGCCGCTGCCATGGAATCACGGCGTCAGCGTTGTGGAAAATGTGTACGTCTACAGGACGATTACGTCGAGAAGTAACGCCAGTTTCATCGATTTCGGGTGAGTAGTTAATTACAAAAAAAATCGGAGGCCTTAGAACTTGAATGCACCTCGTAGTGCCCTGAGGACAGCGCTCGCTGATGCGACAGTCACGTTGCCTGTCGGCGAGATTGGCGCCCCCGGATTCTGTGGAGGAGGTGTGGTAAACAGCCCAGGCCTTAAGAGGAAAATACGAAGGGCGTTTGAAAAGTCCGTGCAAAGTCCGATAGGTGCGGATGCGGTTCATGCCCTCGCAGAGAATGGGTAATTTCCTGTTCCACTGCCTTCCTTTCCCTGTTCGCAGCTCTCTCTTCGAACAGGTGGTGGTGCTATTCCTTCGAGGTGGTAAAGCCATTCGACTGGAGTGGGTTTCAAGCAACCTGTTATAATTCTACAGGTTCGCTGAGAGCTACACACACCTGTTTGGCATGAGTTGAGTTATACCAAACAGGACAGGCACATTCTGCAGCAGAATATCACAGTGCCACTGCAGATGTTCGTATTGTTACAGGTTGACGGTCCCACTGTGATCCCGCCTGTTTCCGTAGGAGATTGTTCCTGGTGGAAGTTTTCGACTTGCATTTCGTGCAGTGCTTTTTGAAAGCGAGACATCTGTCAGGTGTCACTCCCAGGTATTTTGGAGTCTCGTACTGTTCCAGTTCGGCCCCTGACCATACTGTTTTCAACTTGCGAGTGACTTCCGTGTTTCTCAAATGAAAAGCACACAACTGGGTCTTTGAAGGGTTTGGTTTAAGCTAGTTGTGTTGTGGTATCTGGATAGATCTTCAAGGGCATTCGTGAGCTTGTTCTCCACCGATTCAAAATCTCTGCTCTGGGTGGCAAGAGCGAGGTCGTCAGCATATAAGACACTCCTGCTGTTTGGGGCTATTGGTTGATCATTCGTGTATATATTAAACAAAATTGGAGCCAAAACACTTCTTTGCGGGAGGCCATTCTTCTGTAGCCTCCATCGACTACGCTGTCCTTGAACGTCGACGAATAAACTTCAGTTCTGCAGAAGGGAGGCGATGAGTCTGGTTGGACCCAAATCTTTGGTCAGATTGTGGACCTTGTAGTAGTTGGTGAATGATAGTATCATACGCTGCTGATAAGTCGACAAATGCCACTGCTGTTATCTTCCGAGCTTGAAAGCAATCTTCTGTAAACTGTGTGAGATTTAGCAATTGCCCAGTACGCTTATCAAGACAGTGAAATTCGCAGTGAAAGAACAGTATGTAGCGAAAACTTTCGCGATTACACACTCCACGCTGTCGACAAGCATGAAGCAGGAAAGATGAGATTGCTGAAACTCCACAGTAAAGGCGGATGAAGAGGTTCAAAATGCCTCTGATCACTATGGGACTTAACAGCTGAAGTCATCAGTCCCCTAGAACTTAGAACTACTTAAACCTAATTAACCTAAGGACACCACACACATTCATGTCCGAGGCAGGATTCGAACGTGCGACCGTAGCGGTCGCTCGGTTCCAGACTGAAGCGCCTAGAACCGCTCGGCCACACTGGCCATCACGGATGAAGAGGTTGCCGCGTCTTGAGAAATGGCTAACTCAGTCACAGGACGAAACCCAGCCATCGGAGGTTATGTACGTAAAACACCCCTAATTCATTCGGTAAAAAAGAAGCTTTCTAGAGCCAAGCTCGTACAAAAATTTCTTTCCTTTCAACAACTCATTTCGACCGACTTTGCTGAAATTCATATCTGCAACATATTGCACATAAATGGAACATACCTCATGTCATGACTTAGTAATAATTCAGAAATTTTTTGTTTGACATTACATGCAACGGAAAAGGAAACTGTGCATCGACATACTTACAAAAGGCTTTTGTCTCGAGTTCTTCGGCCTACGTTCATCTAATGATTTTACTGACGTTTCGCCAGCCACTCGTGCTTAGTAATAATTCAGAAAAATTTTTGTTTGACATTACATGCAACGGAAAAGGAAACTGTGCATCGACATACTTACAAAAGGCTTTTGTCTCGAGTTCTTCGGCCTACGTTCATCTAATGATTTTACTGACGTTTCGCCAGCCACTCGTGCTGGCTAAACGTCAGTAAAATCATTAGATGCACGTCGGCCGAAGAACCCGAGACAGAAGCCAATAGGCATTTGTCAACAAGTGGCTACGAAAGCCTTAACAATTTTATACTTCTAAACGTTTTGCTATAAAACTTGTTCACTGAGTGTTGAAACCTACCGCCAAGTTCCCCTGTTAGAGGTAAAATGTAGCAACTTGTACAGAAGTTCGTCAGGAATAAAACATGCACTGTCAAGGAGCGCCTCGTGTACATGGTCATGCCCGCATATGTAACGCTCATATATGATTGCCACATCATAAAAATCACAATATACAATGAAATGCACAGTAGCACACCTGTTAGCTTCACGTATTCCATTTCATTCCATTCCAACGGTCCTTTCCAATGAAGTATGTGAAGCTGAAAGATATGCTACTGTGAATTTTATTGTATATTGTGATTTTTAGGTCGCACATAATCATGTGTAATGACTATATATACCGACTTGGCCATGTACGCGAGGTGCTGTTTGGTTGTGAATGTTTTACTCCTCACAAAGTTTTGCAGAAGTTGTACATTTCATCCGCTAACACAATTTGGCAGGACGTTTCAATTCACAATGAACACATTTTCTAACAAAACTTCTGAAGGTATATGTAAATGAATATTTTTCTTTTCCGTTTCTTGTAATGTCAATCAATCAAAAAAAAAACTTTTACGTTGTAATTCATGTTATGAGCTATACTCCATGTATGAGCACTACGTTACAGACCTGACGATGAGAGAAAAGTCTGTCGAAACCGTTGTTGAAAATAAATATTTATGCGTTCTTCGCTCTAGAATTTTTTTCTGAGTAAAACTCCCTCTCATTTCTCAACATGAGAAAATTCAGTCCAATTCATTCGCTGTTTTTCTGGGAACTGGAAGGTTCTCCGGTAGTGAGATTGTTGCAATAGCTGTAAAAAAAATCGTTTTTAAGAAGATTTGTGGAGGACATGGGAGCATTGGTGATACAATTTGTTGATCACGGAAAAATCAGTGTTTTGTTATGTATTCTCCGAAATTCGTGGGTGCCTTTAGCTTGAAATATTAAAATAAAAATAATGAAAACGGTAAAAACTATAAACTTTATTTTTTATTTAAAGTTGTTAGTGTCTCCTTTCATTCGTAGAGAAGTGCGTATGGTATTAAAACTACTGTGCTACCTTTTTTATTTATTACTGTGCTACCTTTTTTATTTATGTTTATTTCAGCTTTTTTCTGATTTCACTTTGATCCATCTAACTCGTGTTAAATCTATCTCTCAATCAGTTATTCGAATTTTTATACTGGCCCTTCGAATTCTAAATTATCGAGACTCGATCGTAGTTACAACCGAGGTTATTTTTTTACTTTCCTCTGACTTTACTGCAATCGAACCCTTTTCTCTACCACTCACGAAATTTCGTTTTACTCCCCCTCAGCCTCTCCTTACAGCACCCGCCAGGGTTAACGTTACAAGTTCAGCGCGTTTAGACGCCTGTGTACAAGAGTCGAGAAACGGACGCTTGCAGCGTCGCTTGGAAAGTGAACAGGGGTCGCTGGGTACATGGAAAGTTCCGGACAACGAAGCCCGCACTCGCCGGTATTCCGTTCCGCTCGGAATGCCGTGAAGCGAGATTAGAATAGAACACAGGCCCGTACGTGGCGGCCCAGTCTGACGTCACGGCAAGCACGGAACAAACGTAGCGGCGTCTCTGGCTAACTGCATGCGGGGCAACGGTGTGGAAAACACGCCTGGTGTAACCTCGCCTCGAGACAGCACCAGAGGACGCCGTGGTTGTAGCGTTCGGTCCGGAGACTGGTTCGATACAGCTCTCCCGTCCTATGCTAGCCCCTTCATCTCAGAATATTCTTTCGCACAGTCCCACCGACTGGAAAAAAAGCACAGGAGACTCCTGTGTATGGAAAGGTTAAGAGATCGGAACAGCAAATTTCCAGATCAGTATCCCTAAAACCATTTTGCTGCGGAATACTTGAACATATTCTCAATTCGAATACACTAAAATTTCTTGAGACTGAGAAGCTTATGTCCACGAATCAGCATTAATTTAGAAAGCATCGCCCCTGCGATAATCAGCTTGCCCTTTTCTCAGTTGATATACTGCGAATTGTGGATGAAGTGCAACAAGCAGATTCCATAATTCTACACCACTGGCCATTAAAATTGCTACATCAAGAAGAAATGCAGAAGATAAACGGGTATTCATTGGACAAATATATTATACCAGAGCAGACATGTGATTACATTTTGACGCAATTTGGGTGCATAGATCCTGAGAAATCAGTACCCAGAACAACCACCTCTGGCCATAATAACGGCCTTGATACGTCTGGGCATTGAAACAAACAGAGCTTCGATGGCGTGTACAGGTACAGCTGCCCATGCAGCTTCAACAGGATACCACAGTTCAAGAGAAGTGACTGGCGTATTGTGACGAGCCAGTTGCTCGGCCACCATTGACCAGACGTTTTCAGTTGATGAGAGGTCTGGAGAATGTGCTGGCCAGGGCAGCAGTCGAACATTTTCTGTATCAAGAAAGGCCCCTACAGGACCTGCAACATGCCGTCGTCCATTAACCTTCTGAAATTTAGGATTTCGCAGGGATCGAATGAAGGGTAGAGCCACGGGTCGTAACACATCTGAAATGTAACGTGCACTGATCAAAGTGCCCTCAATGCGAACGTGATCGAGACGCGTAACCAATGGCACGCCATACCATTACGTCCGGTGATATGCGAGTATAGCGATGACGATTTCACGCTTCCAATATACGTTCACCGCGATGTCGCCAAACACGGATGCGACCATCATGAGTCTGTAAACGGAACCTGGATTCATCCCAAAAAATGATCCAGGTTCGTCGTTGAGTTCACCACCGCAGGCGCTCCTGTCTGTGATGCGGCGTCAAGGGTAACCCCAGCCATGGTCTCCGAGCTGATAGTCCCTGCTGCTGCGAACGTCGTCGAACTGTTCGTGCAGATGGTTGTTGTCTTGCAAACGTCCCCATCTGTTGACTCAGGGATCGAGACGTGGCTGCACGATCCGTTACAGCCATGCGGATAAGATGCCTGTCATCTCGACTGCTAGTGATATGAGGCCGTTGAGATCCAGCACGGCGTTCCGCATTACCTTCCTGAACCCACCGATTCCATATTCTGCTAACAGTCATTGGATCTCGACCAACGCCAACAGCAATGTCGCGATACGATAAACAGCAATCGAAATAGGCTACAATCCGACCTTTATCAAAGTCGGAAACGTGATGGTACGCATTTCTCCTCCTTACACGAGGCATCACAACAACGTTTCACCAGGCAACGCCGGTCAACTGCTGTTTATGTATGAGTAATCGGTGGAAACTCTGCTCATGTCAGCACGTTGTAGCTGTCGTCACTGACACCTGCCTTGCATGAATGCTCTGAAAAGCTAATCATTTGCATATCACAGCATCTTCTTTTTGTCGGTTCAATTTCGTGTCTGTAGCACGTCATCTTCGTGGTGTAGCATTTTTAAGGGCCAGTAGTGTAGATTGCAGGCTGTTAACAAAGGTACGAGCGTATCCAACAGGTTCACAGATATGTGAATGCCTCGAAGACTTCTTAGCTAATAGAATCCAGTATGTTCTCTTCGAATGCGAATGTTCATCAGAGACAGGGGTGTCGTCAGGAGTGCCTTAGGGAAGTGTGACAGGACCGCTGTTATTCCCTGTATACATAAACGATTTGGCGGTCAGGGTGGCCAGAAATCTGCGATTGTTTGCTCATGATGCTGTGCTGTATAGTCTGGTGTTCAATTTGGAATGACTGTAGACAGATACAAGACGACTGACACAACATATCTAGTTAGTTTGCTGAATGGTTCAAAATGGCTCTGAGCACTATGCGACTTAACTGATGAGGTCATCAGTCCCCTAGAACTTAGAGCTCCTTAAACCTAACTAACCTAAGGACATCACACAACACCCAGTCACCACGAGGCAGAGAAGTGCTGAATGGCAGAGAGCTCTAAATGTAGGAAAATGTAAGTTAATGCGGATAAGTAGGAAGAACAAACGTGGTAATGTATG
The DNA here is from genome assembly GCF_023897955.1 of Schistocerca gregaria. NCBI lineage: Eukaryota > Metazoa > Arthropoda > Insecta > Orthoptera > Acrididae > Schistocerca > Schistocerca gregaria. The sequence continues at coordinate 191,515,454 of NC_064928.1, forward strand.
AAGATAGTAACTGTTCTCGAAAGAACAGATACCATTGATGATCGTGCGGCTTCTCTAGAATAAATGATAATTAACTGAAACCCTCAGCTGCCGACATGTGTTGTTGATATACCTCAGTGGGGACAGCTGGAAGTGTGTGCCCCGACCGGGACTCGAACCCGGGATCTCCTGCTTACATGGCAGACGCTCTATCCATCTGAGCCACCGAGGACACAGATGAAGAACACGACTGCAGGGACTTATCCCATGCACGCATCCCGTGAGACCCACATTTCTAACTGTCCCGGTCGGGGCACACATTTTCAGCTGTCCCCACTGAGGTATATCAACAACACCTGTCGGCAGCTGAGGATTTCAATTTCATTTAAACGTGTAATGTTAGGATACAGCATTACTAATGTCTCGCTTGAGACAAGCAATTCGTTTAAATACCTGGGCATAACGTTGCAAAGCGATATGAGAGGAACGAACATGAGAGAACTGTGGTAGGGAGGGCGAATGGTTGACTTTGGTTTACGGGGAGAATTTTAGGAAAGAGTGGTTCACTTGTAAAGGAGACAGATTATAGGGCGCCGGTGCGACCTATTCTTGAGTACTGCTCGAGTGTTTGGGATCCGCATCAGGTCGGACTGAAGGAAGACATCGAAGCAACTCAAAATCGGGCTGCTGTATTTGTTACCGGTAGGTTCGAACAAAACGTAAGTGCTACGGAGATGCTTCGAGAAATCGAATGTGAATTCCTGGAGTGAAAGCGATGTTTTCAGAAAATTTAGAGAAATGGCATCTGAAGCTGACCACCGGACGATTCTACTGTCGTCAACATACATTACGCTTAAGGACCACGAAGATAAGATTCGGGGAATCGGGACTCCTACGGATGCATACGAACAGTCGTTTTTCCGTCCCTCTGCTTAGAAGTGGAACAGGGAAGGAAATTACTAGTAGTGGTACAGGGTACCCTCCGCCACGTACCGTAGGGTAGCTTGCGGAGTATCGAAATAGGTGTACGGCGACTTATATCCATCTGAACCTGCTTACTGTATTCATGCCATTGTCTCCCACATACCATTCCACTCTTTCGCCTGTTACCATATTGACAATGCCTTCGTGTCTGAGGATGTGTCCCATCAACCGATCTCGTCTTTTAGTCCACTTGCGCCACAAATTTCTTTCTCCCCAGTGGTATTCAGTACTTCCTCTCCAGTTATTCGACTTAACCACCTAATCTTGAGCATTCTTTTGTAGCGCCATTCTTGAAAAGCTTCTACTGGGATTGGACAATATATGGAGGAGCGATGGGGATCACGAATGAATGTGGATTCATCAGTAAACCGTTAGGCAGGGTGCTCAAATTACGTTCCCTTAGTACGTTCGGACCTGTATAAACCCTGAAGGGTTACGGAAGAGGCTCAAAATTGGTGTTATATCCTTGTATTTACTGTCCACCTGCAGGAACGCTAAAATTAAATTGTTATAACATGCTACAGTCAGTATTCGATATAGACATTAACACTTCAAAAACAGAAATGCAAGAAACAGGGAGATACAAAATTTCGTTCCCCATAAAAATTTTTACAAGTAAAATTAATTTAAAAGCATTTTTCCATTCTAACGCTTACAAACACTTTCACTATTATGAATGACGTGAAGTCCATGAATGAACGATGTCTTCAAGGTCTTTCAGTCTTCTAAACATGTGGTACGTACGAATTTGTATGCATGTGTAGATGACTAGCATGTTTAGTGATATCAAGTCAAGCATTTCGTGCAACGAATCCATTTCTCTCTACTTGCGCTTGTCTCTTCTGACAAAAATCAAATAATCTCTACAAATAGCAAATAAAATCAAAATTCGGTAACAGTACCGAACTTCTTAAAAAAATGCTTCAAATGGCTCTGAGCACTATGGGACTCAACATCTGAGGTCATCAGTCCCCTAGAACTTAGAACTACTTAAACCTAACTAACCTAAGGACATTACACACATCCATGCCCGAGGCAGGATTCGAACCTGCTACCGCAGCACCAGCACGGTTCGGGACTGAAGAGCCTAGAACCGCTCGGTCAAAGCGGCCGTAGAGCTGCTTCCCCAAGACGAAAGGAACAGCGAGCGGGCACGCAATACAGAGCTTCCCAGGTTTATTACAATGGCCGCCTTAGTAACACACGCCAAACACTTGAGTATATTACATCCGAGACACGGCACAACACACGATTGTTATGAGCCAAATATTTGAACACAAATAAATCCTCATCTCAGAAAAAGATGGACGCTAATTTGATAACTGCACTTGTCACCTAAGCATAAAAAATGAATTTCTTCTTACATTGAAGCTAAAAGTGCTATACATATGACAGTGTCTCAACAAGATAATCGCAAACGTCAACCTTCATTTCCTTCTCCAAGGAGTTCAGCGCACTATAAATGGTAAGTGCACGTATTGACAACCATTTTCTTGTATGTACAACACCAATACGCGCAGAAATTCTGTGTGTGCTTGTCGAAGAACTACCGTCTACCAACTCAAGACTGACGCGCGGGATTAGCCATGCGGTCTCAGGCGCTGCAGTCATGGAATGTGGGTCTGGTCCCGGCGGAGGTTCGAGTCCTCCCTCGGGCATGTGTGTGTGTGTGTGTGTGTGTGTGTGTGTGTGTGTGTGTGTGTTTGTCCTAATTTAGGTCAAGTAGTGTGTAAGCTTAGGGATTGATGACCTTAGCAATTAAGTCCCACAAGATTTCACACACCAACTCAAGACTACCTTTTACTTCACCCACGCTCTGTTCATTTGGACTGTCGGATTCAACACGACTGCTCGTGCATCTGCTCCTTCAGATGAGACATGAACGGTGTGCACTGAACTAGCCTCACGTACTTCTGTGAAAACCCGAGCAAAGCAGTCTCGACTCTGGCCGTCTGTGGTTCGGAAATCGTCTACCGTAACCTCTATACACATCACTGTGCCTCCATTACGAAACCTAAACATAAATACCATATCTGCATACTCAGCGCTTGTGAACACGAGCGAAAGGCTTAAACGATTAGAACTGGCCAACAAATCTCAATCAAAATCTAAAAATTCATTACGTAAGCTCAAGCTCAACCTCAACCTCACAACTTGGACTCGAAAATAACAATCGATAAATAAACCAACAGCTACTTGAGTACCACACACGAAGCGAACAATTATCTCTGTAAGCAGCTCTATCTCGTAATCAATGAAAACCTGACACACATTACGCGGAACGCTTTGTTGGAATTAGCCTTTACTGGCACTCCGTCTTCAGGCCACAAGTGGCCCATCGGAACCATCCGACCGCCGTGTCATCCTCACTGAGGATGCGGATAGGAGGGATGTGTGGTCAGGACACCGCTCTCCCAGTCGTTACGATGGTTTTCTTTGACCGGAGCCACTACTATTCTGTCGAGTAGCTCCTCAATTGTCATCACTAGGCTGAGCGCACCCCGAAAAATGGCAAAAGAGCATGGCGGTCCGGACGGTCACCCATCCAAGTTCCGACCACGCCCGATAGCGCTTAACTTCGGTGATCTGACAGGAAGCGGCGTATCCACTGCGGCCAGGCCGTTGCCAGCCTGTTATAGCTGTTCCTAAAATATCTGCTGTTCGTCCTGAAACATATTCCGCATCGCAGCCAGGCCCGATCTCACCTCACGTCACAACACGGCCACACGGGCGCCAGCTACGGAAGCGGGTCACGCCCGTGTCTCCAATCACGTCACAACGTATCGTGTCGCGCGCTGCCGCCCACGGTATCGAATATTTCCCGACGCGGCGTTCCAGCGTAGCGTTGCAGCTCCTAGAGCAGTGGTTCTCAAAGTGTGCGCCAGGGCGCTCTGGAGTGTCCTAGAATATTTAGGGTGCTCCCTGTAATATTTTAGGAAAACATATCGCACAAATATAAAGCAACATATAGCTAATCAATGTCATCCATTTGACGACAGGTATAATACGAAAGGAGTCGAGTACTTTGGTTAAGGAAGTAAGGTGGCTTATTCTCCTTGTAGTGTTGATAGTATTCGGAACGTTCCATGCCGACTGTCTTCTCTTTTCCTTTGCTGCTAATCTAATAGTAGCGGCTCTTTGCGAGCTGGGCAAAGGTCTTTCAAAATAATGAGTGATGATAAAGCCATTGCTGGCCCTTCGAGGTCCCTTACGCCACCGAGAAGTGTAAGGAATTCTAGGGAAAGTGTAATCCGCAGTGTAATTCAGATGGCAGAATGCTTCGGTCTGAAGAACCCGAATGGTCAGATAAATCTCACATTGCTACTGAGACGAGTACTTTGGCAGGATAGGACAGGTAGTTTAAGTTGTCGAAAGGGGCCAAAATAAGCGGATGTCAGTTACGCTCGAACATACAACCTTTTATTTAATCAAATATTACAAGGACCAAGAATTTTTTTAAAAAAATCAAAGGATTAGTTTTGGAACTTAATTAGCGGCTGAATGCGCCGTAAAATCGCATGCCTTAATTTAAAAACGGCTGAAAGTCAATAACGTAAAACTCAACCAATATCGGAAATTTAAAAGGCAAAGTCTTATCTTAAAACAGTTCCTTAACTAGACTGAATGCCGAAAGAATCTGACAGCTTATGAGCAGAAAAACTGTAATTCAAAATCGGCTGAAGGCTCAAAGAATCTGACACTTTGTAAGTAGGCTGTTTAGGTTTCCTCATTGGTAACGCCACGTAGCGCTCTGTATGAAAATCGCTGGCTGTGCTGTGTGCAGTCTGTGGCTGGTTTGCATTGTTGTCTGCCATTGTAGTGTTGGGCAGCGGCAGCTGGATGTGAACAGCGCGTAGCGTTGCGCAGTTGGAGGTGAGCCGCCAGCAGTGGTGGATGTGGGGAGAGAGATGGCGGAGTTTTGAAATTTGTAAGAATGGATGTCATGAACTGATATATTATGACCATAAAGGTAAATACATTGTTTATTCTCTGTTAAAATCTTTCATTTGCTAACTATCCCTATCAGTAGTTAGTGCCTTCCGTAGTTTGAATCTTTTATTTAGCTGGCAGTAGTGGCGCTCGCTGTATTGCAGTAGTTCGAGTAACGAAGATTTTTGGTGAGGTAAGTGATTTGTGAAAGCTATAGGTTAATGTCAGTCAGGGGCATTCTTTTGTAGGGATTATTGAAAGTCAGATTGCGTTGCGCTAAAAATATTGTGTGTCAGTTTAAGCACAGGCGTGTGTAATTTTTCTAAGGGGACGTTTCAACTTTAAGAGAAGATCAACTTAAATTCAAAATCGGGTGTAGGCCCAACACTTAAGACTCATTAACATTAATTTTAAAAATGCCTAAGGCTTTATGTAATACAGTTCTTATATTAGGCTGAAGGCCCAAACGATCTGACGCCTTAAGGGCAAAACAACCTTAATCTAAAAATCGGCTAGAAGCCATACAAGTACAAACAACAAGAACAAACAAGAAAAGGCAAAACATCCAAGGGCGCTCAGAAGTTCCGAGCGTCGGCCTGGAATTCAAACACTAACGCTCGCTCAGGTGAGACAGGCAGTCGGCCAAACCATTGCCGATCCGACGACAACCCAACCGGCACACAGTCAACGGACCCATCAACAACACAACCTCCGCTTGACCTGACCAGCACACAACACGGAGTTCAATGGAACACTGTAGAAGGTACTGGCGCCCACAACCAATTACACATTGAGCTGTCGAACTACACAGCGCTCTGGACAGCGACCACACGATGAGGAAAATACACTGCTTGAATTTACGTCAATGGCCAGGGCAGGTAACCGGAACGCTGACGGCCACAAGGCAGAAGATTCTGCTGGTGCACTTCAATTGAAATAACCAAGTACAGTTAAACTCCACCGGAGGGTGACTAAAATTCGCCAACTTGAAAACACACGTTGTTGGTCGCGGGAATATCCCAACAGCCGACATCGAACTCCAAACGATACAATGTGAATAGTCGTGACACGCTGGTAGGTTAAATCAAAACTCAACTTCCATATCCAGGATCGGTGAGCCACAAACCTCGTAGCAATGGGAACAGCACCACGCACTCTGGCAACGCTTGGTGGCCGCCAGCGGGCCCTGCCAAAGCACGCGCCACGCAGATTTTCTCGCTGCTCCACGCCAACCGACCAACTCTCAGGCCGAGAAACTGTGAAAGGACCAAGTATACGTCGGCAGATGAGACGAACCAACCAACCAACGGTCGTCCCACTCCAATCTTCCTGCGTCGGACAGCTCATGTGTGTCGCCAGCGGTCGGCGAGCACTGGCTCCTGGGACCTCACTGGCGCTCGGTCCCCGACTTCACTGCTGCTGCGTCCCGATTGCGCTTCAACTGACTGCCAGACACACGACGCCCCGGAAATACTACCAGTCGCTCCAGAGATGGTACGACAGTGCACTTACCGATATGTGCTGCTGGTGCCGCTCACGGACACATAAGGCAGGAAGTTAGTGGCGCCAGTAAATGGAATGAGAAAGCGAGGCGGCAGTACCGTAATAGATGACAATAAATGGAATAAACGCGAGCTGTGCACGGCTCAGCTACAATCATAACAATGTACAGTGGTGGGACTGATTAATTGATTTAATAATGGATGTAACATTTTATCCACGGTAAAGTTTGGCCTGGCCAATACAGTAACTTATTTGATATGCCGTAAAAAAACTTGCAGTCCAAGACTGCAACCATGGACTGTAAGTTTCCTACAACATAACGCTTGATGGTCATTCATAATTAATAAATGCCTCAAAGGCCATTTTCTTCAACTCACTGCACTAGAAGTGCATTACAACAACCTTACCTTAATTACACAACTTTTGGTAGAAATAATGCGCTTTTAGCGAACCATTTTTACTTTTGCGTGTAAAATATAAATATTTTAGTCGCTGGTCGGTACAGGCGCACAAGCATCCGTGGATGACCAGCACTGGTCGTGAAATTTCCCCAACCATGCCCGTTCTCACCACCCTCCGCCCTGTTGACGCCGTGCAAATTATTTTCGGACGCCTCGTTTCGTGCCTTCTTTGCGTGACCAAACGGTACGACGCATGTGTCGCTCTTTAAGTTTATTTAGAAACATTGAGTTAATCCACAGTTTTGTCAGGCTTTAATGGGTTTCTGGTCAGACTCATTGTCTTAAAACAATGGCTCTCAAATCTTTTTGAGCTCCGGGCGCGTTTAAAAGGCCGCAAATAATTGTGGGCGCACTGTACACACATTTCTGAGGAATATTTTACAACAGTCAATACAGGAAATAAATACTGTGATAAAATAACATTTAAGTCACTTTATTTTGAATTTCGCGTCTAGACTACAGAAAATACAACTTATAATAATAAAAAAATACATTATCACAACATGAACAATTAATTTTTATACAAAAACTGTGAGAGACTCATGACGCACGATTGTCACCCAAATGCGACGGCCGAGCGCGTGTTACCTCCAACTCTGTCAAGACGAAAGGCAAGAGAAACTATTAAGTGAAATGAAATGAAATGAAATAATGCAATAACACTAAAGATTAATTCAAATTATAGAGAAAAGTAATAATGCAATACAAATGAAACATACATCACGCCTACTCTTTCTAGTTTTTATGAGAAACATGAGCCTGATGTGTTCTCCCGATTTCTTCAATGTTGGGAGATATGTTTGAAAGATAAACTCTCAAATAGTTCAAATGGCTCTGAGTGCTATGGGACTTAACATCTGAAGTCATCAGTCCCCTTACTACCATTAAACCCCAAAACCAACCAACCAACATCTGAGGTCATCAGTACCCTAGACATAGAGCTACTTAAACCTCACTAACCTAAGGAAATCACACACATCCATGCGCGAGGCAGGATTCGAACCCGCGACCGTAGCGGTCGCCCGGTTCCAGACTGAAGCGCCTAGAACCGCTCGGCCACAGCGGCCGGCAATAAACTCTCATTTCCTCGTCAATGCATTGAACAGTTCCTCTCTTCTTACAGTTAAATGTGGCGAGGGCAGAAAAGCCTAATTCACATAAATATGACGCCGAAAATTGATGTAAAATGTTCAAAGCCTATTTAGATATCGACACATATACTTCTATCATAGAAATCCAAAAGACTTCAAGAGACAGTTCCTTACGCTAATTTATCAATCCACGATCAGTATTCTGGTAATGTTAAGTCGAAATCACCTAAAGTTTCCATGAATGGGTCTCGAATCCAGTTATACTGTTCACTGTTGAGTTTCTCTTCTGAACGCATTAAATGATCTAATACTATTGGAAGTATTTCATTTATGCACCGGCTCGTTACCAACGGGAACATTTCCAAGTTACCTTGAAGACCTTTCCTTTCCATATTTGTAGTTTTCTGTGAAACGCTTTAATTTTGTTGGTGGGTGTGATGATATTTTCTTTTCTCCCTGTAGTCTGGTGTTCAAAATATTCGAATTTCTGAAATATATCGGATAAATATTGCAATACAGCAACACAAAATTGACTCCGAAGGAGGTTGCAAAAATCTAAATGTTTCATTTCTTCGAAAAACACTAGAAGTTCTTGTCGTCGCACATGCACGCGGGTACATACTTCCCCATCGACAACCACCTGCCCCGTCTATGTTCCGATTTTTTTTCTTTAAATTGTTATTTCAATACCTCACACAACAACTGGACCGGCAGCGGCAATATTATGCCTCTCTTTGGCCGCAGATAGTACAAAGAGACACAAGGAAGACACAGAAAAACAAAACATAATGGTGGACAAAAAATAGTAGACACTTGAGTAAAAAAACATTGAGCCGTTCACTGGTGTAGCAAGATAAAAAAATAACGTTCGGCACTTGTTCACGGACACTGACGACTGAAATGACACACGTGAACGATGGAGCGTGGGCGGTGAAAATACTAAAGCACTTGCGCGACGGCACCCATAAAGAACCGATGACAATAATCTCCGGCGCACGAATGTTCGTTCACTCGACATGTACGAGTCCGTGGACCTGCCGAGAGGGGGAAAGGTGGGGGAGAAGGGGGAATCTGTGTTCTGACTCCATGTCGATACAAAGTTTTTCGAATATACGGGTTTTGACATGTCTTGTTTTAATAAAATTTACCATCTGAATATCTTCCTCTAAGACTTCTCTCAATTTTTCTGCTGTTAGGGCCTCCCTGTGAAGAAAGCAGTGAGTTACGATAACATCTTCATTCTGTTTTTCTACAAAACAAATAAGACCCTTAACACAGCCTACCACTGCAGGGGCGCCACCTGTAAAAATGCCGCCGGCTAGAGCGGCCGTGCGGTTCTAGGCGCTACAGTCTGGAGCTGCGCGACCGCTACGGTCGCAGGTTCGAATCCTGCCTCGGGCATGGATGTGTGTCATGTCCTTAGGTTAGTTAGGTTTAAATAGTTCTAAGTTCTAGGGGACTGATGACCACAGATGTTAAGTCCCATAGTGATCAGAGACGTTTGAACCATTTTTTTGTAAAAATGCCTAAGCACGACTTCCATGTTAACTGCCACTCATTAAGATATCATTTAAAATGTTGAAAACGTCCTCACCTACAGTAGACACAATTGTTTGCAAAAAAGGAACTGATTTACTGCTTGGTCTTGATTAATGAGACTGGCAAATGCTAAAAGTTGCGATTGGTTGGTAATGTTTGCTGGTTCATCAACTTGCAGTGCAAAGAGTGAGTGCTTGAGTTTATTACTGCATACATTTTTCTCAGTATCAGTAGACTTTTCTATAATACGCAAGTAATGTCAACTGCTCCCGCCGTCGTATTTTTTCGTAATATGCTTCTAGCAACTAACAGCAACATCCAAAAGCCCTCAACTGACGGTAGCATCTTCTCAAATGTAGAGACTCTTCGTGCTCATATTGTGGACGGCTGTGATACAATACGCCATTCTCCAGGGCTGCATCAGCGCATCAGGGATTCCATGCGACAGCGGGTGGATGCATGTATCCTAACGGAGGACATTTTGAACATTTCTTGTAACAAAGTGCTTGAAGTCACGCTGGTACGTTCTGTTGCTATGTGTTTCCATTCCATGATTAATGTGATTTGAAGAGAAGTAATAAAATGAGCTCTAACATGGAAAGTAAGCGTTTCCGGACACATGTCCACATAACATATATTCTTTCTTTGTGTGTGAGGAATGTTTCCTGAAAGTTTGGCCGCACCTTTTTGTAACACCCTGTATATCAGTTCATGACATCCAGTCTCACAAATTTACTGTCTCTGGTGGACACGCGTCCAGATCATCCGCTCTCAAAACTCCGCCATCTCTCTCCCCCACATCCACCACTGCTGGCGGCTCACCTCCGACTACGCAACGATACGCGCTCTTCACATCCAACTGCCCAACACTACAATAGGGAATATTACAACAATGCCAACCAGCCACAGACTGCACACAGCACAGCCAGTGATTTTCATACAGTGCGCTACGTGGCGTTGCCAATATAAAAACCTAAACAGCCTACTTACAAAGTCTTTGTAAAACCCCTGGAGAAATATTGAGCCATTCTTCCTCTATAGCCGTCCATAATTGCGAAACTGAAGCCGATGCTGGATTTTGTGCATGGAATAACCCCTCGATTAAGTCCCATAAATGTTCGATGGGATTCACGTCGGACGATCTGGGTGGCTGATTCACTTGCCAGAATTGTCCGCAATGTTCTTAAAACCAATAGCTAACAGCTGTAGCCTAGACACGTGGCGCAGTCTCATGCATAAAAATTCCATCATCGTTTGGGAACACGAAATTCATGAATGTAAGCAAATGATCTCCAGGTAGCTGAACATAACCTTTTCCAGTCAATGAATCGTTCGCTTGGATCAGAGGACCCAGCCCATTCCATCTAAACACCGCCAAACCATAATGGAGTCGCCATCAGCATGCACCATAGCTTCGTGGGGTCTGCTCGGTAGGTCTTACCAAATCAAATCGGGGCTCTTCTGACAAGGCTACCGTTTCCAATCGTCTAGAGTTCAACCTAGAGACGCTGCAAGCAATGTCATGCTGTTAGAAAAGGTGCTCGCATCGGTCGTCTGCTGCCACAGTCCATTAACACCAGAAGTAAGGAGTGCACCAAAGAAGTGATTCACAAACATTATTTCACACATAGGTCAGGCGAGTGCCTCAATAGAGAGTTCAAATGGTTAAAATGGCTCTGAGAATTATGCGATTTAACATCTGAGGTCATCAGTCCCCTAGAACTTAGAACTAATTAAACCTAACTATCCTAAGGGCATCACACACATCCATGCCCGAGGCTGGATTCGAACCTGCGACCGTACTGGTACGCGGTTCCCAACTGTAGCGCCAAGAAGCGCTCGGCCAGGCAAGTGTATACCCGCACTGTGTATAGTTAGCTTTCTTTTCTGAGAAGGAGCTGTGGGTAGCGCTTTCGATGCACCACGAATACCTTCGTCACTCATAAAAAGAAAAGTGTTCCAAGAAAAGTCTTTCGCTTTACAGTTTAATTAGGTTCTAAAGATGGTGATAATGTGGAGGAATGTGGGGAGGGGAGGGGGCTACAGATGGCAGGGGGAGGGGCTGAGAGGGAAGGGGTACTAGCTAATGTCTGATTGCACTCAGGGGTAACGGTCTAACAAAGGTTGGAAACAACTGTTACAGAGAGTTTTTTCTAGCGGACGATGTGGAACTGCTTTTGACGAGCACGTGGTGCATTCGAAATCACAGCGAATAACATTATAATACTGAGTCAGCATCGTCTTCTGCCGACCTCTTCAATATTCCACAACTGTTACAGAGAGTTTTTTCTAGCGGACGATGTGGAACTGCTTTTGACGAGTACGTGGTGCATTCGAAATCACAGCGAATAACATTATAATACTGAGTCAGCATCGTCTTCTGCCGACATCTTGAATATTCCACTGGGCCCGTGTTCCACGCCAAGCGTTCATTCTGTTGTGACGACTCTAAAATTCATCAGGTTACCTTCCATTCAGAAAGCTGTTGCACCTAGCGACTGTTACATTGACTTGTAAATTATAGATTGCAGCAATCAGTCGACCTATTTTGAATTTTATTGTGCAGATCTAGATTTCGGCTAGGAGCTAGCCATTCTGAAGCTAGTATTATTTTCGCTCAATGTTTGTAAGTCCCCGCTGATCGGGCATCACCCACAGTTCATTGAATACTACGACTCTAAAATTAGTTGTGAGTTAAAAAGCACTGTAATTCGTTTACAAAAGGCCGTTTTGTAATGACCTTTACAAAGGTGCAATACTTCTATAGTTTTTCAACTTACGCAGACATGAATGAATCACTGACAGTAGCCGAAATCGAACAAAATCGACTAACAGTAATAAGAGGAAGCAGCGCTTTGAGCTACAGAGGTGACTTCTCTAATGAGTAAGATCCCAGGAGTGCCATAAACACAGTTTCTTGAGTATATGAAGCAGAAAATTAAAGATCTTCACATCACATACCCTTACGTTATTGTTTTCATTTACTGACTACTTCACTCATGAGTCACGTATTGTAGAAATACAGAAGTTAGCAGATGATTTTGAATTTCCGGCCTTCGTTCTGTAATCGCACATATTTATTTCTTTTGCTTTCTTCATCTGCCAATATATCCAGGTGTTCTGGTGTTAAGTAAAGCCAGTGACTGCAATCATTTAATCTCCTCCATTCTGTACAGTACCTCCTCATATCTTCAGCATTCTTCTGTAGCAACAAATTTCGAAAGCTATTTCCTTCATGTCCGAGCAGTTTATCGTCCATGCTTCATTTACAACATGGCTACGCTCTAGACAAATACTTTCAGAAAAGGCTTCCTAACGCTTAACTCTATTATTCCTTGTTAACAAATTTCCCTTCTTCAGAAATGCCAATCAGTATTTTGTATGCTCTCTACTTCCGCCATTATCGGTTATTTTGCTGCTCAAATACCAAAACAACGTCTTCTGCTTGAAGTGTGACATTTCCGCATCTAATTCCCTTAGCGTCATCTGATTTAATTCGACTACATTCCATTTCCATTGTTTTCCTTTTGATGTTCACCTTAGATTCTCCTTTCAAGACACTGTTCATTCCGTTCACTTGCTCTACCAAGTCCTTTACTGCCTCTGACAGAATTACAATCTCATCGGAAAACCTGTAAGATTTTATTTCTTCTCCCTGAACTTTAATCCTTACTCCAAATTTTTCGTTGTTTGTTTTACTGCTTGCTCAATATACAGATTGAGTAACATCGGGGATAGACTACAACACTGCCTCACTTACTTCTCAATCACTGCTTCCCTTTCATGCCCCTCGACCCTTACAACTGCCGTATGGTTTCTGTACGAGTTGTAAATAGCCTTTCGCTCCCTGTAGTCTTGCTTCTGCTACCTTAAGAATTTCAGATAGAGTACTCCAGTCAACATTGCCAGAAGCTTTCTCTGCCAACAAATACTATAAATGTAAGTTTGTCTTTGCTTAAACTATCTTCTAAGATAAGTCGTAGGGTGAGTAGTGCCTCGAGTGTTTCTACATTTGTACGGAATCCAAGCTGATCTTCCCCGAGGTCGGCTTCTACCAGTTTTTCCATTCATCTGTAATGAATTCGAGTTAGTGCGCAGAAATCGCAGAGGAACAAACATCAAACCGGTCAGCGGTGTAGCCAGGTCGGGACTCGAAAAGCACGGCTGCGTTACATTTGACTTCATGGCGGACCTATCTTATCTAGCGGCTCCCCCCCCCCCCCCCCTCATGCTGACTGTTACGTGCTCCTGTTACGCGACTCAACAATTAACGTGTCCCCAATAATGGACAGGACGCAACTATTTCACGCACGGACTGAAACAGTTCCTTTTACGACTTCCGTATCTCGCTTTGCACTAATTGGACGCCTGACACGGGAAGGGAGGCGACATTTTCTTAGCAAATTGGAGGCCCGTCAGCCCATAATTTTGTCGTATGCGTTTGTGGAACAACACACAAAGCTTACGATAACGCCGTGTGAGCTGTCGCTACAAGCGAAACGACAGTAAAAGTTGAGGTTACGCGCGCGCAACCTTGAGGGGAATAGGAGCATACTGCTGTTGCACGTAGAGGCTGGGATTGTGGTGTGGCGAAGTGTGAAGGGGGGGGGGGGGGGGGGGAGGAGACATGCAGAGTCGTCCAGAGCCACTACTGTGCAGTGAGTCTCTCTGCTAGCCATGCGTCAACTCGCGCTTATGCCAATCCGAGTTACGCCAGTTGAAAGTTTGCGTAAAGCGAGCTCAAACCGAATTAACCCGAGCTGAGATGAAAAAACTGAAATATTGTGCCAGTTTCTTTGGCTCTTCAGTGTATACAGGGTGGTCCATTGATAGTGACCGGACCAAATATCTTGCGAAATAAGCTTCAAATGAAAGAAACTACAAAGAACGAAACTCGCCCAGCTTGAAAGGGGTAACCAGATGGCGCTATGGTTGGCCCGCTAGATGGCACTGCCGTAGGTCAAATGGATATCAACTGCGTTTTTTAAATAGGAACGCCCATTTTTTATTACATATTCGTGTAGTGCGTAAAGAAATATGAGTGTTTCAGTTGGACCATTTTTGTCGCTTTGTGATAGATGGCGCTGTTATACTCACAACCATGTAAGTACGTGGTATCACGTAACATACCGCCAGTGCGGACGGTATTTGCTTCGTCATACATTACCCGTGTTAAAATGGACCGTTTACCAATTGCGGAAAAGATCGATATCGTGTTGATATATGGATATTGTGACCAAAATTCCGAACAGGCGTGTGCTATTTATGCTGCTCGGTATCCTGGACGACATCATCCGTTCGCCGAATACTTACGTTATTTAAGGAAACAGGAAGTGTTCAGCCACATGTGAAACGTTAACCTCGACCTGCAACAAATGATGATACCCAAGTAGCTGCTGTCGCGGCTAATCCGCAAATCAGTAGCACACAAATTGCGTGACAATCGGGAATCTCAAAAACGTCGGTGTTGAGAATGCTACATCAACATCGATTGCACCCGTACCATATTTATATGCGCCAGGAAATGCATGGCGACACTTTGAACGTCGTGTAGAGTTCTGCCACTGGGCACAAGAGAAATTACGGGACGAAGACAGATTTTTTGCACGCGTTCTATTTAGCGACGAAGGTCATTCAGCAACAGCGGTAACGTAAACCGCCATAATATGCACTATTGGGCAACGGAAAATCCACGATGGCTGCGACAAGTGGAACATCAGCGACCTTGACGGGTTAATGTATGGTGCGGCATTATGGGAGGAAGGATAATTGGCTCCCATTTTATCGATGGCAATCTAAATGGTGCAATGTATGCTCATTTCCTACGTAATGTTCTACCCATGTTACTACAAGATGTTTCACTGCATGACAGAATGGCGATGTACTTCCAACATGATGGATGTCCGGCACATAGCTCGCGTGCGGTTGAAGCGGTATTGAATAGCATATTTCATGACAGGTGGATTGGTCGTCGAAGCACGATACAATGGCTCACACGTTCACCGGATCTGACGTTTCCGGATTTCTTTCTGGGGGAAAGTTAAAGGATATTTGCTTGCTATCGTTATCCACCGACAACGCCTGACAACATGCGTCAGCGCATTGTCAGTGCATGTGCGAACATTCCTGAAGGCGAACTACTCGCTGTTGAGAGGAGTGTCGTTTCACGTATTGCCAAATGCATTGAGATTGACGGACATTATTTCGAAAATTTATTGCATTAATGTGCTATTTACAGGTAATCACACTGCAACAGCATGCTTTCTCAGAAATGGTAAGTTCAAAAAGTTACGTGTATCACATTGGAAAAACCGAAATAATATGTTCAAAAGTACCTGCATTCTGTATTTTAATTTAGAAAACCTAACTTTTACCAACTGCTCGTCTAAAATTGTGAGCCATATGTTTGCGACTATTACAGCGAAATCTATCACAAAGTGAAGAAAGTGGTCCAACTAAAACATTCATATTTCTTTACGTACTACAAGAATATGTAATAAAAAATGGGCGTTCCTATTTAAAAAACGCAGCTGATATCCGTTTGACCTATGGCAGCGCCATCTAGCGGGCCAACCATAGCGTCATCTGGTTCCCCCCTTCAATCTAGACAAGTTTCGTTCCTTGTCGTTTTTTAGTTTGACGCTTATTTCGTGAGATATTTAGCCCGGTCACGATCAATGGAATACTCACCAGCGCGATTGGTACAGCATATGGAGCACTTTTTGGTCTTTTGGCTTGAAATTTTGAAGACAGACTTGTGAGAATCCAAACATGCTCCATAGATTTTGATGGCAATCGGTCGATCTTCAGGTAGTTAAATCGCAGTTCACGATTAGGGCTCCATACCGCACTACAGACCCTAATTTTGGGTTGTTTGGTTTGAAACTTTGAAAATAGACTTGAAAACATGCGAAATTCGCAGTAGAAATTTTGATACTGATCCATCGTATGACAGACAAAAGCCTATTCAAGAGCATGTCGGCATACGCGCTACAGACAGCAATTTAATGTCTACCGTTTTGATATTTGGAAAATAGGATTGTGAACCATCCGAAACTTGCTGCATAGATTTTGACAGCTATCGTGCGATCGTTATGTCGTTAAATTCCGAACTAGCACGAAAGAAATCGTAACTCAGGGTACTCCCGGCGTGCAACACGTTCCTCTAGAGTTAGTAGTAACAACCGAAGTTAGCTCGTTTCGTAGACCAAGCTGACCCCATGACCACTCATACTGAGTTGGCAGGAAAAGCTAAATTAACTTTCGACGTCGTTTGCCACGTTCCGTCTGCTCGCGTTGTAACTTCTCTTAAGATACGACAACCAACCCGAGTTGATAGGAAAATTCTAATCGCCTTAATTTCTCTCATTAGCGTCTGCAAGGTTTGCGAACCGGTTTGATTGCAATTTTCTTTTTTATATGAAATCGGCGATCAAACTGAAAACACTTTGTCAGATCTGACATCAAAGCGATGTGTTCCACCTATTGCCATTTCTCCTTACAAACTGTATACTCAATGTTATATAAACCATCTAACATACCAATAAATTTTTTGAAGAGGCCAATTCATAATCGGCTATCTAATAGCCAAATGTGTGGCAGATATCATTAATGGATGGCACATTCCAGGCTGAAATTTGAAAATACACCCACGAGCTACTGCGAATTTGCTGTAAGATTTGGACTGTGATCTGACATTCTTAAGGTGGCCGAATGCCTCGCCATCTGCATGAATGGTTACTGTGCCAGAGGTTGTATTTCGAAAATACACTCACGGGACGTCCGGAATTTGCTGTTAGAATTTTGGCCACGATCGGACGATATTAAGATAGCTAAATACCGTGGCTAGAGCATGAATGCTGTAAGGTTACCGTTTCATCACAGTTTCCCTCAGTCATTTTATAATCAAAATTTTAATATATATAATTTCTGATTTGCCATGACAATGTTCTGTATAACAGAGGCACTTGTAAATAATACTTATCGAACACTTCACGAATTTAGATTAAACAAAATAAATCATTATGAGCTATGGCACTTTTAAAGACCACAGTGAGTGACGTCACGTTGTGTAGGCACATATTCTATTCATATTAAAAATTAAAAAACTCCTCCAGCTGTATTTAACGTGTCGATTTTATTTTGGCAACTTGTTTCAACGTTGTAACAACGTGATCTTCAGGCTCATACACTTGTTGACGTCAACTGTGTGCGGCCGATACTAGAAGTCAGTGGTGAGATATGGGCGTGTTCCATGTGGAAGGTGGTTAGTAACCACGTCCATATCTCACCAGTGGTTCCTCATGCTCTGTCCTGACTACATATGGTCAGTTTCGTATTGTGTGTGCGTGAGGAAAGTTGCTGATGTGTGAAAATTATTGTTATTTTATATTATTACTGATGAAACTGACAGTTGATACAATTGTAGGGTTCAGCATGATTTACGTGTGTCTTGCAGTAGCCAATTGTTTGTAAGTTCAGTTTTTGTATTTCGTGGCATGTGACGTTTTTCACAATGAGGTTTTGTTATCATTTCTGTTTTCTAAAGTTGAATCAGGTGTCACATGATGCTCAGTGACCGAAACCGGTAGCAAATTAATAAGTTGTTGTAATGCAGCCAAGTGTCTGCAGTTAAGAAGAAGAACAAACGAGAAACAACCAAGGCAAGCCTCAGAAAAAAATTAAGAGTCTTTGTTTGTACTGGCAAGGAATACACGTGTACAAAGACATTTGATTCTCGTTTCTTAACGTTCAGAAGCCTTCCTGGTTCCTTTACGAGCTGCTTATTAATGAACAGAATTGTCCATCATAGAAAATCCAGGTGCGCACGTGTTAAAGTGTATAGACGAAATCTGGCGCGTGCTGATTTGTGGTGGTGGTTTGTGGGTGAAGTGGAATGAGGAGTCTTACATCCTCAGTTTTTCTTGTACATAACTAGGCGAGAATCGCTGAAGTCCAAACCCACTACCACACGCAGTTTACCTACTACAAGTGGCAACAAGAATTTGATTTTGAATATTTCGCATAATTACTGACCGAATTTATAAAATTTAAATTGCTGTAATAATACCCCCATTATGAGGTGTAGCCTTGTTGAAAGTAACACAGTAAGGCAAGTACTACAGTTAGAAACAGTGTATATGTGTTGAGGCAGCGCAACTGACGGCGCTCAAGTAGAGTCCACACAGGATACGGTGACCCGATATGCAGTGACCACTTTTCATCCATAGTGCTGGGCGAGTTCATCCACTTGCCTGTACGGGGAGGCCGACACAGTATGTCACCTTTCGGCCTGTTGGCGATGACAGACTCGTGGCGTACGATGTGCAGTCATTCTCAACCGAAAAAAAAATGGCTCTGAGCACTATGGGACTCAACTGCTGTGGTCATCAGTCCCCTAGAACTTAGAACTACTTAAACCTAACTAACGTAAGGACATCACACACATCCACGCCCGAGGCAGGATTCGAACCTGCGACCGCAGCAGTCGCACGGCTCCGGACTGCGTTACTAGAACCGCGAGACCACCGCGGCCGGCATTCTCAACCGATTTTATAGAAAATATTCGGTAAGAAACATTTCTTTCTTGCATCTTTATTTGTCAGGTTCATTGTGAAGTGCTCATCACTTCGTTAATGGTGGCAGTTACTGTGTTATTTACGTGGAAGTAAGACACTGCGCGAAATTCGAAAAAGTTTGCAATGAAAAATATGAGTCCTATAATTTTGCATTTGATGCATATTACATATGATGATGCTGCACATGAAATTCAGATAATGTACTTGGGTGGCGATCTCTGTCACCGATCTCAAGAAAATTAATCTGACGCAGCCCACTGATTTGCAATCGCCCTACACCAGCGACAAAGCCAGAGTGAAATACCCACAACATTCCTCCTATTTCATAAACGGTTTGAAATATCTACTGCTACGGTCACCGTTTAGAATCCTGCCTCGGTCGTGGATGTGTGTGATGTACTCAGGTTAGTAAGGTTTAAGTAGTTCTACGTTCTAGGGGACTCTTGAGCTCAGATTGCAAGTCCAATAGTGTTCAGAGCCGTTTAAACCATTTGAAATATCGAAATGAGATTTCGGCGATTGATAGTACACAAGAAGAGTATTGTGCCGCACGGCTATTATGCAAAATTTTATTATCTACCATGTTATTTCACGAAGTACAGGATTTTTCGGTGAAGGGATGTAACTTTTCAAGGACATTGATAGCTGGCGAAACGAGAAATGCTATGGATTTTGGAATAACATGACTGAAGACATTACACATTTATTTTGTACTGAGGGTGTGCTTTTTGATAAGATACTTTTCCTCAGTTCTTCATTTAATAAATTTAATAAATCATTGTTTTAGAATTGTCTCACAATTGTATTTCCAGAGGGTGTTATTGCGATGAGACTGTGTAGACTTTGGTGTGTTTTCGCAAATGAAGCAGATTTTAACATGGGAATAAAAGAAAAGTCGAGGCTTTACTCATAATTCGCCACTCGTGGCACTTCTCTCGAAGTAACAAATGGTTATCGAGCCAGGCGAAAATAAATCACAACATTTTTGGCTGAATTCTTTTTAAATACTAACCGAAGCAGAGGTGACAGATCATTTTGAATGGTCACCAGGAAAGTGAGGGCGTGGAGGTGCAGCACTCAACATTTACAAAAAATGTGAGTGTAGCCTTGAATTTAGAACATCACTCCTGCTGGCCCCCCCCCCCCCCCCCCTCCAGCGCTAGGTATTCCCCCTACAGCGCCTGCCCATAACCCCCACCACTACTTCCCACGTGTGCTCTACCATCTGCGCTTGTACAGGACACGGTATTCTTTGTGGACTCTCCCTGAACGGCACTCATCCACTGTTTGAGAATGAGAGCACTTAGAAAGTTTCAACAAACTGCAACGAACCGTAGGCAACTGTTTACTAAACTTTTCCTCGCTGACAGTCCCTGTAAAACGAAGAAAGGAAAGACGTTCATTGCTCACTACATTTTCGCTGTTCATTCAGTAAAACCTCAGCATCAGCCCCGATGTTTTAATTTATTACTTCTTTACTACTAACTATTTGCAACATACTTTGCAGACAGTATCTACATGGTCGCTGAATGTACCTGAAAAATCATATCATTGTGTGGCACAAAGTCCAGGAAAAATGATCTGATTAACATTAGGATTTGCGGAAAATTTGCTTTTACTTATAACTCGATGCAAATTACCAGACCTGATTCATTCAGTGTTTCATAAAGAGAGCACTTAGCGACCTCCATCAAACTTTAAGCATAATTTGAAACAATTTCTGACTGAGGTGCTTAATGTTAAATATTTAACACATTAAGTCATTTGTAAAGTAATCACACGTTTGAAGCTGTTTAATACCCATGGGACCTAGATTCTTTAAGGTACCAGAAGTTTACCGGTTTCTTCAAATGAGGCTTGGTTCAGCCTGAACTCACCGAACACGCGCCGTTATACATCATAAAATCCCTATCAATACTTCGATGAGCCATTGCCTAATTTATTGTAAATATTTTCGGGGCAAGTCATATTTTGGACATGCTGCAGAATTTCTGTCCCTGAGCTCTTCGGCACCATTAACTTATACATGCTCACCACCCTACCATGGACAGAGTCAGTGTATTTTTTTCCTTAGGAGTTCTTCATACTGATTTTCTTCTAACTCCTTCACAAGAGCTACGAATCAGAGAAAGTGGTAATTCATGCTGATTGCTCTGTTCTTCGTTATCGTCGTTATCGTTCACGAGAGGCATGTCCTACATGCGTAAGAAAATTTAATGTTTATTTTCTGTGTGTGTATCTTGTGAGTACAGTAGTGAATATTTTGCATACTACCGAAGATAGGCACGTAGTCTACAGTATTTACATCCTATCTGTCTGCTTTAGTGTGAAGTACACTAATCAAAGAACAGTGTCCCAGATTTAGGAAATGGTATCTCTCTGAAGATAACTCTGCATGTTCTTTTTGCTAACTCTGTCTCTAGCTTTAAAGATTTCTATTAAAACACCATATCTAGGCACAATTCCTACCTTCATAACTCTAATCGCTTCATACATCTCATCTGGCATTACTCTCAGAATCTCATTGCGATAGATCCAGGGTGTTTCAAAAATGACCGGTATATTTGAAACGGCAATACAAACTAAACGAGCAGCGATAGAAATACACCGTTTGTTGCAATATGCTTGGGACAACAGTACATTTTCAGGCGGACAAACTTTCGAAATTACAGTAGTTACAATTGTCAACAATAGATGGCGCTGCGGTCTGGGAAACTATAGTACGATATTTTCCACACATCCACCATGCGTAGTAATAATATGGCGTAGTCTCTGAATGAAATTACCCGAAACCCTTGACAACGTGTCTGGCGGAATGCCTTCACATGCAGATGAGATGTACTGCTTCAGCTGTTCAATTGTTTCTGGATTCTGGCGGTACACCTGGTCTTTCAAGTGTCCCCACAGAAAGAAGTCACAGGGGTTCATGTCTGGCGAATAGGGAGGCCAATCCACGCCGCCTCCTGTATGTTTCGGATAGCCCAAAGCAATCACACGATATCGAAATATTCATTCAGGAAATTAAAGACGTCGGCCGTGCGATGTGGCCGGGCACCATCTTGCATAAACCACGAGGTGTTCGCAGTGTCGTCTAAGGCAGTTTGTACCGCCACAAATTCACGAAGAATGTCCAGATAGCGTGATGCAGTAATCGTTTCGGATCTGAAAAATGGGCCAATGATTCCTCTGGAAGAAATGGCGGCCCAGACCAGTACTTTTTGAGGATGCAGGGACGATGGGACTGCAACATGGGGCTTTTCGGTTCCCCATATGCGCCAGTTCTGTTTATTGACGAAGCCGTCCAGGTAAAAATAAGCTTCGTCAGTAAACCAAATGCTGCCCACATGCATATCGCCGTCATCAATCCTGTGTACTATATAGTTAGCGAATGTCTCTCTTGCAGCAATGGTAGCGGCGCTGAAGGGGTTGCCGCGTTTGAATTTTCTATGGATAGAGGTGCAAACTCTGGCGCATGAGGCGATACGTGGACGTTGGCGTCATTTGGATCGCAGCTGCAACACGGCGAACGGAAACCCGATGCCGCTGTTGGATCACCTGCTGCACTAGCTGCGCGTTGCCCTCTGTGGTTGCCGTACGCGGTCGCCCTACCTTTCCAGCATGTTCATCCGTCACGTTCCCAGTCCGTTGAAATTTTTCAAATGATCCTTTATTGTATCGCTTTTCGGTCCTTTGGTTACATTAAACCTCCGTTGAAAACTTCGTCTTGTTGCAACAACACTGTGTTCTAGGCGGTGGAATTCCAACACCAGAAAAATCCTCTGTTCTAAGGAATAAACCATGTTGTCCACAGCACACTTGCACGTTGTGAACAGCACACGCTTACAGCAGAAAGGCGACGTACAGAATGGCGCACACACAGACTGCGTTGTCTTCTATATCTTTCACATCACTTGCAGCGCCATCTGTTGTTGAAAATTGTAACTACTGTAATTTCGAAAGTTTGTCCGCCTGAAAATGTACTGTTGTCCCAAGCATATTGCAGCAAACGGTGTATTTCTATGGCTGCTCGTTTAGTTTTTATTGCCGTTTCAAATATACCGGTCACTTTTGAAACACCCTGTACTAGTTGCGTTTCTGTTATTCTCTTGCGCGCTATAAACATTTGCGGAAATCTTCGAATGCTCAAATAGTTTTCTCTTTGTCCTTTGTTAATGTGCTGTCACCTGTTCGATGAAATGAGATGCCCACCCGTTAAATTTTTTATTTTGTTTTCTTCATCTCCTCATTGTTACCACTTCCTTCTCTGCTCGTTTCTTCATTGCACTGTATGCTATAATCTTCTAGCTTCAGGTATCAAAACTAGAAGAAAATGAGATGTGGGTTCAAAAACCCACACCTTGATAACTATGTGGTCATAACTTTTAAGGTATGCACTTTAGAGCCCCTTGTTTATTGGACATATTTTTATTTTTTGGTCCATACTACCGCATCCCAAAGTTGTCTACAGTGTTAGCAACAACAGTAACGGTATGCGGTAAGCGTATCACTACAGTATAACTGCCAAAGCGTCCACAGCTCGTGGTCTAGTTGCTAGCGTTGCTGCCTCTGGATCACGGGGTCCCGGTTTCGATTCCCGGCCGGGTTTGGGGTTTCTCTGCCCGGGAAGTGGGTGTTTGTGTTCTCATCATTTCATCATCCTCTTCGTCATTCGCGTCAGTGCCTCGACTGGACTGCGTAAAAAAATTGGACTGTGTTAAAATTGGGACTTTGTACTGGTGCTGATGACCGTGCAGTTGAGAGCCCCACGAACCAAACATCGTCAACTCATTACTGATAAATGTATGAAAAAGAAGTTATCAGTAGCGCAATAATAGCGGTAGCCTCGCAATCAGGGCAAGTCACTCGTATCTGGTACGTATTCTTCTCCACAGAACATCCGTTGGCAATACCGATAATACACTCCTGGAAATGGAAAAAAGAACACATTGACACCGGTGTGTCAGACCCACCATACTTACTCCGGACACTGCGAGAGGGCTGTACAAGCAATGATCACACGCACGGCACAGCGGACACACCAGGAACCGCGTTATTGGCCGTCGAATGGCGCTAGCTGCGCAGCATTTGTGCGCCGCCGCCGTCAGTGTCAGCCAGTTTGCCGTGGCATACGGAGCTCCATCGCAGTCTTTAACACTGGTAGCATGCCGCGACAGCGTGGACGTGAACCTTATGTACAGCTGACGGACTTTGAGCGAGGGCGTATAGTGGGCATGCGGGAGGCCGGGTGGACGTACCGCCGAATTGCTCAACACGTGGGGCGTGATGTCTCCACAGTACATCGATGTTGTCGCCAGTGGTCAGCGGAAGGTGCACGTGCCCGTCGACCTGGGACCGGACCGCAGCGACGCACGGATGCACGCCAAGACCGTAGGATCCTACGCAGTGCCGTAGGGGACCGCACCGCCACTTCCCACCAAATTAGGGACACTGTTGCTCCTGGGGTATCGGCGAGGACCATTCGCAACCGTCTCCATGAAGCTGGGCTACGGTCCCGCACACCGTTAGGCCGTCTTCCGCTCACGCCCCAACATCGTGCAGCCCGCCTCCAGTGGTGTCGCGACAGGCGTGAATGGAGGCACGAATGGAGACGTGTCGTCTTCAGCGATGAGAGTCGCTTCTGCCTTGGTGCCAATGATGGTCGTATGCGTGTTTGGCGCCGTGCAGGTGAGCGCCACAATCAGGACTGCATACGACCGAGGCACACACGGCCAACACCCGGCATCATGGTGTGGGGAGCGATCTCCTACACTGGCCGTACACCTCTGGTGATCGTCGAGGGGACACTGAATAGTGCACGGTACATCCAAACCGTCATCGAACCCATCGTTCTACCATTCCTAGACCGGCAAGGGAACTTGCTGTTCCAACAGGACAATGCACGTCCGCACGTATCCCGTGCCACCCAACGTGCTCTAGAAGGTGTAAGTCAACTACCCTGGCCAGCAAGATCTCCGGATCTGTCCCCCATTGAGCATGTTTGGGACTGGATAAAGCGTCGTCTCACGCGGTCTGCACGTCCAGCACGAACGCTGGTCCAACTGAGGCGCCAGGTGGAAATGGCATGGCAAGCCGTTCCACAGGACTACATCCAGCATCTCTACGATCGTCTCCATGGGAGAATAGCAGCCTGCATTGCTGCGAAAGGTGGATATACACTGTACTAGTGCCGTCATTGTGCATGCTCTGTTGCCTGTGTCTATGTGCCTGTGGTTCTGCCAGTGTGATCATGTGATGTATCTGACCCCAGGAATGTGTCAATAAAGTTTCCCCTTCCTGGGACAATGAATTCACGGTGTTCTTATTTCAATTTCCAGGAGTGTATAATGGCTCTGCGCATCAAACTGAGATCGGGATAGTGCAAATAAAACCAATTCTGGGAGAGAGACACGGACGATATCTCAAAGATCAGAGCTACATTATCACTAATAGCCGCTATTCAGATGATGACACCTGTCTGTTAGAACAGTTTCAGCAGATGCTGATTGCTTGAAGACGCTATCAGCGTTCCACTATGCGGAAAACTTGGTGCGGTGTGATAAGGATGGCCGTGTACACAGAACACAGAAGTAAAAAAGTGGCCTTCGGGCTACGCAAGGTGCGTCAAGCTTCGCCCTACATCTGTGCACCCGCAAGCCCCTACGTGCTGGTCGCTCAACGCAAAACACAGTACACGGTTATGCACGGGGAGTCAAATTTCATGACTTCCGATTTACCTTTAGAGAATTGTTTTACACAGATGAAGCAAATCTACAGCCGTGTCTGCAGTTAGTGTCTCAGTAAGACTTTTAGCTTTCGTGTTAAGAAAATAACAACTGCTGTTTTGTGATTCACGCGTCTTCTCTGCTACGCAGTTTTTCTGATTCGATTTTGGTAAAAAAATATAATTTTTGCGTATCTTGTAGCCAGACATTGCAGCTTGATAACGAACTTTCTTCCTTTCAATATGGCCAATAGTTATTGTAATACTTCGAAGTGAAGTACAACTCTTCGCATATTTTGAAAAGTTTGCAGTGAAAAATGTAGTCGCTCAACAGTTTACTTTGGTGGGATTTAGGACATAGTCTGCTACTTACGAAATGAAGGTAACGTATCAGATCTGTTTTGGACGGTGGATAGAGGATCATGTGTTGTTCCATTCTCAAGAAAATACATGAGATATATTGGAGATTCTGCGCGATGACATTGGTGGCTACGTGCCACAGCCGCATCTATTGCCGCCTGCTATGTGGCCTGCTTTTGTGGACGATGTTGGACTAATTTCTAATGACAAAACAGATACACAGATAATGATATAAATACAAGTATTTTATGAAACTGCAACTAAAACCGGATTACTAATATCATACGAGAAAACGGAATACACTGAACATAACACAACAGAGAGAAATATATACAAACACAACTAAGAAACATAAAAGATTGATAAATTAAACGCCGGCCGGTGTGGCCGAGCGGTTCGAGGCGCTTCAGTATGGAACCGCGTGACCGTTACGGCCGCAGGTTCGAATCTTGCCTCGGACATGGATGTGTGTGATGTCCTTAGGTTAGTTAGGTTTAAGTAGTTCTAAGTTCTAGGGGACTGATGACCATAGATGATAAGTCCCATAGTGCTCAAAGCCATTTGATAAATTGAAGTATTTGGGAGAACGGATACAATCAAATGGGTTAGACAACACCAAAAGTAAGAAGAGATCGAGGAAATTGGAATTATTATACAAACTCACCCAAAACCGATATAATAAAAGATCAGTATCATTCCAGGAAAAATTAAAACACTACAGATCAGTAATTAAACCGGAATCACTTCACCGATCCACCTACCTAACACTAATAAAATCAGTGAAAAAGAAGAACTGGAAAAACAGAAAGAAAAATACTCAGAAAGATTTTTGGGCCACAAAAGAACAAAGTTAACGGCTAGACAAAGAGAAGGAATGAAGATCTATACAAACCATAGAAATCGTCATAGGCACAATAGGAAAGACGAGGTTAAAATTTTACTGTCATATTTACAGATTGAATGACAATAGGCTGACGAAGGAAAACTTTAATTTCATTTCCAAATTAATAAAAAAAACATTATGGCATAGGTGTAAGAGACAAGAAAGGACTGGAGAAAACTCAACGTCGCAGAAGTCACCATAGAGCACAGGATGAGTTTCAGGCCACTGATAAGAATTGCAAAATTTCCTGTCCGACAACTAAAATCACAATCTAAGCGGGTGATGTTAAATGAACAGAGGCAGGCCTTCAACGTGAAGCAGTTCTTGAAAGATAAAAGGGAAAAGATAGTACCTTCATCTTAGGTTCTAAGCGGTCTATAATTGGACAAATTCTGTAATTAAAAAAGTAATCTTAGTTTCCATTTCCCTGCTTCGAGTTAAGCAAACTCGTTCATTAAGTCACTGAGGTCAAGTACAGCATCTGTGTTGTACTGTGTCAACAAGATGGCTAAAATTGACAGTCCGCTTTCATCCATGTTACCGTGGTGTTCAGTACGAAGACTCTTTTGATCCAGCTCTCCATCCTAGACTGTCCTACGCAAGCCCCTTCATCTCTGCATTATTCTATTACCCTTGTTCCGATTTCTCCAATACTCGACCTTTAATACGTTACTGATCACCTTCAGTTTGACTAAAGTGCGTTAACGAGAAGCTGCAGTTATACCATTGTCATAAATAATCTCGAATTTCGAGACTTGGATAAGCATGTCATAACCCATAACTTGAAAAAGAAACTTCAAAATATCAAAATTGGAAACCAAATCTCAGTGATCTTCACCGACTCTTTCAAGTGCAACTCGAAAGCAGCAATTTCGTTAACTACCTCCGCCGTATCAATAATATCTCTGCTATATTTGGCACCGAAATTACCTGCACATTTTTCAAGATAAGATACAGAGCCTTGATTTAAAGCGTTTACTAACAGAAAGTTATTCAGATAATTAATGTACTTTCAACATTGCAGCACACCCACCAATCGTGATAATCTAATATATACGAAACTATCAGCCTCCATTGCGGTAATGAAACCAACCTTTACCTAGGTTTCAGCCCAAATAATTCAGCCGTTCTTCAGAAGACGTACCTGGATCTATTATTTGTCTAAGAGGAGATGGTCTAGAAATAAAACTAAAATAGCCTGAATAGACGTGTTGTTGTTGTTGTTGTCTTCAGTCTTGAGACTGGTTTGATGCAGCTCTCCATGCTACTCTATCCTGTGCAAGCCTCTTCATCTCCCAGTACCTACTGCAACCTACATCCTTCTGAATCTGCTTAGTGTATACATCTCTTGGTCTCCCTCTACAATTTTTACCCTCCACGCTACCCTCCAATGCTAAATTTGTGACCCCTTGATGCCTCAAAACATGTCCTACTAACCGATCCCTTCTTCTAGTCAAGTTGTGCCAAAAACTTCTCTTCTCCCCAATCCTATTCAATACCTCCTCATTAGTTACGTGATCTATCCACCTTATCTTCAGCATTCTTCTGTAGCACCACATTTCGAAAGCTTCTATTCTCTTATTGTCCAAACTAGTTATCGTCCATGTTTCACTTCCATACATGGCTACACTCCAAACAAATACTTTCAGAAACAACTTCCTGATACATAAATCTATATTCGATGTTAACAAATTTCTCTTCTTCAGAAACGCTTTCCTTGCCATTGCCAGTCTACATTTTATAGCCTCTCTACTTCGACCATCATCAGTTATTTTTTCCTAAATAGCAAAATTCCTTTACTACTTGAAGTGTCTCATTTCCTAATCTAATTCCCCCAGCATCACCCGATTTAATTTGACTACATTCCATAATCCTCGTTTTGCTTTTGTTGATGTTCATCTTATATCCTCCTTTCAAGACACTGTCCATTCCGTTCAACTGGCCTTCCAAGTCCTTTGCCGTCTCTGACAGAATAACAATGTCATCGGCAAACCTCAAAGTTTTTACTTCTTCTCCATGAATTTTAATACCTACTCCAAATTTTTCTTTTGTTTCCTTTACTGCTTGCTCAATATACAGATTGAATAACATCGGGGAGAGGCTACAACCATGTCTCACTCCTTTCCCAACCACTGCTTCCCTTTCATGCCCCTCGACTCTAATAACTGCCATCTGGTTTCTGTACAAATTGTAAATAGCCTTTCGCACCCTGTATTTTACCCCGGCCACTTTTAGAATTTGAAAGAGAGTATTCCAGTCAACATTGTCAAAAGCTTTCTCTAAGTCTACAAATGCTAGAAACGTATGAATAGACGTAGTCACATTTTAAAAAATGCGGTACATAAGTACGACATCTTGGTGTTGATAAACCACCTTCAAGCTGTCTCTCCGCCGTTCCACTCTCGAACGGCGAGCGGGAGAAACGAGCACTTAAATTTTTCTGTGCGAGCTCTGATTTCTCTTATTTTATAGTGATGATCATTTCTCTGTATGTAGGTGGGTGCCAACAGAATGTTTTCGCAATAGGTGAAGAAAACTGGTGATTGAAATTTCATGAGAAGATCCCGAAGCAACGAAAAACGCCTTTGTTTTAATGACTGCCACTCCAATTCACGTATCTGTCTGTGACATTATCTCCCCTATTTCTTTGTACTTTTTCGATGTCATCCGTCAGTCCCACCTGATGCGGATCCCATACCGCACAGCAATACTCCAGAATAGGGCGGACAAGCGTGGTGTAAGCCGTCTCGTTAGTAGACCTGTTGCACCTTCTAAGTGTTCTGCCAATGATTCGCAATCTTTGGTTTGCTCTATCCACAATATTATCTATGTGATCGTTCCAATTTAGGTTATTTGTAATTGCCATCCCAAAGTATTTAGTTGGACTTACAGCCTTCAGATTTGTGTGGCATTTCGCGTAATCGAAATTTAGCTGATTTCTTTTAGTACTGATGTGAACAACTTTACACTTTTCTTTATTCAGGGTCAATTGTCACTGACGGTAAATGACAGCATCATCTGCGAACTATCTAAGACGGCTACTCAGATTGTCTCCTATGTCGTTAATATAGATCAGAAACAACAGAGGGCCTATAACACTTCCTTGGGGAACGCTGGATATTAATTCTGTTTTTCTCGATGACTTTCCATCTATTACTACGAATTGTGACCTTGCTGACAGGAAATCACGAATCCAGCCGCACAACTAAGGCTACATTCCGTAGGCACGCAGTTTGGTTAGAAGACGCTTGTGAGGAACGGTGTCGAAAGCCTTCTGGAAATCTAAAAATATGGAATCAATTTGACATCCCCTGTCGATAGCACTTACTACTTTATGAGTATGAAGAGCTATTTGTGTTTCACAAGAACGATATTTTCTGAAACCGTGTTGACTGTGTGTCAATAAATCGTTTTCTGCGAGGTAATTCACTATGTTCGAACACAGTATAGGTTCCAAAACCCTACTGAAAATCGCAGTTAGTGATATAGGCCTGTAATTCAGCGGATTACTCCTAATTCCCTTTTTGGGTATTGGTGTCACTTGAGAAATTTTCCAGCCTTTAGGTCCGGATCATTGTGTGAGCTACTGATTGTATCTAATTGGTAAATATGGAACTATTATCACATACTCTGAGAGGAACCTGACTGGTATACAATCTGGACCGGAGGCCTTGCCTTATTAAGTGATTTAAGCTGCTTCGTTACTCAGAGGATATCTACTTGTATGTTTCTCATCTTGGCAGTTGTTCTTGATTGGAATTCAGGAATATCATCCAGCATCACAAATTTAATTACGTAAATCAATGCAAAATTACAATGGAACATTCTAGACAGACAGAGAAAAGTTCACAAATTCTATGCAGTTCCGAGACCGGACTGATCGCGTGTTGTAGATGGAACTATTATGCAAATGAAAAAATTAAAAGTAGCTGCATCCAGCTGTAACTGTGTTGTTTGCGCGATTTCTTCCAATGAAAAACAGAAAGCTCGGTTCTTGATGCAGTGGCTCCACATGCAAACCTTAGTACATTAAATATTAATTCGTTTCGTAGACGTAAAAAATCATCAGTATTTGTAACAGGGCAGATGTCTGAAGGCGCTCGAGAATCAGCTAAGAAATAAATTACCAAATTTCGAGAAAATTTCGCAAGAAAACATTCCCGAGTCAGAACAATAGAAGACATTATTTAACGCTTCTCAGTAACATCTATTCCGTTTATTTCGAGTTTGTGTGAATTAGCTAGAAAAAGCTCAAAGTCGTTGCTCCAGGAAACTGTCTTACTGTTACTTAAAGCGGCAAATGCACAGAAAGCTCTACCGATCTGAGTTGAATCACCTGATAGTGACTCAGATTATTCTTTGGACAACTTTTAATTAACCTAATGTAAATATCTATTATTGTATTGTACAATATGTGTACTGATTTTGTACTTTTTATTTGACTGTGGTTCATGTTAGATTCGCCACTTTTCATTTGAAATTTAGGCGTCGGGTTCGTAATAAGCGACTCCGAGTGGTGCCTTTCTGCCATATTTACAACGGTTTCGACTTTTCGCCAGCTTTCTGGGCTTTGGCGTCAGTGCACGCTGCCTCTGTGAATTGCTGCACTCTTTGTCGTTGTTGCCATGTCGCTGCCGTGTTTCCGATTCGTCGTAGAGCAACATGAGCCGGAGGTGCTTCTGTTTCTTCTCTTACTGAACTAGAAAGCCAAAAATAGAGAACTGAATAGGAAATTCTGGCTGCTTTTGTTTTTACAATAGGGAGGAGCTAAGGGTGTCTTTCATACACGACCTTCAACACTACGACAGGAAATTAATTTCATCCTTTATTTCCGAATGTCGTCTTGATCATCCGACGACCGTTTTTCCATGGTTGAACTTCCTATGCACGTAACATGTACCAACGTGCGACCTTGCATTCCAGCTACTGAGAAGCTTGCTTTCACATACAGGGTGTTTCAAAAATGACCGGTATATTTGAAACGGCAATACAAACTAAACGAGCAGCGATAGAAATACACCGTTTGTTGCAATATGCTTGGGACAACAGTACATTTTCAGGCAGACAAACTTTCGAAATTACAGTAGTTACAATTGTCAACAATAGATGGCGCTGCGGTCTGGGAAACTCTATAGTACGATATTTTCCACACATCCACCATGCGTAGCAATAATATGGCGTAGTCTCTGAATGAAATTACCCGAAACCTTTGACAACGTGTCTGGCGGAATGCCTTCACATGCTGATGAGATATACTGCTTCAGCTGTTCAATTGTTTCTGGATTCTGGCGGTACACCTGGTCTTTCAAGTGTCCCCACAGAAAGAAGTCACAGGGGTTCATGTCTGGCGAATAGGGAGGCCAATCCACGCCGCCTCCTGTATGTTTCGGATAGCCCAAAGCAATCACACGATCATCGAAATATTCATTCAGAAATTAAAGACGTCGGCCGTGCGATGTGGCCGGGCACCATCTTGCATAAACCACGAGGTGTTCGCAGTGTCGTCTAAGGCAGTTTGTACCGCCACAAATTCACGACGAATGTCCAGATAGCGTGATGCAGTAATCGTTTCGGATCTGAAAAATGGGCCAATGATTCCTCTGGAAGAAATGGCGGCCCAGACCAGTACTTTTTGAGGATGCAGGGACGATGGGACTGCAACATGGGGCTTTTCGGTTCCCCATATGCGCCAGTTCTGTTTATTGACGAAGCCGTCCAGGTAAAAATAAGCTTCGTCAGTAAACCAAAAGCTGCCCACATGCATATCGCCGTCATCAATCCTGTGCACTATATCGTTAGCGAATGTCTCTCGTGCAGCAATGATAGCGGCGCTGAGGGTTTGCTGCATTTGAATTTTGTATGGATGAGGCGATACGTGGACGCTGGCGTCATTTGGACCGCAGCTGCAACACGGCGAACGGAAACCAGAGCCCGCTGTTGGATCACCTGCTGCACTAGCTGCGAGTTGCCCTCTGTGGTTGCCGTACGCGGTCGCCCTACCTTTCCAGCATGTTCATCCGTCACGTTCCCAGTCCGTTGAAATTTTTCAAACAGATCCTTTATTGTATCGCTTTTCGGTCCTTTGGTTACATTAAACCTCCGTTGAAAACTTCGTCTTGTTGCAACAACACTGTGTTCTAGGCGGTGGAGTTCCAACAACAGAAAAATCCTCTGTTCTAAGGAATAAACCATGTTGTCCACAGCACACTTGCACGTTGTGAACAGCACACGCTTACAGCAGAAAGACGACGTACAGAATGGCGCACCCACAGACTGCGTTGTCTTCTACATCTTTCACATCACTTGCAGCGCCATCTGTTGTTGAAAATTGTAACTACTGTAGTTTCGAAAGTTTGTCCGCCTGAAAATGTACTGTTGTCCCAAGCATATTGCAACAAACGGTGTATTTCTATCGCTGCTCGTTTAGTTTTTATTGCCGTTTCAAATATACCGGTCATTTTTGAAACACCCTGTAAATACATAAATAGTTTATACTCATATCCAATCGAAAATTTATGAGGGTTGTTTGAAAAGTTCTCGGATTTTAATACAAACAGACCATTTACCTCACTGATACTCATTTATTTTTCAACGTAATAAGCGCTAGCGATGCGAAAAACCGACCAGTTAAAATCCATACCAGCATTTTAGTTCTTAATAACCGGTATTTTTCAATATTTGTTTGGTCTTGGGTATAAGACGTTCTTATTTTGTACTATAAGTGGATAAAGAAATCAGTACATTAATCTGATATAGCACCAATGTTAAAAAATGGTTACCGAATGAAATGCAACTTCACTTTCAGAATCCTTTACTATCCACAAGCAGTGATCCTTTCGTCTTTTGGGAGCAGAGTAAAAAGTGTATGCAAAGGCTTTTCAGTTGTAGCCCAAAAATATTTATCTTCAGTATGAAATTCTGTGGCTTCTAATACCATAGTATCGTTTCTGAATGATATTGCTTCTGATGAAATGAGTTGACTTAGAGATCAAAACATTATAGAATGAATATTTATGAAGAGATTAGACAATAAATATGGGCCAGTGGAGTAATTCATGATTAAATTTTTAATTACTGCAGGAAATGTTTTCAGTTGATATCATATTTTTACTATTGTCTAAATTGTTGGTTTGAATTTTCTAGAAAAGCATTTTAAATGTTGTAGGCAAAATATCAATTTTGTTTAAATTCTTTTTATAGAGTAAAAAAATATTTGACTACAAAACTAGTTTTTCATTGAAAATAATTAAAGAAAAAGAACACTATAAATTTTACACAGAGGCTTATTATTTGTCTGCCATTTCTAGGAAATAGTAAGACAAAATGGAAATTATGGCTACAGTCATAAATTAAAAATTAAGCAATTGATTCATAGTATATAATAAAAATAGAAAACAGCTGATCAGCAGCTTGTGTCTACGTAGTAGGCTTTTATCTGCTAGCAGCCCATAGAAACGGACAACGTAACACAAAATCTGAGTTCTCCAAGCTCAGTTTTCACCCTTAAGCATTGACAATTCGTAATGCGCCAGTGGTGGTATGATCCTCGATTATAACATCATTTTTGAGCAGGGTTTTGAAAAATTAGAATCAATAAGAGAACAATGGTGATGTTTTTTAATATTGAACCCCTAATTACTTTTGGGAAAAAGCAATGAACTGTGGACGGACTAAGTTTTCTTATATTTACCTATTTTATTTGATACTTTGTTATGCCATCTGGCCCAGGTGCTTTTCGTTCTTTAACTCTAACACCACAGAAGTTGGAAACTTAGAAAAGGATACTCTACTTCTGTTAATCACCTGCTTTAGAAGGCCTTAGTTACAAGGCGAAACCTGAAGTATTACATCACATCCACAAGGGAAGGAAGATGAACTGTCTTGAAATTATGAAAATTAACAAACACATGTCTATCAACCCAAGGACAGTACTGAATGACCAGACACAGATCTTAGTCACCACTTTTACCTACAGATACTACTCACAATCCCATGCCAGCCATGTTGTAAATTACCCCTCTTACTCATGTGCTCCTGTTCCTTTATTTCAGTTATTATAAAATCTCTTCTTGCGCTTAAAATTTTTTCTTTGTGTAATCACACCTGCATCACCTAGATGCTTATATCACTATTATATCTTAACTGTTTGTAATTTATGATCTATTAAAGACAAGATTATTTTGTTCTGCCACATCTTTGCAATATCTCATCAATGCTTATTGTTCAGTTATGTTCTTCTATGTACAATGCTTGTAATTTGTCTGTAGTTCATTAGTTAATGTGTTACATATTTCATCTTAGTTAAATAATCTTACATTGCATTTACACTGAAATAACCTTGTTTTATTCCTATTCTGATATTAGCACCTCCATCCCTGGAAATGGAGATATTATGTACATGCACTAGTTTAAAATCTTTGATCCAACCAAGTTTTCTGAACCACATCCTTCTCTTTGTACCTGATGATGTCGCATCAGCCGAAAATCAGTTTGTGTAACAAATAATAAATATTGAAGAGTATTACACCACTGTTGTGAGTGTTTCCTTCATAATTTAAAACAGTTACTTAAATGGAATGTGTGTCCAAATTGCACATTTTTTGCTGCTTTCCTTTTTTTTATTTCCCTTTCAGTTATTGTTTCTGGTTATTTAAATGCGAGGGTAATCGCAAAATTAAGGATTTTTTTTGTAGGTACAGTACTCTGTGTGACAGTTGGTCACACTGTTATGAAGAGAGCTTCACGCGCTGTGTGTAAACAAATGCACGCCGCGCTGAGGCGCTCAGTCTTGGCCCGGCAGCCGTTGAGAATGGAGCTCCCGTTGGATGTTACCGCCAAGTACGAATTGAGCGCAGTTATTCGGTTTCTGAACGCAAAGGGCACTGCGCCGACTGAAATCCATCGCCAATTGACGGGTGTGTGTGGTGAGGCGTGCATGGATGTCAAAAATCTTCGTAAGTGATGTAGAGAGTTTGCAGCTGGTCGGACCGAAATTCACGACGAACAAACGAGCGGGAGACCGTCAATTTCTGAGGAGACAGTGTTGAAGGTTGAGCAAAGCATGCGTGAAGATCGGCGGATCACCCTGGATGATCTCTGCACGTTGGTTCCTGAGGTTTACGAAGCACCGCTCACAAAATTTTAACAGAAACATTTAACTGCCGGAAGGTCATGTAGGCAGTGTAATAGGGAAACCATGCTGCAATGTCACTGGCTGATAGCGTCACGAAATCGACATATCAGACGTTCCATTGTCGTGACAAGTTGTCTAGAGCACTGGTTTGGCACTCGAGTAATTGGGTAAAACGCGTCGAAATTACAGAGACCTGGTAAAAGTGAAAATATTGATGAAAAATGTCTTAAATTGGGGAATATACTACAAAAATGATTGATATAGAGCTCTGATCTCACCAGTTTGCTCATTAAATCATCGACAACAGTATTATAAAAAAGGTAGTAGTTTTACTTAGTTGGATGGTAGAAAATAATGAGAAGGGAGGGGATGCGAATTGTATCTTCCTGTCGGGAGTAAAAATAACGTAATATCACAGTCTAAAATGACAGTCGCAACACTCCGTCTCATATCTGTCAGCCTGGCGATAGCAGTGCCCCAAGCGGCCAGCAAGGACACTTCTGAATACGATATCAGATTAGTGGGAATACTAAGGTACATGTTGATTTGTGACATAGTTTTTACAATAGGTTGTGTGTGTAGTACCATAAACATCGACCACAAGTACAAAATTACACCACATTTGTGATTAAATTTTCCTGAGAACCCTGGAAGATACGAAATAGCGCATTAGGGGACAGTTTATGTATGATTCTCTCGTAACGTACAGACGTTTACTCGATAACGTCGTTTTCAACCAACACCAAAAAATTGGTAGTTAACACCAAAAGACCTGATCTTTTACAAACAAACGTTGTATATCGAACAGAATAGAGTTTTGTTCGCTACACTTTCAGACAAATCAGTACGGTAATGTGGAACTTAGTTAACCTATATGGAATGTAATTCCTACCTCACTGAACTTATCAAATAAGCCACCACAAGTGTAGCTTAAGCGAAAACCTTACAGACCTAATAATACATCGTCAAAAGCAATAAAACTATTTCCCAGTACAGGAAAAACTAATTCCACAATTGTTGCTAAGCCTTAGCCACCAACGGCAGAAATGATCAACACATTCGCTTTTAAAACAAAATTAATTACATTTCCAAAAATAATCGTGTATTAGAACGTCGAATGAAGTATAAAAAAAGGGCGAATTATTGGACTCCATAAAAAAATTTTGAGCTACTAATGTACGTGTCTATTGGCTGTGATAATAAAAACAAAATTACATACTTCTCATTCGTGTAATGTGTTTGTATTCTCTTCCTCTCAGTGGAATAAGATTTGAAAATAGACACATTCGAAAGTATTTCTTCATGAATGAGTTGTAGTTTACGTCATTGAATCATTGTGAACAGGCTGTTTTTACAATTATTTCACGATAATTCGTACCTCTTGGCAACTTAGTAACGCATGAGACGCAAAAATATAACCACTATTCCGCTAACTAAGTAGAAAATGATTAAAAACAAACATTATCCTTTCTCGCCGCTTGGAGCGCTAGTGTCACTCCGGCTGTCATAAGGTAACAACTTTCGCACCAGCGAGTGTTGTGATTGTCTTTATTTACAACACAGGGTTATTCTAAATGACTGACCCAATTTCAAAAAGTCGTATGCATTCAAATCCAAAATGAACCAGCTTTATACCAATGAAAAGAGGAAGAATCAAATCTTTTGGTGGTGGCGTCGCATGAGCGGGCGGTGATGGCTTCAGAAACGGTCGGTAGATTCCGCTCTCTCCCCTTCTTCAGTCTGGAACCGTGCGACCGCTACGGTCGCAGGTTCGATTCCTGCCTCGGGCATGGATGTGTGTGACGTCCTTAGGTTAGTTAGGTTTAAGTAGTTTTAAGTTCTAGGGGACTGTAATGGGAATCACGTACCTGGACATCTTGATTCAAATGGCTCTGAGCACTATGGGACTTAACAGCTGTGGTCATCAGTCCCCTAGAACTCAGAACTACTTAAACCTAACTAACCTAAGGACATCACACACATCCATGCCCGAGGCAGGATTCGAACCTGTGACCGTAACAGTCACACGGTTCCTGGACATCTTGGAACAAGGACTGTTCCCTCAAGTTATGGAAGATTCCCAGGACTCAATTTTCGAACAGGATGGAGCTGTTCCGCATTGGCACCGTGATTTGTGAGGTTTTTGAATAACTCCCTTCGTGAGCACTGGATCTGTTGCAGGGGTTTGAGGACCTGGCTCTGCAGTTCTAGCCACCGAAATCTTCTGATCTCACACCGTGCGACCATTTCTTATAGGTTTATATGAAGGAAGCTGTTTACGTCCCGCCTCTACCAACCACTCTGAACGACCTGCGGAACCGGATCACTGCTGCTGTGCACTCAGTAACAGCAGATACACTACTCACGTCTGTGGGACGAGTTTGGCTACCGTGTCCGTGTTTGCCATGCAGCCAACGGTGGCCATAGTGAAAATTTATGACATTTATCGCACTCCTAATTATTAAAAAACTAATTAATTACAAATTATTACAACAAGGCACGCCGATCTTGACACAATGGAAGAAACCCTGACATCCGATCTGTCTGCCCTGGCAGTATACTTCCGTAAATGGAGGCTTAGGCCTAATGCCACGAAGACAGAACTAACTTGCTTCCATCTCAATAACAGAGAAGCCGACAGAGCTCTGGAAGTATACTTTGATGACACACAAGGAGCCAAAATACCTAGGGGTCACGTTAGACACAACGTTGTCATTTAAACCACACATTACAAAAACAGCTGCCAAGGTGAGAACAAGAAAGAACCTTATCCATAAACTCTGTGGAACCACCTGGGAATCAACGACAACTGTGCTGAACCTGGTATACTCTGGCAGAATACTGTGCACCACTATGGCTAAACAGTACCAAAGTGAACTAAATCGATGTTGAACTTAACAACACCAAGTGCATTATTTCATGAACTGTTAGGTGTACACCTAACATATGGCTACTTGTCCTGAATCATATACCATCCCCAAAAATGTGACGAGAAGCAGCCTTGGTCAAGGAATACAACAAGATCGAAGCAAACCCTGGACTATTGGTACCCATAGGTATACCTGATCAGAGTATCAAGAGGCTTCGTTCAAGACATCATCCTCTTGCTCTCTACAGCCCCTCTGGGGCTGACATCAAAACTTGGAAAAGAGAATTACTCCAGATATTCCCAGCTAATGCCTTGTATTACTGAGTGAGTTCCTGGGTGTGATCAGCCCCGCAAGATCTTGTCAACTCTGAACCGACTAAGAACTTGGCTTGAAAGATGTGCTGACTCACTCTCCAAATGGGGACTGCTGTCTTCGTCAGCATGTGACTGCAGCGTGCCTAAGCAGACCATCTAACACATCAGAGACGCATGCAGTACTAGAGCATTCAATGGGTACTTTGAAGAATTTCTCATGGCATCCAAAAATCCATTGAATATATACAAGCACTAGATGTTTGGCTGTGAATATATGTCATGTTACGTAATGTAGAATAACGTGATCCAATATTGAAATGTACTTAAATGCCATACGCTAAATAAATAAAGTCAGGTATTTCGCTATTGTTCCAGGGTGTGTGTTTGTGTGTGTGTGTGTGTGTGTGTGTGTGTGTGTGTGTGTGTGTGTGTGTGGAGGGGGGGTCAGTCTTTCCGAGAAATACATTTAATGGCTTGCAGGAAGCATCCTATCCGTAAGTCTTCTGTCCATCTGATTTCTGGAAACAGTAAATCACAGCCAGCTGATACCTGCATCTGGCCATTCTGATTTAGGTTCCCCATGATTTCCGTAAATCGTTCAAGTCAAATTCCAGGATGGTTCCTTCAAATGGCATGGCCGCTATCCTTCTCCACTATTCACTAATCTTAGCTTGTGCTCTAATGACCTCATTGTCGACGAGACGTTAAACACTAATCTCCTCCTGCCACCAGATAGATCTCTTTGTGTACCATCAATGACAGGTTAGAATAGTTTTGGAAAACTACCGTCACTACCTATGGGAGGGAGGGAGGGAAGAGGGGTTAGGACTGGAGGTTACACGGGTTCTAAACTGCTTAATCTGTATCCATACGTCGAGGTGAACACACGTGCTACCACTCTCTTCTGGTGAGATCCTTTGGGCTCAGTTTTTCGGTAGTTCTGTAATTATAATGGTTTTTTCACAGTTCCCAATGCGTGTGTTGTATTTTGCTCCCATTTTTGCAAATGGTGTTTTTTTTTACGACAATTTCGATGTGTAGTTAGACCAGTGAAGCATTTTCTATCAATTTTGATAGCGTGTATTGGCCTTCCTACAAAAAATGGCTCTAAGTACTATGAGATTTAACATCCGAGATGATCGGTCCCCTAGACTTAGAACTACTTTAACCTAACTAACCTAAGACATCACACACAACCACGCCCGAGGCAGGATTCGAACCTGTGACCGTAGCAGCAGCGCGGTTCCGGACTGAAGCGCCTAGAACCGCTCTGTCATAGCGGCCGGCTGGCCTTTCTACACTTCAGTGACAGTTTGTTGCCATATCCCTTCTTACCATGTATGTGTGTATGTGTGTGTGTGTGTGTGTGTGTGTGTGTATACAAGTTCCTCAGTGGCTGTGCACTTGTGGATAGGTGCAGTGAACTCTTCATATAATTCAGTGATAGTTTGCTGTGCTATCCCTTCTTACTGCGTGTCTGGGTATAAATTCCTCAATAGCTATGCTCTTGTAAATCGGTAGGAGCCAATTATTCTGGCAGCATCTCTAGGACAGTTTCAGGCCAATTTCGAGGGGTATTGTGGGTTTAACACACATCAAGGTGAACACACGCGCATACTAACACAGTTGGCAGTTGATAGAGTGCTGACACATTATCTGCGTATCCAGTTATGCTGGGAACTGATGTGATTATATATAGGGATCATATCAACCCATACCGCATCAACAACAGCCTTAATATGGCGCAGTGAAGCGTTGAAATTGGTTGCAACAAAATAAAATCATAAGGACGACTCTAGGTGTTATTTTGTCACAATAGTGAACGGCCGTCGTCCCAAAGACCTCCTGCCAAAAGGATGGACATACAAAAACAAAAGCTGGTATCCCAGTCTCCATTTAACCTATATAGCTCAACGCTAGAGTAATGATGCACTTACGGTGTTGGTGGCTTTTCTGTTGCATGTTGGAGTTGGTAACTATATGTGCGGTGAATTGACGGGAAGTGGACATGACATATGATGAGTCAGATAGGATAAAATGGCAGAACTCACAAGAAAATGGTTTTCGATTAACTTTGTATGGGGAGAAGTGATGGGAGCAAGTAGGTGATAGTACTCTTAATTAAATCACAGGAGAAAGTGGGGGGGGATTAATTTTTTTAATA
This sequence comes from Schistocerca gregaria, assembly GCF_023897955.1. NCBI lineage: Eukaryota > Metazoa > Arthropoda > Insecta > Orthoptera > Acrididae > Schistocerca > Schistocerca gregaria. The sequence continues at coordinate 191,556,964 of NC_064928.1, forward strand.
AAATCGTGAGAGAAAGTAGGTTGATCAATGATTGTTAATAGCAGAATAGCACTTTTGGTATAGAGAGTTCGCAAGAAAAATTTACACACACTTTAAGAAACGAGAAGTATTACTTATGTGTTTAATTTATATTTAATAATTGATCACACACGTTGTCCAACCTTCAGTTTAGCACATGGTTACTTTAAATGTTCAAAATTTCACCGTTGGCAGCTATACACATAACAGAATAACAAGTCGTCGCCGCCGCATCTGCGTTAATTAATGTTACTGTGGAGATCGCTGCACATGTCTCTGTAATGTCCTGGCGAAGCTCCTCCAGTGTGCCTGGATTATGTCGACAGACGTTATCTCTCTCAGTTCCCCACAAGTAAAACTCCATAGGTGTTAGATCCGGTGACCATGGAGGGAACTCAATGGGCCCTCTTCGCCCAGTCCAATGCCCCAGAAATTGGTTATCCAGGAAAGCTCATACAGCTAGGTGGTAGTGTCGTGACACTCAGTCCCGTTGGTAGTAAACCTCTTGATCAGCTCCATAAAGCGCACATACACCTGGCAAAATTGATGTGCATAACATGTACACTTCTCTAGTGACAGTAGCATCAAAGAAAAAAAGTCCTACTAAGCCTCTAGATTATAGTCAACACCACACATGAAGCCTTGGTACATTGACGGCTTTATTCACAAACATGCGGATTTTCGAGTGCCCAGTACACACTGTAATGCCGATTCATGGTTCCATAAAGTTTGAATTGTGCCTCGTCACTCCACACTAGCTTCATCACAAATTGTTTGTCATCAGTTACCACTTGCTGATACCATTCACAAAATTGCGTTCAGCGACTAGGATCGTCATTAATCTCGTGCAGTAATTGTGGGGTGTAAACATTCCACTTTGCAGCTTTCAGAATTCTTCGTATACTTGTGCTTCTAAACCCCACTCCACGTGCACATTGCATAGAAGACTTCTGTGGAGAATTAACAAACGTTTATAACACGAGATCCGAAGAAGTAAGACTTGTAGCTGCACGCAGTCGTCCTGATCTTCCTTTGTGAATATCACAAGTCGTTCCATGAAATTTAAACTTGTCAATGATGTATTTAATTGCTAGGCAGGTTGGTGGTTCTGTTTGACTCCCACCGCCACTGACGTTACACTTCAACGTCGTTATCAAACTTGAAAAACCACTTCACAATAAATTTTGTTGGTCGAATGTCAATCGCGCTCCAGCCATCTTGGTTTCGCAATACTGAGATGAACGTACTAACATCTGTTGAGCCAAAGACCATACTACAACACACTCTTAACTCAAATCGAACGACAATGTCGATATCTCAGCAGAGCCTAACAAAGAGTGTATGCATTTTTCTGGCGAACTCTGTATTAATAAATATTGATCCACCTACTTTAACCTGTAATTTAATTAAAAACATTGATCTGCTTAATCATTTGTTATCCATGCACATATGAGTATAGTTTAAATTTTACTATATATTCCGTTTTGTTATGCTCAATATGCCATAATGTGCTACCACATATTTTTATACACGCCACATCATGACTACTGTAGCACACTAAATAACACAATAAGATACTTCGCAAACGCATCGCCACGACATAATTAAATCGTTAGAGGACCCTACCTATTCATACTCTGCGCCCTCTACAACATTTCACTTCCACTCCAAAACACACACACAGCAGCTTGATGACGTCATACAACACATCGCAAATACGTCAGGGTCAATGTATCCTTGAATCAAGCATACAGGTCATTCACAAAACCCTGCATTGAAATGAACTGAATTGTTCTCAATTTCTGACCTGTCAAGGCTACAATTATTTTAATTACACTGCTTCTGTGAACAACTCGCTGTTAGGAAGCCATTATCAGACGTAATTCGGATCTTAAATGCATATTTGATCCATTAATATGACATATTTGGCCTCGTAAACGTAACTTCATTTCTGTTACATGTTTCGAATAACCGAGAAGTGAAATATGTGATGTGGAAAGACTGCTTTCGGAATCCAGCAATTTCCTTAATACGGAGTGACGAAACTAATGTCCTCTTCCCAAAAACGCTGAGAACACATTTTGCTATATCTGGACGGCTTGGAATAATTCCTTCTCACAGTGTTCAACCAGAGCGCTCTTTCATATGTATTTGTAGGAAATCTAAAGTAAATTTAAAGAAATAAAATCACTACAGTAAAAGTAATCAGCACAACTAAAATTGGTATATATAAAAGAATGTATCGCTTAAACGAGCTCCCTCACGAATGAAATGTGTTTCCTTTACACTTATCTGAATGTCTAGTACACCTGTAAATGATGCAAGCCGGCCTTTATTATTATTATTATTATTATTATTAAAACACTTCCAGCAGAAGCTAATGTTTGGGGCCTATTAACATGGCAGACGTCGGCTTCAACTTAGTCATGACATCTCCCCGTATTGTACCTCCATTAATAATAAAGAAGGAAAGAAAAACAAATATTTTCAATATTCTTTTGTCTTCCTGTTAGCGCATACCACACCATCATTACGTTATGGGACGAAGCCGCCATCCGGTATCGGTAGGTTCAATTGACCCAAAAACCGTACATCGATACACTAGTTATATTTGGAGAGGTGCGTGTCATCATCCCCACAGGCTATAAACACAAATATGAAAATGTAGTTTAACGTTACTCACCACTCCATCAGCCGTCGGCACCAAGAGGGAAGTAGTCGTTGTTGCTCCGTTGTTTCCTTCTTCTTTCCCTTGGCCTTCAGCTCGTTCGTCGTCCCCTTCTGCGAGTGTATCCAGGAGGTACGACAACACAGGTGTTACACACGGCGAGCCGTTGGCCACACGTATAAACATCAGCGGGCAGCAGAATTCCTCAGGGTGTTTCCGCGAGTGTGACGTAATCAAACATGCGCGGAGCACTCACACACCGAACCTCACCGAAAAAGTATCGGTGTAGTAACGGTTTCGTCAAACAATTTATTCTGAAAACTCACTTTTCTTCCAAGTCACTTGTCTACGATGTGCCGAATACGACATTTTCGCACGCATTAATAACATCAAAAATTTAAGCAGAATCCATGTTCAGTTCCACTTCTACGTAATTGCTACGGCTTATTCAAAGTGTAAAGCAAATAAGATATTCGAACGAGTGATTAGAGCATGAAAAACAACGTTAATCTCTTTTACTGCGCTCACACGAAAATTGTCAACGCGACAGATAAGGAAGAAACAGGGGTTAAAAATTTGCCTACGAATAGTTTAAACAGTTTTCACTTCGAGCATATTTGAAACTGTTTGACGCGCAACATACTTATTCGCGCTGTAATAGTGATGTGTTAATTATTCTGCAGTCGATTTACTACGAAAATAATCTTATTTTCTGAGCGTCAGATCCAAACCTTTCATTTCAGGAATTAGTTGGATGAAACAGTAGCAAATAAAGAGCGATTAAAGGCCAGAAAGATATATTTACTGTACGCGGTTTTACATCACTAGTTAAAGCGTTTCGTAGAATTGTTGACGGCGATATTTTTATTTGAAACTAAATAACAGCGCACTCCCTACGTTACTTGTTTCAGCCATAAATAGTAAGAAATGGTTTCATATTAACGCCTTCAGTTAGGTGCAGAACGATGAACTGTTTTTTATTGTAAAAGGGCAATATTCACTACGGACTGATGACTTTCACGAGATCGAAGGGCAAATTAAATATCTCGAAGGTAACGAGGTTTTTAAAGTTGAACGTACCGCTGTCGATCGTCAGGTGTTCACAAATAATTGACTGTCAAGTTTTCTTCGTTCTCTTTCACACAGAGCCATGAAGCATTTCCGTCAGTACCGCGTGGTACATAACACAAGGGAGATATTCTCATTCAGAACATCGAGATCACACATATAGTTGACGAGAATCCGTAAATTTCAGTTCAGATTGGAACGACAATGACAGGATTTGTTCACCATCCACAACGATCCTCACAGTTACGCTAGCACTTACGAATTCACTTCCGTGTGAACGTTACAACAGCGCTTTGACAACACACACAATGACCACAGATGTTCCCAGGCTTAGCAAGGAATAAGAGCGTCAATAGACGCATCTCGCTCCAAATAAACCGTTTTCACTCACGTCCGCATTACACGGTAGTAGTTACCTCCTGCCGTCGCATTTCGCAACGAAATGTCGTCAAACGCTTAGTCTCATTCCTTAAATGGCTACATTGGTGGGGAAAGGAAGAAAAATCCTCATTCAGCTGTCACTGTGATTCAGTAGGCACTCTCCTGAAGGCAGTCGGTTCACTTTGCGAAGTTTCTCTGCGGATATGTAGGACAACGCGCACACGCATTCACCCCTCGGGCGACGGCAAAATGTCACGGCGCGGAAGCAAGACGCGAGGAAACGGAAAGCGGAGAACACACCGAGCCGCGTTTCGCGAACTCCGACGCGAGAGCCGCGAAGCGCACGCTAACGGCCCGCGGACTACACTGACGCAGCTGACATAACCGGGCCCGCTGCCGGCAGCACGCTTGCGGGACAGTCTTTGCGACTGAAGTGCCTTGCGGCCCGCCTGCGTCACTGCCCCGCGTTGTCTGGCACGCTCGCTTGTTTGAAAAGCGCGGCCGGGATTCGTCACATACAGGTGACAGTCATCTGTGGCGAGAGGAATGCCGCTGTGACGTCACGGGCGTCGGCCGCTTCGCCGCTCGCGTAAACGAGCGGTGTTTTACTAGGAAGGATCTGCGCATGCCCAGAAAAGGATAGCGGGCACACACAACAACAAAAAAGAGAAACGCAACTCCCGTGTTAAAAGGGGAAATCGCAGGCCGACAGCAGCGCCTCAAGTGGTATGGAGATGAACTAAAATATGAAAACAATTCGGGTTGCATCACCTCCCCCTAGTTTACTTACGTTGTAAGTTTTTGTTTTTTTAAAAATTCTATTAACTTGTTATTCTGGGTGTGCTATGTAATTATTTTGGCTGGCATCATAAAATAATTGAAACACAGCTATAGAACACTGTACTACAGCAGAGAGAAACCTATTTTGTAATATTTTCAGTCTGATTTTTGACGTTTGCGTCCGACAGACAAGAAAACATGATAGGAGCAGCGACTGTCAGGCGCAAAAGTCAAAAATAGACTTTTAAATTGATGTGCTTATATTTTTATCTATCAACACGTAAAAGCTCTAGCATGTTTTATGGTTCATAACAACAAGATGCAACACTTGAAACAGAGTAAGTCGAAACAATCTTGAAGTGCAAATAATTGAAGTAAAAGAAAAATAACATTGTGAAACGTCCCCTTAGAACAATTATACAAGACTGTGCTTAAACTGACACACAATATTGTTTAGCGCAACGCAATCTGACTTTTAAAAAATTCCTACAAAAGAGTGGCCCTGACTAACATTAACCTATACCTTTCACAAATCACTTACCTCACAAAAATCTTCGTTACTCGAACTACTGCAATACAGCGAGCGCCACTACTGAAAGCTAAATAAAAGATTCAAACTACGGAAGGCACTAACTACTGATAGGCATAGTTAGCGAATGAAAGATTTTAATAGATAACAAACAATGTATTTACCTTAATAGTCAAAAAAAGCCTATTAGTAAGAGAATAAGCAGCAATTAAAGAGGTTAAATTACGAAATATTTATCACAGTATTAATTAATGAAGAATTCTAAAATTTGTTACAACTATGCTTCAGGACTATAAGTTCTGAGTAACTGCCCAGAAATCTTGCACTACTGACTTAATTTCTTAAAAAGTTTCCTACATCTTACTACTGTAAATGCTTCAACACAAAAAAGAAAATGTTAAGTACCAAAAGCAGGAAAGGTGGATAAATAAAGTGAAATGAAAACACTGAATTGAAAGCAAACAAGAACAGTTGCCATAGCACCACTAGTGCTTGGTAGGCACAATTCACTATTAACAACAGTGTCACCAGATTCACTACCGATTTTAGCAATTTCACAAGGAACACCTGTCACATGTTTTGGAAACACACCCCTGTTTAGCCTATGCCTGCTTTTATTCATAAAATCTTCTTCGAAAAAATGATCTTCACAAACAAAATAAGAAGCGCAGTTCACAACTGGTGACAGTTTACAAACACTCTTCCACTTTAGAAGCAACTCTTGAGGTTGTTTTGGAAACTTGTAAAATTGCTTGTTGCAAATTTCCTCCGTTGAACCCATGTAAAAGCCAGATGAACAGCCAGGAAACTTGCAGGAGTATTTCAACGCCAATCTGTTGTGTTGAATATTCTGAAAAAAAACAACATAAGGCTTCATAAAATAAAACTACTACAGACATTTCAAAGTTATTTAAATAAAGAAACGGAAACCACACTGCTTAATTCACGATAGAAGAGAATACATTTCATTTATGGGCTACGACATTATTTAACGAAAAATTAAATGTGTTACCTTACAATTAATTTTGGACATTTTTCAGCATGAAATCTCTTCAATTCCACGGTGAACTTTATGAATTTAAAGTAAAACCTGTTTATAATGAAGATGAGTAGTATGTAAATACGTAACAAATACAAAGACGACAGTAACCAAGGACCACATTCTTCAGTGCAGAGCAAGACGATAGAATATCTCAAAACAACCACCATTGGAGTTTAGACAGCTCTCATTGGTCAATTCCAGCTTCGTTTGACCCCTAGCGCCTCTAGTGGTCTGGAATGGAACTATGTGGCTTGTTGCCTCTTCGCCCACATAGCTTTCACCCCTGTGTGTGGGCATCGAGAGACCTCGACAGGCGATCTTATTTTCAGAAGGCTTTGTCCCAAATTGTCACATTATTCTATTAGGGGGAGTCCGCACCACCCAAAATGACAAAATTTGACATTTCTACTTTAATACAGATCATGAAAATATGAATATTTTTGCTTAGTTCGGTGTAGTTTTTTTAGTGTCCTGGAGTCGGCAGGAAAGAACTAACGATCAAGTTTGAGCACACTTTATTTAACTAAAACCCCTTCTTGACGTGCACTAATTTCCAAACTCAAGAACAACAAGAGACAGTAATTCTTGTGGTGTCAAAAGCCAGATAAAAGTTACAAGACAATGAAAAGAAATAACAGCAATCTAACACTACGCTACACAATTACAGGGTGGATTTACGTCCAACAAGATACAAATTTCTACCAGTGTCTACTTGGCCAGAGACTAGGTATTGGCCGGAGCTGTCCTAGCTGTTGGTACATACTGCTGGTCTGACTTTAGTGGTGTGCTTGTAACACCGCTTCTGCAGAATGATACACTTAGTCACATTAGTTCCAATTAGTGGATCTCTGCCATGGCTTTTCACCAAGTAGTGCCTTGTTTACGAGGAAAGTCTGTTGCTTACATTCACTGACGATGTTTTGTTAAGAGCTCTTGAAGGGAGGTTGGCAGCCCACCTTGCTTGCCTGTTCTGCGGGCCCTCTAACTGATAAGGGGCTGCGACGACAGTTTAACTGAATTGATATCTTCAATTTTTGTAGTCGTGTCTTCCTTACTTGCGTGTAATATTATGGTATATTGATAATTTTTAATTATGGGCCGTCTAACAGCAACTGAATAAAACACAGTTTTAGTGCCATACGCGTTCCGCCTTTATTATTTGCAAGGCATCATCAGTGGCAGGCTGCATGGGCAATTTCCTAGGCGCTACATTCTGGATCCGCGCGACCGCTACGGTCGCAGGTTCGAATTCTGCCTCGGGTATGGATGTGTGTGATGTCCTTAGGTTAGTTAGGTTTAAGTAGTTCTAAATTCTAGGGGACTGATGACCTCAGAAGTTAAGTCCCACAGTGCTCAGAGCCATTTGAACCATTTGAATAATTTCCTACATATTACGCTCCTGTTTCATTTTTGGTCTTGCTCTTCTTCTTGTGAATGACAATTTGCTGTTTTTTCCCCACATTCCACAGCACTATGAACTGAACGCTTGTTTCAATGCAACGAAAACTGCACAGATCTCACGATGAATATCGATCGCTTAAAAGCTAAGAAATCTTATAACAGCCCGTACTTCACAGTCGGCGGGACTCACTATTACCGGAGGCATCTTAATCACTCAGTACACAACGCAAACAAGGAAGAATCAGACTGCAATGGCGTCAGTGCGTAGATTAAGGTACAGGTTTTCATGCAAAAATAAAATTGTTGACATATCTTAGCACGTCTTTTTCGAATTTCAAAATGGTACTTACTTATAAAAACAGCCTCGTATTTAGGGAAAAAGATCACAACTTTTTACCTAACTGGCAATTTAAAGTGATTGTGGAGCAATCACATTCACAGAAAATGAGAGAACGAGCGGTAAAAATCTCATCTGTATATACTCAACAGTTCTTGAGGAAACTGGGCATTTATATAGCCAATTTAACACTGTCAAGAAGAGGTGGTACGACTCCCCGTAAACTAGCCGCTCTCTTCATTAACCCGCGACTGTCTGCGACGAGCCAAATATATTCTACAAAGACTGCTTCGGATGAACACTACTTTGCAAATTATAGCCTAAAGGAATTAAGAGAATTTGAAGTTCGGAGGGAAGGGGTTTAACTATGACATACACTGCGCAAAAGAAGTACCACTTTTGCGAAACCCCATAGTTGTCTCATTGTGACGCGTAAGTTAAGTAAGGTGCCTGCAACCTTTCTCTTGAGTGGTGCAAAAGCGTGGCGCTCTGCGACTTCACCTTCAAAATGGTTCAAATGGTTCTAAGCACTATGGGACTTAACATCTGAGGTCATCAGTCCTCTAGACTTAGAACTACTTAAACCTAACTAACCTACGGACATGACACACATCCATGCCCGAGGCAGCATTCGAACCTGCGACTGCAGCAGCAGCGCAGTTCCGGACTGATGCGTGTAGAACAGCTCGGCCACATCGGCCGGCGACTTCACCTTCAGGGGCGGTGACCCTTCAGACAGCAAGGTGTCAGTGCACTGAAAAGAAAGACCGCAGCTCAGAAGTTCATGTGAGGTTTAAGGTGGGTTAATGATGTCACATTGGCACCAGATTTCACCATGATTCATGCCAACGCCATGGAGGACGTGTCTCACATGAAGGGGTTGTCACACCACCTCTTACCCATATTTCGTCCCTTATTTCTATGCGTCTGCAATGAAGATCATTACTGTGACACCTAGCTCTGAAATCACGCAGTTTTCTTGTGCGCAGTCAAGGAAAACATTTCAGACCCACTGCTGCTCCGAATCGGTAGGAAAAAGTGGCGTAAAGGGTTTTTATGAAACCACTCTTTCCCTTGGGGCATTGATTTCCACTCATTTTGCGGTCGAAAACGACAGTTCGCAGTGCTATGAGCAACAGGGCGACATTGTTCAAAAATGGTTCAAATGGCTCTGAGCACTATGGGACTTAACATCTATGGTCATCAGTCCCCTAGAACTTAGAACTAATTAAACCTAACTAACCTAAGGACATCACACAACACCCAGTCATCACGAGGCAGAGAAAATCCCTGACTCCGCCGGAAATCGAACCCGGGAACCCGGTCGTGGGAAGCGAGAACGCTACCGCGCGACCACGAGATGCGGACGGCGACATTGTTAACAAAGTTCGAAACTGCTGACAACCCCCAGACGATTCAGCTTCTAACGCGTCCTCTTATGTTATTATGTTTTGCTATTGTTATTGCTAGAAAAATCTTTATTCAGTTGGACGTCCAAATTTTGAAATAAAAGTTATTGTGGATGTCGCGTAATAAATATTTCGCGTGAAGCGCTGTTGCGACACAGGCAAAGATCAATTGTAGAAACTAAGCCACTAAATACTACAAATAATGTTGTTAAAGAATATGAGCCGACTGAGTACATCAAATAAGAGGGCACGTACATTCGCGAATGAGTGGTAAAAAAAAAAAAAAATATTAATACTGTGTAGGAAATGAGTCTTAAATATAGTTACCCTTGTACACACTCAAATGTATGCGAACATACGAACGGGATAGAGGCACGTACATTTTGAGTGCAATCATCCCCCGTGGCCTGGATAAAAGGAATTACAGTTAAATCCATTCATTCATCTAAGAACGTAAATGCGTGGACTTCGAAATTAAATGAAAAGAAAGACTAAAGGTTCTGAATGTCGCGACATGTATACTGGAATTGACGGTAGCGGCTACGAAAGGAAAAAAAGATGAACACTTTCACGTACATCTGTTGTTGAGCAGCGTCGCCGTGAAGATCGCCCCCTCCATCTAAATTCTCTCCATAAAATTAAAATAATAGTAATAATTTTCCAGAATTTCAGGAGCTGGGACCCATGGTATCACATCTCTCTGCTTCAAAATCACTTTCATTATTTAACCCAATTTTATCAGTAAGAAATGGTACAACACGTCTTAACACTAGGACAGGATAACAGCGAAAGGTAACCTGTTCTAAAACTAAGAGCGTAAAGCTTCTTTTGTTCAGCAAATGCTTTACGCATTAATCTCCGGTCTATATACCCATAAAATTTTGTTAATATAATTCCTTTACAAGCTGTAAGAACACTGCAGGGAAGCAAACCCACTGAAAGTGAGATGACCCCTTCGAAGCGTAACACGACTGCAATTTTTGCTGTGGTGTACACAGTACAACCAGTACAGACCATCCAAACCAATCGACGAAATTTGAACGTGATCTGAAGCAGCAAAGGGTATTTATGCTACTTCAGTCATCCTGTTTCGCGCCCTCCTGTGATGGCATCATGCTGGGGAGCAATGTCGACATGTGCGTGAATGAAATGACATTTGGTTCCTGTAAGTAAGATAATGACAGAAGCCGAAGTATCGAATTAATGCAATTTTGTCATATGATGACATGGTTGGAGACCGTGGCTGTTATTTGAAGACGAATGTTGATTGTGTTGAGACAGTAACCAGCCACCAATTTATTTAAAGTTCCTTTATTCAAAAGGTACCGTTACCGGTTTCGAATCATTACGGTTCATCCTCAGAGGGGTTTCATGCTTTCATTACAACACGTGCAGCGTTTTTTAGTAATCAGTTACCCTAAATATAATTTATTCACAATTATAAGCACGTCACAAAAATGGTTGAGTTACATATTTGGATTGAGATGTGACTCACGTGAAATGTCGGTATGGAGTACTTGGTTTCATAGTTTTTGTCCAGCAGACAACGTTTGTAGTTTTTGCCGCGTTCACATCATTGCACACATAAACTTGCATCATTGAGGTCTTCAGATTTGTCACTGAATGCATTCCCACCACATTTCTATCGTAGCACATGTAAATTTGTATCACTGAGCACTTCCGCTTACTCACAGAACAGACTTCTAACATGAATTGCATGTCTTGTTAGATACAAAATGTTTACAAACATGTGAGTGTCCTAGATGCTATGATATATCGTAATATTACAAAGATGCTATATGTTTGGAAAAAGATCATATATTCACTTATGCTACTGAAACGCCTTTTATACCAGTACAGAGAGATATTGATTTTGTGAATATTAAGGCGTGTCAGTTGCATAAGTGAATATGTGATCTTTTTCCAAACATGTAGCATCTTTGTAATATTACGATATATCATAGCATCTTTGACACTGACATGTTTGTAAACTTTTGTATCTAACAAAACATGCAAGTCTGTTCTGTGACTAAGCGGAAGTGCTCAGTGATACAAATTTACGTGTGCTACGATAGAAATGTGGTGGGAATGCATTCAGTGACAAATTTGAAGCGCTCAATGATGCAAGTTTGTGTGTGCAATGGTGTGATTGCGGCGAATAATACAAACGTTGTCTGATGAACGAAAACTATGAAAAGAAGTACTCCATACCGACATTACACGTGAGTCACATCCCAATGCAAATCTCTAACTCAACCATCTTTGTGACGTGCTTATTATTATATTATTTATACTTTGGGATAACTAATCAATATAAAAACGCAGCACATGTTGTAATGAAAGCCGCCTGAGGATGAATCGTAATGATTCGAAACCGGTAACGGTGCATTTTTAATAAAGGAACTCAAAATAAATTGGTAGCTGGTTTCTGTGTCAACACCATCAACAATTGTAATCGAATTAATATTTGTGCTCCAGCTAATATTTGAACCCAGGTCTCCTTGCTTACTGCTCAAGTGTCCTACCCGTACACCACCACAGCAATACAGGTAACACATCTGCATCGCCTACCCTAGACCAACACCCCCCATAACACAAACTTCAATTCACGTCTTCAGCTTATTTTCCCCTTCTTAAGTCGTCGCTATTGCTGAGGCTCTCTGTGATTGAAATAGCGCTGCAGCATTCAAAGTAATAGGGAAATCCTGCCTGTACCTCAGGTGTAGGTGATCTGATATAATTAAAGTTTTCCTTGAGACATTCGAGTCTCAACTTGATGTACGATAGAACGAAATGAAAACAAGCTGAGGACGTGAAGCGAAGTTTGTGTTGAAGAGGGCACTCGTCTAGGGTAGCCCTCGCAGCGGTGTTACCTATACCACTGGGATGATGTAACGGCTAGCACACCTGCCTAGTAACCAAGGAGACCCAGGTTCAAGTCCAACACATGGCACATGTTTTGATTCATTTCTTCAGTTTCTATCATTAAATAAAGTTAAGACTCAAATGTCTCAAGGAAAAGTTTAATTACATCAGATTAATAGGGCCCTATTAGCTTTCCTGGTTCGGCAACTTTTTCAGTGCCACCCACAGGACAATCATTAAGCGGAGAGAGAATGCTGTGGTGCTCTAGCGCCTGAGAGCAGGCAACCTCTTCGACAAACGTTAGGTGCAATTACAGTCGAGGCGGTGATTTTGTCCACTTGGGGACTGGTTGTTGTGTTGTCCTTATGTTCGTATCTTCATGTTTGACATTCCTCAATTGAGACAGATGTACGGGCACCAATCGAGACTCCGCCCCCAGTAGCTGAGTGTTAGCCGGCACGGTAGCTCAGCGTGTTCGGTCAAAGAGCCGGTTGGCCTCTGTAATAAAAAAACTGAGTGAAAAGATCAACCACCGAACTTCTTGAACAGGATGTCTTGCGACATCCGCAACGACGAAGCACAATGAAAAAAAAAGGTCGTCAGCGTGACAGAATGTCAATCCTAAGGGCCCGGGTTAGATTCCCGGTTGGGTCGGAGATTTTCTCCTCTCAGCGACTGGGTGTTGTGTTGCCCTAATCATCATCATTTCATCTCCAAATCGAAAGACTTGCACCTGGCGAACGGTCTACCCGACGGGAGGCCCTAGTCACATGACATTTTATTTACGAACCGAAAGCCACCAAATTAGAAGAAAATGATGCAGTTATTCACAACGAAATACTCTTTGAAGGTTCTGCATAAATATTCAATCAGAGCTCGATAAGATTTCGATGTGGTGCAAAGACTGGCGACTTACTTTAAATGTTCAGAAATGTAAAAACTTCACAAAACGAAAAAACTGTAGTATCCTATGACTATACTATAAATAAGTTGGAATCTGTCAACTCATACAACTTCATGGATGTAGCACCTTGTAAGGAAATGAAATGGAATGATCAGATAGGCTCAGTCGTGTGTAAAGCAGGTGATAGACTTTGGTTTATTGGTAGAATACTGGAGAAATGCAATCGGTCTACAAAAGGAGAGATTGCGTACAAATCACATGTGCGACCATTCTACAATATTGCTCAAGGGTGTGAGATCTGTACGAAGAATGAATAACACGGGACATTGAATGTGTGCAGAGAAGGGCAGCAGAAATGGCGACTGGTTCGTTTGATCTGTGGGACAGTGATGCTGAGGAAAGTGGACTGGCAGACTCTTGACGATAGAACTAAACTATCCTGAGAAAGCCTACTTACAAAGTTTCAAGAACCGGCTTTAAATGATGGCTCTAGGAATGGCCGCTATCGACAGGGGATCTCAAGTTGATTCCGTATTTCTAGATTTCCGGAAAGCTTTTGACACCGTTCCTCACAAGCGACTTCTAATCAAGCTGCGGAGCTATGGGGTATCGTCTCAGTTGTGCGACTGGATTCGTGATTTCCTGTCGGGAAGGTCGCAGTTCGTAGTAATAGACGGCAAATCATCGAGTAAAACTGAAGTGATATCAGGTGTTCTCCAGGGAAGCGTCCTGGGACCTCTACTGTTCCTGATTTATATAAATGACCTGGGTGACAACCTGAGCAGTTCTCTTAGACTGTTCGCAGATGATGCTGTAATTTACCGTCTAGTAAGGTCATCCGAAGACCAGTATCAGCTGCAAAGCGATTTAGAAAAGATTGCTGTATGGTGTGTCAGGTGGCTGTTGACGCTAATAACGAAAAGTGTGAGATGACCCACATGAGTTCCAAAAGAAATCCGTTGGAATTCGATTACTCGATAAATAGTACAATTCTCAAGGCTGTCAATTCAACTAAGTACCTGGGTGTTAAAATTGCGAACAACTTCAGTTGGAAAGACCACATAGACAACATTGTGGGGAAGGCGAGCCAAAGGTTGCGTTTCATTGGCAGGACACTTAGAAGAAGAGACAGCTTACACTACACTCGTTCGTCCTCTGTTAGAATATTGCTGCGCGGTGTGGGATCCTTACCAGGTGGGATTGACGGAGGACATCGAAAGGGTGCAAAAAAGGGCAGCTCGTTTTGTATTATCGCGTTATAGGGGAGAGAGTGTGGCAGATATGATACACGAGTTGGGATGGAAGTCATTACAGCATAGACGTTTTTCGTCGCGGTGAGACCTTTTTACGAAATTTCAGTCACCAATTTTCTCTTCCGAATGCGAAAATATTTTGTTGAGCCCAACCTACATAGGTAGGAATGATCATCAAAATAAAATAAGAGAAATCAGAGCTCGAACAGAAAGGTTTAGGTGTTCGTTTTTCCCTCTCGCTGTTCGGGAGTGGAATAGTAGAGAGATAGTATGATTGCGGTTCGATGAACCCTCTGCCAAGCACTTAAATGTGAATTGCAGAGTAGTCATGTAGATGTAGATACCACTGCCCTCCCCCTCCCCACATACTGCTCTTAAGGACAAGATTAGATTAATTATAGCACACACGAATGCATTTAAACAATGTCTCTTCCCGAGCTGTATGCGTGATTGGAGCAGCAAAGAACCCTTATAACTGGTACAGCAGGACGTACGCTCCGCCACTCACGTCTCAGTGGTTTACAAAGTATAAAGATATGGATCTGCATTTGGATGGGGGCAACATCTAGACTCAGACAGTGCACGGTTTGGACATGAATCTCTCTCGGATGTCTGACAGGAGAGCAAACTTCTCGTTTTTTCTACTCAATCCGACGATGTCGACCTCGAAATCAAATAAATGATGTCACTGATGGGATTACGTGACATCACAGACTTGTAAACGTATATTGCGCTCTTCTGTCCCTTTGGATTCAGTGGCATCCCTAGCAGACAGAACAGTAAGGAGCGCGCTTCTAACGGCAACGGCCATTCTTCACCACCCATCTCCCTACGTGCCTCTCTTTCACTCCATTTTTTTTTATGTGTTAGCAAAAGATCTGTCCTATAACTAAAGAAAGTTATGGTTGTATGTAAATATTGCAAGTTTCTTTAAAAATTATTATTATTATTGGTAAGTCTATCTCTTCATTTTTGCATTGGCAATTGCTTTGCTTGGATTGTCTGGAAGATTGTTTGAGAAGTTGCCTCTGTTGCAAAACAAAGAATCGAAACAGTTAAACTGACTGGGTGATTTCCAAAAATGTGTACTGAGTCACCTAATAAAGGAAATCAGGTACTGCCTAAGTTCCCTTCGAAAATGTTTCATACTTTTTTACTTCTCTGACACGAAATTTGACAAAACCTTCACTAATTTCTGGTCGAATGAAAGGAAGTCCCTCGAAATCTGAAATTTAATTTATTTTCTTTTCTCTTTTTTTGGCTGTGCTGTGGCAATGAATAATGCTCTCTGATGCTGCTATTGAAAGCTGCTAAAAAGGCGCGTTCATTTACTGGGCGGCAAACTAACTACAGGTGAACTCCGTATCAAATGTGTCCACGTAATGTGTATGCATTTCAAATTGCAATTGTGGAACTTTACCTAGTGAATGACAAACATTAGATAATGGATGATGACGTAAGTTACTGATACGCCCTGCTAATTCCGCAGGACAGGACACATAGTATAAATTGTGGAAAGGGGACAAAATAAGGGCTGTCAGTTATACTCGAACATACAACTTTATTAGTTGGTTAAACATTATACGATTCCAAAAAAATATTTTTTAAAGGGGATAAAACACACCGGCTTAATCCTTGGGACTAAATTACCAGCTGAAGGACAATAACTTAAAACGCATAACATTAATTTTATTTTTGAATACCAAAGGCCTTACTTGAAACAGTTCTTTAAAAGCACAACAGTTCAAACTCAAAACCAGCTGAAGGCCCAAGACTTAAAAAAATTCAACAACATTAAAATTTTTAAAGTGCCAAAGGGCTTACGTGAAACAGTACCTTAAACTAGTAAGCTGAAGGCCTTAAGAGGAAAACAGCTCTAATTTAAAAAAAATCAGCTAGAACCCATAGAAGTACAAAAAACAAGAACAAGTTAAAAAGAAAGAAGTAGAGCAGTACACCCAAGGGCGCTCAGATGTTTTAGGGTCGGCCTTTAATTCAAACACTCGATTAGGTGAGACAGGCAGTCGGGTCAACCATTCACAATCCCACGACAACCCAACCCACCGACAGTCAACGGACCCACCGACAAGTTAACTTCCACTTCACTCTACCAGGGTACAACAGGGAGTTCAACTGAACAACGTAGAAAGTGTGGTATCACCGCCAGACACCACACTTGCTAGGTGGTAGCCTTTAAATCGGCCGCGGTCCGGTAGTATACGTCTGACCCGCGTGTCGCCACTATCAGTGATTGCAGACCGAGCGCCGCCACACGGAAGGTCTAGAGAGCCTTCCTAGCACTCGCCCCAGTTGTACAGCCGACTTTGCTAGCGATGGTTCACTGACTTCTGCGCTCTCATTTGCCAAGACGATAGTTAGCATAGCCTTCAGCTACGTCATTTGCTACGACCTAGCAAGGCGCCATGATTAGTATCTAATGATATTGTAAATCATGTACCGTCAAGAGCGACGTTCGTCATTAATGGATTAAAGTTAAGTATTCCACCAGCTACGTCCGTTTTTCTCAATTCTAATTCCCTTGTCATGTTCCAGACCTCACGCCAGCCTTCGTGAGCTGAAACGCGTGCATTTCGGCCTCCTTTAGTAACGAGGTATTGGCTCTCCTGCCAACCACAACAGAAAGTATGGGTGCCCACAACAAACATACATAGAACTGTCAAACTACACACCATGCTGGACAGTAACAACACGATGAGGAAACTACACTACCTGAAATTTACGTCAATGGCCAGGGCAGGTAACCAGAACATTAGCGGCCACGAGGCAGAAGATTCCGCTGGAGCAACCAAATACAGTGAAACTCCACAGGAGGGAGGCTAGAATTTTCCAACTTGAAAACCAGATAGTTGCTCGTGGGAATATCCCAACAGCCAACAATGAACTCCAAACGACACAATGTGAACAGTCTTGACTTGCTGGTAGGTTAAATCAAAAACACTTTAGTGTCCAGGGTCGGTGAGCCACGGAAATCGTAGCAATGGGAAAAGCGCCACACACTCTGACACCACGTAGAGAACGCCAGCGGGCCTGAGCAAACTACGTCCCACCGACAATTCCTTACTGCTCCACGCCAACCGACCGACTCCTCAGAGCCAGTACGGCGACAACATTCAAAATAACTTGTCAGTTAAAACCACACCAACTACACACAGTTTCACGAACACTTGCACGAAGAACTAGACAATGCTAACGGCAGTGATTTGCCAATAACAGGGACAAATCACGAGTCGGCACACACAGCCAACCCATTAGCGATCGCCGGCCAAATACACGTCGTCAGGGAAGACGACCAACCAGCTGTCGCCACTCTAATCGTGTGTGTCGGCAACCGTCGGGCGAATCATGGCGGTCCAGACCTCATTGCTGCTGCACCCCAACTGAACCTGTGATGCGTGACAACTCAAACACTGCCAGGTCCTAACTAACTGCTGGCACGTTCCAACTCATTGGTCGACTCATTATGACCACGAAGTAACAGCAGTCGAGCAAAGATAATACGGCATGACTTATATCGATAAGCGCTGCTGCTGCCGCTCATGGGCAGGCAAAGCAGCAACTCAGAGACACAAGTAATTGAAACTAACATAACGAGGTGGCAGTACGGCAAAAACAGAATGTTAAATAGGAGATGGCACGGAGACGAGCTACGCACAGCTCAGCTACGATAATGCTGATTCCTTTAAAAGGTGTATTGTCCAATTTAGAAAAGTCAGTTTACAAAGGTATTCTTCCTTATAATCAAGAATTGCAAGGAAAAGATGTAACAAAACATATATGTTCATAGTAGATTATAGAAGGTTTCATTAACTGAGTTAATATTTCTTGAATTATCGCTAATGTTACCTAATTAAAGAAAGGGAGAAAGTTGTGTTGGATATTAAATTGTTGTAATGATGTGTAGGCAGCAACTCACAACAAAATTAAAGCAAATAAAATTAGTTATTACCTTACTGTGAAGTCTTATTTGAATCAATTAAAAAACCTATCTCTCTTGCAGTAAAGATACTAAAAACCATATTGTAAAACCAATTTCCTCAATACTGATGAACTTTCATCGTTCTTGCGACGTCCTACTCTCGGCCGTGGGTTACTTCACGAGTACCCAGTGCGAACTGATTGCCTCTGCGACCAACAGCCATTTGAAACGGCCGACGCAGAGATGTTATTGCAGTCTCCCATTGTCTCAGATGACACTGCGCGCTGTCTGAGAAACAAAGTAAGAGCGACTGTCGTCTGGGTTACAAGGGAGCTGATTGTGAACAAATATCAACACCCATTTCATATCCAAAGGCCTCCCCGGCCAGAATTTTGTAAAGTAAGTTTTCTCTCTTTCAAACTCTGAAGGTGGAAGGGGTAAGATACAGGGAGCGAAAATTATTTACAGTTTGTACAGAAACCAGATGGCACGTATAAGAGTCAAGGGGCATGAAAGGGAAGCAGTCATTGAGACGAGAGGGAGACAGGTTGTAAACTATCCCCGATGGTATTCAATCTGTATACTGAGCAAGCAGTAAATGAAATAAAAGAAACCTTTGGAGAAGGAATTAAAGTCCAGGGAGCAGAAATAAAAACTTTGAGGTTCGCCGATGACATTGTAATTCTGTCAGAGGCTGCAAAGGTCTTGGAACAGAAGTAGAACGGAATGGACAGTGTTTTGAAAGGAGGAAATAAAACGAAAATAAACACAAGCAAAACGAAGATAATCGAATGTAGTCAAATTAATCCAGGAAATGCCGAGGGAATTAGATTAGGAAATGAGGCACTTGTTGTAGTAGATTACTTTTGCTATTTGGACAGCGAAATAACGGACGATGGTCAAAGTAGAGAGGATATAAAAAGAAGAGTGGCAGTGGCAAGGAAAGCGTTTCTGAATAATAGAAATTTGTTAACATCGAGTATAGATCTAAGTGTCAGGAACTCTTTGTATGGACTGTAGCCGTGTATGGAAGTGAAACACGGACGATAAATAAACAAGAAGAAAATAGAGGCTTTCGAATGGTGGTGCTACAGAAAAATGTTGAAGATTAGATGGGTAGATCAAATAACTAATGAGGAGATAGAGAACAGAATTGGGGAGCAAAGAAATTTGTGGCACAACCTGACTAGACGAAGGGATCAGTTGGTAGCACACATTCTGAGACATCAAGGAATCGACAATTAGTGCTGGAGAAACGTGTGAGAGGTAAAAATCGTAGAGGGAGACCAAAAGATGAATATACTAAGCAGATTCAGAAGGATGTAGTTTGCAGTAGTTACTCGGAGATGAAGAGGATTGCACAGGATCGAGTAGGATGGAGAGCTACATCAAACTAGTCTTTGGACTGAAGACCACAATTACAACAACCAATTTTGTAGATGACAAGGTTTTGTCTGGGAAACTCACTAAGGAAGTTATGAATAGAACTCTCTATCGGATACGTAAGTTAGATGAAGCTAGTGTTTAATGAAAGTTAGAGAGTGATATATAAATAATGTCAAATTACAAATAATCGTCAAACATATGTTGTGAATAAAGATTTAGTAGTGGAAGCACATGTTTCAAAAATTGTAATATATTGAATATATTTACATATAAATCTACATCTATGCGAGTCCCACCTGATGCAGATCCCACACCGCACAGCAATACTCCAGGATAGAGTGGACAAGTGTGGTGTAAGCAGTCGCTTTAATAGGCCTGTTGCACCTTGTTAGTGTTCGGCGAATGAAGCGCAGTCTTTGGTTTGCTCTCCACACAACATTATCTGTATAATCGTTCCAGTTTCGATTATGTATAGTTCTAATCCCTAAGTATTTAGTCGAGTTTACAGCCTTCACATTTGTGTGAATTACCGCGTAATCGAAATTAGCGGCTTTCTTTTAGTACTCAAGTGCGTAACTTCACACTTTTCTTTATTCAGGGTCAAATGCTACCATCCAGATACCTTATCTAAATTATTTTGCAGCTCGTTTTGTTCATCTGATGACTTTACAATACAGTAAATGACAGCATAATTTGCAAATAATCTAACAGGGTACTCAGATTGTCTCCTAAGTCGTTAATATAGATCAGGGGCAATAGAGGGCCTGTAACAGTTCCTTGAGGAACGCCGGATATTACTTCTGTTTTACCCGATGAGTTTCCATCTATTACTACGAACTGTGACCTTGACAGGAAATCACGAATTCAGTCGCACAATTGACACGATATTCCATAGGCACGCAGTTTGTTTAGAAGAGGCTTGTGAGGAACGGTGTCGAGAGCCTTCTGCAAATCTAAAAATATGGAATCAGTTTGACGTCCCCTGTCGATAACACTCATTATTTCATGAGTAAAATGAGCCAGTTGTGCTTCACAAGAAAGATATTTTCTGAACCCGTACTATGTGTCAATACATCGTATCCTTAGAGGTAATTATGTTCGTACACATTGTATGTTCCAATAACCTACTGCAAATCGACGTTAGTGATATGGGCCTCTAACTCAGCGGATTACTCCTACTTCCCTTTTTGGGTATTGGTATGACTTGAGCAATTTTGCACTCTTTAGGTACGGATCTTTCTGCGAGCGAGCAGTTGTATATACACTCCTGGAAATGGAAAAAAGAACACATTGACATCGGTGTGTCAGACCCACCATACTTGCTCCGGACACTGCGAGAGGGCTGTACAAGCAATGATCACACGCACGGCACAGCGGACCCACCAGGAACCGCGTTGTTGGCCATCGAATGGCGCTAGCTGCGCAGCATTTGTGCACCGCCGCCGTCGGTGTCAGCCAGTTTGCCGTGGCATACGGAGCTCCATCGCAGTCTTTAACACTGGTAGCATGCCGCGACAGCGTGGACGTGAACCGTATGTGCAGTTGACGGACTTTGAGCGAGGGCGTATAGTGGGCATGCGGGAGGCCGGGTGGACGTACCGCCGAATTGCTCAACACGTGGGGCGTGAGGTCTCCACAGTACATCGATATTGTCGCCAGTGGTCGGCGGAAGGTGCACGTGCCTGTCGACCTGGGACCGGACCGCAGCGACGCACGGATGCACGCCAAGACCGTAGGATCCTATGCAGTGCCGTAGGGGACCGCACCGCCACTTCCCAGCAAATTAGGGACACTGTTGCTCCTGGGGTATCGGCGAGGACCATTCGCAACCGTCTCCATGAAGCTGAGCTACGGTCCCGCTCACCGTTAGGCCGTCATCCGCTCACGCTCCAACATCGTGCAGCGCGCCTCCAGTGGTGTCGCGACAGGCGTGAATGGAGGGACGAATGGAGACGTGTCGTCTTCAGCGATGAGAGACGCTTCTGCCTTGGTGCCAATGATGGTCGTATGCGTGTTTGGCGCCGTGCAGGTGAGCGCCACAATCAGGACTGCATACGATCGAGGCACACAGGGCCAACACCCGGCATCATGGTGTGGGGAGCGATCTTTTACACTGGCCGTACACCTCTGGTGATCGTCGACGGGACACTGAATAGTGCACGGTACATCCAAACCGTCATCGAACCCATCGTTCTACCATTCCTAGACCGGCAAGGGAACTTGCTGTTCCAACAGGACAATGCACGTCCGCATGTATGCCGTGCCACCCAACGTGCTCTAGAAGGTGTAAGTCAACTACCCTGGCCAGCAAGATCTCCGGATCTGTCCCCCATTGAGCATGTTTGGGACTGGATGAAGCGTCGTCTCACGCGGTCTGCACGTCCAGCACGAACGCTGGTCCAACTGAGGCGCCAGGTGGAAATGGCATGGCAAGCCGTTCCACAGGACTACATCCAGCATCTCTACGATAGTCTCCATGGGAGAATAGCAGCCTGCATTGCTGTGAAAGGTGGATATACACTGTACTAGTGCCAACATTGTGCATGCTCTGTTGCCTGTGTCTATGTGCCTGTGGTTCTGTCAGTGTGATCATGTGATGTATCTGACCCCAGGAATGTGTCAATAAAGTTTCTCCTTCCTGGGACAATGAATTCACGGTGTTCTTATTTCAATTTCCAGGAGTGTAATTGCTAAATATGGAGCTAGTGTATGTATGAAAAATGTGGCCAAAGTGTGAGACTGAGTGTGGTTTAGGTTTCTGACAAACTTTGCATTTAACCAGAACACGATAAATATTGTTATCCATGTTGAACAAACAAGAAGTCTGGCTCAGCATTCAATAAAATTTTCCCGCACCCTAATGAGCGTACCTGAGATGAATACATCACTTTTTAGGTCTTATGGAATGCATAGAAGCTAAGTGATACCGTTTGGGATCTCTAACTCTGATAAAAATAAACTGAGCCGTGGCGACTGGCGCTACTTGGGTTCCACTTGCGTCGCTGATATCGACACTCGTATCGCTGATGTTCCGCCCTTGGTTTTCCGGCTTGGCGTCTGGCCGGGGTCTTTTTTTACTTAAATTTTTTTGTTGATCTTATGGGACTTAACTACTAAGTTCATCACTCCCTAAGCTTACACACTACGTAATCTGAAGTATCCAAAGGACAAACACACACATCCATGACCGAAGGAGGACTCGAACCTCCGCCCGGTTCAGCCGCACAGTCCATGACTGCAGCACCTTACCGGCCGGAGTGGCCACGCGGTTCTAGGCGCTACAGTCTGGAATCGCGCGACCACTGCGGTCACAGCTTCGAATCCTGCCTCGGGCATGGATGTGAGTGATGTCCTTAGCTTAGTTAGGTTTAAGTAGTTCTAAGTTCTAGGGGACTGATGACCTCAGATGTTAAGTCCCATAGTGCTCAGAGCCCCCCCACTTTTTTTTTTTTTTTTTTTTTTTTTTTTTTTTTTTTTTTTTTTTGCAGCGCCTTATACCGTTCGCCGACCGGAGTGGCCGTGCGGTTCTAGGCGCTGCTGTCTGCAACCGAGCGACCGCTACGGTCGCAGGTTCGAATCCTGCCTCGGGCATGGATGTGTGTGATGTCCTTAGGTTAGTTAGGTTTAATTAGTTCTAAGTTCTAGGCGACTGATGACCTCATAAGTTAAGTCCCATAGTGCTCAGAGCCATTTGAACCTTAGACCGTTCGGCTAATCCAGCGCGGCAGGCCGGGGTTCGGTCGGCGTTCGATGAGGCAACGTTGTTTTGAAGGGAAGCCTTCGTCTCCATCCGCGGTGGCTGGTCTTCGCTGTCCTCGTCGTTTAGCCGCGCGTTTATTGTATACGGTGTGTACCGTGATGATAGTCGGAATGTACGGTGCTGATTAGTCGACACGTTTGCGTGCGAAACGGTGGCGGGTTCGTCGTCTCATGGTGGACGTCTTCTCATCGCGTAACTGGAAGCATTAAGTTACGTATGATTCATACTCTGATGTTAACCGGTAAGGATGTGTGAGACTTATGGTGGCATGTGGGAACTGCCGGAGCTTAGTTAAGGATAGTTCTGACTTGGTTCCATAGTGTCTTATTCATTGAGGCTAATGTACTCCTTCTTCTGCTTCAGGGCAGGTAAAGTGTGTCTTAGTTTAAGTGGTTGTTTATTGTTGTGGTCTTCAGTCCAGAGACTGGTTTGATGCAGATCTCCATGCTACTCTATATTGTGAAAGCTTCATCATATTCCAGTACCTACTGCAGCCTACATATTTCTGAATCTGCTTAGTGTATTCATCTCTTGGTCTCCCTCTACGATTCTTACCCTCCACGCTGGCCTCCAATACTAAACTGGTGATCCCTTGATACCTCAGAATATGTCCTACCAACCGATTCCTTCTTCTAGCCAAGTTGTGCCACAAACTCCTCTTCTCCCCAATTCTATTCAATACCTCCTCATTAGTTATGTGATCTACGCATCTTATATTCAGCATTCTTTTGTAGCACCACATTTCTAAAGCTTCTATTCTCTTCTTGTCCAAACTATTTATCGTCCACTTTTCACTTCGATACATGGCTACACTCCATACAAATACTTTCAGAAACAACTTCCTGACACTTAAATCTATACTTGATTTTAACAAATTTCTCTTCTTCAGAAATGATTTGCTTGCCATTGCCAGTCTACATTTTATATCTTCTCTACTTCGACCATCATCAGTTATTTTGCTCCCCAAATAGCAATGTATTAAAGTACTTTAAGTGTCTCATTTCCTAATCTAATTCTCTCAGCATCACCCGACTTAATTCGACTACATTCCATAATCCTCGTTTTGCTTTCGTTGATGTTCATCTTATATCCTCCTTTCAAGACACTGTCCATTCCGTTCAACTGCTCTTCCAAGTCCTTTGCTGTCTCTGACAGAATTACAATGTCATCGGCGAACCTCAAAGTTTTTATTTCTTCTCCGTGGATTTCCGAATTTTTATTTTGTTTCCTTTACTGCTTGCTCAATACACAGATTGAATAACATCGGGGATAGGCTACAACCCAGTCCCCCTCCCTTCCCCACCATTGCTTCCCTTTCATGCCCGTCTACTCTTATAACTGCTATCTGTTTTCTGTACAAATTGTTAATAGACTTTCACTTCCTACATTTTACCCCGGCGACCTTCAGAATTTGAAAGAGAGTATTCCAGTCAACATTGTCAAACGCTTTCTCTAAGTCTACAAACGTAGGTTTTCGTTTCCTTAATCTTTCTTTTAAGATAAGTCGTATGGTTAGTATTGTCTCACGTGTTCCAATATTTCTACGGAATCCAAACTGATCTTCCCCGAGGTCGGCTTCTACCAGTGTCTCCATTCGTCTCTAAAGAATTCGCGTTATTATTTTGCAGCTGTGACTTATTAAACTGATAGTTCGGTAATTCTCACATCTGTCAACACCTGCTTTCTTTGGGACTGGAATTATTATATTCTTCTTGAATTTTAAGTGGTATATATATATATATGGATATTTTAGTCTGTTTCAGGACACACTGTACGGCCTGAGCTCGGCCGGGATTGTTTATTTGTCCAGCAGCGGTAGAATTCAACACAGTTGGCTCGGGGTTGATTTAATCACTTTTTCCAGCAAAATTTGGTATAATTATTTAATGCGGGAATTTCCTTAATCCTGCTGCAAGTGGTGCCTTAAATTTTTGCTGACTTCTTAGAAGACTGTTGATTTTCCAGGATCGCTCCGTAAGAATTTGCATTAACTCTTGGGAGCGTAATTATTATTAATTACAATATTGGCTGTGACTAGAGCTTGCACTTCTTGGAATTTATTTGTGCTGCAGGGATTTTGTTAAGACTACTTTTGCTCAGGGGTCGATGCTGTTTACAAGTCCTTGTTAGGGCTACTTACGTTGGGCCCAGTCGGATTACACATCCGCCAGTCCTATACACACGTTTCGGGCAGCGAAAGCTCGCGCTATCTGTCTTCCGCAGTGTTATTTTTTCCAAGCGCAGCTATGGCCTTCAATGCTGTTGTTTAAAGTTAAGCTGCAATTTTAGAACGATTTTGAGTCATTCCATTTGTTAATTAAGAGAGACTACCCTTTTATAACCTTATTGCTTCTCGAAGTTATGTGAACATTATACTAGTGCTTGGGATAAGAACCGTCATTCTTATTTAATGTAATTTTACTTATTTGCATATTGTTGGGGAACGCTATAATCCTTGCTATCATTCCTGTTTGCTGAGGTTCTCAACCTCGGGCTCTCCTTCTTTGGCCACTTTGTGTTTTAGTATAAGAATTTTTGTGTTGTGAACTACTATGTGTCCGGTTCAGTTTTATTAAATTTTTATTCTCTCTTGTGCCCATGAAGTTTTGGTAATTTTATGGCTGTTTAAATTTGGCTTGAAGGTTGTATTATTAGTATCTTGTCTTGTGGTCAGGCAAAGAATGATTGCGTGCGAGTAATTAACATTTTCTGCCATCGCTGATTATTTTTCAGTATTCAAATTAATTGTTTAATTAAAATATTAATTGTGTTTAACGTAATTCAGTTTGCGAAAAATAAATTTGTATGTTGTACAAGTAAAAACAGGCACAAAGGTCGGAATTAAATTTTTGATATGGCCATTTTTTTGATTCTGTAATTTTGTAGTAATGAAAGTTGTTCTCTAGTCAGAATTAAAATTATGTACCAACAACAAATTTGTCCATCAGCAAAGATCCCTAGCTTCCTATTTTCTTGAGTAGCTGTGTAATTTGAGCAGTAGACAGCTCATAAATTTTCCTGTAGACATTTGAGTCTCATCTTCATCCACGGCCATGGCACAAGTTTTAATTCATTCCTTCCGCTTCCATTATGTTAGGATTCTGTTGTTTGAAAAGAATAGTCTTCGTCACTAAGTAGTGGTTTCTCACAATCGAATTGTTCTTGTGTTGCCATCGTTGTTTCATGTCTTTCCAAATCGCATATTTGTCTTGTTCTTTTGCAATGTTGCTCAGAGCGAATGAGATGAAATTTTCAAAACTTACCTATATAGAGGCAAAATTCCTCTCAGGTCCACATATCCATCATGACAAAGCGGCAGCAATTACGTTCTGTGCACCCGGAATGTGTATGACAGTAAACTGAAACTGAAATTCTTGCAAGTACAGTACCCAAAGAGCAAACGTTGTGTGAGAGTTTTGCGTCCGTTAAAAATTGCAGTACACGGTGGCCAGTATAAACTTTAGTGTGTTTTCCAAATGAGAAACCTTGAAATTTTGTAAAATCAGAAACGAATACTAGCGTTTCAAATTATATGACTGAATAATTACTTTCTGAAGGTGACTGAAGTCGGTTAGGGAAAGCAGTACTCCTTTGTACTATAGCGTTGTTCTCTTCAGTTTCCTGAAAGAAATGTACACCAAGTGCACTCTGTGGAAATGCAAAAACCGCAAGAGAAGGCAGTATCAAAAATTAATGATGTGTTAATTAATGACTGTTTGAAACTATCTAATTCTGTTTGAGTTTGTTTACCCCAGTTCCAAACTGTGTTCCTACCTGTTAATTGTCATAACCATGGAGTCTTAAGAGCTTTGCAATCGATGAAGTGACGAAAAACAATTATCAGATCAAGAAATCTTTTAACGTGACGTATTGTTGCTGGAATTTGAATGTCACAAAATGTCTTTAATTTCTCTGGATCTGGTAGAACGTATCGTCCGAAATGATACGTCCCAAAAATTTAATGCATGCTTTTCCGAATTCAGGCTGACAGTAATGCCATGATCTGAAAAGGTTTCTAACAATAATTTCAGACTGGAATTATGGTCATACCAAGTTTTCCCCGAAACGAGAATATCATCGACGTAAGATGTGATTCTCTGTTTCAAATAGTTTTTGAGTATGGTAGTCAAATATGTAATGGATGCAGCTGAAGAAAGACGTCAGCCATAGGGTAGTTCGGAAAATTGGTAGCAATTTCCAAAACAAAAGAATGCTGTGTATTTGCGACAGTTTGGATGCAAACTGTCTGCCAATCGATTTGAGATGAAGGGTGGATAATATGGTATTACCATAATGTTTTTGTAGTAATACGTCCAATTTTTGATCTTTGTCAGTTTCTCTAACAATAATTGTATTGACTGCGAGTTCGGTGTCCATGGTAGATCTAGGCTTCCTGTACAGGGTGGTCGGGGACTAACAAGGACTCAGGGCGTTGCACCAACAAGTTTGAGGGGCTGTCTCTCTCTGAAACTGAAACTCATCCAGTGGGTCTCACTTCACCTCCTTCTTTATATTACTGTTAGTACTGTAAAGCCACATTATAAAGTTCCTTCCGTTATTGATATATCTTTCCAACATTTCTAATAATTATTTGATATCCAATTCCAATTAAGTAAATGCGCCATTTATTATTCAGCAATGTCTTAGTGCCTGCGAGGTATTTGGTTAAAATTGAGTCAATGCTCTGTCGCTAAACCATTGTTTCTGTTTAACACTAGACTATGTTGTAGCAGTTAAAACAACTCAATTCTTAGCAACTCAATTCTTTTGTACATAATAAGTATGTCAACTTCACCCTTTTTTTTTTAACCATAAACAAATAACCTGTTTAGTCCGATGCCAGGTGGAGGCCAACGCAAAAGGGTGTGGCTCTATTAATCACGGCAGTTCAAACGTAAGGCGAATGATGAGACACTTTAAGGAAATGACAGCAAAGGACAGGAAAAGACACAAGGTGCACTCAGTGTGTATGCCTGGGGAACTCATTCAAAATGTTGAAGAGGCTCTTCCAGCAGCCACTGAGCGAACAGGGTGCAACGAACTGTTGACTGTGACACACTTTGGAACAAATGATGCCTGTCGTCTGGACTCCAAAGTCATATGTGGGTCATTCCAGCGACTGGCAGAGGAGGTTGAGCATACAAGCCTTGAGCGTGGAGTTTTAACGAAGCTCTCAATTTGCTGTCCCCAGAGCTGATCGTGGCCCTTTTGATCTAAGTGGAAGGTCTCAACCAGAGACTGAAGGTATTGTGACAAACAACGGTGCGACCTCCTGGACATCCGCCATATTGTTTGACAGTGCTGGAAAACCTCTACGTTATTTGATTTTCAAACAGCTGAGCAAAACCGAACGTACTCAGACATTTCTCTCTTTACTTATTCTGATCATCACTAAACTGACACACAATATTTTTTCAGCCCAACGCAATCTGACTTTCAATAATCCCTACAAAAGAATGGCCCTGATTAGCAATAACCTATACCTTTCATGAATCACTTACTTCACAAAAATCTTCGTTACTCGAACTACTGCAACACAGTGCTCGCCAACACTGCCAGCTGAATAAAAATTTCCAACTACTGAACACACTAACTACTGATAGGCATAGGTAGAAAAATAAAAGATTTTGATAGAGAACAAACAATGTATTTAGCTTAATCATGTTCAAAAGTCATAATACATATATCAGTTCACGACATCTAGTCTTACAAATTTACTCTTTCTGATGGACACACGTCCAGATCATCCGCTCTCAAACTCCGCCATCTCTCTCCCCACATCCACCACTGCTGGCGGCAAACCTCCAACTGCGCAACGCTACGTGCTGTTCACATCCAACTGCCCAACACTACAATAGCGAATATTCCAACAATGCCAACCAGCCACACACTGCACACAGCACAGCCAGTGATTTTCATACAGAGCGCTACGTGACGTTACCAACATAAAAACCTAAACACCCTACTTTCAGGTTGAGAACTGTCCCCCAAATAGGTCAGGTGCTCACTACACATCAGAGGCAGCTACTCAGGTAGCTGGCTGTGTGTGGGGGTGAACGCAAGAGTTTTTTTTATAGTTAGGCAACTTTCCATCCAATCTAGACAACAATAGCTGTAGGGAACCCCGAAGTATCAGTGTAAGATCGAAAGAAATGTCTCCCACAGGTGATAGTATCAAAATGCTAACGGTAAACTGCCGAAGCTACGCAACAAAGTGTTTAATATTATTGGAGTTCGGGTACTTTGCGTATGAGATATTTGCCATAAAAGAAAAGGACAGCTAACGAGATGTAGTTCGTAAAGATGTTATACATCACAGCGCGAGAGTAAAGAGACGAAATATTATTTTTAATGTGCCCCTATACCAAGACGCGCGTCCAGCGTTTAAATGCTCTAAGTAAACACTACGACCCGCTGGGTGCAGATATTTAAAATCATTGCCGCAGCGCTTGATAGCAAGAAGCTGCGAAACTGAAGAACGAATAAACTGTCTCTTGTTAAGAAATATTCTAGAGACTTCATTATCCTTTCTACTTTTGGTTGCCGACATGTTTAAGACGTACTACATAGCATTGCTACAAGTTGTATTCTTATTTTGTGTAAAAACTATGTGAAACGACGAACATATATTTCGGTAACTCGAGTGAGGATACAATGTACTTACGCACACGCAAGGACGTTTAATTTTAAGAAGGAACGGACTGACAAAGCAGTGGTTATTGGACTGCGCTATGTACAAAAGAAATATCAGATATAAGTCATGCATTTATTGTGTATTTGTCAATGTTTAGAGGTTTAAAGCCAATTTGTTCAAAATATATTAATATTTTACGATGCAGTAATTTTCTTCTTATTCTTTTCTTTCACTAACCAAAAATAATGTTCTAATGGTATATGAGCTTTGTTACAGGTTCGCTCATCATCGCAGTGTCTCGATTGTATTTCAGAGACCACTAATGTGTTCAACTTCCGATCTGTTAATCTTTCTCTTACGAAATTCCACTAATTTGCTTTCATTTCCATTTTTATATTCAAATAGGTCCCTTAGGTACTTCCATCGAAGGTTCTGATTGCGTGAAGGCAGTCCGGGTGAAAAGTTCAATTAAGAAAACCCCTTCTCGTAATCAATCCGTACGTCTCTTGAACACAATCGAGAACCGATGCGTCGGTGATCAGTTGATAATATCTCTCTCTTTTTGAGTCGTACTAAAAAACGGCCACACAGCCGTAAGTACGCAATCTAGCGTTAGGTTGAATTTTGTTAGTAAATATTGCCAACCAACAGTTACATCATCACTGTTATTATTTACTAATATTTCCTGCAAAGTACTAACACGAATTCTTTATGGACGAATGGAGAAACTGGTAGAAGCCGACCTCGGGGAAAATCGGTTTGGATTCCGTAGAAATGTTGGAACACGTGAGGCAGTACTGACCCTTCGACTTATCTTAAAAGAATGATTAAGGAAAGGCAAACCTATGTATCTAGAATTTGTAGACTTAGAGAAAGCTTCTGAAAATGTTGACTGGATTACTCTCTTTCAAATTCTGAAGGTGGCAGGGGTAAAATACAGTGACCGAAAGGCTATTTACAATTTGTACAGAAACCAGATGGCAGTTATAAGAGTCGAGGGACATGAAAGGGAAGCAGTGGTTGGGAAGGGAGTGAGACAGGGTTGTAGGCTATCCCCGATCTTATTCAATCTGTATATTGAGATAGCAGTAAAGGAAACAAAAGAAAAATTCGGAGTAGGAATTAAAACCCATGGAGAAGAAATAAAAACTTTAAGGTTCGCCGATGACATTGTAATTCTGTCAGAGACAGAAAGGACCAGGAGGAGCAGCTGAACGGAATGGACAGTGTCTTGAAAGGAGGATATAAGATGAACATCAACAAAAGCAAAACGAGGATAATGGCATGTAGTCGAATGAAATCGGGTGACGCTGCGTGAATTAGATTAGGAAACGACACGCTTAAAGTAGTAAATCAGTTTAGCTATTTGAGGAGCAAAATAACTAATGATGTTCAAATGCTCAAGTGTGTGTGAAATCTTATGGGACTTAATTGCTAAGGTCATCACTACCTAAGCTTACACACTACTTAACCTAAATTATCCTAAAGACAAACACACACACACACCCATGCCCGAGGGAGGACTCGAACCTCCGCCGGGACCAGCCGTACAGTCCAGGACTACAGCGCCTAAGACCGCTAGGCGATGGTAGAAGTAGAGAGGATATAAAACGTGGACGGTAAATAGTTCAGATAAGAAGAGAATAGAAGCTTCCGGAATGTGGTGCTACAGAAGAATGCTGAAGATTAGATGAGAATATCACGTAACTATCGAGCAGGTATTGAATAGAATTGGGGAGAAGAGAAATTTGTGGCACAGCTGGACTAGAAGAAGGTATAGGTTGGTAGGACATATTCTGAGGCATCAAGGGATCACCAATTTAGTATTGGAGGCCAGCGTGGAGGGTAAAAATCGTAGAGGGAGACCGAGAGATGAATACACTAAACAGATTCAGAAGGATGTAGGTGCAGTAGGTACTGAGAGATGATGAAGCTTGCACAGGATAGAGTAGCATGGAGAGCTGCATCAAGCCAGTCTCTGGACTGAAGACCACAACAACGACAACGACAACAACAATATTTCCTACACAGAATAAGCAAGTTCCTTACGCCAGAAGTGCCAGAGTTTGAAGTGCTCATTAAAAGCAGTGTCGCCTGCATAATATTAGCTACAGAAAGGCAGTTCATACCTGAAACTGACAGAACTAAGATTTTTGGGGAAAATTTAAATGTATATCGAAAGGATAGGCTACTGGGAAATAGAAGTGCTGTACTTGCCGCAGCAGACAAAAAATTTAAATCCACCGAGATGGAAATTGAAGCTGCATGTGAGATTGTATGGGCAAGACTCAGTATCAGAGGTAGGCATAAAATGAAAACTGGATCCTTCCATTGCCCACCGGAGTCATCCCCTGATGTAACTGAAAACTGACTGTAGAGGACATTTGAGTTCACTTGCAAGTTTCCCAATCATACTGTAGTCATTGGTGGATACTTCAATCATCCAACAATTAATTGAGGAAATTCCTATTTTGTTAGTGTTGGGCGTGATAAGACATCATGTGACAATGCCTTCTCTGAAAACTACCTACAACGATGGAAATATATTGGATCTCATGGCAACGAACAGATCTGACCTCTTTGAAGGTATTCACATAAAAACTCGCATCAATGACCATGAGGCGGTTGTGGTAACAATGATTACCAAAGTACGAAGGACATATAAAAGTAGCAGAAAGACATAATGCTCAATAAACTAGATAAAACGTTAGCAGTGGTATATTTCAATGAGGAACTTGAAACTTTCAGGACAGGGTAGGAGCATGTAGAGGAACTATGGCTCAAGTTTAACACTCCAGTGGTCCCGTGTGATCTCTCAGATACAAAGCTACGTTTTCTCGCACTCGGCGGCCCGTGCGTGTGCAGACCAAGCTCCCCTCCCCCCCCCCCCTCCCCCTCGCCAACATGCCTCGGCAGGGACTTCAGCCTCTGTATCGTCAGTCGAATTACTGAGGCAGCATCTTTCATGTGATTTAAACCGCCTTTGTGGTATGTACTACCATGCTCAAGAGCGTTTAAACAACCCGAATTGCGTTTCGCCTGATTTCTATGCAACCCATATGACGTAGCCGTCTTGCTGGTCCTCTGCTTACCTTTTCAAAATGATCAAATGTGTATGAATTCCTAAGGGACCAAACTGCAGAGGCCATCGGTCCCTAGACTTACACACTACTTAAACTAACTTAAACTACTCTATGCTAAGAACAAGAACAAATGTGCCCAAGGGAGGACTCGAACCTCCGGCGGGCGGGGCCG
Source organism: Schistocerca gregaria (assembly GCF_023897955.1). Classification (NCBI taxonomy): domain Eukaryota; kingdom Metazoa; phylum Arthropoda; class Insecta; order Orthoptera; family Acrididae; genus Schistocerca; species Schistocerca gregaria. The sequence goes on from NC_064928.1 coordinate 191,590,591, forward strand.
CGCTATCTCTGACATGGCGTGTCAAGCCTTATGGCCACTCCGTGTGGATTTACTTTTCAGTACAGTCGTTTGACTATTGGAATGGTTCAAAGCACTATGGGACTTCACGTCTTAGGTCAGCAGTCCCCTAGACTTAGAACTACTTAAACCTAACTAACCTAAGGACATCACACACATCCATGCCCGAGGCAGGATTCGAACCTGCGATCGTAGCGGTCGCGCAGTTCCAGACTGAAGTACCTAGAACCGCTCGGCCACAGAGGCCGGGGTTTGATTATTGGAAATGACCTCTGCAATAGGCCTCAAGCGATAAGTGCTCTGAATGGCTATCAATCCAGATGTAATTAATTGCCACGAAAATGCAAATATCAAAAAATAGGTCATTAGAGGCGACTCAGCCATTAAGCTTGTAAACTCAAATTTATTACGATAAATGATGTTGCAAAAAGGAACTTTCAGCTTGAAATTATTTGACGAAAATTTTTGGGCTGGCCTGGGGTCTGAGACTCTAATCCGGCAACTAACCACGGAAAACCTTAAGTATGGTTTCCGTCTCAAGTAAGAAAGTATGCACAAGTTGAACCTTGAAATGACATGTGTTGGAAAGAGATTCGATCCCACCACATTATCGGACTGTTAACTACGCAGAATAAAATGTTAGAAATCAAAATTAATTAACAGTAGCGAGACGACAGAAACTGAAACGATGAGACGAAAAAGTTTTGCTTTACCGGGATTCGAACCCAGCGTCTATCGTCGTCGACCTGTAGTCACTAATAGACCTTAAATAAAATTCCTGGTAAATCAAAACTGTGTGCCGGACCGAGACTCGAACTCGGGACCTTTGCCTTTCGCAGGCAAGTGCTCTACCAACTGAGCTACCCAAGCATGAGTCACAGCCCGTCCTCACAGCTTTACTTCTGCCAGTACCTCGTCTCCTATCTTCCAAACTTTACAGAAGCTCTTCTGCGAACCTTGCAGAACTAGCGCTCCTGAAAGAAAGGATATTGCGGAGACATGGCTTAGCCACAGCCTGGAGGATGTTTCCAGAATGAGATTTTCACTCTGCAGCGGAGTGTGCGCTGATACGAAACTTCCAGAGGTACTGGCAGAAGTAAAGCTGTGAGGACGGGGCGTGAGTCGTGCTTGGGTAGCTCAGTTGGTTGTCTCGGTCCAGCACACAGTTTTAATCTGCCAGGAAGTTTCATATCAGCGCACACTCCGCTGCAGAGTGAATCATTCTGGAAAGATCCCCCAGACTGTGGCTAAGCCATGTCTCCGCAATATCCTTTCTTCTAGGAGTGCTAGTTCTGCAAGGTTCGCTGGAGACCTTCTTTAAAGTTTGGAAGGTTGGAGACGAGGTACTGGCAAAAGTAAACCTGTGAGGACGGGTTGTGAGTCGTGCTTGGATATCTCAGTTGGTAGAGCACTTGGCCGCGAAAGGCGAAGGTCCCGATTTCGAGTCTCGGTCCGACACACAGTTTCAATCTGCCAGGAAGTTTCATATCAGCGCACACTCCACTGCAAAGTGAATAGCTCATTCTGGAGACCTTAATTAGTTTTATGTTACCTGTAGCAAGCTGTGCACTTCTCTGCACTGGAAATAAATGACGGAAATTTCTGTGCTGACTGGGAATCGAACTCTACACATATCATCGACGTTGACTATACAAAGATACCTTGAATATGAAATTCTTTTTGATCAGTAACTAGGAGTGGCATGTTTGAACCTGAAATGATACGACGAGAAGTTCTGTGTCTCAGTAGGAGTCAAAACAAGCACCAATCGATACTGTCGGAAAGGCACGAGAGGCGTTAACGATCTTAATTATTTGTCACGTGTAGTTTGGAATGCGCATGCTACAACTTGAAATGAGGGTATAGAAACTTTTGTACTAGGATTTGAACCCAGACACGCGGCTTTCGTGGAGAACACAGCGAAATGGATGACGGTAATTCGACTCCTCGTCCAGTATCAATATTTTAAACATCTCTACTTCCAATACAACAGTAGTTGTGTCTTACATGACGATTGACACGTTGATAGTAAAACCACCCGTGTAAGACTACTGGTGACGAAGTTTCAACCTGGCTTGTCTTCCGCTTCTGTCGTGGCTCAGCTTACACCGATTCACCTCCAGCATGTAGCCAAGGAAAGTTGTTTCTAATGTGGATTTGCAACCACGGTCGACACTACTTTGTTCAACTGGAGTTAAGAAATCCTGGAAATTTGTTCTAAGTTCCTGTGGGATCAAACTGCTGAGGTCATCGGTCCCTAGGCTTACACACTACTTAATCCAACTTACGCTAAGGACAACACACACGTCCATGCCAGAGGGTGGACCAGCACCATCGACTGGGGGAGCCGCGCTGACCGGGATAATGCGCCTAAGACTACGTGGCGAAAAAAAAAAGAAAAGGTTTGAAGTATGTATGTTTGCGCTTGTTGGAAATGATTGCCGGAAGTTCGAACAGAACTCACACGTTAAGGCACATTCCAACAGAGCACCAATCTGCACAGAGCATCGGTTCATGTTCGTGTCGAAAGAAGGATGCTACACACTGAAAGAGAATTCTGATTCCCTGGAAGCTGATTACAGCCCGTTCTGATCGTGCGTTTCCTTGTTCGTCCACATGAATATTCACTAGTAGACTTGCCTACCCAATGCGTGCTTTTTACCTGATTTTGTAATCACTAAAATAAGGTCGCATAAGAGCCAGCTACACGAGATGGCAGCATGGTAGGAGAGGGAAGTTTCTGCTAGAATTGTTGCTTGCTACTGGCGATTCTGGGCTGAGGTATGGCTTTATGGTCCGAGGCTTGCGAGACTGTCAGGTCACGGTGCGGCATCACAGCGCATGACATTGCACGTCTGACGAATCCCAGCAGCCGTTTCTGCCTCGGAGCGAGTTCTCAGGGGGGAGTATAATAGTTCTTAACTGCGAGTTTAAATGCCGGCAAGTTCTCGATAGCACACGAAAAAATTAAGACATTTAATGTATACCTTTTCAATTAAATATTGATTTCCCATGGGCGCTACACAGAGCCGAACGTGCCCGAAATGTGGAAGACGAATAGTTTGACGTCACAAGTTCGTTTTAGAGACCATATACACTACTGACCATTAAAATTGATACACCACGAAGATGACGCGCTACAGACGTGAAATTTAACCGACAGGAAGAACATGCTGTGATATGCAAATGATTAGCTTTTCAGGGCATCACACACGGTTGGCGCCGGTGGCGACATTTACAACGTGCTGACATCAGGAAATTTTCCAACCGATTTCTCATACACAAACAGCAGTTGATCGGCGTTGCCTGGTGAAACGTTGTTGTGATGCCTCGTCTAAGGAGGAGAAATGCGTACCATCAAGTTTCCGACTTTGATAAAGGTCAGATTGTAACTTATCGCGATTGCGGTTTATCGTCTCGCGACATTGCTGCTTGCGTTGGTCGAGATCCAATGACTGTTAGCAGAATATGGAATCGGTGGGTTCAGGAGGGTAATACGGAAAGCCGTGCTGGATCCCAACGGCCTCGTATCACTAGCAGTCGAGATGACAGGCATCTTATCCGCATGACTGTAACGGATCGTGCAGCCACGTCTCGATCCCTGAGTCAACAGACAACAACCATCTGCACGAACAGTGCGACGACGTTTGCAGCAGCATGCACTATCAGCTCGGAGACCGTGGCTGAGGCTACCCTTGACGCTGCATCACAGACAGGAGCGCCTGCGATGGTGTACTCAGCGACGAACCTGGGTGCACGAATGGCAAAACGTCATTTTTTCGGATGAATGATTTTTACAGCATCACGATGGTCGCATCCGTGTTTGACGACATCGCGGTGAACGCACATTGGAAGCGTGTATTCGTCATCGCCATACTGGCGTATCACCCGGCGTTATGGAATGGGTGCCATTGGTAACACGTCTCGGTCACCTCTTGTTCGGATTGACGGCACTTTGAACAGTGGACGTTACATTTCAGATGTGTTAGGACCCGTGGCTCTACCCTTCATTCGATCCCTGCCAAACCCTACATTTCAGCAGGATAATGAACGAACGCATGTTGCAGGTCCTGTACGGGCCTTTCTGGATACAGAAAATGTTCGATTGCTGCCCTGGCCGACACATTCTCCAGATCTGTCACCAACTGAAAATGCCTGGTCAATGGAGGCCGAGCAACTAGCTCGTCACAAATCGCCAGTCACTACTCTTGATGAACTGTAGTATCGTGTTGAAGCTGCATGGGCAGCTGTAGCTGTACACGCCATCCAAGCTCTGTTTGACTCAAAGCCCAGGCGTATCAAGGCCGTTATTACGGCCAGAGGTGGTTGTTCTGGGTACTGATTTCTCAGGATCTATGCACCCAAATTACATGAAAATATAATCACATGTCAGTTCTAATATAATATATTTGTCCAATGAATACCCGTTTATCATCTGCAGTTCTTCTGGGTGTAGCAATTTGAAGGCCAGTAGTGTATCCCATTGGCACCGTTATGGCCGGGTGATAAATATGACGGAGTATAAATATACAGGTTTCAATCCGCATTTGCTGAATGTTGCCTATTTGAAGGATACAAGGATTGTAGTCCATTCATTAGAAAACGAAGCGTGACGTGGAAAAAAGGCTAATATTTGTGTGTTTCTTTTTTTTTTGTTCTCTTAGGATTTCACAGACACTCACATTCGGCGGAGGCAGTTCGAAATATTTGTGCCGTGTATGGGATAAACCCGTAGAAGCAATCGCGTCAAAAAAGTTTTTACTTATTTCAAGAAGAATCACTTAGACGTGAATTATTCGCCGCATTCAATAAGACCAGCAGGCTTTGATGAATGACTTTCTGTAGTTTGCCAATATGTAATACCAGATTACTGGGAATTGTGATGAACTGCGACCATTTAACCCCTATGAGACATTTGCACTTACTGGGTGATCCTTGGCGAAAATGAAAGAGAGGAAGCTTAAGGATAACACACCGTCACAGGTGTGCCCGCGTCCGGGCATCCTGATTTAGGTTTTCCGTGTTTTTCCTAAATCGTTTCAGGTAAACGCTGGGATGGTTCATTTGAAATGGCACGGCCGATTTCGTTCCCCATCCTTCCCTAATCCGTCTCTCATGACCTCGTTGTCGACGGGACGCTAAACGCTAATCTCTTCCTCGTTCCTAAACACCCCGTCAGCTTCGAGGCCTTTAGAGACCAAGCAGAAACTACGGTTGGAAAAGCTGAGAAAGGAAATCGATTTTGCCCGCTTGCAGGAAAGCCGGCATGATTTGCCTTAATCGACTTAAGGAAATGTCTGCAAACCTACACCAGGACAGCCAGACAGGGATTTGAAGCACTGTGCTTTAACTCCGAAAACAGAAAGTAATGGTTAGCCCTAACAGAAAGTATCTGAAGCAAAAGCCAGTATGAGTCCTCAAAATGTTTCGTAGCGCATAAGGTGTTTAGAACTGCGTCCCAGCAATGTTTCCATCCCAGCTGCGATTAGGTTTGAGCAGCTGGGGCACCTGGTGGTCGCAACAGACGAAAAGCGTCGGAGGAAAAAGCAGCTAGTGTTGCTACTGTTCGAGAACCCCCGTCTACGCTCTGCTGGTTTAATAAAAAAGGTGTGCAGGAGTGTGGCTGGAAAGCAATCTCCAGCACACTTCTTCTTCAGATCTAGTACTCTCAAGCGGTTGTCTTTCTCGCTTTTCGTCGAACAGTCATAAAAAACATTTCCTTGTCGATGAAAGTGCATATTAAATTTGGATTATAGACATCTTTGTGTCCTTAACTGTAGATCACCACAGATGTGGAATCCAAAAACTCCATGAGCATCGCGGACTGTTTTGTTTAATTGGGGAGGAGGGAAGGGGGAGGGTAGGGAGTGTGTGTGTAGCGGGTTGGTTGGTTGGTTTAGCGGAGGAGACTAACCACGGGGCCATCGGACGAGGGAAGGATGGGGAAGCAAATCGGAAGTGCCCTTTCAAAGGAACCATCCTGTAATTTACCGGAAGCTATTTAGGGACATCACGGAAAACCTAAATCAGGAGGGCCGGATGCGGGTTTGAGCCAAAGTCCATCCGAATGCGATTCCAGTGTGCTAACCACTGCACCACCTCTCTCGGTAATAGAGCGTTGATGTTTCTTTCTTATGTTTTATGCCATATTCCACAAACCACCGAGAAATGCTATATAAATACGCTCTGTTGTTGTACAAATGTGTTACTACTTGCTATAGTCTAATTTAATGAAACAGATAGTATCTGTAACACGAAACTGCGCAAAACATTACTTATAAGCAAGACATCACGCACACGTGATCTTGGTGGTCTTGTGGTAAAATGTGCTTGCATCCCTACATGTCTCGGGATTGAGTCTCCGCTGGATGAAGAGTTCTTCACTATTGTTTTTAATCTAGTCTTGGCCTCTCAGCATTGTGAGGAGTCCACAGAAACAATAATGGTTCGGATTCCACGTTAAAGTGTAGGCCCCCTTTCCTTATTTGAAAATGTCGTGGCCAAGAGACACGAAAGTCGCCAAAGTGGCGTCCAACGTCCAATTTCAATAAAAATAGAAAAAACTAAACCACACTATTATTATTATCTACGAACATAAATTAAATTTTGACGGAATCCGCAGACCGCGAGTCCTACTCACAATTGTCCGTTTTTTTTTTTTTAAGGTAAATCTTTCCCTGGTAGGTTACATACATCAAGAGTCTTCACGTAATATGCTTCACGAGAAAATGTCACTACGCCCTTACCTACGTAATTATGTGATACAAAATGCGGTTTTTTAACGTAAAGATGAGTGTACTAGATATCTGAATTTTTCGTTTACACAGCGTCATATTTATGGGTAAACGATAACTACGAGGGGCGTTTGAAAAGTCCGTGCAAAGTCCGAGAGATGGCACCACCGGCGCGTATCGAGGTCATGTTTAGTTAGTAGCATCTTTGGAAAAAACGTACACCAAGTTTCAGCCATATTGGTCTACTTCTTTGTGTTTGGTATTTTCGTGTGAATCAAGAAAGTCGAGTGATAGTCAAAAAATGACGAAGAAGAATTTCGTGTGGTGATTAAACATTACTTTATGAAACGCAAAACGCCTCAAGACACTAAAGAGAAGCTTGATAAACATTACGGTGACTCTGCACCTTCGATTACAACAGTTTATAAGTAGTTTTAAAAGTTTCGGAGTGGCCATATGGGCACAAGTGACTTTGAACGTTCTGGACGCCCTGTGGAGGTCACGACTCCATAAATCATAGATAAAGTCCATGATATGATGATGGATGACAGAAGAGTTAAGGTGTGTGAGATTACAAGTGCTGTGGGCATCTCGAATGAACGGGTACATAATATTTTGCATTAAAATTTGGACGTGAGAAAGCTATCCGTAAGATGAGTTCCGCGATTGCTCACGCTAGACCAAAAGCGGAATCGTGTGAAGTGTTGCAAGAATGGTTTGCAGCAGTTAAGGAAGAATCCGCAAGACTTTAAGCGTCGTTACGTCACTGTGGATAAAACATGTACACATTACTATGCTCCCGAGACCAAACAACAGTCTAAAGAATGGATTACCAAGGAAGACTCTGCACCAAAATGATGAAGACCAATCCTTCGGCCCGAAAGGTTATGGCGACTGTCTTTTGGGATTCGCAAGGGATAATCCTCATCGAATATCTGGAAAAGGGTAAAACTATTACAGGTGCATATTATTAATCGTTATTGGACCGTTTTAAAACCGAGCTGCAAGAAAAACGCCGGCGATTGAACCGCAGAAATGTCTTTTTCCATGACGACAATGCACCAGCACACACCTCAGCAGTTGTGGTCGCATAATTATTGCAAATAGGATTCCAACCCGTTTCACATCCCCCCTATTCTCCAGACGTGGCTCCCTGTGACTACTATTTGTTCCCCAATTTGAAGAAATGGCTGGTGGGACAAAGATTTTATTCAAACGAGGAAGTGATCGCAGCAAATAGTAGCTATTTTGCAGACGTAGACAATTCCTGTTATTCGGAAGGGATCAGCAAATTAGAACAGCGTTGGACGAAGTGTATAAGTCTAAAAGGAGACTGTGTCGATATAAGTATATATATATCGCAAGTGTAAAGAAACACTTCATACAGAAATTTCCGCATCCTACCGTTATGCCAGTTCGTGCAGCTGGTTGCCCCGCGTTTTTATTTCAGTGATTAAAAAAAAAGTCAGAAGCATGCACTGGGTAGCCACGTCTGCTAGTGAATATCGACGTGAAGAAGAAAGAAACGAATGTTTGGAACAGGTTGTAATCAGCCTCAAGGGAGGCAGATTTCTCTTTCAGTGTGGAGCGTGTTTCTTTACTACACGAACATGAACCAGTGCTGTATGTAGGTTGGTGGTCTGTTGGAATGATCAAGGTCCGGATTGTACTCGCACATCAGGCAACCATTTCTTACAAGTACAAAAAGCCCTCTTCACATCTGGTAACGCCAGTTGGAAAGCATAGGTTTGCTCTCTGGTTCCCAGTCTACATTAAACACGATGTCCCTTCGCTGCCTATTGGAGACGAGTCGGTGTAGTTTGGGCCATGACAGAGGCGGAACTCATGCCACGTTTAAACTACGTCACCAGTAATCTTTCTTACACTAGAGTTTCTTTTTTTATATTACTGAGGTAGTCGCCATGTAAGGTCACATGGCACTTAATGTTATGAGCTTGAGATGTCGAAAATATTGGTACTGGACTGGGATCTTCCCTTTCGGAATGTTTAACCTCTTTGAGACGATAGATTTCCACCGATTCATTTTTTTCGCATGATTCCGACGTCATAAAGGTCTCCATGAAAGACGTGTGCCTGGTGTCGGAACCTGGTCCGGGACAAAGTTTTCACTGTCTTATTTCAAGCTATGCCGCACGTACACCAAACTACAGGTGCTAGATAGTTATAATTTTAACGCCTCTGGTACATTTCCAATAACATCGATTGTGCACGTTTCGACTCCTAGTCAGAGACAGAACTTTTCGTCATATCATGTCACGTTCAAACATACCACTCCTAGTTGCTGATGAAAAAGAATTTGATATTCAATCTGTCTTTGTATCTAGTCAATGACGATGATATTTGCGGGGTTCTATTCGCAGTGCCGGCCACTGTGACCGAGCGGTTCTAGGCACTTCAGTCCGGAACCGCGCTGCTGCCACGGTCACAGGTTCGAATCCTGTCTCGGGCATGGATGTGTGTGATGTCCTTAGGTTAGTCAGGCTTAAGTAGTTCTAAGTCTAGGGTGTTAAGTACCTTAGTGCTTAGAGCCATTTGAACTATTTCTATTCCCAGTCAGCGCAGAAAAGTTCGTCACGTTATTTGCAGTTCAGACATGTGCACATCTCGCCACTGGTAAGGCGTCTATTTGTGGCTAAAAGTCAATGACGATAGGCGCTGTGTTTGAATCCCGGTCATGCAATATTTTTTCGTCTCCTCGTTTCAGTTTGTCATCTGTCTACTGGCGAAAAATTACGATTTCTAACATGCAATGGTGTTTAGTTGACGCTCCGACTAGGTTAGGTGCTGACTTTGAATCTCCGTCCAATACAAAACTTTATATCATTTCATGCCAAAATGCGCGCACGCTTAGCTGCTTGTGACTGAAACCATATTTAAAATCTTTCGTGGTTAGTTAACAGGAGCAATAGCAGCCGTATTAGAGACCTTGATTCCGGTCCACAACAATAATATTCGTCATATAATTTCAAGTTGGCACTTGCTTCTTGAAATGTTATTCGCTGTAGTAAATTTGAGTTTATCAGCTTAATTGTTGTGTCGTGTCTAGGAACTTGTTTTCTGATATTTGCATTATCGTGGTACCAGTTTGCATCTTGACTGATAGCCACACAGAGCAACCTCTTGTGGTCTCTTGGAGCAACCATTCTATGTAGTCAAACGGACCTCCAGTTATATGGGTTACATACACACCAGGTGGTACGCAGTTCAGATCGTTCGGACACTTTTGAGCATGGTAATAGTTAACATCGGTGTGTTTCGCGCCGGTGCTGTTCATTTAACGGATTCTGAAAGGAGGGAACCGAAAGTGTGTCAAGGAGGTGAAGAGCCCAATAACGACACACAAACGGGGGGCGGTGGCATTTATGAGATGTATGAAACGCTGTCTTTATCCCATTAGCAGCAATTTCTCACCGAGCGAGGTGATGCAGTGGTTATCACACTGGACTCGCATTGAAGAGGACGACAGTTCAAACCCGCGTCCGGCCACCTTGATTTATGTTCTCCGTGATTTCCCTAAATCATTGTATCCAAATGCCGAGATGGTTTCTTTGAAAGAGCACGGCCGGCTTCTTTCCCCATCACTCCCTAATCAAATGAAACGGATGACCTCGCTGTTTGGTCCCTTTCCCCAAAACCGACCAATCGGCAGTTTCTATGGGTTGGCAGTGCTGCCATTCAGTTTTTTCCAGCGATTTAACAGCTCAGATTGCTGACTCAAGAATGACCAGCACATACAGTGGCGCTTTGACACTCTATTGAAGTAACGCCGGCTGCTACAGCACGTACGTACATGGAAGCTCATAACTGCAAGGCGTCGCGCTTCGCGGAAGCCCCTCTCGCGGCTGCTGTATTTGAATAGTTCATGTAGCCTGCAGTTGGTGGGCCTGTGATTTCATGTACCATAGTGGCTAAATATTCTTTACAGACGAATGGAAAAACTGGTAGATGCGGACCTCGGGGAGGATCAGTTTGGATTCCGTCGAAATGTTAGAACACGTGAGGCAATACTGACCTTACGACTTATCTTAGAAGAAAGATTAAGAAAAGGCAAACCTACGTTTCTAGCATTTGTAGACTTAGAGAAAGCTTTTGACAATGTTGACTGGAATACTCTCCTTCAAATTCTAAAGGTGGCAGGGGTAAAATACAGGGAGCGAAAGGCTATTTACAATTTGTACAGAAACCAGACGGCAGTCATAAAAGTCGAGGGGCATGAAAGGGAAGCAGTGGTTGGGAAAGGAGTGAGACAGGGTTGTAGCCTCTCCCCGATGTTATTCAATCTGTATATTGAGCAAGCAGTAAAGGAAACAAAAGAAAAATTTGGAGTAGGTATTAAAATTCATGGAGACGAAGTAAAAACTTTGAGGTTCGCCGATGACATTGTAATTCTGTCAGAGACGGCAAAGGACTTGGAAGAGCAGTTGAACGGAATGGAGAGTGTCTTGAAAGGAGGATATAAGATGAACATCAACAAAAGCAAAACGAGGATAATGGAATGTAGTCAAATTAAATCGGGTGATGCTGGGGGAATTAGATTAGGAAATGAGACACTTCAAGTAGTAAAGGAGTTTTGCTATTTAGGAAGTAAAATAACTGATGATGGTCGAAGTAGAGAGGATATAAAATGTAGACTGGCAATGGCAAGGAAAGCGTTTCTGAAGAAGAGAAATTTGTTAACATCGAATATAGATTTATGTATCAGGAAGTCGTTTCTGAAAGTATTTGTTTGGAGTGTAGCCATGTATGGAAGTGAAACATGAACAACAACTAGTTTGGACAAGAAGAGAATAGAAGCTTTCGAAATGTGGTGCTACAGAAGAATGTTGAAGATTAGATGGGTAAGGTCACATAACTAATGAGGAGGTATTGAATAGGATTGGGGAGAAGAGAAATTTGTGGCACAACTTGACTAGAAGAAGGGATCGGTTGGTAGGACATGTTTTGAGGCATCAAGGGATCACAAATTTAGCGTTGGAGGGCAGCGTGGAGGGTAAAAATCGTAGAGGGAGACCGAGAGATGAATACACTAAGCAGATTCAGAAGGATGCAGGTTGCAGTAGGTACTGGGAGATGAAGAAGCTTGCACAGGATAGAGTAGCATGGAGAGCTGCATCAAACCAGTCTCAGGACTGAAGACAACAACAACAACAACAACAACAACAACTCGACCCTCAGAGTTTTACTGGATCGGCTCTTTGGTCGTAATTATAGGCCGTAGTATTGTACTAAACTACTAGTTATCGTTTGAAAATTTGTTCCAGTATTATACTGCCTTTCCTTTCTGGTTTATACCCGATCGTTAAAGTTCTAATGAGTCAGCTTCTGGTCGTAAATACAGTCGAAACAATTGTACTGATGCACAGGTTGCCGTTAAACAAACAGGGGTCTTGTGGTTAGATTCAATGTTAACAGGTTCAATTCTGTGATTGTAATTGCATTATTTATAATCTGATCAACATGTTGTACCAATCTGTGCGTTTCTGTGTTTGAAAGACCTGGTATATTTTTAACTGCATATTGCGGTTCCGCTGAGTGAGTTCTCTTGTAACAAGTGTTCACAAGTAATGTACTAAAACGTTCCTTGAGAGCGGTCATCGTAACTGACAATGGGTTTAAATTTTAAAATATTAACTCCCAAATGTCACCAGGTCTTTAGTCGGAATAAGATTGTCAAAAGAGACGGATCTGGATCCAGTCGGACATTGGTTGCCGATTGAAATTAAGAGGTTACTTGCTCTGAAGTAAGCCTCATAATTGTTTCCTAATCTCTTTAACCCTCAAGCACAGGTTCGCATCTTAACTCCGTACCTTCCCACTTAAAGCTTTCAAATTAAAAGTTACACAATCTGTTCGACAAATTAAGACACTCTTCTCATCAATGGTGCTTATATACACTACTGGCCATTAAAATTGCTACACCAAGGAGAAATGCAGATGATAAACGGTATTCATTGCACAAATATGTTATACTGGAACTGACATGTGATTACATTTTCACGCAATTTGGGTGCATAGATCCTGAGAAATCAGTACCCAGAACAACCACCACTGGCCGTAATAACGGCTTTGATACGCCTGGGCATTGAGTCAAACAGAGCTTTGATAGTGTGTACAGGTACAGATACCCATGCAGCGTCAACACGATGCCACAGTTCATCAGTTGTGACTGGCGCATTGTGACGAGCCAGTTGCTCGGCCACCACTGACCAGACGTTTTCAGTTGGTGAGAGATCTGGAGAATGTGCTGGCCGGGGCAGCAGTCGAACATTTTCTGTATACAGAAAGGCCCGTACAGGACCTGCAACATGCGGTCGTGCATTATCCTGCTGAAATGTAGGATTTCGCATGGATCGAATGAAGGGTAGAACCACAGGTTGTAACACATCTGAAATGTAACGTCCACCGTTCAAAGTGACATGAGTGCGAACAAGAGGTGACCGAGACGTGTAACCAATGGTACCCCATATCATCATGCCGGGTGGTAAGCCAGTATGGCGATGACGAATACACATTTCCAATGTGCGTTCGCTGTAATGTCGCCAAACACGGATGCGACTATCATGATGCTGTAAACAGAACCTGGATTCATCCGAAAAACTGACGTTTCGCCATTCGTGCACCAAGGTTCGTCGTTGAGTACGCCATCGCAGGCGCTCCTGTCCGTGATGCAGCGTCGAGGGTAACCGCAGCCATGGTTTCCGAGCTGATAGTCCATGCTGCTGCAAACGTCGTCGAATTCTCCGTGCAGATGGTTGTTGTCTTGCAAACGTCCCCATCTGTTGACTCAGGGATCGAGATGTGGCTGCACGGTCCGTTATAGCCATGCGGATAAGATGCCTGTCATCTCGACTGCTAGTGATACGAGGCCGTTGGGTCCAACACGGCGTTCCGTATTACCCTCCTGAACCCACCGATTCCATATTCTGCTAACAGTCATTGAATATTTACCAATGCGAGCAGCAATGTCGCAAAACGATAAACCGCAATCGCGATAGGCTACAATCCGATCTTGATCAAAGTCGGAAACGTGATGGTACGCATTTCTCCTCCTTACACGAGGCATGACAACAACGTTTCACCATGCAACGCCGGTCAAGTGCTGTTTGTGTATGAGAAATCTGTTGGAAACTTTCCTCATGCCAGCACGTTGTAGGCGTCGCCACCGGCGCCAACCTTATGTGAATGCTCTGAAAAGCTAATCATTTGCGTATTACAACATCCTCTTCGTGTCGGTTAAATTTCGCCCCTGTAGCACGTCACCTTCGTGGTGTAGGAGTTTTAATGGCCAGTAGCGCAGTTTTCATGTGTTGCAGAAGGGCAGTTAGTAAGAGAAACTGTGTCCAGCGAGGTAGTAACATCAGTGTTTCACCCGAGAAGAGGCGAGCAGCAGGTCCGATCGTCTTGTAATTATTGTCATGTTGTTTTGTTGCTATGATTTTTCCTGCAAAAGCTTATTCATTTAATATATTTGTTGATACTGTGAAACAAAATAAAACTTATGATTATACAGAGCAGAGCTGCAGGTCGCGTTGGTGCCATTGCTGGATTGGCATTGTTTAATTGGCATCGTTACGGCTGTCGTCTTATTTTTGTGTTCATTGGTGCCATTCCGTTTGCAAGCGTTGTCTGTCCGCTAGTGGTAGCAGCGGCGGTTATCCATATCTAGTTACGGTGGTGTTTCCGTGTCGCTTGAGTCGGCAGTTCGGTTGGGGGCGGAGGAGCAGCGAGGTCTGTGCAGAGCGGCAACACGCTGGGACCGCTGGCGGCGTGTATGGACTGCCGGATCGAAGGGCAGTGGTTACGAGGGTGCACGACCTCGTCGAAACCGGATCCTGCATGTTTGAGTTGAGTGCACTGCAATTCGCCTAGAGAAACCTCCACCATTGTGACATCTCGCGATTCTACAGCGACTTGGGGTCTTGTTGCTGCTCGCAGTGTCGCCGAGACGAAGAGCAGCGAGTGGAGTGCTTGGGGAAGGCGGATCTGATAAGCCGTCCTCAGCTTCTAATTACTATTTACTATTTTTAGCTTCTTACATTGTTCAGTTTAACCAGCGGTATTTTTCTGTCTTGTCACCGCTAACGCCCCAGTTACCTGCCCTGGGGGTTAGTGTATATAACGGCAGTGTACGTTTCCCGCCTTAGCGCCGCTGTCTGGTCAGGCGTGTAAGTTTGACAGCTTCTTTATTGTAGGTTGGGTGGCCTCCTTCTACTTCAGTGGGAGTCATTCCTTCTTGTTCTGGGCGCTCTAAGAACAGTATTCTGCGGGCGGAGCCCAGACTGCCGGTTCTGGCTTTGATGTAATTTCACATCTTGCGTTTGTTTTGTTGGATGTCAGGTAGCCTCAGCGAGATTATCATTAGTGCTCGTTAGACTGCCACCAGTCAGAGTTACCATCTTGTGATCTGAATGTAACTCTTCGTTGCCTTTCTCTTTGCTGGCGAAAAGGTTTTTGGTGTGACCTACTCAGAGGTCGATTCCTGGAACACCGTCTGCCACTGACCCCTGTGTTTTATTTTATTATTGTATTATTAAGGTGGTAGGATGTCAAACGGGCCGACTTGGAGCAGGAGAGGCATCACAGGACATTTTAATTTTCAGTGTCTATAATTTTACAAATAAATTCATAAGACTTTGTCCGAATCACCAGGATGGATTCAGGATTCACACTCATTGCAGTGGAAGTTCGAAAAAATAACAAAATAATATTTTTTTACGTGTGGAATTTCATCATTTTTTCACTTACTAATGACTGCAGTTGTTGCTATATGTACACTTTTCTTCATAAGTTAGAGAGATTCTCGATGAATTTTGCACAGCATTCATACCATACTTACAGCTGTATGAAACTCTAGAATTTATTTACTTTATGAAAAAACGAATGATCTGTTGTATTTTAAACTTTATGTTTAGAAAAAACACAAATTTTGTAGTTAATTACCTCAATTTTTACCATAGTTTTCAATAGATTTGGATAATTCTAGTTTCATACACTTTGAAGTATGATTTGAATGCTGTGCAAAATTCATCGAACCATCTCTCTTACGTATGAAGAAAAGTGTACCTATAGCAACAAATGCTGCCATTAGTAAGCGAAGAAAATGATGAAATTTCACATGTAAAAAAGTTACTTCTTTGGTTTCCAACTTCCACTGCTGATGAATTTATTTGTAAAAGTATAGACAGTGGAAATTAAAATGTCCCATGGTGCCTCTCCTGCTCCAAGTCAGCCCGTTTGACGCCCTACCCCCCCTTAAATTACCATCATTTGTCTCACCTGTTTAGTGATATGTTGTTTTTTTTACTAACTTTTGCTATGTTCGACAGTATATTTAATTTTTTTTTTATAATTGCCATTTTGGCGTTAACGGCCTTCAGCCATGATTGTGGTTACTTGCCTTAAAATTCTGAATGCGACCACATTGGGTTGTTTTCCAAAATTATTTGCTGTATATATTTTATGAATGTTTGCTAATTTCTTTTTAATAATTGCCATTTTGGGCGTTAAAACCTTCAGCCGTGATCCTGGTTACTAGCCTTAAAAGTCTGATTCCGACCTCATCGGCTTGTTTTCAAAAATTATTTATTGAAATAATCAGTGAAATAGTAATTGACTTGGGCCCCGTCCACAATCATAACCCATCCTGCCTTCCTTAATTACCAAGTATCACTGGTAGCAGAGCGTGGTTACGATTGTAATATCGCCATTTCATTTACTATTGGTTTGATTGGTTAAGCCTTGTTACTGTTGTACGGTTTCTGTCTTTGTTCTTTGGTTCTGTTTTAGGGGATCAACTCTGTAACGCCGGTCAGGCAATGCCCTGGGATCGGCCTATTGAGGAAGAACCATCTCATGTATGAGCTGGCGATACGATGCCAGCCTATTGCGTGCTACCATTCTTCAGCCAGTTGACGTCACGCCGGAAGTTGTGGGTGAGACAAAGGCAGTCAGCCATTGAGTTTTTGCTTAAAGCTATTAGGAGTCTCGAGGACAATATTGGCTTTTTAGAAGGCACTCAACCTAGTTGCAGTCAGCTAGACAGGGTGTGGGCGGAGTTGGTACATTTAGCCAACCAGATATCTGACTTAAGGGCACTAAAATTAGAGGATCGTAAGGAGTCAACTACTGAGTTAGGGTCCCGGGTTAATTTAAGGTCACAAGTTTAGAGCTTGATGGGAAGAAGACCAGGGAGCAGGATTTGTTACCTTCTGGGCGGTGCATTAGTGAGCCCGGGGAATAACGTCCGTATCTCCTCCAACGGGTTAGTTGGGGCGTTTGCTAAATTGCCTAACCCCCTGGCGCATCTGCTTAGAGACGTCACAGAATTAGCTATAGACTGACTAGAGAAAACTGAAAGGTTGTTATAGTTATCGGTTCGCTTCGAGCAATATGCTGATGCGTTTGGTGTTTCGCATCAGGTAATTTTCTCTCTATTGTGTCCTTTAACTAGAGGCGAATTGATGACTCTGGTATCCAGCGCCATGGCAGAAAGGTTTTCATTGCAGCAGTTGAGGGAGCTTGTGATCAGCGAAAGATTGACCATGGGAGTTCGTAAACAGCTAGAGTGGCTCTATGTTTAGCAGATACAGCAAAGTAGCGAGGAGTTGCATCAGTACGTGGAAAGAGTTAAGACGTCCTGTTTGGTCTTATTAGTCGACTTGCCTGAACGGGAGTTAGAGTCAACTGTCCTCAGGGGATGCGAGCGGCGGATAGGTCACATTTTGTTTTTGTGGTCGTCTCTCCATTTGGGAAGAACTGCTTGCCTCTGTTGCAGCGATATCCCCGCATTGCCGCTCTTGGACGATAGACACTGGAAGTTAAAATTTCAGCCCGTGGGCGTCACTGAGGGGAACTCCGGATTACCAACATCAGCTGAGTCTTCTAAAGAGGAATCGTGGCATTGTCTTAGGTGTGGTCAAACTCGGCATTTTATTCGTTCTTGCGTTCAGCTGCAGGCACCCAGAGTTAATAAATCACGCCCAGCTGGGCAGCGATCCCAGTGTGGAGCCTTTAAACCCTGGTGTGCCCGTGTCCCTGCTCCATCACCAGTCCCACTGCCCTATATTTGTTCTCGAG
Source organism: Schistocerca gregaria (assembly GCF_023897955.1). Classification (NCBI taxonomy): domain Eukaryota; kingdom Metazoa; phylum Arthropoda; class Insecta; order Orthoptera; family Acrididae; genus Schistocerca; species Schistocerca gregaria. Next base: position 191,608,440 of record NC_064928.1, read on the forward strand.
TAGGTGATGAACCTATTTGTGCCCTTTTGGATTCTGGTAGCTCCTTTTCAGTGTTGAGCTTGAAACGGTTTCTTGAATTTGGTCATCTTGCGAGACTTAGGCTGCTCTCTTCCTCAGTGAAGAGATGTCAGGTTGCCAACGGCCACGTGTTGCCTCTACATGGTTGGGACCAAGGGAGTATCTCGGTTGATTTCTCGTGGCCCTTGTCTTTGGCCTTGGTTAAGGAGCTGCAGATCAATTTGATTTTGGGATGTGATTTTATCGGTAAAACTGGTCTTACAAATATTTACTATTAAAAACAGTCTTCATCACGATTTATCAAGGTGACCGGTTTCGACCACTACTGTGGTCATCTTCAGACCATTGAGTAGAAACCTCTTTCTGTTGGAGAATAAGTAGTGACTCTCCAACAGAAAGAGGTTTCTACTCAATGGTCTGAGGATTACCACAGTAGTGGACGAAACCGGTCACCTTGATAAATAAATCGTCATAAAGACTGTTTTTAATAGTAAATATTTGTAAGACATTGATCACTGCCACTCCCATAATGTATTCAAAACTGATCTTGTCTGGAATTATTCAGGGTGCACCCTTTTCTTCAAGTTCGCTTCTGTTCACAAATCTGGGTCCTGTGAGTGTACGAAACGTAAGGTGCATCGAGATGCGGGAATGCTAAGGGTAGTGAGTTTGATCTCAGCCATCTTTCATCCCAGCAGGCCTCTGAACTAAGGGCTTTGTTGGAGAGGTTCCCAGAGCGTTTTTTGTGATCTGTGAAAAGCCTTTGACTGTGTGACCCACAGCATTCTCTTAAGTAAATTAGAATATTATGGTGTTACCAGGAATGCTGTGAAATGTTTTCAGTCTTATCTAACCAACAGGAAACAAAAAGGTGTCATTGCGAAATACCTGTGCAGTAAGCAGTCAGTCTTCATCTGACTGGGAATTAATTACATGTGGTGCTCCTCAAGGTTCAACCTTGCGTTCATTAATGACCTCTCATCTGTTACATTGCCAGATGCTAAGTTTGTTTTGTTTGCAGATGATACAAACATTGCAATAAGTAGCAAGTCAAGTATAGATTTACAAATAGCTGCTAATCAAATTTTCAGTGACATTAATAAATGGTTTGAAGCTAATTCACTGTCACAGACTTTGAAAAGATCCATTATTTGCAGTTCACAACCTGTAACAAGAGTTTCTTCAGCTTGTGTATAACATATGGATACATGTAGATCGAAGAAGTCGACAGTGTTAAATTTCTGGGATTTCAACTGGACAATAAATTCTGTTGGGAAGGCCATACCACAGAATTACAGAACCACTAAGCAAGTCTGTAGTTGCAGTGAGAATGATGTCAGATGTAGGAGATTTTAATAAAAAAATACTTGCATACTTTGCTTACTTAAATTCTATTATGTCAGACAGGATCATATTCTGGCGTAACTCATCAAAACGAGCAAAATTTTTAACGTGAAAAAGCGTGTGATAAGAATTATTTGTAGTGTAAATTGGAGAACATTACGTAGGAACCTGTTCAAGGAACTTTGTAATCTAACCGCTGCTTCTCAGTGTATTATTCCTTAATAAAATTTGTTGCAAGTAGTAAATCTCTACTTCCAACCAATAGCTCAATACATAGTATCAATATTAGGAATAAGAACGATCTATAAAGATCTAAAATCACTTACTTTAGTCCAAAAGGGATCCAGTATTCAGAAACACCCATTTTCAATAAATAGCCAGCAATCACTAAAAACTTGCTTTGAGGTAAAGCACAGCTTAAACAGAGTTTGAGAGACTTTTTTATAGACAACCCCTTCAACTCTATAGATGAATATCTTAACAGGGCCTATTAGACCAACTTAAGTAAAAATGTCTCTTAGATTTTAATTTTGACAGCATTTGGTCGCAACAGTAACACTAGGTGTTTTGTGTGTGACAAATTTGTTAAAAGTGCATAACAACACTTATTCTGAAAGTGTATTAATTCTGTAGGTATTAGCTGTTCCCTTTTAATGTATTCACCTGTTTTGACACTCTCCTGAGAAATGATCAGGGTAGTATTATATTCAATTGTTTTATATTTTTTGTTATATTTCTGACATGTTCCACACCCACGAGAATCATCTCATTTTTAGGATCTGTGGAACGAAAACTAAATGTAATGTAACGTAATCTATGCGAGCTACAGTTTCAGAAATGCAATTGCACAGACTGAATACACACTTTATGTACTGACATACTACTGCACATCGCACTTTTTACGTTGCTGACTTATTTTAGAATACTGTAAGCAATAATGTAGAACGCTTGCAGTATATAAGGTTCCTAGAGGGTGTTATGTTTGCAAACTTCTGTTATTATACATAGCCTTCACTACGCCTGTGTCATTTGTAACAATAATAGTAATTTTCAATCTGTTTAATCGTGTTGTGTCATTTAGTGAAAAACATGAGGAGTTTCTCCTTCCTAAAATTATGCTTGAGGACAATTTAAATGTGGAAATATTTAATTTGAGGGTGTGCTGTGACTTACAACAATAGTAGGTTTAATTATTTACAGTCAGTCAATCTATCCGCTTGCTTAGCGTAGTATTTTAGGCAACACGTTTTTTTTCTACAATTACAAACATGGTTAGATCAGTTTTATTACATGTAATTATTAAGTCTAACTTCTAAAATGTCATCTGTTATTAGACATATAATTAAACATAGGGGTACACACTTAAGAATTTTTGGCACGAGTCAAGGGAATATGTGCATATGCGGAAATTATCTCACACTTTTGGTTATATTGCAGACGTGTGTTTGAAATATTTTGACGTCTCATTAATTGATTTGAGCCTTACAATGTTTTCTTATGTATTCAACTAAGTTCTGCATACTCGGTGTGAACATAGCAGTTTTTGCTCTGACGACGTGGTTTGCTGACATTTTACAATATTCCAACTTCTTAGCCATGGAAAATGTTTAATTTACCATTCATTTGTTTTTGTAATGTAGAGCCACCTATTGGTAAAAAGATAACTACTTACTTATGGTACTTCCAACGAACGAAGGGCGATGCAAACAGTGGATTCATTTATTGATGTAGTACAGATATCGGCGTACACTCAATGTTTCAGTATAGCCAACTGCTGGTGACAGGAGGAACTGAGTGTTACATAGGACTTGCTTTTATTTCACATTTTGTGGGCTTGTGGGACCGTATTTGAGGTAAAACTCATTTTCAACCAATTCAAATTCTTATTTCACTATTCCTATTTTATAAGTAAATGTTGGTTTTTAGTAATTAATAGAGAAATTTATTGTCCACTATTTCCATTATTCCACGGCAAATGATATAAATTTTTAAATCAAAGTTACCAATGTGACTGGTGAGCCAGTTTTAAACGACTTTTTGGAAGTCAGTAATGCAAACAGATTTGACAAATTTTTAACAGTTCAGAAACTTCACTGTATTTGGCGACAGAGAGGGGGCGCCCACTATGGGGGTGCTTCATCAAAATATCGAGCTGTCTCCCCTCCCATGCCGCCCTTGGCCTTTACATGTGGCAGGATGTGATAACACCTGTAATGGCTGATGTCAGCGAAATATGACACGAGCTATTGTGTCGGTCGTAATATGACACTGGAAAAAGTTGCTGATGCTGATGTCAGCACTTTTCTGCCCAAAATTGACAATGCCTTACTGCTATTATACTGTTCCATTTTTATCTGTTTTGAACTCATAGGGTGAGTAGAAGGAAGATTCCTGATGTCCATTCCTATGGGTTATGTATATGAAACAACTATTAAGGAAATTTAAATTACTATGAGCTGTGGAACATCTTAATCCAAATTATGTACCCATAGCCTTTATAACTTTCTCAGTCCTGATCTTACAGTTTATTAATGAAATGTTTATATTTGTAGTCACTGCATCGTTCTGGGGCAAAATTAGACTAAAATACTAAATTTGAAAAAATCGGCGTGATTCATCAAGTGTTAGGACATGTTTGAAGTGAATACTATTCATGATAGAAAGTAACTGATATATTTGCAGTGTTCAGAAAAACTTACGTCAAACATCTAAAACTATGAAAAAATGCGACCTTAATGTAAAAGTACAGGTCGTTCCTGGATGTTGACATAGTGCTAGATACAAAGGAATATATCTGTAATGTTGTGATCAAGTGAAGACCCACTTATTCCATAGAATAGGTTATGTTAGCATATTACAACATATCCTAAACACATTTTACTGAAAAGTTACTAAAAACAAACGGAAGAAATTCCTACACAGAGCTAAGTAGCTCTCTTCAAGCAGATGCTGCCACCTGTTGGGAGGATGCGGAAACGAAAACAAATGATGCACAGGAAGGACACGCGGTAATTGAGCACTGTGAGTTTATTTCCTTACCTAGAAAAACGTAAAAGATGGAAGTAACATACATGCTACATGGACAGGAGTTCAAGACCATATGTTTGGAAATCACTGGATCTTATGTCATATTTTTTTTAAATATGAATTAAGACCTTTATACAGTTCGATACAGTACCTACTCCACCATATTTGAATTAAAACAGAAACAGAAGTACATTAGAAGGAAATGCTATTGAATTCAGCTAAGCTCAGAGAAGGCGCAACGACGGAAGTCCATCGTAGGCAACACCAGGTTGTGGCTAAACGCTGATGGCGTTGCTGGTGATCCAGTCGAGCACGGAGGTGATCCTGACGTAGGCAGCGGCTGCCCCGGCTACGTCACAGCCCTCCTCCGGAAGGAAGCTGGACACCCCAATCTGCTTGTAGCCGCCGGCGCTCTTGACAACAAGCGCGCTACCGAGGTCCCCCTGCAGCACAGACAGTTATTTCCTTACACTTCTGCTGCAAATATTAAGAAAGCTTACGAACAATAATTACGCCTTAATCTACACAAATGATCTGAATTGGGAGGTAGGTAAAAGATTCAAATAATAATTTTTTTCCAGTTGCCAACAATGACGTCTGCCCATACCAACTCACAGGCACTATCTACTTCAATTTCCCGACAAGATGAACTACATCTAACAGCAACAAACACGCCACCGCCAACCGTGTTTAGCATATCCTTTCGAACACCGTTCGTAAAAATTTCGGCTGAGCTTATCTACGGTTTTAGCCATCTTTCAGTGCCTATAACGATTTGAGCATCAGTGCTTTCCGTTAGCGCTAGGAGCTATGGTACTTTCCCTACACTGCTACGACAATTTACAGCTGTTATACCGATCGTTCCTGTATCTACGTTCTTCCTGTGTTCGGCCTGCACCGTTTGTGGCTGAAGCGCTTCTTGTGTTTTCCCGAGACCCTCTAACCTAAAAAAACCGCCCAGTCCACGCCACACAGCCCCCGCTACCCGTGCGGAACCCGAAACCCAACCATACACGCTAGCAAAACCGACCGAACCTCTGATTCAGACCCTCCACTCAGCTCCGTACCGGAGGTCTGCAAACGGTCCTGTCGACTAAACTGCAAATAGTCAGCTTTCATCTCCCAAGCAAGACTGGCAGCCTTTAACACTTCTGTTAGCCGCTCGAAACCAGAGGGAATCTCTTCTGATCCAAAGTGACGGACATCATTATTACCGACTTCAACCACCACCTGCGGTTGGTTGCACCCTGTGCTCCGTTCCACGTCTGAAATGACTCCGCCCGGTGTGCACACGGAGTGCACATGGGCTTTCTTCGCCTTGAAGAAGCAATGAATAACAGCCGACTATTGGGCTTGAAGTGGCGACCCACAGACGCCAGCCAGAAACGCTAACCACTGTTTCAGAAGTTCCCACTGGAGTCGACTACAGCACCCTGAAGCTAAAAAATAAACCATCCATCAATCCGAAGATTGTTTTAAACACTACAGCTCTTTATGGGCGTGGTCCTGTTGGAGGTGGTATGGCGTTCCCTTCCTCTGGCCGTTGAACTTACTTACACAACCAGTTCTAGGGGACGTACAGCATAGCAAGGACTCCGAACCGTTTAGCAACTCGGCATTTTTTTACATCAGTTTACATTGTGTTAGATGGAAGAAGTCATATGTGTAGGTTAGAGTCATAATTCACATGCTCCAAAATAGTGAACATTGAGATGCCGACATATTCTCATATAGCTTCATGCATAGAACATAATTCACGAAACAGTTATTCACATTTGGCACAGGCTCCTTGAGAAGACCGGCGTTAAACTTCATGGTTAGTTTCACAAGTCTCATGATCCGCTGGATCTTGTGAGTTTTGTCCCGTACCTCATCTTGACCAATCATCGATTAGCTCACTCGGCGCCACTTTCTTGTGTAGTAGTAAATATTGATTCCGGTGGAGTGTGTTTTCTGTTCTGTTCAGTTACTTTGGGGAATATAATTGGATTTAGTGGTTGGAATAAAACTGATTTGAGACACAAGTCATGGAAGAAAAAGTGTTGCATATCGAGTCGCAACACGATAGTTCCCGCGAACCAACATCGTCCAAACAGCTCAGTACCAAAACTTACAAGATCCAAAATGGGGATTGTCAAAACTTACATGTTCCATAGCTCATTAACAAAACTCACGTGATCCATGATACAACCCTAAATTATTGTAATTTCTTAATAAGCAAACATAATCTGAAATATACATAATGATTTATAGCCATTGCTATTGCACATACTGATGTCAATATATCGACATGTGTACGACGCATGTAAAACACGTTTTTAGTCATTTGTGAAAATTTATGTTTTTGGAGCATGTGAGTTATGCTTCTAACCTACTTATATGTAAGAGACAAAAATTCTAGCACTGAATTAGTAGCCTGGCACTTTACCACTGAGCCACCAACTCTAAATCTAGATCTCGTCAACAGCTCTCTGCATGAAAGTGCTAGTGGAACATTGCCCTCTGGTCGTATTGTCACATTGTTTTCAGTGTGAGGAGCATCCCAACGAATCTCACGATCGACGAGTGGTTCTTCAGTTTCCTTGAAAGAGAAGTCCCAGATATGTAAATGCGCCTCAACACTTGGTAAGGCCTCATATGGAGAATGCAGACGAAGTCTGTGACTTTTCGTCTTCTTTATAAAGAGTCAAACCGTCGACTACGTATGTGACACCCAAAATACGACGAAGGATACGATACGGTTTAAAGTAACAGTTTAGAAACTCTTCTGATAGTCTCAGCTTCCTCACCAAGTCTCCCAAGCTTGTCTAGCACTACAGGGTGCTTGGTGTTATTATAGTGCTCTCGTTTCTTCTTGGCGCCCAGGGTCCATCGGCGAGCCAACTGCCTTTTCTTTAGTCCTGGTGATCAGCTGTTCCTTATAGTCATCCTGAGTACCATCCAGCTGACTCGGGAACGTTATGCCCATTGTGTTTCGACGTCGCGACAGTGGGGCAAAAACAATGGTGTGAAGTAGGAACTCTCTTGCTTCACTGTGTTTTTTATGCGAATTCTTCGACAATGGCACACCTATGATGAAAGCTAACGGGCGAGGTAATCATTGTAGAATCGTATCTTGCATTCCCCATATGTAGACTCCAGGAACCTGTTGAAAGTGTTGGTTTCAGTTTGGTGAAATGACGCTGCTGCAAGCGGAGTTGGTACCAAATGTCCCGGAGGTGATTGTGGCACATTCTTCCGTCGCTGGCTTTCCTTACAGTGGCTCAAATACTCTCTAACCGATCCGTAGAGACATGTCCAGCGATAGGTACGTCTGATTCTGTCTAGAGTCTTCACGAGTTCCATGTTACCATGTGTTGGCGTGTCGTGGAAAAATATGCAAGATAGCTGGCTGTAGATGAGCTGAGATTACCAGCTACCATTTTTCTCCCATCGGATCATAGATTCTCTCACACAAAATTCCATTTATTAACTGGATTTCTTCTCTGGTTCCGCCCCACTTCCATAAAGATTTCTGTGGTTTTCAGCAACGCTGGATTTTTCCTATGCTAAGCGGCCATGTAATTTAATGCAGCGATCCCTCGGATTTTGTGGCACAGTATAGCCACAGCAACACCAGGCAGAGGTGGTGACGTAGCCATGGATCAGAAGGATACGACCAACACCAGGTCAGCCGCAGGTATGAGCACACGTTGCTACATTCTCACCAATTGCCAGGCACAAGCTAAACATTCAGAGAGAGAGAGAGAGTGAGAAAGAGAGAGTGAGATAGATGGGAAAAAATTCCTAAGCTCATGTTAAGTGGAGAAACAACCGGTTCCTCCAACATAATAACAGCACTCAAAGACTTGACAGTGCAATTAATAGCCTGCAACGAATCGTTAAGTAAACAAAGTGAAACGAGGACGACTGATCACTGGTGAAGAAGCACGACACATTTTGTGATAACGAACAGAGCCCAAATTGTTGCATCACGCCCATGTCCATTAACACTGCAGTTCTCCAGCTCTGAATACAGCTGGTCATTAAGAATAATGGCGTTTCCAGCTAATCACTCGTTTCAGTGATTATTACGGTGCAGAGACATCCCCGTGGTAGGTATTCCAGCACCTCACGCGAACACGCTGCTTCTCATTCCCGAGCCGACATCACGACTTCCAGCAGCGTTATACACCCCAATGGTTCACTGTGGGTCATCATCTTCCAGAGCGAGATCGAGGACGCTCTAAGATCATGTGGGGGCATCATGTTGTTCGCCTGTCAGACAGCACATCGTGAGCCTCGGGCCAGACTACTGCTGTAGCGGCTCTGCCTACCAGGACAGGTGAGCCAGCAGCAGGAGTCAGCGGAATTCCTCCGTGTCACTGGCACACAGCGTCAGCTGAGGCTCGTGAGAGGACACACAACTGTAAACACGAATGAACAAATACTGTCTTGCTAATTGTACTGCATATTTCTACCACCATCAGTTATTTTGCTGTCCAAACAGCAGAACTCCTCTACTACTTTGTCTCACTTCCTAATCTAATTCCCGCAGCATCGCCCGGTTTAATTCGACTATATTCCATTATCCTCGTTTTGGTTCTGTTGATGTTTATCTTATACCCTCCTTTCAAGACACTGTCCATTCCGTTCACAACTGCTTTTCCAAGTCCTTTGCTGTCTCTGACAGAATTACAATGTCATCGGCGAACAACAAAGTTTTTATTTCTTCTCCATGGATTTCAATTCCTACTCCGAATTTTTCTTTTGTTTCTTTTACTGCTTGCTCAATATACAGATTGAGTAACATCAAGGGTATGCTACAACACTGTCTCATTCCCTTCTCAACTGCTGCTTCCCTTTCGTGCCCCTCGACTCTTATAACTGCCATCTGATTTCTGTACAAATTGTAAATAGCCATCGCTCCCTGTATTTTACCCCTGCCACCTTAAGAATTTGAAAAAGATTCTTCCCGTCAATATTGTCAAAAGCTTTCTATAACTCTACAAATGCTATAAACGTAGATTTGCCTTTTTCTAATTTATCTTCTATGAGAAATCGTAGGGTCAATATTGCCTCGCCTGTTCCAACACTCCTCCAGAATCCGAACTTATCTTGCCCGAGGTCGGCTTATGCTTGTTTCTCCATTCTTCTGTAAAGGATTCGTGTTAGTATTTTGCATTCGTTACTTATTAAACTGATAGTTCGGTAATTTTCATGCCTGTGAACACATGATCTCTTTGGAATTGGGATTATTATATTCTTCTCGAAGTCTGAGGGTATTTCGCCTGTCTCATACAACTTGCTCACCAGATGGAAGAGTTTTGTCGCGGCTGGCTCTCCTAAGGCTATCAGTAGTTCTAATGGAATGTTGTCTACTCATGGGGCATTGTTTCGACTCAGGTCTTTCAGTGCTCTGTCAAATTCTTCACGCAGTATCATATCTTGCTCCTAATCTTCTTCTACGTCCTCCTCCATTTGCATAATATTGTCCTCAAGTACATCCCCCCCCCCCCCCCCCCCCTGTGTACTCCTTCCACCTTTCTGCTTTCCCTTCTTTGGGTAAGACTGGTTTCCTATCTTACTTGATATTCGTACAGGTAGTTCTCTTTTCTCCGAAGGTCTCTCTAATTTTTCTGGAGGCAGTATCTATCTTACCCCTAGTGATGTATGATTCTACACCTTTACATCTGTCCTCTAACCATACCTGCTTAGCCATTTTATGGATGGTTCAAATGGCTCTGAGCACTATGGGACTTTACATCTATGGCCACCAGTCCCCTAGAACTTAGAACTACTTAAACCTAACTAACCTAAGGACAACACACAACACCCAGCCATCACGAGGCAGAGAAAATCTCTGACCCCGCCGGGAATTGAACCCGGGAACCCGGGCGCGGGAAGCGAGAACGCTACCGCACGACCACGAGATGCGAGCCATTTTATGGAAGTAAAATAGCTGTGTTACGGTCTGCTTACGTCTCACAGACATGTGCTCTTAGTCCTTATTTACGTTCTAGATTGAAAATGTCATATTCAAGAGTAATTTTTATATAATTAATAATATTTGATAGCTTCACAACGTCTAGCTATAAATAACTCCATCACCATCTAAATTAATTACTGGTGTGGTATCAACATATTCAGCTCCCTCTAAGCTCAGGCACATCAAATTCTGTTAGTTCGAATACATAAATAGTGCAACATTAATTAATTACAAGTGTGTATTGCCAAAAGCATTTACACTTCCACAATTTTGCAGAGTTTAAAACACCACAGAACAGGAAGTTTTTTTTAGAAGTTAGTGGTCAAGTTGAACCACACTTTCTACTCACCCAGCAAGAGCCAGTGTACTCGTTTCCGGCACACAGCGTGCTTTCAATAACGGCGCCTGATTCGTAGAACTGCTCGCATACTTGGTTGGGAACAACCGTCACATCAGTCCACTGAAGAGTCTCTGAACCGTCTACAGCTATAATAAAAATAATCAAATCATATCACCTTTGTGCCACTTTACCAGCATGCACATTCAGCATGAACATCAGTAGCAGTACAATAAAAATAAATAAGTGAGAATCTTTGAGTAATGAACTATTAAAATCACTGTAATAATATTCACTACGATTAGTGAACGCTGTTGGATTAGTTACCGAACTCTATTCGCCGAAATTTTTCGTTATGGTACAGACTGATTCAGTTTCCATGTCGCGAATAAATTTTATGTTTGTGTGCATAGTTACGTACTGACTACTGTCAGTTGGAAATGCAAGTGCCGTGTGGCTGGGGCTTCCCGTGGGGTAGAGCGATCACCTGACGCCACGTCGACGAGTTGCGTGTCGATGGGGTTGAAGTGATGATCTACATCTACGTGATTACTCTGCTATTCACAATAAAGTGCCTGGTAGAGGGTTCAATGAACCACCTTCGAGCTGCCTCTCTACTGTTCCACTCTCGAACGGCACGCGGGAAAAACGAGCACTTAAATTTTTCCGTGGGAGCCATGATTTCTCTGATTTTATCGTGATCAGCATTTCTCCCTATGTAGGTGGGTGCTAGCAAAATGTTATCGCAATCGGAGGAGAAAACTGGTGATTGAAATTTCATGAGAAGATCCCGTCGCATCGAAAAACGCCTTTGTTTTAATGATTGCCACTCCGATTCACGTATCATGTCTGTGACACGATCACCCCTCTTTCGCGATAATACAGAACGAGCTGCTCTTCTTTGTACTTTTCTGATGTCATCCGTCAGTCCCACCTGATGCGGATCCCACACCGCACAGCAATACTCCAGAATAGGGCGGACAAGCGTGGTGTAAGCAGTCTCTTTAGTAGACCTGCTGCACCTTCTAAGTGTTCTGCTAATGAATCGCAGTCTTTGGTATGCTCTACCCTCAATATTATCTACGTGATCGTTCCAATTGAGGTTATTTGTAATTGTAATCCCTAAGTATTTAGTTGAATTTACAGCCCTCGGATTTGTGTGACTCATCGCGTGATAGAAATTTAACGGATTTCTTTTAGTGTTCATGAGAATAACTTCTCACTTTTCTCTATTCAGGGTCAATTGCCACTCTTCGCACCATACAGATATCTAAATCATTTTGCAAGTCGTTTTGATCATCTGATGACTTTACCAGGCGGTAAATGACAGCATCATCTGCAAACAATCTAAGACGGCTACTCACATTGTCTCTTATGTCGCTAATATATATCAGGAACAATAGAGGGCTTATAACACTTCCTTGGGGAGTGATGGTAAGGATAACACAACACCCAGTCCCTGAGTGGTGAAAATCTCCGGCCCAGACGGAAATCGAACCCGGGCCGTTAGGTATGACATTCCGTCGCGCTGACCACTCAGCTACCATGGGCGGACTATTATCAAATGAATGAACACCATAGAGAAAGGTACTAAACATCAGTATCAACTGTATACTTATTAGTCTTCAGCAAATGACATGACGCTGGTGAGATTTAAATTGAACAAATAAAGATGTTAATCCTGTTCATTGTCTACATAAACTGTTTTTATCGAAAATTAATCATTCATATAACATAAGTTGTCCACAACCAGGAGTTGCACGCTAAATGAAAGGTTTCACTCGATGCCTCTTTCTTTTGGGCTGGATTACTGTGACGGGGTGATGTGCTCCATGCATTGCTAAGTATCTAAGTAGAGGTATAAAGTAAACAGGTTGTGTATGTTACGTTTGTGAATATTACCATTTTTCAAATGCACAATAAAATTATTTGCAACTAATTTTGACATTACACAAAGCAAGATCGATATGTATTTAAAAAAAAGTCTTACAGTGTCTTATTCACAGACTGCTCTTCATCTGCAGTAGTAATATTTGATATTATTACTACCTACTTACAAACTGCAGAAGGGCAAAGTAGGATTGGCAGCAGGAGAGATACAAAAATTTGTAATCATGCATTCCTATAGGGAAAACACATTGTAGCGCCAAAGAAACTGGTTCAGGGATGCATAGTCAAATAGAAGAGGCAGAATACGACGCTGCGGTCGGAAACGCCAATATAAGACGACAAGAGTCGCAGTTGTTAGACAGCTTACTGCAGTAATAATGGCAGGTTATCAAGATTTAATTGAGTTTGAAAGTGGTGTTATAGCCAGCGCACGAGCGATAGAACACAGCATCTCCTAGGTAGTGGAGAAGTGTGGATTTTTCCCATACAACTATTTTATGAGTGTGCTGTGAATATCAGGAATCCGTTAAAACATCACATCTCCGACATCGCTGCAGCCCGAAAAAATCCTGCAAGAACGGCACCAACGACGACTCAAAAGAGTCGTTCAACGTGACAGAAGTGCAACCCTTTCGAAATTGCTACAGATTTCAATGCTGGGCCAGCAACAAGTGTCAGCGTGCGAACCATTCAACGAAACATCATCGATATGGGGTTTCGGAGCCGAAGACCCACTCGTCTACTCTTGATGACTGCACGTCACAAAGTCTTACGCCTCGCCTGGACCCGTCAACACCGGCACTGGAGTGTTGGTGACTGGAAACATGTTGCCTGATCGTACGAGTCTAGTTTCAAACTGTATTGAGCGGACGGACGTGTATTGGTATGGAGGCAACTTCGTAAATCGATGGACCCTGCATGTCAGCAGGGGACTTTCCAAGATGGTGGAGGCTCTATAATGGTGTGGGGCTTATGCGACCCCTAATACGTCTAGATACGACTCTGATAGGTGACACGTCGTAAGCATCCTGTCTGATCACCTGCATCCATTCATGTCCATTGCGCATTCCGACGGACTTGGACAATTTCAGCAGGACAATGCGACACCCCACACGCCCAGAATTCCTACAGAGTGGCTCCAGAAACACACTTCTGAGTATAAAGACTTCACTTAGCCACCAGACTTCCCAGTCATGATCATTACTGAGCATATCTGGGATGCCTTGAAACGTGCTCTTCAGAGGAGATTTCCACCCCTTCGTACTCCTACGGATTTGCGTCATGCTGTCAGTTTACCACCAGCACTACTTCAGACATTAGTTGAGTCCATGTCACGTCATGCTGCAGCACTTCTGCTCGTTCACAGGGAGGGCCTACACGATATTAGCAGGTGTACCACTTTGCTTAGATCTTCAGTGTAAATGTAGCGTACAAGAGATTTAAATAAACACTTGGACGAAAGCGAAGGTGCTGTAAATACATGTAGAGCTCCCTGTCAGTTAGCAAGCCAGTGCTAAGCGAAGAAAAGCCTGAAGGTAGTGGACGATATATGGAAAGCTATTGAATGAGAAGAGAAAGTAGGTACACAGCTGCTACACCACGAAGGTGAGGTGCTACAGACGCGAAATTTAACCGACAGGAAGAAGATACTGTGATATGCAAATGATTAGCTTTTCAGAGCATTCACACAAGGTTGGCGCTGTGGGCGACACCTACAAAGTTCTGTCATGAGGAAAGTTTCCAACCGATTTCTCATACACAAACAGCAGTTGACCGGCGTTGCCTGGTGAAACGTTGTTGTGATGCTTCGTGTAAGGAGGAGAAATGCGTAGCATCGAGTTTCCGCCTTTGATTAAAGTCGGATTATAGCCTATCGCGATTGCGGTTTATCGTATCGCGACATTGCTGCTCGCGTTGGTCGCGATCCAATGACTGTTGGCAGAATATGGAATCGGTGGGTTCAGGAGGGTAATGCGGAACGCCGTGCTGGATTCCAACGGCCTCGTATCACAAGCAGTCGAGATAACAGGCATTTTATCTGCATGGCTGTAACGGATCGTGCAGCCACGTCTCGATCCCTGAGTCAACAGATGGGGACGTTTGCAAGACAACAACCATCTGCACGAACAGTTCGACGACGTTTGCAGCAGCATGGACTATCAGCTCGGAGAGCATGGTTGCGGTTACCCTTGATTCTACATCACAGACAGGAGCGCCTGCGATAGTGTACTCAACGACGAACCTGGGTGCACGAATGACAAAACGTCATTTTTGTGGATGAATCCAGGTTCTGTTTACAGCATCATGATGGTCGCATCCGTGTTTGGCGACATCGCGGTGAACGCACATTGGAAGCGTGTATTCGTCATCGCCATACTGCCGTATCACCCGGCGTGATGGTATGGGGTATCATTGGTTATACGTCTCGGTCACCTCTTGTTCGCATTGACGGCACTTTAAACATTGGACGTTACATTTCAGATGTGTTACGACCCGTGGCTCTACCCTTCAATCGATCCCTGCGAATCCATACATTTCAGCAGGATAATGCACTACCGCATGTTGCAGCTCCTGTACGAGCCTTTCTTGATACAGAAAATGTTGGACTGGTGCTCTGGTCAGCACATTCTCCAGATCTCTCACCAACTGAAATCGTCTGGTCAATGGTGGCCGAGCAACTGGCTCGTCGCAATACGCCAGTCACTACTCGTGATGAACTGTGGTATCGTGATGAAGCTGCATGGGCAGCTGTACCTGACACGCCATCCAAGCTCTGTTTGACTCTATGACCAGGCGTATCAAGGCCGTTATTATGGCGAGAGGTGCTTGTTCTGGGTACTGATTTTTCAGGATCTATGCATCCAAATTGCGTGTAAACTTAATCACATGTCAGTTCCAGTATAATACATTTGTCCAATGAATACCCGTATATCATCTGCATTTCTTCTTGGTGTAGCAGTTTTCTATGGCCAGTAGTGTAGAAATGAGATGATGGAAAAGAAGTTGCGAGAAAAGTTTGATGAATCACTGATAGTCCTAGTAAAGTTTCCGCCATGATTGGGAAACAATTTTCCTGAGATTTTAATAGCTTTTGATATTGCGTAACATCAGTCATTAAGTGCGAAGAAGGACCCATTCGACTATTTTACAGGCACCACCCAGAAATAGAGCGGAAAGCTTCAGTCAGTCCCAAATGAAACGTATGAATTGTGTTAGCTTTTGCGAACACAGACAACCATCAGCTGTGTAATGGAATGCTGATAATGAAAATTTGTTCTGGAGTGGATCTCGATCCTGGTTCCTCACTTATATCGAGCGGGCGCCTTATTACTTGGTTATCGGATCGCGATTCGTAGCCAGAACAAAACTTCCATACTTCGTCATCTACGTGTTCACAACCTGTGCCCGTACGTGCATTATGCACATTCCCTTACACGGGAGACATTTTTTCTTGAAAGTCGCTTGCCCGTTGTCGGCGGATAAATACGATATTGCAGTGAATATGTTATTGCAGATGATGAATAAATTGATGAAATGTATGATGAGATAAAAGAAATTATTCAGGTAGTGAAGGGAGACGAAAATTTAATAGTCATAGGTGGCTGGAATTCGACAGCAGGAAAAGGAAGAGAAGGAAACGGAGTAGGCGAATATGGATTGGGGCTAAGAAATGAGAGGAAGCCGCCTGGTAGAATTTTGTATAGAGCATAACTAAATCATAGCTAACACCTGGTTCAAGAATCATGAAAGAAGTTTATATACATGGAGGAACCCTGGAGATACTAAAAGGTTTCAGATAGATTGTATAATGGTGAGACAGAGATTCAGAAACCAGATTTTAAATTGAAAGACATTTCCAGGGGCAGATGTGGACTCTGACTACAGTCTATTGGTTATGAACTGTAGATTAAAACTGAAGAAACTGCAAGGAGATGGGACCTGGATAAACTGAAAGAACCAGAGGTTGTACATAGTTTCAGGGAGAGCATAAGGGAACAATTGACAGGAATGGGAGAAAGAAATACAGTAGAAGAAAAATGGGTAGCTTTGAGGAATGAAATAGTGAAGGCAGCAAAGGATAAAGAAGGTAAAAAGACGAGGGCTAGTAGCAATCCTTGGGTAACAGAAGAGATATTGAATTTAATTGATGAAAGGAGAAAACATAAAAATGCAGTAAATGAAGCAGGCAAAAAGGAATACAAACGTCTCAAAAATGAGATCGACAGGAAGTGCAGAATGGCTAAGCAGGGATGGCTAGAGGACAAATGTAAGAATGTAGAGGCTTATCTCACGAGGGGTAGGATAGATACTGCCTACAGGAAAATTAAAGAGAACTTTGGAGAAAAGAGAACCACTTGTATGAATATCAAGAGCTCAGATGGAAACCCAGTTCTAACCAGAGAAGGGAAAGCAGAAAGATGGAAGGAGCATATAGAGGGTCTATACAAGGGCGATGTACTTGAGGACAATATTATTGAAATGGAAGAGAATGTAGATGAAGATGAAATGGGAGATACGATACTGCGTGAAGAGTTTGACAGTGCACTGAAAGACCTAAGTCGGAACAAGGCCCCGGGAGTAGACAACATTCCATTAGAACTACTGACAGCCTCGGGAGAGCCAGTCCTGACAAAACTCTACCATCTGGTGAGCAAGATGTATGAGACAGGCGAAATTCCCTCAGATTTCGAGAAGAATATAATAATTCCAATCCCAAAGAAAGCAGGTGTTGACAGATGTGAAAATTACCGAACTATCAGTTTAATAAGTCACAGCTGCAAAATACTAACGCGAATTCTTTACAGACGAATGGAAAAACTTGTAGAAACCGACCTCGGGGAAGATCAGTTTGGATTCCGTAGAAATGTTGGAAAACGTGAGGCAATACTGACCCTACGACTTATCTTAAAAGAAAGATTAAGGAAATTGACTGGAATACTCTCTTTCAAATTCTGAAGGTGGCAGGGGTATAATACAGGGAGCGAAAAGCTATTTACAATTTGTACAGAAACCAGATGGCAGTTATAAGAGTCGAGGGCCATGAAAGGGAAGATGCGGTTGGGAAGGGAGTGAGAGAGGGTTGTAGATTCTCCCCGATGCTATTCAATCTGTATACAGAGCAAGCAGTAAAGGAAACCAAAGAAAAGTTCGGAGTAGGTATTAAAATCCATGGAGAAGAAATAAAAAGTTTCTCCCGGCGTATTTGATAATCAAAATATCCATGGGTGTACTGCCGGTCTATTGTGTCCAACGGGCACAATATTTCGACGATCAAACATGTCGTCATCATCAGGTGAACTGACGGACAGAGCTCCTGTGAACGTGCCGGCACGGAGATCCGTACGCTATGGCTGCTCAGGGGGAACTGGGTTCGGTCGCGGCGGCGGCCGATTTAAATACCCTCCGCCCGCGGCGCGCTCCTTCCGCCGTCCGCGCCCCGCGCTACGGTCGCGCGGTGGAACAGATTGCGACGGCGTCTCAGATGACGTCGGTGTGATGGCTCTGTCCGCCGTGGTCGTCACAACTATACGTTTAAAAACTTTGAGGTTCGCCGATGACATTGTAATTCTGCCAGAGACAGCTAAGGACTTGGAAGAGCAGTTGAACGGAATGGGCAGTGTCTTGAAAGGAACGTATAAGATGAACATCAACAAAAGCAAAACAAGGATAATGGAATGTAGTGGATTCAGTCGAGTGATGCTGAGGGAATTAGATTAGGAAATGAGACACTTAAAGTAGTAAAGGAGTTTTGCTATTTCGGGAGCAAAATAACTGATGATAGTCGAAGTAGAGAGATATAAAATGTAGACTGGCAATGGCAAGGTAAGCGTTTCTGAAGAAGAGAAATTTGTTAACATTCAGAGTAGATTTAAGTGTCAGAAGGTCGTTTCTGAAAGGATTTGTATGGAGTGTAGCCATGTATGGAAGTGAAGCATGGACGATAAATAGTTTGGACAAGAAGAGAATAGAATCTTTCGAAATGTGGTGGTACAGAAGAATGCTGAAGATTAGATGGGTAGATCACATAACTAATGAGGAGGTACTGAATAGAATTGGGGAGAATAGGAGTTTGTGGCACAACTTGACTAGAAGAAGGGATCGGTTGGTAGGACATGTTCTGAGGCATCAAGGAATCACCAATTTAGTATTGGAGGGCAGCGTGGAGGGTAAAATTCGTAGAAGGAGGCCAAGAGATGAATACACTAAGCAGATTCAGAAGAAAGTAGGCAGCAGTAGGTACTGGGAGATGACGAAGCTTGCTAAGAACAGAGTAGCATGGAGAGCTGCATCAAACCAGTCTCAAGACTGAAGACCACAACAACATGTTATTCCGAGTTTTATTGCTAATGTTCCTTTTAGGGTTGAATGAAGCTTACCGCTCTATTTCTGGGTGCTGTGTATGAAATGTTCGAATGGATACTTCTTGGCACATAATTCTACATCTACATCTACAACTACATGGATACTCTGCAAATGAGATTTAAGTGCCTGGCAGAGGGTTCATCGAACCACCTTCACAATTCTCTATTATTCCAATCTCGTATAGCGCACGGAATGAATGAACACCTATATCTTTCCGTACGTGCTCTCATTTCCCTTATTTTATCGTGGTGATCGTTCCTCCCTATGTAGGTCGATGTCAACAAAATATTTTCGCATTCGGAGGAGAAAGTTGGTGATTGGAATTTCGTCAGAAGATTCCGTCGCAGCGAAAAACGCCTTTCTTTTAATGATGTCCAGCCCAAGTCCTGTATCATTTCTGTGACACACACTCCCGTACTTCGCGATAATTCAAAAGGTGCTGCCTTTCTTTGAACTTTGTCTATGTACTCCGTCAGTCCTATCTGGTAAAGATCCTAACTGATCTTGTGCAATATCAACTTATTAAAATTTGGTAAAAACTGTTGCCTAATCATGGTGGTAACTATACAAGGACTATCAGTGATTTATCAAACTATTCTCGCTGTTTCTTTTTGTGAGAGACATTAATTTTGCGGGCGGGGGTCAACTCTTCACACAACTGTATCGTTGATTAATAGATTCCTTATTATTCCTAACAGATATACTTGAGTATAGTTGGCACTGCACGTCAAAATATAAATGGGACTACATTTTACATTTTTATTGTGAACTCCCTTCTGAAAGAAAATATGTGACGAGAATCAGTTAGCTGCTTCATAGTCATAACTATGAGAGTATTACTAAATTTGGAATCAAAAAATTACTACACCAAGAAGAAATGCAGATGACAAACGGGAATTCATTGGACAAATATATTATGCTAGAACTGACATGTGATTACATTTTCACGCCATTTCGGTGTATACATCCTGAGAAATCAGTACCCAGAACAACCACTCTCGCCGTAATAACAACCTTGATACAGCTCGGCATTGAGTCAAACAGAGCTTGGATGGCGTGTACAGGTTCAGCTGCCCATGGAGCTTTAACACGATACCACAGTTCGTCAAGATTAGTGACTGGCGTATTATGACGAGCCAGTTGCTCGCCCACCATTGACTAGACGTTTTCAGTTGGTGAGAGGGGAATGTGCTGGCCAGGGCAGCAGTCGAACATTTTCTGGATCAAGAAATGCCCGTACAGGAGCTGCAACATGCGGTCGTGGATTTCCCTACTGAAATGTAGGGTTTCGCAGGGGTCGAATAAAGGGTAGAGCCGCGGATTGTAACACATCTAAAATGTCATGTCCATTGTTCAAAGTGCCGGCAATACGAACAAGAGGTGACCGAGACGTGTAACCAATGGTACCCCATACCATCACGCCGGATGATACGCCAGTATGGTGATGACAAAGGCAAGCCTCCAATGTGCGTTCACCGCGATGTCGCCAAACACGGATGCGACCATCATGATGCTGTAAACAGAACCTGGATTCATCCAAAAAAATGACGTTTTGTCATTCGTGCACCCAGGTTCGTCGTTGAGTACACCATCGCAGGCGCTCCTGTCTCTGATGCAGCGTCCAGGGTAACCGCAGCCATGGTCTCCCAGCTGATAGTCTACGCTGCTGCAAACGTCGTCGAACTGTTCGTGCAGATGGTTGTTGTCTTGCAGACGTCCCCATCTGTTGACACAGGGATCGAGATGGGGCTGCACGATCCGTTACAGCAATGCGGATAAGATGCCTGTCATCTCGACTGCTAGTGATACGAGGCCGTTGGGATCCAGCACGGCTTTCCGTATTAGCCTCCTGGACCCACCGATTCCATATTCTGCTAACAATCATTGGATTCGACAAACGCGAGCAGCAATGTCGCGATACGATAAACCGCAATCGCGATAGTCTACAATCCGACGCTTATCAAAGTCGGAAACGTGATGGTACGCATTTCGCCTCCTTACACGAGGCATCACAACAGCGTTTTGCCAGGCAACGCCGGTCAAGTGCTGTTTGTGTATGAGAAATCGGTTCGAAACTTTCCTCATGGGAGAACTTTGTAGGTGTCGCCACCGGTGCGAACCTTGTGTAAATGCTGTGAAAAGCTAATCACTTGCATATCACAGAATCTTCTTCGTGTCGGTTAAATTTCGCGTCTGTAGCACGTCATCTTCATGGTGTAGCAATTTTAATGGCCAGTAGTGCATGAATG
This sequence comes from Schistocerca gregaria, assembly GCF_023897955.1. Lineage (NCBI taxonomy): Eukaryota > Metazoa > Arthropoda > Insecta > Orthoptera > Acrididae > Schistocerca > Schistocerca gregaria. The sequence continues at coordinate 191,629,636 of NC_064928.1, forward strand.
GGACTACATTTTACATTTTTATTGTGAACATCCTTCTGAAAGAAAATACGTGATGACAATCAGTTAGCTGGTTCATAACTACGAGAGTATTACTAAATTTGGAATCAAAAGTATTATGAGACTATTCCAGTCTTTTCAAGATATCAGAGTAGAGACCGCTTTGTAACAGTTTAGAATCAGTTTCCTTGCAGCCCAGATGCTAAGTTTGATGGTCACAATGTACTGTGCCTTGCGTCTTACATGAATCAGCGACTGCACGAACTGCCAATTAAGGCAGTTGCAGGAGCAGCAGGAACACCACGCAATGCAGCGCTGTCTGCCGTGTGACGGGACTGGCTAGAGCACCTGCTCTTAGGTGCAAACCCGGCGTGGCGCACAGGTTTTTCGTTACGACTCCAGCTTTACACATCCGATGCTGCCTTGTGGTTAGCCACGGACGAATGTTAACGCGAGTGGTGATTGCACCTGCGCTCCAGCCTGTCATACTGGAGCTCCTCTACAATGCACACTGACGGATATGCTGAATAAAGACAATAGCGCGGAGTCATGTGTCCTAGCCTCACGTTGACACCACAGAACACACTGTCCACAACTGGCAGGCCTGTGACCACAGTCAACCAGCCATGCTGTAGCGTTTTAGCTCTTGGCTGTGCTCTGACCACCTCTGAGAAAGAGTGCATGTTGATTTAGCCGGACCATTCAGAGGAACAAGACGGTTGCTAGATGCTGGTGCCCCTTCTAAATTTCCACATGTGGCACAGGTGGCCACCACCATTACAGCAGCTACCACCATTGAATCTTCGCCTTCTCCATCACGCTTCAAATAGAGGGAGGAACTTCCGCCCAGTTTTCGCCAACAGTTCTTAATCCACAGCATCTGTGATTCAGTGGTATTGACCACTTGTTGTGTACATAATTCCGTGTAGTCAGCGCGTACACAACTTTCCCAATAGAGCGCGCCCCACTAAGCACAACAGCGCAGGGGCAGCGCTCATCTGTCTCCGCACTACGAGATGGCGCTGCCATAGAGACGGACCAAATTCTGCTTCCGCCGATCCGCGTATTAATATGTAACGCAGCCAATGAGATTGCTGCTAATGTAGAATCTTTTCTCCTCGCGGATCACACTCGCGCAGTGATACCTGAACGCTCGTGGTATTATAACGGGTGTACAGACCTCCAATTAGTCAGTCTTCATTAGTCTGCATCAGTCTGCATTAGTCTGTAGTCAAGTTTAAGTCTGCACCTAATAAGATTACCATATTCCTGTACATAGCCATGAAGATAAATGAATAGACACTTTGTCAAGTATCAGAGATATGTGAGAATAAGATTAACGTACCAATACCAAAGGAACTTCAGATTGTCAATTGTAAATAGCATCCAGAACCAAGTTAAGTAATTTTTATGCTTGTTATTATTTTAATAAATTTGTGTGAAAATTTATCAAGTTCTGTTTAAAGTTGGTCACCGTCAATCTGCTACTCTGAGCGTGCAAGTGGCATTTCTATCGTCTGACCTAACGGCAGAAGATAAACACGTCACGATAAGACCACGAGACATACTGCTGACACTCGCCTACTTCGTTTGAGCGACAAGTCCAATAATCTCATCACTCGATCACCATTCCTTTCCATACAGTGTCCAGTTCGGAAGCCGAGTTGGTAGTCAGGACCTTCAAAATGCAGTTGGGCAAGATAACGATGGCAGCGGACACTATGCAAGCAATCGCCAGCTTCCTTCTACATCTACATCTACATTTATACCCCCAAAAGGTGTGTGGCGGAGGGTACTTAACGTGCCACTGTCATTACCTCCCTCTTCTGGTTCCAGTCGCATATGGTTCGCGGGAAGAAAGACTGCTGGAAAGCCTCCGTGCGCGCTCGAATCTCTCTAATTTTACATTCGTGGTCTCCTCGGGAGGTATAAGTAGGGGGAAGCAATATATTCGATACCTCACGCAGAAACGCACCCTCTCGAAACCTGGCGAGCAAGCTACACCGCGATGCAGAGCGCCTCTCTTGCAGACTTTACCACTCGAGTTTGCTAAACATCTCCGTAACACTATTACGTTTACCAAATAACCCTGTGACGAAACGTGCCGCTCTTCTTTGGATCTTTTCTATCTCCTCCGTCACCCCGACCTGGTACGGATCCCACACTGACGAGCAATACTCAAGTATAGGTCGGACGAGTGTTTTGTAAGACACCTCCTTTGTTGATGATCTACATTTTATAAGGACTCTCATAATAAATCTCAACCTGGTACCCGCCTTACCAACAATTAATTTTATATGATCATTCCATTTCAAATCGTTCCGCACGCATACTCCCAGGTATTTTACAGAAGTTACTGCTGCCAGTGGTAGTTCCGCTATCATATAATCATACAATAAAGAATCCTTCTTTCTATGTATTCGCAATACATTACATTTGCCTATGTTAAGGGTCAGTTGCCACTCCCTGCACCAAGTGCCTATCCGCTGCAGATCTTCCTGCATTTCGCTGCAATTTTCTAATGCTGCAACTTCTCTGTATACTACAGGATCATCCGCGAAAAGCCGCATGGAACTTCCGACACTGTCTTCCAGCCGGCGGAAAGTTTACACGAGTTTACACCACGCAAACGTTTCCACATGCTGCACCGACTCAGCAAGTCCTCTTCCCACACACACGTACACTTATCACACAGCGGTTTCCCATGTATGGGCTTGACGTATTGACAGTACTCTGTGAGTTACCGAGCATTTCGCTCTCATTTAAGTATATGGCCGAAATCCTGTCCTCCAGGACGGGATGCCACAAACGGCGCAGATTCACCACGAGATGGGGAAACTCACAGGCGTCTATTGCCTATTGAGGCCTAAGCGCTATAATGTGCGAGAGAGAGAGACGAGAACCTACGTCATAGGGAAACACAGTGGAAGGCTTTTGTGGCCAAGGAGACGTAGCAGTGTTAAAATATGGTGGACCTAAGGTCTGCCATGAAGGGAGACATTTATGAAAACTATTTAATTGCACAATAGCAATGCACATACTATCGAAGACAGTACTGCCAAAGCAGAGTTACTAAACATAGCCTTTCGAAATGCCTTCACAAAAGGAGGCAACACAAGACGAAGTAAATATTCAAGAATTCAAAACGAGAACAAGTACCAACATGAGTATCGCGGAAGTAAATATCCTAGGAGTAGTGAAACAGCCGGCCGCGGTGGCGGAGCGGTTCTAGGCGCTTCAGTCTGGAACTGCGCGACCGTTGCGGTCGCAGGTTGGAATCCTGCCTCGGGCATGGATGTGTGTGATGTTCTTAGGTTAGTTAGGTTTAAGTAGTTCTAGGTTCGGAGTATGCTGATGCATTATCTCCATACTTAACAATCATACACAACCGTTCGCTCGACGAAAGATCCATACCCAAAGACTGGAAAGTTGCGCAGCTCGCATCAGTATTAAAGAAAGGTAGTAGGAGTAATCCACTAAATTACAGGCCCAAATCGTTAACGTCGATATACAGCCGGATTTTAGAACATATATTACGTTCTAACATTATGAATTACCTCAAAGAAAACGGTCCATTAACACACAGTCAACATGGGTTTAGAAAACATCGTTCTTGTGAAACACAACTACCTCTTTATTCGCATGAAGTGTTGAGTGCTACTGACAAGGGATTTCAGATCGATTCCGTATTCCTGCATTTCCGGAAGGCTTTTGACACTGTACCACACAAGCGGCTCGTTGTGAAATTGTGCGCTTATGGAATATCGTCTCAGTTATGTGACTGGATGTGTGACTTCGTGTCAGAGAGGTCACAGTTTTTAGTAATTGACGGAAAGTTATCGAGTAAAACAGAAGTGATTTCTGGCTTTCCCCAAGGTAGCGTTATAGGCCCTTTGTTGTTCCTTATCTATATAAACGATTTTGGGGACAATCTGGGCAGCCGTCTTCGGTTGTTTGCAGATGACGCTGTCGTTTATCGACTAATAAAGTCATCAGAAGACTAAAACAAACTGCAAAACGATTTAGAAATGTTATCAGAATGGTGCGAAAAGTGGCAGTTGCACCTAAATAACGAAAAGTGTAAGGTCATCCACATGAGTGCTAAAAGGAACTCGTTAAACTTCAGTTACACGATAAATCAGTCTAATCTAAAAGCCGTAAATTCAACTAAATACCTAGGTGTTACAGTAACGAACGACTTAAATTGGAAGGAACACATAGAAAATGTTGTGGAGAATGCTATCCAAAGACTGCGTTTTATTGGCAGGACACTTAAAAAATGTAACAGACCTGCTAAGGAGACTGCCTACACTACTCTTGTCCATCCTCTTTTTGAATACTACTGCGCGGTGTCGGATCCTTATCAGATATGACTGATGGAGTACATCTAAAAAGTTCAAAGAAAAGCAGCACTTTTGTATTATCGCGAAATATGGGAGAGAGTGTCACAGAAATGATACAGGATTTGGGATGGACATCATTAAAAGAAAGGCTTTTTTCGTTGCGACGGAATCTTGTCACGAAATTCCCCTCACCAACTTTCTCCTCCGAATGCGAAAATCTTTTGCTGACACCGACCTACAGAGGGAGAAAAGATCACCACAATAAAATAAGTGAAATCAGAGCTCCTAAGGAAAGATACAGGTGTTCATTCTTTCCGCGCGCTATACGAGATTGGAATAATAGAGAACTGTGAAAGTGGTTCGATGAACCTTCTGCCAGGCACTCAAATGTGATTTCCAGAGTACCCATGTAGATGCAGATATAAATGTAGATGTAATTCCGTAGTAATGGAGGAGAATCAAGCCGCAGTCATTTTAGTCTGCCATTCTCCATAAATTGTCATGGTGATCCCAATACAGCTTGAGTATTGAACATATCTATAATACACTCCTGGAAATTGAAATAAGAACACCGTGAATTCATTGTCCTAGGAAGGGGAAACTTTATTGACACATTCCTGGGGTCAGATACATCGCATGATCACACTGACAGAACCACAGGCACATAGACACAGGCAACAGAGAATGCACAATGTCGGCACTAGTACAGTGTATATCCACCTTTCGCAGCAATGCAGGCTGCTATTCTCCCATGGAGACGATCGTAGAGATGCTGGATGTAGTCCTGTGGAACGGTTACCATGCCATTTCCACCTGGCGCCTCAGTTGGACCAGCGTTCGTGCTAGACGTACAGACCGCGTGAGAAGACGCTTCATCCAGTCCCAAACATGCTCAATGGGGGACAGATCCGGATAGCTTGCTGGCCAGGATAGTTGACTTACACCTTCTAGAGCACGTAGGGTGGCACGGGATACATGCGGACGTGCATTGTCCTGTTGGAACAGCAAGTTCCCTTGCCGGTCTAGGAATGGTAGAACGATGGCTTCGATGACGGTTTGGATGTACCGTGTACTATTTCAATGTCCCTTCGACGATCACCAGAGGTGTACGGCCAGTGCAGGAGATCGCTCCCCATACCATGATGCCGGGTGTTGGCCCTGTGTGCCTCGGTCGTATGCAGTCCTGATTGTGGCGCTCACCTGCACGGCGCCAAACACGCATACGACCATCATTGGCACCAAGGCAGAAGCGACTCTCATCGCTGAAGACGACACGTCTCCATTCGTCCCTCCATTCACGCCTGTCGCGACACCACTGGAGGCGGGCTGCACGATGTTGGGGCGTGAGCGGAAGACGGCATAACGGTGTGCGAGACCGTAGCCCAGCTTCATGGGGACGGTTGCGAATGGTCCTCGCCGATACCCCAGGAGCAACAGTGTCCCTAATTTGCTGGGAAGTGGCGGTGCGGTCCCCTACGGCACTGCGTAGGATCTTACGGTCTTGGCGTGCATCCGTGCGTCGCTGCGGTTCGGTCCCAGGTCGACGGGCACGTGCACCTTCCGCCGACCACTGGCGACAACATCGATGTACTGTGGAGACCTCACGCCCCACGTGTTGAGCAATTCGGCGGTACGTCCACCCGGCCTCCTGCATGCCCACTATACGCCCTCGCTCAAAGTCCGTCAACTGCACATACGGTTCACGTCCACGCTGTCGCGGCATGCTACCAGTGTTAAAGACTGCGATGGAGCTCCGTACGCCACGGCAAACTGGCTGACACCGACGGCGGCGGTGCACAAATGCTGCGCAGCTAGCGCCATTCGACGGCCAACACTGCGGTTCCTGGTGGGTCCGCTGTGCCGTGCGTGTGATCATTACTTGTACAGCCCTCTCGCAGTGTCCTGAGCAAGTATGGTGGGTCTGACATACCGGTGTCAATGTTTTCTTTTTTCCATTTCCAGGAGTGTATATATACAAATATGTGTGCACAGAAACAAAATGTTTTAGGCATTTGGCCCATAAGCGGGCTACGTCGACAGCATTTGGGGTTGCCAACATCAGATCCTCTAAAGTGCAGTGTGAAGGACATTCAGGGCAGTTATACATGTGCTGGGTCGTCTGCACCTCTCCACAGTCGCAGAGATTAGATGTAGTAGAATCTCCCCACCTCAGAAGGTTATCTCTTGACCGTGCAGTGTTGGTGCGTAGCCTGTTTAGTGATCTCCATGCCACCCAGTCCTCATCGTAACCTGGTGCCAATTCTTCCTTTGGTTCCATCCAGTGCCCTTCTCCCGACCGCTTCCATCTCTCCACCCTAGATCCAGGTTGGTCGCTAAAATCTTCGGTTGCTCTGAGAAAACTGCGTCTAGATTTCAAGCGTTTGGTGGCTGGCTGAGTTTTGTGGAGGAGGTGGCTCTCTGCCATCTCAGCCCTCGCTCTTTCACTATAGGCTGCAGCTTCTCTTCGCACTGCAGAAGGTGCAATCCCAGCATGATGGTAGAGCTTGTCTGTTGGCGTCGGTTTCAGACATCCAGTGACGAGCCTGCAGGTCTCGTTCAGAGCAATGTCGACCTGTTTAGTTTGGGTAGAGTTGTACCAGACACTGCTTGCATATTCGCCTGCTGGGAAGCAAACTGCTAGTGCTGTGGTCCTCACTACCTCTGGCTTTACGCCCCAGGAGGAGTTCGTAATTTTCCGAAGAATATTATTTCTGCCGCTCACCTTCATTTTGGTGTTAATACAGTGCTGTTTATACGTCAGAGCCCTGTCTAGGGTTACTCCTAGGTATTTGGGGTTAACACATTGTTCGAGGAGTGTGTCCTTCCAGAAGACACACAGCTTACGGGATGCCTGCTTGTTATAGAGTTGGAAGGCGCAAACTTATGTTTTGCTAGGGTTCGGCTTGAGTTGCTCCAGAAGCAACATGACATTTCGATGAAGAGGAATCACCTGATAGCCCGAACATCTTTGGGATGTTGTCTCGCAACCCCAACTGAACACAAGGTGCCGTCGTCGGCAGAAGGTGGTGGAAAATGTTTAAGGTTACCTTCAGCCAGGAGATCATACTCAGGCATCAAAACCAGCTTCTTCTTCTGATTGCACATTATTTTATTCCAGTATTTGTTGTACTTGTTGTTTGATGTTTTCTAATTCTGACTGGGGTATCCCGTTATTTTTGATTATTACACAGAACTGATCATCTACTCGTTGTTCTGTTAAAAATTTTAATTCTGGGTATCTGATAATAACTGTTGTGTATACTTGTGATCTGTATCCAGTTGTGTTGGTTCCTATGTTTGTTGCTTGGTAATAACAGAACATGAGGTGTCGGTAAACTTCATCTGACCATCTCATCCTCTGTCTTTGTTTCCTTTCTAGAGTGGTTGCAGTAAGCATATCCTGCAAAACACCTCTATTTCGATTTAAATCATTTTCCGTGTGGCTAGCACTGCCGTTACCTTTGTGGACGGGCATAGGGTTCAAGCGTCGTCCCCCACCATGACAGCGCTTGTCCGAGGCTTCATTAGTTCTGTCCTGAACCAACTAATCACACTAAAAGCGGGGTTAGCCCTATTACTGGTTTGTTCTTTTCGTCGTCTTTTACGACTGGCAGAACCTACCGGAGGCCTATTCTTTTCCGGGCCTACACGGGTTCCATTATGTCATCATAAAATACGATATGGTGTATCTTGCCACCACTGAAATGAATGTGTGATGTTCTGTTAAGTATTTGTATCACATAAATATAGATAATAATTACGTTAAATTGCTGCAAGTAGACACATTCCTCACTTTTTCTTAGATAGTTGCTAACCGTTACTCCATCAAGGGAATTTACGTGTGCAGCATTTTTGTGATACAGACTTTCAAATCATCAGATTTCTGCATTTTCAGTTCGATACCAGATCGTTGTAATCGGACTCAGCTAGTCAGTCTTACTGTGGATTTCCGACTACGACTCTCATCATTTGATAGTTTCGGTAAACCACATTCCTAACCGGACTGCTGAATCTAGATCACTTCTCTATGACAGGGCGTGAATTTTTAAACACTATGTAAAATACTAATACAGTGTGCTTATCAGAAATACGTTATTTAAATATAAACGAGATATTAATTTATTTACGGAACCATAGCCCCATCTATAAGAGCAGAGCAGTGTATGATTAGTTTCAGGGCCAATAGAGGATAAAGCTGTTGCCGTTTGTTCCACTATCATCGTAACACGTTGGCTGCCCTGACGCCGGCTACGAGCGCTTCTCGCTTGCTGTGTTACTCGATAAGTAATTTAGCTAGTAATTTAATTGTTTTTGCTGTATGTTCTATGGTATTTACGTGCATTAGTGTCAGACAGACTTGATCAATTGAAGTTTTCAGTTTTTATTTGCGTCTGAATAGGAAAAGCGAAGTTTCTGTTTAGGACAGTTTCGAGTGTACGCAAACGTTTGTTAACATTCTTAAATGACGTTCCCCCTTCCCTGCAGCAGACGATTTGGCGTAGCTGATGCCCATGCCAGACTTGCCCGCCAGCCGGCCATCGCTACAACTTCTGCCACCATTGCAGGTGGTATCGTGGGATCAAAATTGTCCAGCAGTGCAAGCCAACCGATGTGGAATCACTTCCAACCTCTGCCACTTTCAGCTCTCACCAACACTAGCGTCCCCTCATCAAATAATCTCCTGAGCCGCCAATGGAGATTGAATCATTGCCCACAACTGTGCTGCAGGCAGAATGCAGTGCCCTGCAGGCAGGACCGTATAGCAACCTAGAAACCATCGATCGGCCACCAATTCTCTAAGCCCCAACCTACACGATGCGCCTAAACCGTACACCTATGCACCAGCGCTCCAAGCGTGCATATCTGTAACTACAGGCTGGTTCACGAGGACGTATTACACCATCATCGCGGGATATACCTGGCGCAAACGCGCGAAACGCAGATAGAACTGTCACTTCTAAAGTCGTTCGTTTCATCGCGCAAAACGTAAGAGGGACTGGGTGACATATTGGAACGTCATTCGTTCAAATTATTTATGTGAGCTCAAAGTTCCTATTCAATAAGGAATTTTTTTTATCATTACTTATCATCTTATGTAGGTTGGGCAACGGTCATGCCGCAGTGGATACACCAGTTCCCGAGAGATCACCGAAGGTAAGCGCTATCGGGCGTGGTAGGCACTTGGATGGTTGACCAGCCAGGCTGCTATGCGCTGTTGCCATTTTTCGGGGCGCCAATTGAGGAGCTAAACGACCGAATAGTAGCGGCTTCGGCCAAGAATACTATCATAACGACCATGAAAGCGGTGTGCTGACCACACGCCCCTCCTATCTGCATCCTCCACTGAGGGTGACACGGTGGTCGGATGGTCCCGGTAGGCCATTCGTGGCCTGAAGACGGAGTGCGTATGACGTTTACCACTGTTCTTAATTACAGACTCAACAGTTAGTTTTAAGGTACATGTATTTATACAGAATTTTGCACATCGAGGACCCACTTTTTTTTGGACCTATTGCCCTGGCAGTGGCAGTAAAAATTTAGTTTAGGGGACACTGACGACGAAAAGCTTGATTTTGCTGAGTTCGACCATGGCTGAAAAAGAGGGATGAAGGGAAGGGATTATATTCGCGCCTTATGAAAGAACAGAGGCTCTTAGATCCGCAAGAATTTCGAAACTTCGTGAGGATGGAGATGACCTGTTTCGAGAATCTGCTGTCTATGATAGAAGATGGAAGTAACAGGTGTGATACAGTCATGCAAGAGACTGTCTCACATTCTCGGAAGGAAGAATTGAATCATATGTTTATAGGTTTTGTGCTCATACCAGCCCAGGTCACGAATAAAGTACCGGTAAAAGCCCTGTTATGTTGCAGGCTGGTTCTGACATTATGTTTCCTGCCGACTTTTTTCCCCTTCGCTGCCCGTTTCTCTTTTCTGCCATGCTGAAATAACGCAAGAGATGCAATCAGGTCAAACTTGAATTTTCATAAATAAGGCATTACGATACAAATCGAAAATCACCGTGTGACGTTATCTGCATATTACTCAGAAAGCAACGAATGCCGACATATCTTATTATGATACAACGTGTCATACATACACCTTTCCTCGCTATATACTATCCACAATTTCATTTCTAGAATTCGAAGCAAACAATAGAAAAAATGCTTTGTCTAAAAGAGTCTACTGGCAATAATATTTTCGTTATGCATTTATGAAACCTGCTTACTGAAAAAAATGTGGAAAAATTCTCAACGCGAAAATCCTAAATTAGCCACTAGCCACCTAACAATAGCCAAATAATAAGCGGAAAGCTCTGCGCTACCCCCTTCTGCATATGCCCGAGTTATCGTTCCTAGTGTGCATTCACGGACTGATGGCAGTTTAGAACTTCTCTCTGCTCTGGCGCGCGAATAATGTGTCTGCTAATTTCCGTAGTTTCATCCTTTCTACCGATAGATGGCTGTTGTGCTAGACAAGTACCTTTCGTGGCGGATGGTCGTGTAATACGCACTTCAGGCAGTGCCGCATCCGACCTGGACGATCGTGGCAAGGAAATGCTGTGGGGAGCCTTTGACACGGATTCCAGCACCTCTCTCCATTTCCTCTACAGAAGTTGGCACAGGCCGGGCCATTTTACACCCTACATGCTTATTAAAGGGGGTTTACTTTCCATTCAGGTTCCCCACCCAGCCTCAGTATTAATACGGAGGGAGGGTCAGAGAGACTCGGGATTCATACCACGGACTCAGCTTGCTCCCGGGGATGGCACTGTCGCAGCCACAGACATGCGAGAGTGCATGTACACTACTGGCCATTAAAACTGCTACACCAAGAAGAAATGCAGATGATAAACGGGTATTGATTGGACAAATATATTATACTAGAACTGACATGTCATTACATTTTCACGCAATTTCGGTACATAGATCCTGAGAAATCAGTACCCAGAACAACCACCTCTGGCCGTAATAACGGCCCGGATACGCCTGGGCATTGAGTCAAATAGAGCTTGGATGCCGTGTACAGGTACAGCTATCCATGCAGCTTTAACAAGATAGCACAGTTCATCAAGAGTAGTGACTGGCGTATTGTGACGAGCCAGTTGCTCGGCCACCATTGACCGGACGTTTTCAATTGGTGAGAGATCTAGAGAATGTGCTTGCCAGGGCAGCAGTCGAACGTTTTCTGTATCCAGCAAGGCCCGTACAGGACCTGAAACATGCGGTCGTGCATTATCCTGCTGAAATGTAGGGTTTCGCATGGATCGAATTAAGGGTACAGTCATGAGTCGTAACACATGTGAAATGTAACGTCCACTGTTCAAAGTTCCGTCAATGCCAACAAGAGGTGACCGAGACGTGTAACCAATGACACCTCATACCATCACGCCGGGTGATACCCTAGTAAGGCGATGACGAATACACGCCTCCAATGTGCGATCACCACGATGTCCCCAAACACGTATGCGGCTATCATGATGCTGTAAACAGAACCTGGATTCATCCGAAAAAATGACGTTTTGTCATTCGTGCACCCAGGTTCTTTCAGGAGTGCTAGTTCTGCAAGGTTCGCAGTAGAGCTTGTGTGAAGTTTGGAAGGTAGGAGGCGAGTTACTGGAAGAAGTAAAGCTGTGAGGATGAGACATGAGTTGTGCTTTGGTAGCTGAGTTGGCAGAGCACTTGCCCGCGAAGGCAAAGGTCCCGAGTTCGAGTCTCGGTCCGGCACACAGTTTTAATCTGCCAGGAAGTTTCAACTTTGTAACTGTTCCCTAGCAGGGAAGAAATTCACAACTACACAAAAGTACTTAGAACAACAAAAGGAAAGCTTTCACATTCAGAGTTTTTTTCTACCAGACTATCAAATGTTTATTTCTACACTCTCCGTGAGCGGAGCACATGGGAACAAATTAACAAGTAAGTTATGACAAGTTTTTTTGGGTGGCTGTCCTCCGCAGCAAGCATATAAATATTTGTTTTGTAAATAAAACTGCGTTTTCCTGCTGCTAGTTACTTTATTTATCGCGCACGCGTTTCGCCTTCTCCTGTTCTAAGGTATCATCAGTGGGATCTATAACGATACAGTTTTCTTAGTCACAGATTATCAAACCACTTCGCGATTTTTTGTAAAAGAAGTAATTACTTATGATTTGCTGATCTGCGTCTCCTCACATCTGGTCTGGAGGTCGCACTACCCCTTTTATCATTGCCGTATAATCACATCTTTGTGTGCTCGCCTTCCACTCATTGTTCACCATGTTTCTCACTCTGTTTTGTGGTGGAATATTGTTCTTTTGTCACTCGATACAATTATTTCGTCGTACACTGCTTTTCACAGCGTAAATATTGCGACTCCATTACGTTTGTCATCTTGTTTGGTATGTTTACCTGTTTGTTTCCAACATAACGAAGTATATGTTTGTTATTAACTTCTATTTATGATGTGGCGGATGTATGGTCTGTACGAGTTTACAGTTTCTACTGTCTTGCCAGGTGAGTCTGACAGAATACCAATAGGCCCGTCAGCAGGTTCCGAGGTCACTTAGAATCGACGGCGGCGTAGGTATTTGGCGCTGGATCCACAGCAGAGTTCCTCTCTTGGCTGCCTGCGTCATAGCTACTGTGATCGTCGCGGACGCGGTCCTAAATACCCGCAAGATGGAGGTACCCGTCCTCCTCATTGGCTGCCCGTGACATTGATTTACGTGCCCTCTGTTCTTTGGTCCGGTGTACGCGCCACACGTCGCGCTGCAAGTGACGCAGTCGGCACATCGAGTAATCGCAGGGGCTGAGCTGGCAACCAGCCCGACAGCGGTGTGTTGCAGTGTGGCATCGCTGCTTACGGCTTTTGCGACACGCCAGCTATTCTGTAGAGCAGGTTATCCCAACAAAATTTTCTCGAGCACACCCTCATCGAGCATGATTGGTACGTTGTCATATCACAATATCAAGTACCTAAAAAAGCCAAATTAAGGGTCTTTCTATACTTTTTCTATTTTTGGTACTTAGAAAAAACATTGAAATATTCACTATCGAAAAAATATTGAGCTTAAAACTTTTCCAATTTAGCCATCATTGTTATTGTTAAATTTTTTATTCTGGCACACAATCTTTGTCTTAAAATCTGGGTGTTTTGTATAAAAAACTCCTTAAAAAAATAAAAATTGAGTATGAACTGAAAATGACAGGAAAAAATGAAAACTGAGTGTATTGGTCTTTCAAGTCTGCTACACTTGAGAGTGCATTGAGTAGACATGTGTGAAAAATAAGAAAGCACTAATTTCATGGAAGGAATTATTTATCTGAAAAAATATAGTTTCAACATAGTACTCCATCAGTATACAGTTAGTTATAACTTTCAGTTCTTAGTTGTCAGCTGCAAAGACGCAGCGCGCGCAGTCTAACGGCATATAGCGGAACTATTTGCCTCTATCTATTTCCGATTTTGCGTTAGAGTGTGCTAGTGTCAGTTTGCTCTAGGAAGAAGCTAGACGCAGAAGCTAGCGTTCGCAAAGCTCTGCTCAAGCAGGAAGCGGCCACAACAAAATAATCTGTTACCATACGAAATATATTTAATATATTTTTTATTCTAATAGCATCTTGCGGACGCCGGCATCCACGGACCACCTGATGGGAACCACTGCTGTAGAGTTTGCTTCCGGCTAGCCGTTCCTTCACTCTGTAACTTCTAAAAGTCTCTGCAACACAGCCACCGCGAAAGATCAGGAACTGTGTTCTCTCTACTCTAAGTAGGGTAGAAAACTCATTTCGATGAACAATAAACAGTAATCTTTTTCCTTCGCTTTTGCGCAGCGGGAATGGCTCTTTTGTCACGTTTGAGGACGGTGTTTAGATTCAATAATTGGTATTGGGGCCGAAAAAAATTATATTTTGGAATAAAGATGGGAGAAAATACTTTTTTAAATATTGTGGCATAAGGATGAAGAAACTACATCAGTATGTTACACGTTAGTCAATAACAAAATCCCACGTCAGTACATTACAGATGAGTGATGGAAAAATTCTTAGAGTGACACTACTTGTCAAAGTTTTCTTAACCACTGTGGTTCCTAGTTTTGTATCGGTAGACATCAGTAAAAGTTGGAAGACACTGGGTGTCAGTATTTTCTGTCATCTTACGATTCAGCAACGTGGTAGCCCATTGTATAGTAAAAATAGTGGTGTTATGTCAGTTAGAATGCGGGTGATAAAGCAATTCCAGGTCCATTCGGACCTTACGCTTTATTCTTCTTGTTAACGGAATAGTTGAGGTTTTTTTTAATTCCATATCAGTTACACTTTTGTAGATGCTCGATACGACGTGCAAAGGGTATGTGCTGTACCAGTACATTACGAGGAAACCATAGCTTTTGTTAGCCAACAAGAAAAGTCCAATAAATATTACTGCAGTATTGCTGCTATCAGCGTCTGATTTGCGCACATTGGCTTACAAAATAAGATGGTTTCGAAGTATAAATCGTTTCAGTCAACCATGGACGATTTTTTGTTATTTATTCATCGTTTGTAGAAAAGCAAGACAGTATAGTGTCGGTGGGTGTCCAAAATGATTTGTATGTGATATAATTCCAGTTATCTGCTGTCTGCCGCATTAAGTAGATCAGTTCAATGTACAAAGGTTGCCTCCTCTATACTGGAATATCTTTGGGGCATTAGGTAAATTCACGTAACGTGTCAATTATGTTTCATGGCACACAAATACTTACAATAAAATCTTACTTTTCATCATAATTTTTTGTTTTATTTCGTGCGAAACATATTAAACGCATTTATGTAGATGGATATCGGTTAATGAATCCAGTTTATACATCCAGTTCTCACTTTTGCGGATGGACCACATCACTCTATCGCTAACAGGAAGTCTGCAAGACACACAGTTCGTAGTGGCATAAAATATTTTAATTCTACAAATCCCTCCCACTTGATATGTGATGATTTGCTTAATTTTTATTACAGCACATACCGTAGTTATTGTTCGAGTGTAGACATCACAGATTGTCTGACCACCCGCGTACAGGCGATAGAATGCTTGTGTAAAGCTATATTGTAATTAATATTAAATTATCAATACTTAACATTAAATCATCAAGTACCCCAAAGAGACATTGCAATGAAGGTTTTACAGAAAGAAATTAATCATTATGCTTAAAATTATTGAGAATGTACCACAAAATGATTTTCACAGTTCTATGTTCTATGGAAAAGGCGGTTATTGTTATATTTGTCATCAACATCGTAACCTTATTTTAATTCTGTGAGGTACGACGAAGGACTCAGAACATGAAATGGTCAGATCGCATAAAGCCTTGGACAAAGGTTATGGAATATGATGGAATTAAATCAGCCTATGCTAAAGATTACTTGCACCTGTTTGCACTGAATGTAAATGTAAGCACTTTTAAATACATTGTTGAAGTGAACAGTGATCCAGCAGAAGGATGTCTTTATTCAATGATCTGAAAATGACCACAGTAGTAGTCGAAACCGGTCACTGTAGTAAATAAATTGTGATCAAGACTGTTTTTGATCGTAAATATGAGTGAATTTAAGCATTAGGAGGTCATTCTGAAGACATTAGCCTGGAGTGTTGTCCTACGTGGAACTGAAATGTGCACGAGAAACATTTCAGGCAAGATGAGAATAGAAGCTTTTGAAATGTAGTGCTGCAGAAGAATGCTGAAGGTCAGGTGATTGGATATGACAACTGATGAAGGCGTATTAAATCGATTCGGGCAGGAAAGAATTTTATGGCGCAACTTCACTGAACGTAGACATCAGGTAGCAGCAAACGTCCTGAGGCATCAAGGAATTTTGAATATGGCTATTTAAGGAAGTGTGGGGTAAGAATTGGAGATAGACACCACAGCTTGACTACTGTAGTCAGTATGAAACGGATGTGGGCTGCAGGAGCTACACTGAGGTGGACAGACTTGCACAGGGCACGCAGGTTTGCAGAGCAATAGCAGACCAGTCCGCGGACTGGAGACAAAGCGCCACACTTTCAATTTGCCAAGCTGGCTCGATCACATTTCTGTAAATAGTGATTAGGTGTGTTGACATTGTTAAAAATATCGGGAATCCGATATATCAACATTTGAAAAATATTATGGCCCCAAATATATGGTTAGCCGGAGTGGACGTGCGGTTCTAGGCGCTACAGTCTGGAACCGAGCGACCGCTACGGTCGCAGGTTCGAAGCCTGCCTCGGGCATGGATGTGTGTGATGTCCTTAGGTTAGTTCTAAGTTCTAGGCGACTGATGACCTCAGAAGGTAAGTCGCATAGTGCTCAGAGCCATTTGAACCATTTTGAACCCAAATATATTGAAAGAAACGATCGATATGTCTATATTTCATGGAATAAAAAGTTGACGTACCTACACATAAAAAGTTAGGCTGCACATTGTAAATATACTATCAGTTCTGCAGCTGTATACTTAAGTATCGATTTATTATTAGATAGTCTGTACATCAACAATCTAGCAGCTTGCATATCCCCATTAGTACAAGAACTTAAAACAAAATAATGCACGTTCACACATGGCGGTAACCACTTTGGTAAAAATGGTAACAGTGTGTAAGTGGCACAAAAAAGGTGTCCCTTGGATCCGTCATTCTGTTTCGTCACGTATCGGATTTGTCCGGAACACCTGATGTCGACTTCCTTATTTTTACATTTCCGCCAACACCAATGACCTAGTAATTGTAACATCAAGACTGCGTGGTGAACCTAACATTGCACTTTCTGTTGGGAGCGCCGAGCGCCGATTACGTCAGCATTTCCTCTCACACGTGTCCGCCCACTGCAAAGAACAACTTGTCATTTGGATTTTGTTCATTATTTTCAGCGACTATTTTTGAAAAATGCCGATTTGCAGAAATAGCTCATTAGTTGTGTTAAAACAAAATTTCAACGCTATTGGTATACAATTTCTTCACATCGGAAATCTTGTTATTCAGTTCACCCCCCCCCCCCCCCTACCCCCTACCCAATGCAGTCGGACTACTACTTTAGTGAACATGTTTGTTTGACACAGTCAAAAGTGAAAGACTGGACTTGATGAAAGTTCAAAAATTAGTAAAACTCTTTTACACAGTTAAAGTAAAGCTATGTTCCACTACAATTTCAAATGAACAACCTCAAATATTTACCGAAAATTGTGAAGAAATATAATATAAAATAAAAATTACGTCACTCTAAACTGCCATTTCTCTATCGATATACAACGTAAGAAGTATCGCCCATGCATACCGATAGTTTTTCGATATAATATCGATATAACGATATAGCTATATTTTATCAACAGTCCATTAGTGATAATAAAGTAATAAAACTAACATTTTTTTAATAAATTTATGTCTGAGTCTGATTTTCAGCGAAAATTAACGTTATTCGGAATAACTTTTGACTCCTGACTGATTTTTGTAGACCCCGTTAACTTGAAATAGAAACGTTTTGGACGGTAGTGGAAGTTAACTCTAAGCTCTCGAAAGAAACCAGACGAGCGCAAGCAGATTTTTTTTCTATATTTTCAGCTCGGTAATATGCCGTAAATTTAGGCGATGCTTTTTTTATGAAATATTATATACTTATGAAATCGATAATGTTTCATTACACAAGTTACATAACATCCAAAACCATAGTAATTCGACAAAAAGTGAACTCTAGAGGGTACAATGCTGGATAAAGCTACAGATCGAAATGTACACTACAGGCCATTAAAAATCCTACACCACGAATATGACGTGCTACAGACGCGAAATGTAACCGACAGGAAGAACATGCTGTGATATGCAAATGATTACTTTTTCAGAGCATTCACACAAGGTTGGTGCCGGTGGCAACACCTACAACGTGCTGACGTGAGGAAAGTTTCCAGCCGATTTCTCATACACAAACAGCAGCTGACCGGCGTTGCCTGGTGAAACGTTGTTGTGATGCCTCGCGTAACGAGGAGAAATGCGCACCATCACGTTTCCGACTTTGATAAAGGTCGGATTGTAGCCTATTGAGATTGCGGTTTATCGTATCGCGACATTGCTCCTCGTGTTGTTCGAGATCCAATGACTGTTAGCAGAATATGGAATAGGTGGGTTCAGCAGGGTAATACGTAATGCCGTGCTGGATCCCAACGGCCTCGTATCACTAGCAGTCGAGATGACAGGCATCTTATCTGCATGGCCGTAACGGATCGTACAGGCACCTCTCGATCCCTGAGTCAACAGATGGGGACGTTTGGAAGACAACAACCATCTGCACGAAAAGTTTGACGACGTTTGCAGCAGCATGGACTATCAGCTCGGAGACCATGGCTGTGGTTACCCTTGACGTCATTTTTTCGGATGAATCCAGGTTCTGTTTACAGCATCATGATGGTCGCATCCGTGTTTGGCGACATCACGGTGAACGCACATTGGAAGCGTGTATTCGTTATCGCCATACTGGCGTATCACCCGTCGTGACGGTATGGGGTGTCATTGGTTACACGTCTCGGTCACCTTTTGTTCGCATTGACGGCACTTTGAACATGGGCGTTACATTTCAGATGTGTTACGACAGGTGGCTCTACCGTTCATTCGATCCCTGCGAAACCCTACGTTTCAGCAAGATAATGCACGACCGCATGATGCAGGCCCTATACGGGCCTTTGTGGATACAGAAAATGTTCAACTGCTGCCCTGGCCAGCACATTCTCCAGCAACTGGCTCGTCACAATACGCAAGTCACTACTCTTGATGAACTGTGGTATCTTGTTGAAGGTGCATGGGCAGCTGTACCTGTACACGCCATCCAAGCTCTGTTTGACTCAATGCTCACGCGTATCAAGGCCGTTATTACGGCCTGAGGTGGTTGTTCTGTGTACTGATTTCTCAGGATCTATGCACCCAAATTGCGTGAAAATGTCATCACATGTCAGTTGCAGTATAATATATTTGTCCAATGAATACCAGTTTATTATCTGCATTTATTCTTGGTATAGCAATTTTAATGGCCAGTAGTGTAAATATTTTTATTGATGTGCAGATGGTCGTTACTGAACTTGTAGAGTTTGCCAGCTACATTTTGCCATGAAAGCCAGTGCCATACTTCCAGCATGTGATGATACCCAATGAAAACTTTCACTCTGGCATGGAACACAAGTGATTCTAAGCATTGAAAACAGAACGAATCATGCAGGGCAGAGTTATTGCAGCGCGCTACACTTTTCACACTAAGTAGTCCTAATACAGAAGTTGAATACAATTTTTGTTGCCCATTTCTAAGTGTTGGCATTCAGTTCGTTTGTGCTGCAGTCTTTTCGTGAAATTAAAAAAACAGAATACTACTCAAAATTGGGTTTCTTTCCAGGTGTGAATCATGTTCCCAGATACATCGTGATCATGCGCCTAGAAAAAAAAATCGATTGAATTGTAAAAACTTTGAAATAGAGAAACTATTGTCAATTTTGTTCAAATGGTTCAAATGGTTCAAATTGCTCTGAGCACTATGGGACTTAACTTCTGAGGTCATCAGTCCCCTAGAACCTAGAACTACTTAAACCTAAGTAACCTAAGAACATCACACACATCCATGCCCGAGGCAGGATTCGATCATGCGACCGTAGCGGTCGCGCGGTTCCAGACTGTACCGCCTAGAACCGCTCGGCCACACCGGCCGGCGTCAGTTTTGTATTTGGTCGTCTGTCTGCCACATTATTACTCTGCTACATATCAATAATTATTGATTATAATCAGTAAGTGTAATCAAACTAAGCGAATGTATTCTCAGAAGTCAGTTACAAATTAAATACATTTTAAACTGGAGCTATTTTGAAAGTGTTGCAAATTTCCATTTGGAACAGAGGTAGAAGTGTAAAAACATTAACGAAAGTGCGTTAATTTGCAAATATTACGTATTTTGTTGCAAGGAGCAAGCCAGTGCACGAACGACAAAGTTAGCTCAAGCGTCCACACGTTACATAAGTAGTTTTTGAAATACATAGTATTTTACTTGCCACAAAATTCTGTAACTGGAGAATTAACGGTACTTTCCAAATACACTCCTGGAAATGGAAAAAAGAACACATTGACACCGGTGTGTCAGACCCACCATACTTGCTCCGGACAGTGCGAGAGGGCTGTACAAGCAATGATCACACGCACAGCACAGCGGACACACCAGGAACCGCGGTGTTGGCCGTCGAATTGCGCTAGCTGCGCAGCATTTGTGCACCGCCGCCGTCGGTGTCAGCCAGATTGCCGTGGCATACGGAGCTCCATCGCAGTCTTTAACACTGGTAGCATGCCGCGACAACGTGGACGTGAACCGTATGTGCAGTTGACGGACTTTGAGCGAGGGCGTATAGTGGGCATGCGGGAGGCCGGGTGGACGTACCGCCGAATTGCTCAACACGTGGGGCGTGAGGTCTCCACAGAACATCGACGTTGTCGCCAGTGGTCGGCGGAAAGTGCACGTGCCCGTCGACCTAGGACCGGACCGCAGCGACGCACGGATGCACGCCAAGACCGTAGGATCCTACGCAGTGCCGTAGGGGACCGCACCGCCACTTCCCAGCAAATTAGGGACACTGTTGCTCCTGGGGTATCGGCGAGGACCATTCGCAACCGTCTCGATGAAGCTGGGCTACGGTCCCGCACACCGTTAGGCCGTCTTCCGCTCACGCCCCAACATCGTGCAGCCCGCCTCCAGTGGTGTCGCGACAGGCGTGAATGGAGGGACGAATGGAGATGTGTCGTCTTCAGCGATGAGAGTCGCTTCTGCCTTGGTGCCAGTGATGGTCGTATGCGTGTTTGGCGCCCTGCAGGTGAGCGCCACAATCAGGACTGCATACGACCGAGGCACACAGGCCCAACACCCGGCATCATGGTGTGGGGAGCGATCTCATACACTGGCCGTACACCTCTGGTGATCGTCGAGAGGACACTGAATAGTGCACGGTACATCCAAACCGTCATCGAACCCATCGATCTACCATTCCTAGACCGGCAAGGGAACTTGCTGTTCCAACAAGACATTGCACGTCAGCATGTATCCCGTGCCATTCAACGTGCTCTAGAAGGTGTAAGTCAACTACCCTGGCCAGCAAGATCTCCGGATCTGTCCCCCATTGAGCATGTTTGGGACTGGATGAAGCGTCGTCTCAAGCGGTCTGCACGTCCAGCACGAACGCTGGTCCAACTGAGGCGCCAGGTGGAAATGGCATGGCAAGCCGTTCCACAGGACTACATCCAGCATCTCTACGATCGTCTCCATGGGAGAATAGCAGCCTGCATTGCTGCGAAAGGTGGATATACACTGTACTAGTGCCGACATTGTGCATGCTCTGTTGCCTGTGTCTATGTGCCTGTGGTTCTGTCAGTGTGATCATGTGATGTATCTGACCCCAGGAATGTGTCAATAAAGTTTCCCCTTCCTGGGACAATGAATTCATGGTGTTCTTATTTCAATTTCCGGGAGTGTAGCTTTAGTGAATACATCAGCATTTACATACGTAGCGCTCGAAATATTTGCAAATGCTGCAGAAAACGCAACCTCGTGTCTATCAAAAACAAGAACTTCAGAAAAAGGCGGAAACTGCTCGTGACAATCCTTGATCCTGAAGTCGTTCACTATTCTAAAGAAGAGAGAAAAAAATCTGAAGTTTCTAGGTAGACTGTCCTCTATGTACGACACTGTGCCTCAGTGTGAATCAGGTCTGCGCACTTACATTGAGAAGGCCGTCCCCAGCCGGCGATGATCGCGTTTTCTCCCACGAAGGTGTCGTTGACCTCGAGAGCAGAAGGTAGTGCAACCAGGCCGATGAAACCTTGAGGACAAAATGCCACAAACTATCAAATCACATTGAAGGTACGTCATATTTGCAGTCTCTTAATGTACAATGCACTAACTAAATACATTACATGAAATACTACAGTTATGAAATCAGCATGTTAGGTTAACATCTACAAGGATACTGTGCAAATCACATTTAAGTGCCTGGCAGAGGGTTCATCGAACCACTTTCATAGTTCTCTATTATTCCAATCTCGTTTAGCGCGCGGGAAGAATGAACACCTATATCTTTCCGTACGAGCTCTGATTTCCCTTATTGTATCTTTGTGATCGTTCCTCCCTATGTAAGTCGGTGTCAACAAAATATTTTCGCATTCGGAGGAGAAGTTTTCCGAAGTAAGAGTGATTTCAGGTGTGCCGCAGGGGAGTGTCATAGAACCGTTGCTATTCACAATATACATAAATGACCTTGTGGATGACATCAGAAGTTCACTGAGGCTTTTTGCAGATGATGCTGTGATGTATCGAGAGGTTGCAACAATGGAAAATTGTATTGAAATGCAGGAGGATCTGCAGCGAATTGACGCATGGTGCACGGAATGGCAATTGAATCTCAATGTAGACAAGTGTAATGTGATGCGAATACATAGAAAGATAGGTCCCTTATCATTTAGCTACAAAATAGCAGGTCAGCAACTAGAAGCAGTTAATTCCATAAATTATCTTGGAGTACGCATTAGGAGTGATTTAAAATGGAATGATCATATAAAGTTGATCGTCGGTAAAGCAGATGCCAGACTGAGATTCATTGGAAGAATCCTAAGGAAATGCAATCCGACAACAAAGGAAGTAGGTTACAGTACGCTTGTTCGCCCACTGCTTGAATACTGCTCAGCAGTGTGGGATCCGCACCAGATAGGGTTGATAGAAGAGATAGAGAAGATCCAACGGAGAGCAGCGCGCTTCGTTACAGGATCATTTAGTAATCGCGAAAGCGTTACGGAGATGATAGATAAACTCCAGTGGAAGACTGCAGGAGAGACGCTCATTAGCTCGGTACGGGCTTTTGTTAAAGTTTCAAGAACATACCTTCACCGAAGAGTCAAGCAGTATATTGCTCCCTCCTACGTATATCTCGCGAAGAGACCATGAGGATAAAATCAGAGAGATTAGAGCCCATACAGAAGCATACCGACAATCCTTCTTTCCACGTACAATACGAGACTGGAATAGAAGGGAGAACCGATAGAGGTACTCAGGATACCCTCCGCCACATACCGTCAGGTGGCTTGCGGAGTATGGATGTAGATGTAGATGTAGAAAGTTGGTGACTGGAATTTCGTGAGAAGATTCCGTCGCTACGAAAAACGCCTTACTTTTAGTGATGTCCATCCCAAATCCTGTATCATTTCTGTGACACTCTCTCCCATATTTCGCGATAATACAAAACGTGCTGCCTTTCTTTGAACTTTTTCGATGTACTCCGTCAGTCCTAGCTGGTAAGGATCCCACACAGCACAGCAGTATTCTTAAAGAGGACGGACAAGCATAGTGTACGCAGTCTCCTTGATAGGTCTGTTACATTTTCTAAGTGTCCTGCCAATAAAACGCAGTCTTTGTTTAGCCTTCCCCACAACATTTTCTATGTGTTCCTTCCAATTTAAGGTGTTCGTAATTGTAATACCTAGGTATTTAGTTGAATTTACGGCTTTTAGATTAGACTGATTTGTCGTGTAACTGAAGTTTAACGAGTTCCTTTTAGCACTCATGTGGATGACCTTACACTTTTCGTTATTTAGGTGCAACTGCCACTTTTCGCACCATTCTGATAACATTTCTAAATCGTTTTGCAGTTTGTTTTAGTCTTCTGATGTCTTTATTAGTCGATAAACGACAGCGTCATCTGCAAACAAGCTTAGACGGCTGCTCAGATTGTCTCCAAAATCGTTTATATAAATAAGGAACAGCAAAAGGCCTAGAACACTACCTTGGGGAACGCCTGATATCATTTCTGTTTTACTGAACAGTCGCTAATCAGTGGAGCTGTGAGATGGTATAACACAGGCGGCTCCAGAATAATAGCGGCAGTCGCTTCAGAGCAGATGCCAATTGTTCCACGAAAGGCTACTAGAAAATAACCCATTTTTATTTAGTGATAAACTCTGGAATACACTACGGCCACTAAATACCACACTCACTGTCAGGCCATACTGTGACCTGACAACTGCAGTTGTTACGTATTTCTTTCCCTTCCCTTTTCATCTCACTCTTTTACCGTGTTAGTAGCAAAGGAAGAGAACTGATTACTAATAAATATTAACATACGAAATAAGAGTCTGTAGTCTTTTTTTCTAGTATGAATGAGATGAGGTGAGGTAATTTTCGTTAATTCTGAGAGGAAACAAAGTCTAGAAATCGATTACAATCTTTGCCGAGAGAGCCCAGCTACCGGTCCAGGAACGGTACATACCACTTACAGACTCTCTGATAGAATCACACCAAATAATGAAAAATTCTAATATGAATATGTATTATAGACTGTGTCTTTTAGAACGGGAGATGATGAACCTAAGCAGGTCTTTTGTGAATATGGTTGCCTGAAAGGAAATGAATTATAAAAGTAATTTAAGAATAAGTCCGTCTTAAAAGCAACGAACATTAGAAACGGGTCAGGAAAACAAATTCAAGAACAGAACTGGCTAAAAGAAAAGGCACACTGGACCTCAGTGAGCTAGTTAAGAATATCATTAATTTTTGGATGTGAGGTCCGCCAGTTATGCAAAACACCGTTTTTCTCAGTACCCAAGCATGTTTCGGAACCACTGTGCCATCATCAAATTGTTGCTAATTATTGCTATTCTGATTAGATGAAGCGCCATCTGTCGGAAATTTCTTGAACTTTTATATTTTTTTGGTTCTAATGGAACCCCATGTCATTCCAAGCATGTGTGTCAGTTTGTACCTATCTATCTATATTATTCCGTGATTTATTCACTTTTCAAATTTATACTGACTTTTTCGTCACCCACTACAGAACAGATTCTGTGCCGCCCCCAGAAGGACCACAGACAGGTTTTAGACAGGAGCCCCCTGCAGTACGGTTTCAGAAAAGGGACATCCACTGAGGATGCAACAAACCGCGCGATGAATATTGTGAACATCTCAGACGAGAAGTATGTTATAGCCATACTAACTGACACAGCTGGAGGGTTTGATAATTGTGGTGGTTCAACAGACTGTAACTGATGGACTGTCACAGTGGCCTCTATAACAGTCTACGAGATTATTGTACGGCGCAGTTAGAATGCCCTGTGTAGAAAATTGTGAAAGACGTTACCTAAGGCTGCACACAGGCTCTGTTTGTGGTCCAAAGTTCTGGGCTGCTGCCATAGAGGTATAGCTGAACCAGCTTCAGAGTACAACAGGCACTAGAAGCTACATCACCAACGCAGATGATCAGCTAGTTATAGTATCTGCTGACACAAGGGATAAATTACAGGAAAATAAGAGGGTAGTTCCTGAGAGACTAACTAATGCACACAGACTATAGCAGAACACAAAAGTTTATCTTTGCAGGGTCATCTTATAATTTTGGTAACTGTCGGGTGTTAAGCACATCTACTTTCCTGTCTGTTTATGAATGCATTTCTTACTTAAATTTCATTAATCTTATTCAATTTGTTAATTGATATAAATCTGATAAAACTGATATAAATCTGATAAAGATTCTCCAAAACGGAACAGATAACTTTCAATTCAATTCTTGTGTAAGTTTATATCATTACCTCACATGTACATTGGGGTTGTACTATGTAAGCTGAGACCCTGATCAGAATGAGGTTACTGATCAAGAATGCTAAATATAGATAAAATGTGCACAGTAAAAATGAACTTTTCATCGTACTATATCGGCATATAGTAAAGTTAAATTTATTAGTTGTCAACACTGAAAGTGATAAGAGAGAGCTTAGATATGTTCACAAAAGAACAAGTAATTTAGGATAAACGCATTCACATTCTCGTTCATGCATCAAGAAATACGTGTGGAAGTAGATTTTCACTGCTGAGGGCCACTATGAACGCTGTTGCACAGTAAGCAGAGAAGTCCTACCCCAGCCCTGAGCAACTGACAAAACACGAAAAATCTATTACATTCCACAGCGTAAAAATAAAGAAAAATAATCGCCACAGTGTTTTATTCTGCAGTACAAATCTAATCAATGAATACCAAAGAAGTGAATTTAGATGCACTCTGAGTGACATGTGGTTGAAGACGCTGCTCCACATACAAAGCGAACCCTGTCTCGTCCTCAAGAAAATTCAACTTAAAATTGGAATACTACACATAAATTATGAGAATACTGAAGTGCAGCTACTTTACAAGTAATTAGTTAAGGGATCTCAATAAGTCCTCAAACCTCGAGGAACCCAATAAGTTACACAACTTCACGACGACAAAAAATAATACACCTGTACAGGTATTCACTCTACTATGCAGATTTACATGTACAAAATGATATAGAGAGAATTAAGCTTTGATATATCTTGAGTGACATCGTGCTGATACGAAGACAATTCATCCATTTCGTGAAAAAAATCAGCTTAAATTTGATAATCTCGCCAAAATTCACTTGAGCACCATTTGTGCAAGTGTCTACTGAAAACTAAATAGGAAATAGACTCAGATACCATCACTAACCACGTGACACAGTAGCTGAACAAAGCTATTCCCAACTCCAAAAACTTATGAAAAACATGAAATTCAATCCTGCACTTCTTGCAGATTACATTTATTTTGGATACTGAGAACAGTTATTTCCTTAGCTAGGTATGTAGGGGGATGGTGTTCTTTTGTGCTGCACAGCACATGGTTACCTACTATTTTCTTCCAAAAGCCGAAAAAGAATGATAAATGCAACTCCAAAATTTCTCCAACCATAATATGATTTCGTCCTAAAACTCAAAGGCTGAAGTAAAAATGGTAGATTATTACTCACTAGCACAGTCCAATACCTCTATCTACAGACTGTCAGATGGACAATTGTTCTTACCAACACACAGCAGCATAATGCTGCATGGCAAGAAACAGTAACATTTATGTCAAATATCTTTTATAAAATACGTTTCATAAAATATAAAAGTACTACGGTACTTTTATCACATCTTTTATAAAAGTTAGAGCATGGTCCTAGCTTTTAAAAAACATATATTAAGGAACTATTGCAGTGCAATATAGGTCCAAGAGTTTTCCATTTTCCAGTGAAGAGTGATAGCCCCAGATTATCAGGGTCCCTCTTGTCAGCGTACTGTGTACCTGCTCAGATATCTGACCTACAGCAACGTTAAACCTCTTTGTCTTTCCGCAATAGCTACCACTGCTGCCACAACTATCGAAACAGATACCGACTACTCTTAAGAAAACTCACATTCCCTCGTTCCAGTCACATGCAGCGGAATAAATAAGAGGAGAAGGGTATAGGAAGGACACAGGTACACAAATATCAGTGCAATCATTGGGAATAAGAACGACTCACTTCCATGTGAGAGGCATACTATCTTCACAAACTGTTGCTTCCCAGACAGCCATCACGTGACTTCTACTCTGTCACTGCTCTCCCTCTCCCTCTCCCTCTCCCTCTCCCTCTCCCTCTCCCTCTCCCTCTCCCTCTCCCCTCTCCCTCTCCCTCTCCCTCTCCCTCTCCCTCTCCCTCTCCCTCTCCCTCCCGCTCTCCCCCTCTCCCTCTTCCTCTTCCTCTCCCTCTCCCTCTCCCTCTCCCCTCTCCCTCTCCCTCTCCCTCTCCCTCTCCCTCTCCCTCTCCCTCTCCCTCTCCCTCTCCCTCTCCCTCTCCCTCTCCCTCTCCCTCTCCCTCTCCCTCTCCCTCTCCCTCTCCCTCTCCCTCTCCCTCTCCCTCTCCCTCTCCCTCTCCCTCTCCCTCTCCCTCTCCCTCTCCCTCTCCCTCTCCCTCTCCCTCTCCCTCTCCCTCTCCCTCTCCCTCTCCCTCTCCCTCTCCCTCTCCCTCTCCCTCTCCCTCTCCCTCTCCCTCTCCCTCTCCCTCTCCCTCTCCCTCTCCCTCTCCCTCTCCCTCTCCCTCTCCCTCTCCCTCTCCCTCTCCCTCTCCCTCTCCCTCTCCCTCTCCCTCTCCCTCTCCCTCTCCCTCTCCCTCTCCCTCTCTTAGACAAGAACGGTGCGTGATTTTTGGGGCACTCACTGTTCAGAGGAGCTTCCTCGGGCAGGTACACGACAGCCACGCTATGGCTGTAGTACGCGAACAGGCTGTAGTCGGGGTGCGTCAGGGCCCAGCTGGACTCCACGATCCACGCGGTGCTCTCCGTCTCTGTCTTATGGATGCCTCCCAGGCCTCATTTGCTATTTATTGAAATGTTGGTATCTCTGAAAACAAAACAAACTTGGCATTCAGTAACGTAACTGATGAGAGGTCGTCGATATACACATAATATTAAGGGCCATAAGACATAACCTTTTGGAACACCTAACGGAATTCCGAGTTACACTCCTGGAAATTGAAATAAGAACACCGTGAATTCATTGTCCCAGGAAGGGGAAACGTTATTGACACATTCCTGGGGTCAGATACACCACATGATCACACTGGCAGAACCACAGGCACATAGACACAGGCAACAGAGCATGCATAATGTCGGCACTAGTACAGTGTATATCCACCTTTCGCAGCAATGCAGGCTGCTATTCTCCCATGGAGACGATCGTAGAGATGCTCGATGTAGTCCTGTGGAACGGCTTGCCATACCATTTCCACCTGGCGCCTCAGTTGGACCAGCGTTCGTGCTGGACGTGCAGACCGCATGAGACGACGCTACATCCAGTCCCAAACATGCTCAATGGGGGACAGATCCGGAGATCTTGCTGGCAAGGGTAGTTGACTTACACCTTCTAGAGCACGTTGGGTGACACGGGATGCATGCGGACGTGCATTGTCCTGTTGGAACACCAAGTTCCCTTGCCGGTCTAGGAATGGTAGAACGATGGGTTCGATGACGGTTTGGATGTACCGTGCACTATTCAGTGTCCCCTCGACGATCACCACAGGTGTACGGCCAGTGTATGAGATCGCTCCCCACACCATGATGCCGGGTGTTGGCCCTGTGTGCCTCGGTCGTATGCAGTCCTGATTGTGGCGCTCACCTGCACGGCGCCAAACACGCATACGACCATCATTGGCACCAAGGCAGAAGCGACTCTCATCGCTGAAGACGACACGTCTCCATTCGTCCCTCCATTCACGCCTGTCGCGACACCACTGGAGGCGGGCTGCACGATGTTGGGGCGTGAGCGGAAGACGGCCTAACGGTGTGCGGGACCGTAGCCCAGCTTCATGGAGATGGTTGCGAATGGTCCTCGCCGATACCCCAGGAGCAACAGTGTCCCTAATTTATTGGGAAGTGGCGGTGCGGTCCCCTACGGCAATGCGTAGGATCCTACGGTCTTGGCGTGCATCCGTGCGTCGCTGCGGTCCGGTCCCAGGTCGACGGGCACGTGCACCTTCCGCCGACCACTGGCGACAACATCGATGTACTGTGGAGACCTCACGCCCCACGTGTTGAGCAATTCGGTGGTACGTTCACCCGGCCTCCCGCATGCCCACTATACGCCCTCGCTCAAAGTCCGTCAACTGCACATACGGTTCACGTCCACGCTGTCGCGGCATGCTACCAGTGTTAAAGACTGCGATGGAGCTCCGTATGCCACGCCAAACTGGCTGACACTGACGGCGGCGGTGCACAAATGCTGCGCAGCTAGCGCCATTCGACGGCCAACACCGCGGTTCCTGGTGTGTCCGCTGTGCCGTGCGTGTGATCATTGCTTGTACAGCCCTCTCGCAGTGTCCGGAGCAGGTATGGTGGGTCTGACACACCGGTGTCAATGTGTTCTTTTTTCCATTTCCTGGAGTGTATTTACTTAATGTCAACATTTCCGTCTATTTGACAATTATTTAATGTATAGTTAATGTTGTCTATTTTATGCTAAAGTTTAAGGATTATTTGCGTGTCTAAATTAAATTTTATAATCTTTATACATAAATAACTGAATGTCTCTGATCAATTGTTCAATAACGTCTGTGTCATGCTAAGACTATTTGATGACTTTTTAATGTTAAAAAAATGTAGAAAAGGGGCATAAATTAAAATTGTCCTTAATTTCGCGTCAGCACAGTCACATGGAACCTCAGGTAGTTGTGATAACCTAACTATGCAGCAGAAAGGAAGAATCAACACTGCAAGGTAATGATGGACATGAGCGCACGTTGCTATCTCGGCACCAATCGCCAGGCACATGTCCATTGAATGGAACACCCACTGAGAAAGAGAGAGAGAGAGAGAGAGAGAGAGAGAGAGAGAGAGAGAGAGAGAGAGAGAGACAGCAGACAGAGAGGGAAACAGACAGAGAGAGAGAGAGAGAGAGAGAGAGAGAGAGAGAGATAGAGAGACAGACAGACAGACAGAGGAAGACATATTCCTTTGCTCTTGTTACGTGAAGCAACGAGTGTCACCTCAGATACAATAACATCTAGGACTTGACAGTGCAGTTAATAGCCTGTAACAAATTGTTAAGCAAACACAGAGGAATGAGGACCGCTGACCAACAGCAAAGAAGCAGGCCATACTTACGCATAATGAACAGAGCCTCGGGCCATTGCCTCCTGCCCATCTCCATAAATACCGTAGTTGTTCAGCTCTTGAGTTCACTTGGACAACTGGATCGACGGCGTTCATACCGATACACCCGATACAGTGATTATCACGATGTAGTGACATCTGTGTATTAGATCCTGTAGCACTTCTCGTGAATATGCTGCTTGCCATTCCAGAGATGACAACACCCAAGTAGCCAGCACTCATCGCTCGTGGGAGATCCCATTGAGTACCTACTACAATGATGATAGATTGAGCATCTTCCAACACCAGCATATCTCATATTGCTTGTTGCATTAACATCATCGTCACTACTGGGTGAGTGGGCCACCCAGTGCCCCTGTTCCTGGTCATGGCTGCAGGCACTTCTGGGTGCCAAGGCCTACGTTTCCCGTGGGGCCAAGATCAGTGACTGCCTGATTCCCGACAGCACTGTACATCCCAATGGGTAACAGTGGTTCACTGCCATCTTGTGGAGTGGGTTCATAATGTCACATTACGGCTTCACCTGCCGGACAGCAGCCAGCAACACTTGGACCAGACAGCAGTTGTAGCAACCTTGGCTACTAGTAAAGATTGTAACTGGGTTTTCTGTTTTTGATGCTAGTCATTTGTCAGGATTAGCATTACTGTAAGGGGCTTTTGATTCTAAGGCTTTATGTCAGGGTGAAAAACACTAAATAAATTACTTTTTCTCTCTTAACAACATGTGGGCAGGCTGGGTTCTTCCATGACTCGGGTATGAGGTAGAATGAAACAGTATTTTTACATAACTTTTATTGAAAGTTTTGTACAACTTGTAAGTAGGCTGTTTAGGTTTTTTTATTGGTAACGCCGCCGCCACGTAGCGCTCTGTATGAAAATCACTGGCTGTACCGTGTGCAGTCTGTAGCTGGTTGGCATTGTTGTAATACTCGCCATTGTAGTGTTGGGCAGCGGCAGCTGGATGCTAACAGCGCGTAGCGTTGGGCAGTTGGAGGTAAGTCGCCAGCAGTGGTGGACGTGGGGAGAGAGATGGCGGAGTTTTGAAATTTGTAAGAATTGGTGTCATGAACTGATATATATATTATGACCATAAAGGTAAATACACTGTTTGTTCTCTATTAAAATCTTTCATTTGCTAACTATACCTATCAGTAGTTAGTGCCTTCCGTAGTTTGAATCTTTTATTTAGCTGGCAGTAGTGGCGCTCGCTGTATTGCTGTAGTTCGAGTAACGAAGATTTTTGTGAGGTAAGTGATTTGTGAAAGGTATAGGTTAATGTTAGTCAGAGCCATTCTTTTGTAGGGATTTTTGAAAGTCAGATTGCGTTGCGCTAAAAATATTGTGTGTCAGTTTAAGCACAGTCGTGTATAGTTTTTCTAAGGGGACGTTTCAAACTGTTTCTTCACTGGATGTTGTGGCTGGGAGAACGGCAGCTGTGTCGTTTGCGAAGCCTTCTGCTGCGGCAGCGGCGGGGTCTGATTACCGCTGGCAGTGTGTCTCTCGTGTCGCCGTCTCGCCCAGTTGACTGGAGATGCGCAGCGCGAGGTGGCCCGTTTAATTATTGAGGACGAAGTCGTGAATCGGATGGTAATACCTTGGATGTGGCGTCCCGGTGTTTCTCTTCTCTAAGCGGCCGCGTGTGTTGTGCGTCGACCAGCGGAGCGGCGCTGCGGGGGAAGGCCAGTGTCCCGGACTCGAACAACGGACTCCCGCTTGCCAGTCTTCGGCTGTCAGATCTTCATCCCAGCTCACAGGTGACTGCTGATGTGAGGCAGTCTCCTTCCCGTCCTCACGAGTCACTCGGGTACGTAAAAATCAGTCTTCAAATACCTTCTAACTTCTGTCTTCTGGCGACGACGCTGCTGCTTGCTATTCCATTACAGCGGCAGACTTGGTGCTTCTGTGTACCATGTAGTCTCTTCCTGCATGACGGTCTTCAGTTCCGAAACTGAACTGAAAACTACTCCTCCATGCCGGGTCCACTGCGTCACGTAAGTTCACTGGAGGTGAACGACTTCACGGTCATTGCTTCTTCTGTCACGTTGAAAAGCTTCTCGAAGAATCTTCTTAACTTCGATCATTGGCTCTTGGAATGTAGGCGAGGGCCTTTGCTCACATGTGACACCTGAGAAACACGTGACCTGGTCGGGCGATGCCATGACGGCTGAATCGACAGCGTCCGCTTATGGGGAGGGCGATGGCTTCTCTTGACATGCTGACTTCATGGCCATTGGCTCTTCTGTCACTGCTGCTCTGCCAGCTGTTTGCCAGTGTGTAATTCTTCCAAACTAAACTAAGTTTTTCATTTATTTTCTAATGTCTACTTCACTCCACATTGATTTCACTAATTTCACTCAGCAAGGTGAACCAACGACAGGAATCAGTGGAATTTCTGCCTGTCACCAACACGCTGCGTCATCCGAGTCTGCCGAGAAGACATATAACTGTAAATCTGAATGAATAAGTACTAACTTGCTAATCTTCCTTTATTATCGCCAAAAGACACTCAACTGGTTTCACAGCACTATCGTGACAAGATAGAGGTGTCCTCTCTTGGCATCATTGCAGCTTGCGCCAGAAGTGGATCTTTGTCGATATTAATATGGCATTAATTTTATATAGTGATCAACGTATCAACAATAGCCTTCTGATGCCTCGATCGGAGTCCACACGGCTGAGGCATGACCACAGCGCGGTTAGTCCCACTCTCATTTCCTACTGGCCTTTTCGTTTTTTTCTGTTTTGTTATGGCCAGATCTGGTCGTAGAAATCGGGTTACAACACGGAAATCAGTTTTGTCAAACCCGAATAACCTGTAGGTTTGTCACAATTTAGAGGGAATTGTAAGGAAACTTATTTGGTACCTGTGAGGTGTAAGAACTGTAATTTAACTGGGCATAGTATGGCACCAGTAACTTCTACAACTTGTAGGCTTTTTGGTAAATAATGTTTCAAATGGCTCTGAGCACAATGGGACTTTACATCTGAGGTCATCAGTACCCTAGAACTTAGAACTACTTAAGCCTAACTAACCTAAGGACATCACACACATCCATGCCCGAGGCAGGATTCGAACCTGCGATCGTAGCGGTCGTGCGGTTCCAGACTGTAGCGCCTAGAACAGCTCGGCCACAGCGGCCGGCTCTGTATGGTGATGCAGCACACGATTGTGTCGAGTGTCGCTGGGCAATGATTACACATAAAGATTAGTTAAGATTACTTATCTAAGTTTTGCGTACGATTTCCAATGTTGAGTTTTTCTGTTGCTTTTGAAAGAGAAAGTGTATCGTTTCTTTAGTCTTGTAAATATAAAAGTGGTAATAAATAGCACAAAGATTCTATAAACACGACAGGCTAATCCCAGTGATGCAGTAGCCAACCTGATGGAGGAGGTATCGAAGTGGAGTTAAGTGAAAAACAAGAAAATTTGCGATCTGTGAAACAGTCACAGTCGGATTCAGATAAGCTTAAGACAGTAGCTAATGTAACCCCCTCCCCCAAAAATCACCGAGTGAGGTGGCACAGTGGTTAGCACAATGTATTCACATGTGGGAGGACGACGGTTCAAATCACAGAATCCGAGCTTGTGTTGGGACGCTAAACGCAATCTTCCTTCCTTCTCCTGTAGATCCTTCAGCAGCTAACCTAACAACACCCTTATATACAACACATGACGTGACATTATTCATAAATAGTCACAGCCGAACTAAACAATTGTTCACATGAAACGAGTATGCGGAAGGCCAGTCTATGAGTAATGAGTAAAGGAGAGGGTTTACAATATAGGTACCATGAAACAGACAGCGCTAGATTTTTTTTAGAGAGTTGTTGAGTGGATTCGTGAAGAAATATAACGAAACTGTTGTACTCTCTTCTGACGGAATGCGAAAACTGAACGTGCAGCCTTATGAGTTGACACAAAATCCAGAAGTGGGTCGACTAATGTCCAAAGAAGCGGAAAATAAAGCTCAAGACATCTTCTACGGGGAAGTCCCGCGGAATTTTCGTGCAGAATCCTTATGGAAAATTGAATGATGTAGCTGCAGCGCTTCACATCTACATCTACATCCATACTCCGCAAACCACCTGACGGCGTGTGGCGGAGGGTACCTTGAGTACCTCTATCGGTTTTCCCTTCTATTCCAGTCTCGTATTGTTCGTGGAAAGAAGGGTTGTCAGTATGCTTCTGTGTGGGCTCTAATCTCTCTGATTTTATCCTCTTGGTCGCTTCGCGAGATATACGTAGGAGGGAGCAATATACTGCTTGACTCTTCGGTGAAGGTATGTTCTCGAAACTTTAACAAAAGCCCGTACCGGGCTACTGAGCGTCTCTCCTGCAGAGTCTTCCACTGGAGTTTATCTATCATCTCGGTAACGCTTTCGCGGTTACTAAATGATCCTGTAACGAAGAGCGCTGCTCTCCGTTGGAGCTTCTCTATCTCTTCTATCAACCCTATCTGGTACGGATCCCACACTGTTGAGCAGTATTCAAGCAGTGGGTGAACAAGCGTATCGTAACCTACTTCCTTTGTTTTCGGATTGCATTTCCTTAGGATTCTTCCAATGAATCTCAGTCTCTCATCTGCTTTACCGACGATCAACTTTATATGATCATTCCATTTATATGATAGTCCATATGGTCTTACTTTGTTCATTAAACGACTGTGGGGAACTGTATCGAACGCCTTGCGGAGGTCAAGAAACACGGCGTCTACTTGAGAACCCGTGTCTATGGCCCTCTGACTCTCGTGGACGAATAGCGCGAGCTGGGTTTCACACGACCGTCTTTTTCGAAACTCGTGCTGATTCCTACAGAGCAGATTTCTACTCTCCAGAAAAGTCACTATATACAAACATAATAGGTGTTCCAAAATTCTACAACTGATCGACGTTAGAGATATAGGTCTATAGTTCTGCACATCTGTTCGACGTCCCTTCTTGAAAACGGGGATGACCTGTGCCCTTTTCCAATCCTTTGGAACGCTACGCTCTTCTAGAGACCTACGGTACACCGCTGCAAGAAGGGGGGCAAGTTCCTTCGCGTACTCTGTGTAAAATCAAACTGGTATCCCATCAGGTCCTGCGGCCTTTCCCCATTTTGAGAGGTTTTAATTGTTTCTCTATCCCTCTGTCGTCTATTTCGATATCTACCATTTTGTCATATGTGCGACAATCTAGAGAAGGAACTACAGAGCAGTCTTCCTCTGTGAAACAGCTTTGGAAGAAGACATTTAGTATTTCGGCCTTTAGTCTGTCATCCTCTGTTTCAGTACCATTTTGGTCACAGAGTGTCTGGACATTTTGTTTTGATCCACCTACCGCTTTGACATAGGACCAGAATTTCTTAGGATTTTCTGCCAAGTCAGTACATAGAACTTTACTTTCGGATTCATTGAACGCCTCTCGCATAGCCCTCCTTACACTACATTTCGCTTCGCGTAATTTTTGTTTGTCTGCAAGGCTTTGGCTATGTTTATGTTTGCTGTGAAGTTCCCTTTGCTTCCGCAGCAGTTTTCTAACTCGGTTGTTGTATCACGGTGACTCTTTTCCATCTCTTACGATCTTGGTTGGCACATACTCATCTAACGCATATTGTACGATGGTTAATCGCCATGAACCCTGCAGGAAATCGACATTGCCACGAACATACGCAGCGATCGACGAATCTTTGCTTCCGAAAAAGAATTTCATCGGTGTGGGAAGAAAGGTCATTTGAAAGCGCAATATCAATTGCAATCATTTGTTGGCTTCCATTATAATTTTGTAAATGGATTTTCTGAAACTTCACAACCATTAACTCAGTTACTTCACTAGGCAGTTAGGTTTCGATGGGCAACAGAGTGGCAGGAAGTTTTTCAGAAATCTAAGGATAAAATTATATCAGATCCTGCGTTAGTATTCCCTGATTTCGACAAGGAATTCATACTTTCCTGTATTGCTGGTAACAGTGTGTTAGGCTGCTTTCGGAATCAGAATTGCAATGGAAACGAACACGCTGTGGCGTATAAATTTAGACAAGTGAACAAGACTGAACGTAATGGCTCAACTACCAAAGAAGAGTGTTGGCAGTAATATACGGGATTTCTTATTTCTGTTGACATCTGCATGGTCAGATATTTACAGTGATAACAGATCATACAACACTGAAGTGGTTTTTAGGCCTCAGAGACCCTTCAGGTCAGTTCAAATAAGATGGGCACTCCCACTGAAACAAACTGATAGTGAAATGGGTCACAGGCTCTGAGTAAAGCTGCAAATGCAGACACTCTAAGTAGAAAAGTAGTAGATTACAGGCATTAGATAAGAGTCATTATAATACTTCGTTACACGCCTTGTGCAGCTGCAGTATAAACAACCTTGGGTGCATATGAGTTAAGGGACCCAAGATAGCAAACACTCAGCTACTTTCCAGTTGCTTGCAGATGAACACTCTGATTTTATTTTATTTTTTCAAATTAATGATGTGTTGATATATGCTTGTGATTTGTTCATACAGACGATTCAAAGTCAATATTAGAGGATAAATGTTTGACGGCATTTATCTTTTAAACAGTCACCTTGGAGGGGAATTTTGATCAATGACTTTAATGAATAAATTATATGAGAGCCTAGCTACCCCACGTAGGAGTTACATCAAGGTCATTATAATACTGCGTTACAAGCCTTGTGCAGGTTCAGTATAAACCCACTTGGGTGTGATTTGTATAACATTGCGATTCTGCCTTCTAATCTGCATATGCTTGTGATATGTTCATACAGATGATTCAAAGATAAAGTCAATATTAGGGGATACATAGACTGAAATCTTGAAAGAAATGGGCATAGAGTCTGAGATTATTCTGTACTCTCTACGATTACTGTTAATTAACACTTCGCATCAACATCTTAGCGATGTGAAGTACGATAACAAATTCATAGCGTATTAATAGGCTCAACCATCAGCAACACAGGCAGCGCTATGCGTGTCTCTGCTACGCACGGAATGTTAACAGAAGTGGACAGACCTTAACTGTGGATCAAATGCGAGTTCGGTGTCGATAAACGACGACGGATAATAATGCATCGCATATTCTTCTTACGATGATGCACAAAAGGTCGAGAACAAGTGAAAAAAATTAGCACTTGACTGAATCTTCTTAAGCTCTTAGTACTAGTTTATAAGGCCCATTGAGGAGACTGATGCCGTAATTGCGTTTGCAACTTAAATACACTACTGCCCATTAAAATTGCTACACCAAGAAGAAATATATTCTACTAGAACTGACGTGATTATATTTTCACGCAATTTGGGTGCATAGATCCTGAGAAATCAGTACCCAGAACAACCACCTCTGGACAAAATAACTGCCTTGATACGCCTGGCCATTGAGTCAAACAGAGCTTGTATGCTGTGTATAGGTACAGCTGCCCATGAAGCTTCAACACGATACCATAGTTCATCAAGAGTAGTGACTGGCGTATTGTGAAGAGCCACTTGCTCGGCCACCATTCACTAGACGTTTTCAATTGGTGAGAGATCTGGAGAATGTGCTGGCCAGGGCAGCAGTCGAACATTTTCTGTATCCAGAAAGGCCCGTACACGACCTGCAACATTCGGTCGTGCATTATCCTGCTGAAATGTAGGATTTCACAGGGATCGAATGGAGGGTAGAGGCACGGGTAGTAACACATCTGAAATGTAACGTCAACTGTTCAAAGTGCCGTCAATGCGAACAAGAGGTGACCGAGACTGGTAACCGATGGCACCCCATACCATCACGCCGGGTGGTACGCCAGTATGGCGATGACGAATACACGCTTCCAATGTGCGTTCACCGCGATGTCGCCAGACACGGATGCGACCATCATGAAGCTGTAAACAGAACCTGGATTCATCCGAAAAACTGACGTTTTGCCATTCGTGCATCCAGGTTCGTCGTTGAGTACACCATCGCAGGCACTCCTACCTGTGATGCAGCGTCAAGGATAACCGCATCCATGGTCTCCGAGCTGATAGTCCATGCTGCTGCAAACGTCGTCGAACTGTTCGTGCAGATCGTTGTTGTCTTGCAAACGTCCCCATATGTTGACCCAGGGATAGAGACGTGGCTGCACGATCCGTTACAGCCATGCTGATGTCTGTCATTTCGACTGCTAGTGATACGAGGCCGTTGGGATCCAAGAATGCGTTCTGTATTACCCTCCTGAACCCACCGATTCCATATTCTGCTAACAGTCATTGGATCTCGACCAACGCGAGCAGCAATGTCGCGATACGATAAACCGCAATCGCGATAGGCTACAATCCGACCTTTATCAAAGGCGGAAACGTGATGGTACGCATTTCTCCTCCTTACACGAGGCATTACAACAACGTTTCACCAGGCAGCGCCCGTCAACTGCTGTTTGTGTATGAGAAATCGGTTAGAAACTTTGCTCATGTGAGCACGTTGTAGGTGTCGCCACCGGCGCCAACCTTGTGTGTCTGCTCTGAAAAGCAAATCATTTGCATATCACAGCATCTTCTTCCTGTAGGTTAAATTTCGCTTCTGTAGCACGTCATCTTCGCGGTGTAGCAATTTTAATGGCAACTAGTGTACAATGGCTACCAGTTTTTAACTAAAATTTGGGTAGTAGGTTTGTGATAAGAACTGTGACAACAGTATGTTTGTAAACAACAACTAAAGGAACCATCTCGTAAATTATGTGGCGCCAAAATCAATAATTACTGAAATCAAATGTGGTATAAGGGCATTAATTATTTGTTCCGTAGCAAATGGTGCAGTAGTCACGTGATAGTTGAATACATGTCAGTTTGAGATCATGACCACTTACGACTCAAGAGTGTTTTCAGTATATCTGTGGTGCAATATATCAACGACAGCCGGCCGGGGTGGCCGAGCAATTGACAGCCGGCCAGGGTGGCCGAGCGGTTCTAGGCGCTACAGTGTGGAACCGCGCGACCGCTACCGTCACAGGTTCGAATCCTGCCTCGGTCATGGATATGTGTGATGTCTTTAGGTTAGTTAGGTTTAAGTAGTTCTAAGTTCTAGGAGACTGATGACCTCAGAGCCATTTGAACCATATCAACGTCAAAGAATCTAATAACATATTCTGAGCTCAAACATAATGAGGTATCTTTAACAAAATGATCTCAATGCCGGCCAGCATTGATTTCGCAGACGTCGATCATGTGAAACCCGACTCGCACTTTTCTCACATGATAACTGAAAGCTTTGGATCGAGGCAAACAGGTATATGCAGTGTTTCTTGATTTTCGAAAAGCATTTGATTCAGTACCGCACCTGCGCTTATTGCCAAAAGTACGATCATACGGGGTGCCAAGTGAAATTTGTGTCTGGAATGAGAACATTTTGCTAGGTAGGAGGCAATATGTTATCTTGGGTGGAGAGTCATATGTAGAAGTAACTTCGTGTGTGCTCCAGGAAAGTATGTTGGGACCCTTGCTGTTCATCTGGTATATTAATGACCTTGCAGAAAATACTAAAAGTAAAATCAGGCATTTTGCAGATGATGCGGTTATCTGTAACCAAGTACTTTCTGAAAGAAGCTGCACAAATATTCTGTGTATTGATAAGATTTCAAAGTGGTGCAAAGATTGGTAATTTGCTTGAAATGTTGAAAAATGTAAAACTGCACACTTCACAAAACGAAAAGAATGTAGTATCGTATGACTATAGTATCAATGACGCACTGTTGGAATCGGCCAACTCATACAAATACCTGGTGTATCACTTTGTAGGGATACGAAATGGAATGCGTGGGTGAAGCCGGTGATAGACTTTGGTTTATTCGTAGAATACTGGGAAAAATGCTATCAGTCTACAAAAGAGATGCTTACAAATCACTCATTCGACATATCCTTGGATGTTCCTGACGTGTGTGGGACCCGTACGAGGTAGGTCAAACAGGGGATATTGAACGTATACAGAAAATGGCAACACGAATGGTCACAGGTTTGTTTAATCCGTGGGAGAGTGTCACAGAGATACTGAAGGAACTGAACTGCCGGACCCTTGAAGATAGACGTAAACTATCCCAAGAACCGCTGCTTCCCGAGCGGGAAGGAGTGCCGGTCCCAGGTACGAATCCGGCCGGTGGATTAGTGTGGAGGACCGGTGTGCCGGCCAGCCTGTTGACAGTTTTTAGGCGGTTTTCCATCTACCTCGGCGAATGTGGGGTGGTTCCCCTTATTCCGCCTCGGTTACATTGTGTTGGCGAATGCTGCGCAAACACCATTTCCACGTACGCGTACACCATCATTACTCCACCACGCAAACATCTGGGGTTACACTCGTCTGGTATGAGACGATCTCGGGGGTCCACTGGGAGCTGAACCGCATATTAACCCTGGTTTCGGTGTGAGGCAGCAATGGGTTGGGTGGACTGCTGTGGCCTGTTGTGTGGTTGTGAATCACTGAGGGCTAAGGCGGGGACGAAGCCTCTCCGTCATTTCTCGGTGCCCGGTTCAGTACATACATCTCGAAAAAGTCTACTAACAAAGTTTCAAGAACCGACTTTAAACGATGACTCTAGGAGTATACTACAACTCCCTGCGTATCGCTCACATAGGTATCGTGAGGATAATATTAGAATAATTACTGCACACCACAGAGGCATTCAAACAATCATTATTTCCGGGCTCCATGCGCGAATAGAACAGGAAGAAATCCTAATAACTGTTACAGTGGGACGTGCCCTCTGCCATGCATCTCTCGGTTGTTTGCGGAGTATAGACGTAGATTTAAATGCAGATGGATGGCTCCGCATCTCGTTGTTGTACGTATGTGTAGCTTCGTGAGCGGCAAATAGTTTTTATGTGTCTGTAATTGGTTGCACTTAGAGATGGTTATTAGTTTTAAGCCTCCACAGTTAGAATGTCTGGCCGTCCTTTGCACCCAAAGCTAAATTTCGCACCACAAACTGTTCAGTCAGCGTTCTCACCCTGTCCCCGAAGCA
Organism: Schistocerca gregaria; assembly: GCF_023897955.1. Classification (NCBI taxonomy): domain Eukaryota; kingdom Metazoa; phylum Arthropoda; class Insecta; order Orthoptera; family Acrididae; genus Schistocerca; species Schistocerca gregaria. The sequence continues at coordinate 191,671,381 of NC_064928.1, forward strand.
CAGTCTACTCTGCACTTCCGTTTCCCACGACGAATACAGGGAATACTGAGAGACCAAATTTATTAAAATCACAGCTGCAAATACTGGATAGAATTTGTTAAAGTGTAACATGTGACATGATACACACAAACGATTATACGGCTGCAGCACTCACTCGTTCCCCCACAAGGCTGTGTCACTTTGTCAACACCCCGCCAGCCGCTGCTCCAACTCACCCAATGGTGCACCCCGAGGAGGTGAGGACGGCCTTCCTGGTGATGAGCGAGCCGCCCCACATCTCGACGTCGTCGGAGACGATGAGGGCCTGGTACGGGAACTGGCCCACCCCAGCCGGCTGGCCGCCGGTGATTCGAACACCCCCCTCTCTGGGTGGGCTCCACGTGTCTGCAACAAGACGCAGCTCTGCTCAATTCTGCGCTGTCTCGATCAGTCTGAGAACTGTTGCAAACATTCAGTTGACAGCCCGTTTATTCCTTCAGACAGAAGTCTCTTCGTCCACCATCGCCAACACTCATATGTAATAAAATATGGTTGTGGGGTAATATAACACACATTTTAGGCTGCCACATAAAACTGTTAGAAATTATCACTATCTTTTCTACCGTTCAGTTCGCTTGTATTCACGCTATCAGACCTTGTCATCATATTCCAGTTTCGGCTTTCGGTTTCTTTCTAGACAATATATCCAGCAGAATTAATATACATTAAAAGACAAAATTCGCAGTCACATAACGGACATCTCACATCTTAGGGTTCTACGGATACCCAAGACGTCATGCGGAATTATCCCCTTTCACCTTACTGCCCTTGCAGGTCTCTTGGCGATGAGTTCACTAACTGGTGGTGCTACGGCTACTGAGTGAACAGTCAAGAACACACAAAACTCCCAGAAGCAGCTAGAGGAGGCAAGGTAACGTAAGTGCATGATGGAAGCAGCTGCCATCGGAAAGGACTATCACTGAAACCATACAAGAAAGCATTAGCTCTCTGCATAAATAAAAAAAAGGGAATATAGCTGTCCAACTGGATACAGATCTGCTCAAGTTTGTTAGGAAAAAATTCAGCATTCCAAATTTCTGTGGTGTCTTTATGTGGGACACATTACTATGTGGAAATCCAGAGAAAGTGGAATTTTGAATTTAGATGTTGCTGTGGGACCAGGAACCCACTGGGTGGCGTATGTTAAGCAAATTAAAAATTACATCTACTATTTCATCTCATTTCGAGACCTGCAACCACCAGAAGAGTTACAAAGATTCTTCACACACAGAAGATGTATGTTTCACAATTTTCATCGCTACCAAGACCTTCATACTCACTTGTGTGGGCATCTGTGCATCATGTTCTCCCTAATACTTACGAAGAAGCATATATGGCAATGCATTATGCATCAAATCGTCAGTCGAGATTCACATGCCATGTCGTATACCCTCACTTTAAAAGAACAATCGTTAGTATTACACGCGAATGACTTCCCACCGATTGATTTCAGCAGTGGAGAGTAAGAGTATTGTGCTGTTAGGGCTGGAGACCTACAACAGCGTTACGAATATCACCGAGGCTAACAATAAACTTCATCTGGAAAATAATGGTGGAAAAGAAATTGTGGAAATAGAACCTAGAGCATACGATACTGACGATTTAAACGATGTTTTAAAACATTATGGGAAAGGGATTGCGCTACACGTAAATATCAATACAATTAAATCTGGAATAAAGCCAACGAATGCAACGACTGACTTTAACCAGAAAGGTTCAATAGGACGACTACTAGGTTTCACAAAAAGACAGGTTTTGAAGGAGGACCCTACTAACTTTTACAGAACTGACCAGTCAGTGGATATATTTCCTGCCAGTACAATCCATGTCCAGTGCAACATTGCAAAAATGTGGTTTTGAATCTGTAGTATTGTCTAATACGGTAAGTATGATTTTCAATGAATGCAGTCGGAAGGAAAAGTCTAGTTTTGCGATGTTTACTTTCGGTTTTAACAGTGTGTAGTACATGAGGACATAGGCGAGAATTTCGCGATTGCCGGCCGCGGTGGTCTCGCGGTTCTAGGCGCGCAGTCCGGAACCGTGCGACTGCTAAGATCGCAGGTTCGAATCCTGCCTCGGTCGTGGATGTGTGTGATGTCCTTAGGTTAGTTAGGTTTAAGTAGTTCTAAGTTCTAGGGGACTAATGACCACAACAGTTGAGTCCCATAGTGCTCAGAGCCATTTGAACCATTTTTTTTTTTTTTTTTTTGTGAATTTCGCGATAAGTATGATTTTTCTACACATGTGATCAGAAGAAGAGGGCAAGTTTTGAAACGTTTAGATTCGTTTTTATTGCTTCCTGTTGCATTAGAGCATGGGCAAGAGTTTTAAGAGCTTTTTTTACACATGGTTTTATACCTATGGAGACGAAGTTCCTACATCTGTAGCATGCAATGTGCTGTTAGAACAGGTGTTTTTCTCACGGAAGTTTGTATAGTTCGAAGTTTTCCATTACAAGAGTTACCAAGCGTTATTCGATGTGTAGCCACAATTATGGTTTTTTTCAGTTACCGATATTGGAACATTTTTCTATGTGTGAATGATGACAGTTACTTCATGAGAGCATTTATATATCATCCTGCCAATTTTAAGTATCTTTGTTTATTTGAATTTTAAGTAGTAAAGCTGTAGGGGAATTGTCAGTTTGGTTTCCCTTCCAAAACTTAGGAAATTTTTCCAGCAAGATAATACACGTATAAATAAATGAATACAATTCCCAAGACAGTACCTTACATACTCCCCCAGCAGGTGAGCAGAAACTGAAACATTTTCCAGTCAGTTCTCAAGTGGAGGAAGGGAGACGAATGAGGGGACAGGAGGAGAAAGTGAGGGATGAGACAGGAAAGTGAGGGAGGGAAGGGGAAGTGGGGGAGCGGAGGAGTGGAGCTGAGGATATCCACAACATGACGATAACACATCTACCCCACGTCGAAGAGGAGGTGGGGGACCATCCAGAAAGAGCTGGCATCTTGATAAATTTGGCAACAATGCAGACTGTGCCAGAACGATATTATCCCCACTACTCAGCCCTCCAACACACACTATAATTTCAAGTTCCATACTTCTGTGATCAGAACTGAAGTTCCCTTAAAATTCTGCGATTCCCAGTACAGACTCTGACCATCTGTCATTTGTTACTGCGACCTATATTCCATTCAGTCTACAGCCTTCTTCCATATGTGCTGCAGTTAATATGTGTTTTTTGAAACTGTGAAATGCCATCATTGCTGCAAACAACAAGTATCTCTGAATTTATGAAAAATGAAGGTGTGGAAAGTGAATTTTAGAAAAATGGTGTTACAGGACTATTCGCTAATTTACCATCTGCATTACTGATAATTTCAAAAACTAAAGATCATTTCAACGGAACTGTTTCAGCCATATGAAGAAAGTGAGATGAATTCCGCCACTTGAGGAGTGCTTGTTCAAATGAATAAACCAGTGTAGAAAACGAAATGTTCCTATGGCTAGTTTCATGTTCAAGGAAAAAGCAAAGTGTTTTACTCAGTGTCTCAGGATTGAAGGATTTTCAGCAAGTGAGAGGTGCCTTATAATCTCTAAAAAACATCCCACCATCAGGTGGCAGCGTGGACGGTTCACAGTGTGAAAGTATTGAACGGACTGATGAAGTAAACCAACTTTTAAATGGCTACGAGCCACACAACACATTAAACTGGGATTTTTTTATAAATGTCTTCCTGTTTGAACCCTAGCGTTCAGAGACGAAAAGCATCATGGTGGAAAATGAAGAACAGAATAACTGTCCTAACCCGTTACATAGACAGATCTAACAAGTTCGAACCAGATATAGTTGGGATAATTTTAAAAATGTGCCTGTGGAGAGAAAAATCTTCAAAGCAGGAAGGCAACTGGCGATAGAGGTGTATCAGGTGGTTGCCTACCCCGCTGGCGCTCAGCGCTACTTTGAAGGTTTTCTCTATAAATGTATTTTTTTTTAATTCTCAATAAATGTGGAGGCAGGTATCATCGAGGTTATTGCCGAACTGGAGAGCTTTAGACAGATCCTGTGCCGTTTTATTCATTTGTCTATGTCACACCCTGTACCGTCCCCAGTGAAATATTACAAATAACTCGGAAACGAGAGTGGAAGAAAAAAAAACATTTTAATATTAGATTATAAGTGAATACTAACCGCTCAGGCGAGATACAATTTTCTCTCATGTGTATTATTATTATTATATAAAATTCTGTGCATCATTTTCGAGTGCGGAGAATAAAAAGATGCTCTCGGAACAAGAATTGACCAATGCACACTCCGCTGCTGAGTGAAAATCTCATTCTGGAAACATCCTCCGGGCTGTGGCTAAGCCATGTCTCCGTCATATCCTTTCTTTCAGGAGTGCTAGTTCTGCAAGGTTCGCAGGAGAGCTTCTGTAGAGTTTGGAAGGTAGGAGACGAGGTACTGGCAGAAATGAAGCTGTGAGGACTGGGCGTGAGTTGTGTTTGCGTAGCTCATTCGGTAGAACACTTGCCCGCGAAAGGCAAAGGTCCCGAGTTCGAGTCTCGGTACGGCACACAGTTTTAATCTGCCAGGAAGTGTCGTATGAGCGCACACTCCGCTGCAGAGTGAAAATCTCATTCTGAAAGAATGGACCAGATAGCTGGAAAAGGATCTATCATTTGTCTTATTTTAGCTGTTGTCACTTCTTCTCTTGTCTTCGTTGCGAGTAGACGGACATCTTGGCGAGTGCCGTTGAAATGTAAGCAATACTGTATCTTTAGTCAGATAATATATTAGTTTCATGTTAGTATTAACTTTTAATTTGTAAGAGATAAGCCCTATCTCATGTTCGCTTCCTTGAAATAACCTGCATTTTAAGTAATTCACAGCGCAACAATTGCGGCGGCTGTTGCAGCCAACGACGCCATTACGTGGCAGTCTTAACTTATAAAATTAGCGGAAGCGAAAAACTCGCCCGCTACAATTATAATAAAATTTTTTTTCACAGCCGCCAGACGTTGCAGCAAAGCAGGTAGTTTTAAGATTTCTATTTTTCAGTTCAATAGGCGAGATCCAGAGCCCCGACCCAGAATACAATGCAAACTCTGAAAGTGCTAAGAAGTAATTCTCTTGCGCGTGTGTGGGCAAACTGCAAATAATATTTAAAGATATGATACTTGATTAAAAAATCCTAACTAGCCGAGGCAATAATCTAAAAAATTTATTTCATTTTTTGACGTATACGTCCATGTTCTAAGATCAGCGTGTCTTACAGTAAGTAACATGACAAAAATTTTTGCTAAAGCTTAACTTTGACTTTGAGCAAAGCCCACCACGTTACGACGACAATACTCCATTATTATCAATCCATAATTTGTGTAAAAAAATAATAAATCATGTTGTCGCGTCAGAACCTTTCGGTGATCAGGCCACAGGAGGGAGTAAACCTGTAGTACTGAAAAAGCGCATGAACATTTTGGAGCTTCAGATCACATTCATATTTCGTCGAATTGTTTTGGACGGTCCCAAGAGATTCCACCCTTTTCACCAGAGCAAAAATTACGGCCACATTGCACTCCAAAGGGGTGATACCACGTCCAATGGGGTTGCTAGACCACGATGTCCGCAGAGGAGAGTTGAAGCACCAGGGAGATGACAGCACTATAAAAGAGTGTCAAGAGCGTCTTCCTGCTGCTGTCTTTTTTCGACGGCCAACCGCTGAGGCCTTTTCGTGTCGACTCTGACCGACGATGTGTCTGAAATGTCGCCGTCGTCCGCTCGTAAGAAATCTGAGTGATTTCAGCGCTGGGTGTTGCAGTTCTGACCTCCATCGCAGAGGCGTCAAAAGACGACGGTGAAGTGTGGGTAGGACGGAGTGTTACGACTTTCCCATCGTATTGGGAAGAATTGTGGCGAAAATTGGTGCCCGTCATTGACCCACTTTACACGTGACACGAACTTCCGAGCTGTGGCCTTTTTTTTCACACGTGTCAACACCTTCTTGTTGAAGTGTCATAGAGCCCGAGGATGACATCGCAGGGGGCCACGCTGTTTCTCCGTTACAAGTTAAGCTATAGGAACCATTGGGCCAAATTCCAAACTCATGTGTCACATTGGGTCTCAATTAAGGGATTCGAAGAAAAGTGATCCTTTACTTCTGTTGCGCAGTGTACTTTCAAACATTGGTTTGTTTGAGCTTTTTCCTCCGTTCCTCTCCATTGCTTGAACTCATATTATGTTGAACTCCCGGAAATATGAACTTTCTGCCTGGGTCACTAAAATTTCAAATTATCGCGAGTCGACTATATATATCACTTCGAATGTAAAATTTTCTCACAGTGACGCTGACCAACATTCTGATTAAGTGGCTTTTTTTACCAAGTCTGCTTGATTTTCACCTGTCGAAATGTACTGGAGGTCAGTTTGTTCCGTTCATTACTTTCTGCCTGATGAAATTGTGTTTTGTGCTGGTGTGCTTTGTTCTTGACTTACCTATATGATTCTTGGAGAGAGTAATTCGCGCCTGATTGTCGCAGCACGGGGGCGTTCCCTCTCCAGTCGGTTCCTTCAGGTCGCGGCCCCTGAGTAGCTTTCTCACCCACGCCAGCTCCCTTGCTCAGGGTGCCACTGACTGGAATTCTGCTTCCACTGCACTCAGTGCAACTGCAGTTTGTTTGGTAGTCTTCCAGTACACCGCCGACCTTCCCAGTATTATTATTCACACACATGCAATAATGCGTCTGCTATCACTTATACAAGTAGCTCTATGAGCGTCAGCACATTCTTCAGATTTTTCGCCAGAGGGGTAATATCTGAGTGATGTGCTATTTCCTTCATGTATCCGTTTTACAGCATTCCAGTTGTTCATATTCAGTTTTAAACAACACCGTGATAACGTTGTCATAGAAAATGCTGTGTCTCGTCAAATCCTCCGTGAGAGGTAAAGGAATTACAATGAAATGAATACCCCTAGCTGCATACGAGAATAGAATCTTTCGAAATGTGGTGCTACAGAAGAATTCTGAAGAATAGATGGGTAGATCACATAACTAATGAGGAGGTATTGAATAGAATTGGGGAGAAGAGGAGTTTGTGGCACAGCGTGACAAGAAGAAGGGATCGGTTGGTGGGACATGTTCTGAGGCATCAAGGGATCATAAATTTAGCATTGGAGGGCAGTGTGGAGAGTAAAAATCATAGAGGGAGACCAAGAGATGAATACACTAAGCAGATTCAGAAGGACGTAGGTTGCAGTAGGTACTGGGAGATGAAGAAGCTTGTACAGGATAGAGTAGCATTGAGAGCTGCATCAAACCAGTCTCTGGACTGAAGACCACAACAATAACAACAGCTCCATACAGGCGTCGATATAACGGGGACAGTTGAAAATGTGTGCTCCGACCGCGACTCGAACCCTGGATCTCTTGCTTACATGGCAGACGCTCTATCCGTCTGAGCCACCGAGAGCACAGAAGATAGTGCGACTGCAGGGACTTATCTCTGGCACGCCTCCCGTGAGACCCACATTCCCAACTTAATGTCCCGCACTATACTCATGGTGCCCCTTCCCATTAGACTCATTACTCATGGCTTTACTGCCGATTCTCGCAAGAGTTCCGGTACTGTTTGTGTATCCACACAGAAGAAGATGGTCAAATGGCCACTGAGCCTTAACTACATATAAATGAAGATGGTATCTGTTCTTTCGGAAATGTTCGAAAGAACAGATACCATATATATATATATATATATATATATATATATATATATATATATATATATATATATATATATATATATATATAGGAGTCCCCCAATAAACTCATGATATCAAAAATTTTTGACTTCATCATGGTACTTCCCATCAAGGAAGAATATGTCAAGAAGTTCTGTCTGTGAAACACTAATTTTTCCATCTTTTCTGTTTTCAGAATTCAGTCCTAACGTGTGCGACACAATGCACAGGTGCTTGATTTGAAAGTAACTTTCTTGGGTAACCTTCACCTTTTACCTCATCTCTTCATCCTGTCCGAATGTAATCACGACATCCTTAACAGTGCCAGAATATCTTTCCCTTTGCACTTAATATGTGCAACTATTTTGTGAAGCCTCGTCGTCAGTCTTGTAAAGGCCTCGTCGCTATTGCTGTAACGGTAGGCCGAGTTGCCTCTGTTCTTACGGAAGGCGAGTTGGTGAGTTCGTCAAACGGGTCCTGGTGCAGTACACAGCTATACCTTAGGGTCAGGTAACACGGTAGGGAAATGGAGGCTCTACAACACTCCAACAAATTAGTAACAGTCACACAAATGAGTTAAAAAGGTTTAAATATCTTTATGACGTCTCGACTAACCGAGTCTGCAACACTGCATGTAATATAACACAAAAAAGGCCCTAATGGCTAAGCGCAAATAATCGCAGGTAAGCTTCACAGTACATAGAAATTGGAATTTACAACAACTCTGTTCGCCGGCCGCGGTGGTCTCGCGGTTCTAGGCGCGCAGTCCGGAACCGTGCGACTGCTACGGTCGCAGGTTCGAATCCTGCCTCGGGCATGGATGTGTGTGATGTCCTTAGGTTAGTTAGGTTTAAGTAGTTCTAAGTTCTAGTGGACTGATGATCACAGCTGTTGAGTCCCATAGTGCTCAGAGCCATTTGAACAACTCTGTTCCATTCTAAGCACTAAACGATGTTCCCTGTCCAAGTCAGCCCTGGACGATGGAAATGGAAATGAGCGCTTGGCGTCGTTGGCCGGGAGGCCCCTTACAGGGCAGATGCGGCCGTCTTGGTGCAGGTCTTATTACATTCGACGCCACATTGGGCGACCTGCGCGCCGGGTGGGGATGAAATGATGATGAAGACAACACCCAGAAAATCCCCTACCCAGTCGGGAATCGAACCCAGGCCCATATGACCACTGAGCTATCGGGACGGACAGCCCTGGGTGATGATCTAGTATAACCAAGTGGACGAGAGCTGCTCTTCTGTCTTCAGAGTAGGCTTTGTTGTCGTCCAGTCATTGGCACATTGTACTCGCCCGGAAATTGGCCGAGGCGAAGTCGATATCTTCATCCTTAGGGCCGCCCGTGGCGCTTGCGGAATTCGCGCAAGTGGCGAGTCTCTATAACACTGGGCTGCTTTCGCCCTGGCTGTCTCTTGCTCGGACGACACAGAACATATGTATCTATGTCATTTAGGAAAAATCACAGTCTCCCTAGCAAGTTATTTAGATGATCATTCCATTCCAGCATCTACCACTTTCCTTGAGACCATGTGTTAACTTGTATTACTATCAAATCTCACTGTGTTGGCCCTTCTTGATGAAACCATCTGGCTAGAGTATTTTCTATGCAAATATACGCTCCATTCTTCCCATCATACTGATCATTAAGCCAATTTTTCTCAACACTCGCTGCTACCAATAAACGAGTTATTTCAAAAATTTGAAACAGGAGCACAAATCTCGTTGTAGTCTGTGCCTTGTATCTGACTAATTCTCATTTCAAGTAAACAAGCTTCACACATTTACTTTTCAAAACTGTTCAAAGATTTCAGATTATGCTCATACAATAGCTCCATACTTAGCACTAATATACAACCGCTCGCTCACCGATAGATCTGTACCTACAGATTGGAAAATTGCACAGGTCGCACCAGTGTTTAACAAGGGTAGTAGGGGTAATCCATCGAACTACAGACCTATATCATTGACGTCGGTTTGCAGTAGGGTTTTGGAGCATATACTGTATTCAAACATTATGAATCACCTCAAAGGGATCGATCTATTGACACGTAATCAGCATGGTTTCAGAAAACATCGTTCTTGTGCAACGGAGCTAGCTCTTTATTCGCACGAAGTAATGGCCGCTATCGACAGGGGATCTCAAGTTTATTCCGTATTTCTAGATTTCCGGAAAGCTTTTGACACCGTTCCTCACAAGCGACTTCTAATCAAGCTGCGGGCCTATGGGGTATCGCCTCAGTTGTGCGACTGGATTCATGATTTCCTGTCAGGAAAGTTGCAGTTCGTAGTAATAGACGGCAAATCATCGAGTAAAACTGAAGGGAAGCGTCCTGGGACCTCTGCTGTTCCTGATCTATATAAATGACCTAGGTGACAATCTGAGCAGTTCTCTTAGGTTGTTCGCAGGTGATGCTGTAATTTACCGTCTAGTAAGGTCATCCGAAGACCAGTATCAGTTGCAAAGAGATTTAGAAAAGATTGCTGTATGGTGTGGCAGGTGGGAGTTGACGCTAAATAACGAAAGTGTGAGGTGATCCACATGAGTTCCAAACGAAATCTGTTGGAATTCGATTACTCGACAAATAGTACAATCCTCAAGGCTGACAATTCAACTAAGTACCAGAGTGTAAACATTACGAACAACTTCAGTTGGAAAGACCACATAGATAATATTGTGGGGAAGGCGAGCAAAAGGTTACGTTTTATTGGCAGGACACTTGGTGATCCACATGAGTTCCAAACGAAATCTGTTGGAATTCGATTACTCTACAAATAGTACAATCCTCAAGGCTGACAATTCAACTAAGTACCAGAGTGTAAACATTACGAACAACTTCAGTTGGAAAGACCACATAGATAATATTGTGGGGAAGGCGAGCCAAAGGTTACGTTTTATTGGCAGGACACTTAGAAGATGCAACAAGTCCACTAAAGAGACAGCTTACACTGCACTCGTTCGTCCTCTGTTAGAATATTGCTGCGCGGTGTGGGATCCTTACCAGGTGGGATTGACGGAGGACATCGAAAGGGTGTAAAAAAGGGCAGCTCGTTTTGTATTATCACGTAATAGGGGAGAGAATGTGGCAGATATGATACGCGAGTTAGGGCGGAAGTCATTAAAGCAAAGACATTTTCGTCGCGGCGAGATCTATTTACGAAATTTCTGTCACCAACTTTCTCTTCCCAATTTCAAAATATTTTGTTGAGCGCAACCTATATAGATAGGAATGATCATCAAAATAAAATGAGAGAAATCAGAGCTCGAACAGAAAGATTTAGGTGTTCGTTTTTCCCGCGCGCAGTTCGGGAGTGGAATAGTAGGGAGATAGTATGATTGTGGTTCGATGAACCCTCTGCCAAGCACTTAAATATGAATTGCGAGTAATCATGTATATGTAGATGTAGAAATGGCTCTAAGCACTATGGGACTTAACATCTGAGGTCATCAGTCCCCTAAACTTAAACCTAGCTAACCTAAGGACATCGCACACACCCATGCCCGAGGCAGGATTCGAACCTGCGTCCGTAGTAGCCACGTTGTTCCGGACTTAAGTGCCTAGAACCGCTCGGCCACCGCGGCCGGCCTTTACTTCTCACCAACTGTCTTCTTTCTCAATACCTATCCGTTCTTTACTGGAATTACACCAGGTGTCAGCTCGACACATTTGCAGCCATCATGATTCTTCAAGGAGTCAATTTGTTCATTCATTCATCGCAACTAGCCATTCTGCCGCCTCGTCAGAATTAACTGCTTTAGAATACGGTAATGGTACGTCATCGCTCCTTCCTCACAGAACGTTCATTTGTGCCTCTTTAGCATAAGCCTTCCCTCTGGAACGAAATATCAGTGGATGACCTCTGCTCACGCCCATTTTCTCCTTAGTTATATCGTTTCTTGGCCTACTTCGATTTCGTGAACTTTCAGTTTGCACACAAGCTCCTCGTTACCTTAACTTTCCTGTTATTAGGAAAACTATAAAATTTCTCTGCGGTGTTTGAATCTTCTGTTTCAATGACAACACGTTTCTCTTCCCTTGTGTATAATTTAGAACGGTGTATTTGTTTGGGTTTGTGAACTAAAATGTTTCATCCTATCTCACGTAAATGGTGCAACCAGATTTTCGAGCTGTCCACAGTTCATAAGGTATTTTTTCGTCGTTGTGACGATCTGTTACACTTCTCTTGTGTGCTGCGGTGTACAGCAGCTAAGCACAGTAGCTCAGTGGTAAACCGCTTCCTAGAAACTGCGATCTTACCGTACACATTAACGGCCTACTGAAGCGTTCAGTTGTACCATTTTGCTTCAGTGTGTAAGTTATACTACTTTCATGTCGATTTTTTCAGAAACACCAGATCGCGACCATTTACGTAACAGAATTGTAGACCATTTTCAGTCAGGTTTCTGTTACAGTATTTACCGGTTTGTTTTTCCGTTTGAATCTGCCATTCATGAATACCTGAAATATTTAATCGTTATTTTTTAAGAGGCGCAGAAAATGTATCTACTTACATGATCCACGATACTCATTATATACGGAAGTGGCAAAGTCACTGGTATAGGCATGCGTGTTCAAATACAGAGATACACTATGCGATCAAAAGTGTATGTAAACCGGCAGAATACGGCGCTGCGGTCGGCAACGCCTATGAAAGATAACAAGTGTCTGGCACAGTTGTTGGGTTGCTGCTGCTACAATAGCACATTATCAAGATTTAAGTGAGTTTGAACATTGTGTTATAATCGGCGCATGAGCGATGGGTCACAGCATCTCCGGCGTAGCGATGAAGTGGAGATTTTTCCGTACGATCATTTCACGAGTGTGCCGTGAGTATGAGGAATCCGGTAAAACATCAAATCTCCGAAATCGCTGCGGCTGGAAAAAGATACTGCAAGAACGTGACCAACGACGACTGAAGAGAACCGTTCAGCGTCACAGAAGTGCAACGCTTCCGCAAACTGCTCCAGATTTCAATGCTGGGCTATCAACAAGTGTCAGCGTACGAACCATTCAACGAAACATCATCGATATGGGCTTTCTTAGCGGAAGGCTTACTCTTGTACCCTTGCTCACTGCACGATACACAACTTTACGCCTCGCCTGGGCCCGTCAACACCGACATTGGACTGCTTATGACTGGAAACATGTCGCCTGGTCGGACGAGTCTCGTTTCAAATTGTAACGACCGGATGGACGTATACGGGTATGGAGACAGTCTCATGAATCCATGGGCACTGTATGTCAGCAGGGGACTGTTCAAGTTGGTAAATTCTTTGTAATAGTGTGGAGAGTGTGCAGTAGGAGTGATATGAGACCCCTAATACATCTAGATACGACTGTGACGGGTGACACATACGTAAGCATCCTGTCTGATCACCTGCATCCATTCGTGTCTATTGTGCTTTCCGACGACGTGCAATTCCAACAGGACAACACGACACCTCACACGTCCAACATTACTACAGAGTCGATCAATCACACACTTCTGAGTTTAACCACTTCGGCTGACCACCAAACTCCCCAGACATGAACATTATTGAGCACATCTGGGAGGACTTGCAATGTGCTGTTCAGAAGAGATCGTCAACCCCCCATACTCCTACGGATTTATGGACGGCTTTGGAGGCTTCTCGGTGTAAATTCGTTCGAGCACTACTTCAGACATTAGTCGAGTCCATTCCACATCAAGTTGCGGCACTTCTGCGTGCTCGCGGGGGCCGTACACGATATTAGGTAGGTACACCTGTTTGGCTTTTCATTGTACGTCTATTGTTTCCCAAACTTGAAACGTATCATAGGTCCCAGGAGATCTCTAAGAACAAGTTTTGAAGTGATTTATCGCTACAACGAATCTTGTGATACAGTTTTCGGAAACTGTATTCAAGCCGATTTACCCGCCAAACAGCCACCACACGAGTTTATTTCACCATTTTCACAGTCTAAAGCGAGGACTGTTTCCTTTTTTATCATATTATTCATTGCACTCTTTCTCTTATACGTCATTCAGCGATGGTGTAGGTCTAGCAATTTTGTGTTAAATTGTTTCTTTCTCAGTAGTCTTAGTTATCTGTCACCTTTATATGGTCTTATTATGTTACATATAAACTACCTTTCTGTTGAGTTTTACTAAGAAGTCTTTCAGATTCAACGTTCTTTATCGAAAATAATCTTTATATCATTTTGCGGTGAGCTGCCTCAGAGATAAGATTGCTATCTTAGGTACAAGCAGTATGCTCTTAGCTAAAAATTCTTCACCCAAACCTTCGCTGTTAATTATCTTCGCCCTTACTGTACTTTCCCCACGATTTCTGTTTTTCTCCCACCAGCTAAGGCTATGATTTCAGTTGAAATACTTTTATCAACAGCTGAAGACGTAATATTCATTTGGTACTATGTGACGGGTTGCGCCGAAATCCATCATCCAGTTGCCACTAATCAGTGTAATTATGCCGAAGGAAGCACTCATACTAATAGAACCTCGTTTCTTCTGCTCTTTTTTTTTAATTTTGCCTTTTTCAGATGAATTTCTTGAAATGTGACCGACTTTGTGACACTTGTAATAAACAAAAGTACCTTTTCGTGTCGCTTCTTTCCTTCTTTGGCCCTGTCTCTGTCAGGTTGTACCCTAGTCCCTAAATGCCTTCGATCAGAGGTATTCATCTTCATCATATTCATGACGTATAGCATCTTCAGCAAGCAGACACCTTTTTATTGAAGCACACTTGAAGTCACTATCTGCCATATTGCAGAAAGAAATAACTACTGCATCACATTCGCAGAAAAATTCACACAGAATGATTATTGCAGGATCTCCATCTTCGATTTCATCACCAATGTTCGTTAATGCGCTACATTTTGTTTATTAGCTCTAAATAATTTTTGAAACATTCATAACTCTTCATCTTTAGCTGTTATAAATTCCGTCTCAGGTGCGGAGTGCGAAATTTTGTACTCCTAGGGGCGCATAATTTTTGAAGTTCTTCTCATATTGCTTTTGGATACGTCAAATTTCGTATGTGCATTTTCTGCTCGTCGTATATGGAAAGTACAATTTTTACTAGCGCCCACCGTGGTACGACAGCCATGCCTTTTTATCAGCAACTTAAGCATCTTCCTCAGATTCCGTCTCACCAGACTGTGTTACAGTCCGAGAATCAGAATATTTTACAGTCATTTTCATTTGCTACGACCAGGAAGCATAATTCACTCCATTCGCTTTCGCAACGCTGTGTCTGTTCTCCGTACTCTCTGTATATTTCGCTACTCGTTTTACCGTTGTTAAACGAGGACGTTTTGTTTCCCACGAGATTCACGAAGTTAAAGTTTTCCAGAGGTATCACACAAAAAATAGTCGGCATCGGCAAATATTTCGTCTTTACCACACGTACGAGTCTTACATCGGTAATGGAGTAATCCATTTGATAATGGAGAGAGATGTGAGCGGTAAAAATGCGGAGGGAGACAACGATAGAGTAAATTGAGGAGATTGAAAGGAAGGAAGGAAAGGTCGCTGGACCTGATATGATACCAATTTGATTTTACACAGAGTACGCGAAGGAACTTGACCCCCTTCTTGCAGCGGTGTACCATAGGTCTCTAGAAGAGCGAAGCGTTCCAAAGGATTGGAAAAGGGCACAGGTCATCCCCGTTTTCAGGAAGGGACGTCGAACAGATGTGCAGAACTATAAACCTATGTCTCTAACTTCGATCAGTTGTAGAATTTTGGAACACATATTATGTTCGAGTATAATGACTTTTCTGGAGACTGGAAATCTACTCTGCAGGAATCAGCATGGGTTTCGAAAAAGACGATCGGGTGAAACCCAGCTAACGCTATTCGTCCACGAGATTCAAAGGTCCATAGACACGGGTTCCCAGGTAGATGCCGTGTTTCTTGACTTCCGCAAGGCGTTCGATACAGTTCCCCACAGTCGTTTAAGAGCATATGGACTATCAGACCAATTGTGTGATTGGACTGAAGAGTTCCTAGATAACAGAACGCAGCAAGTCATTCTCAATGGAGAGAAGTCTTTCGAAGTAAGAATGATTTCAGATGTGCCGCAGGGGAGTGTCGTAGGACCGTTGCTATTCACAATATACGTAAAAGACCTTGCGGATAACATCAGAAGTTCACTGAGGCTTTTTGCG
Source organism: Schistocerca gregaria (assembly GCF_023897955.1). NCBI lineage: Eukaryota > Metazoa > Arthropoda > Insecta > Orthoptera > Acrididae > Schistocerca > Schistocerca gregaria. Next base: position 191,687,270 of record NC_064928.1, read on the forward strand.
GATGATTCTGTAGTATATAGAGAAGTTGAAACAGTGCGAAATTGTACTGAAATGCAGGAGGATCTGCAGCGAATTGACGCATGGTGCAGGGAATGATAATTGAGCTCTATGTAGACAAGTGTAATGTGCTGCGAATACATAGAAAGAAAGATCCTTTATCATTTAGCTACAATATAGCAGGTCAGCAACTGGCAGCAGTTAGTTCCATAAATTATCTGGGAGTAGGCATTAAGAGTGATTTAAAATGGAACGATCATATAAAGTTGATCGTCGGTAAAGCAGATGCCTGACTGTGATTCATTGGAAGAATCGTAAGGAAATGCAATCCGGAAACAAAGGAAGAAGATTACAGTGCACTTGTTCGCCCACTGCTTGAATATTGCTCGCTAGTGTGGGATCCGTACCAGATAGGGTTGATAGAAGAGATAGAAAAGATCCAACGGAGAGCAATGTGCTTCGTTACAGGATCATTTAGTAATCGCGAAAGAGTTACGCAGATGATAGATAAACTCCAGTGGAAGACTGTGCAAGAGAGACGCTCAGCAGCTCGGTACGGGCTGTTGTTGAAGTTTCGAGAAGATACCTTCACCAAGGAGTCAAGCAGTATTTTTCTCCCTCCTACCTATATCTCGCGAAGAGACCATGAAGATAAAATCAGAGAGATTAGAGCCCACACAGAAGCATGCCGATAATCTTTCTTTCCACGAACAATACGAGACTGGAATAGAAGGGAGAACTGATAGAGGTACTCAAAGTACCCTCCGCCACACACCGTCAGGTGGCTTGCGAAGTTTGGATGTAGATGTAGGTTGCGGTAGTTATTCGGAGATGCGTGTTTGTGAATTCCTAAGGGACCAAACTGCTGAGGCCATCGGTTAAACTAACTTATGCTAAGAACAGCACACACAGCCATGCCCAAGGTAAGACTCGAACCTCCGGCGGGGCGCGCAATCCGTGTCACTGCGCCTCAAACCGCGCGGCCACTCCGTGTGGCATTCGGAGATGAAGAGTCTTGTTCGGGGTAGAGTAGGTTGGAGAATTGCATCTAAGCTGACTGAAGACCACTATAGTAACCGCAAGCTACGGGTCCTGTCCGTCTCCCTTAATATTCGGCCTGTATACTGAAGAAGCAAAAAATGAAACAGACGAAAGATTCATATGGTGGACTAAAATTTGAGATTAAATATTGATCCATGGTAAGATACTCTCATGAGTTTGCTATTAATGGTATCTGTCGAAGTGAGGAAGAACTAAAGTCTTATAAGCACAGAATATGGACTGAGGCTAAACGAAATATTTGAGGCACAGCAGAAATAAGACTGACGACAAAGCTAATATAAGTTTCTTTGATTTTGGTGCAACGCTATTCATTTCACTCTTTCTTCTACCTTTTGGAAGTAGAAATAATTTTTTGTTACAGAATTGTTATCTTCTGCACCCTAAATTTACGAGCAAAGTGGTTCAAATGGCTCTGAGCACTATGGGACTTAACATCTGAGGTCATCAGTCCTCTAGAACTTAGAACTTCTTAAATCTAACTAACTTAAGGACATTACACACATGCCCGAGGCAGGATTCGAGCCTGCGAGCGTAGCTGTCTCGCTGTTCCAGACTGTAGCGCCTAGAACCTCTCGGTCACAGAGGCCGGCCATTTAGGAGCAGTGTCACTCTGCCACATAAATGTTTTACAGATAATTTTATATTTAACGTATACACCTAAAACTATTGCATTTATCACAGGTGTTCTATACGAGATTGTCATTTTGCTTTAATGTAAAATTACGTTACTTTACACCGGGAGGACGCAGTGCTTAAGCGCACGTATATAGCGCCCACTGTATTGCAATTTTTCCTTACCACTTAAGCTTCCGTAGTATTAAGCCGAAATTTCTCTTTTTAGCGGCGTTATTTTAATTCACATTTGCTTTGCTTTCCCCATATATTTGTAAAAGTGCTTCTTTGTAAATAGAACTCTAGCTTCTACATGCTGTCAGTATTACTATGTCAGCAAATGTATTAGAAATTTTATACGTAACGTATACCTGTAAATTTTTTGCATTATTAGTAGCCTTGTAGAAGAATTATTCATTCTTACTTTAATGTAAAATGCTATTAATTAACACAAGCAAAGCGTAGTTCTTACTCGCATGTATTTAGCGCTCTCTAAATCCCGAATCTTGCTTGTCACTTGACTTTGTACCTTTGAACAGTTGTATTTTGTCTCTGGAATGGTGAATACTTACGTAACGCAAATATTTTATTCTTAAGCCTTCTTTTATAATTTTGTGCAGACAAGAAGCTACACTATGTGATCACCCCAAAAACATACGTTTTTCATATTAGATGCATTGTGTTGTCACCTGCTGCCAGGTACTCCATAGTAGCGACCTCATTAGTCATTAGACATCGTGAGAAATCAGAACGGGGCGCTCTGCGGAATTCACGAATTTCGAATCTCGTCAGATAATTGTGTGTTACATGTGTCATACGTCTGTACGCGAGATTTACACACTCCTAAACATCCCTACGTTCATTGTTTCCGGTGTGATAGTGAAGGGAAAACGTGAAGGGAAACGTACAGCTCAAAAGCGTACAGGCTGACCTCGTCTGTTGACTGACACAGACCGCCGAGAGTTGAAGAGGGTCTCAATGTGTAATACGCAGACATGTATCCAGACCATCACTCAGGGGTTCCAAACTGCATCAGCATCCACTGCAAGTACTATGACAGTTAGGCGGAAGGTGAGAAAACTTGGATTTCATGGTCGAGCGGCTGCTCATAAGCCACCCATCACGCCGGTAAATGCCAAACAACGCCCCGCTTGGTGTAAGGAGCGTAAACATGGGAAAAACATTATTGGGAGTGAAGAATCACGGGACACAATGTGGCGATCCTACGGTAGAGTGTGGGTATGCCGAATGCCCGGTGAACTTCATCTGCCAGCGTGTGTAGTGCCAATGGTAAAATTCGGAGGCGGTGGTTTTATGGCGTGATCGTGGTTTTGATGGAGGGAGCTCATTGAGCGTGACACTATCACAGCACACGCCTACACTGACGTTTTAAGCACCTTCTTGCATCCCACTGTGGAGGATATATTCGGGGATGACGCTTGCATGTTTGAACACGATTTAGCACCTGTTCATAATGCCCAGCCTGGGGCGGAGTGGTTGCGCGACAGGAACATCCCTGTAATCTACTTGCCTCCACAGAGTCGTGACCGAACACCTTTGGGATGTTTCGGAACGCCGACTTCGTGCTAGACCTCACCCACCGACATCGATACCTCTTCTCAGTGTAGCACTATGTGAACAATGGGCTGCCATTGCCCAAGAAATCTTCCAACACCTGATTGAATATATGCCTGCGATAGTGGAAGCCGTCATCAAGGCTAAGGTTGGGCCAACACCGTACTGAATTCCAGCATTACCGATGGATACTTTTGATCACATAGTGTTCGTCAGTGGGCGAATACATCTGTGCAAGTATTGTGAGCTACGCTGAGTGTAATGTCGCTGCTGTCTTAAGCCATTGAATGAATTACAAATATTTTTAAATTATTGTTCTTGTGGTCTTCAGTCCTGAGACTGGTTTGATGCAGCTCTCCTTGCTACTCTATCCTGTGCAAGCTTCTTCATCTGCCAGTATCTACTGCAACCTACATCCTTCTGAATCTGCTTAGTGTATTCATTTCTTGGTCTCCCTCTATGATTTTTACCCTCCACCCTGCCCTCCAATACTAAATTGTTGATCCCTTGATGCCACAGAACATGTCCTACCAACCGATCCCTACTTTGCTCAAGTTGTGCCACAAACTTCTCTTCTCCCCAATCCTATTCAATACTTCATCATTAGTTATGTGATCTACCCATCCAATCTTCAACATTATTCTGTAGCACCATATTTCGAAAGCTTCTATTCTCTTCTTGTCCAAACTATTTATTGTCCATGTTTCACTTCCATACATGGCTACACTCCATACAAATACTTTCAGAAATGACTTCCTGACACTCAAATCTATACTCTATGTTAACAAATTTCTCTTCTTCAGAAACGCTTTCCTTGCCATTGCCAGTCTACATTTTGTATCCTCTCTGCTTCGACCATCATCAGTTATTTTGCTCCCGAAATAGCAAAACTCCTTTACTACTTTAAGTGTCTCATTTCCTGATCTAATTCCCTCAGCATCACCCTACTTAATTCGACTACATTCCATTATCCTCGTTTTGCTTTTGTTGATGTTATCATATATCCTCCTTTCAAGACGCTATACATTCCATTCAACTGTCCTTCCAAGTCATTTGCTGTCTCTGACAGAATTACAATGTCATCGGCGAACCTCAAAGTTTTTATTTCTTCTCCATGGATTTTAATACCTACTCCGGATTTTTCTTTTGTTTCCTTTACTGCTTGCTCAATATACAGACTGGATAACATCGAGGAGAGGCTACAACCCTGTCTTACTCCCTTCCGAACAACTGCTTCCCTTTCATGTCCCTCGACTCTTATAACTGCCATCTGGTTTCTGTACAAATTGTAAATAGCCTTTCGCTCCCTGTATTTTACCCCTGCCACCTTTAGAATTTGAAAGAGAGTATTCTAGTCAACATTGACAAAAGCTTTCTCTAAGTCTACAAATGCTAGAAACGTAGGTTTGCCTTTCCTTAATCTTTCTTCTAAGATAAGTCGTTGGGTCAGTATTGCCTCCCGTGTTCCAGTTTTTCTACGGAATCCAAACTGATTTTCCCCGAGGTCGGCTTCTACTAGTTTTTTCATTCGTCTGTAAAGAATTCGTGTTAGTATTTTGCAGCTGTGGCTTATTAAACTGACTGTTCGGTAATTTTCACATCTGTCAACACCTGCTTTCTTTGGGATTGGAATTATTATATTCTTCTTGAAGTCTGAGGGTATTTCGCCTGTTTCAAACATCTTGCTCACCAGATGGTACAGTTTTGTCAGGACTGGCTCTCCCAAGGCCGTCAGTAGTTAAATGGAATGTTGTCTACTCCGGGGGCCTTGTTTCGACACAGGTCTTTCAGTGCTCTGTCAAACTCTTCACGCAGTATCGTATCTCCCATTTCATCTTCATCTACATCCTCTTCCAATTCCATAATATTGCCCTCAAGTACATCGCCCTTGTATAAACCTTCTATATACTCCTTCCACCTTTCTGCTTTCCCTTCTTTGCTTAGAACTAGGTTTCCATCTGAGCTCTTGATGTTCATACAAGTGGTTCTCTTATCTCCAAAGGTCTCTTTAATTTTCCTGTAGGCAGTATCTATCTTACCCCTAGTGAGATAAGCCTCCTTCATCCTTACATTTGTCCTCTAGCCATCCCTGCTTAGCCATTTTGCGCTTCCTGTCAATCTCATTTTTGAGACGTTTGTATTCCTTTTTGCCTACTTCATTTATCGCATTTTCATATTTTCTCTTTTCATCAAATAAATTCAATATTTCTTCTGTTACCCAAGGATTTCTACTAGTCCTCATCTTTTTACCTACTTGATCCATTGCTGCCTTCAATACTTCATCCCTCAAAGCTACCCATTCTTCTTCTACTGTATTTCTTTTCCCCATTCCTGTCAGTTGTTCCCTTATGCTCTCCCTGAAACTCTGTACAACCTCTGGTTCTTTCAGTTTATCCCGGTCCCATCTACTCAAGTTCCCACCTTTTTGCAGTTTCTTCAGTTTCAATCTACAATAGATTGTGATCAGAGTCCTCATCTGCCCCTTGAAATTTCTTACAATTTAAAACCTCGTCCTAAATCTCTGTCTTACCATTATATAATCTATCTGATACCTTTTAGTATCTCCGGGGTTCTTCCACGTATACAACCTTCTTTGATGATTCTTAAACCAAGTGTTAGCTATGATTAAGTTGTGCTCTGTGCAAAATTCTACCAGGCGGCTTCCTCTTTCATTTCTTAGCCCCAATCCATATTCACCTACTACGTTTCCTTCTCTCCCTTTTCCTACACTCGAATTCCAGTCACCCACGACTCTTAAATTTACGTCACCCTTCACTATCTGATTAATTTCTTTTATTTCATCATACATTTCTTCAATTTCTTGGTCATGTGGAGCGCTAGTTGGCATATAAACTTGTACTACTGTAGTAGGTGTGGGCTTCGTATCTGTCTTGGCCACAATAATACGTTCACTATGCTGTTTGTAGTAGCTTACCCTCATTCCTATTTTCCTATTCATTATTAAACCTACTCCTGCGTTACCCCTATTTGATTTTGTGTTTATAACCCTATAGTCACCTGACCAGAAGTCTTGTTTCTCCTGCCACCGAACTTCACTAATTCCCACTACATCTAGCTTTAACCTATCCATTTCCCTTTTTAAATTTTCTAACGTACCTGCCCGATTAAGTGATCTGACATTCCACGCTCCGATCCGTAGAACGCCAGTTTTCTTTCTCCTGATAACGACATCCTCTTGAGTAGTCCCGGCCCGGAGATCCAAATGGGGGACTATTTTACCTTCGGAATATTTTACCCAAGAGGACGCCACCATCATTTAATCATAAAGTAAAGCTGCATGCCCTTGGGAAAAATTACGGCTGTAGTTTCGCCTTGCTTTCAGCCGTTCGCAGTACCAGTACAGCAAGGCCGTTTTGGTTATTGTTACAAGGCCAGATCAGTCAATCATCCAGACTGTTGCCCTTGCAGCTACGAAAAGGCTGCTGCCCCTTTTCAGGAACCACGCGTTTGTCTGGCCTCTCAACAGATACCCCTCCGTTGTGGTTGCACCTACGGTACGGCTATCTGTATCGCTGAGGCACGCTAGCCTCCCCACCAACGGCAAGGTCCATGTTTCATGGAGGGAGGTTTATATTATTAATGTTTTGTTATTTATGCAAAATAGTTTGTAATCATTTATATACATTTTTAGAGCCCACACCTTTGAGGCAGATATTTTTATTAATGTCGAAAGCTAGGGCAAATGAACCTTTGGTTTGCAAATGTTTGGGTGATTTTTCAACCTTTTCGACAATGGAGATCACACATTTCTTGAAGGTTTGCGCTACCTTGGAAGCAAACTAAAGTTTAGCAGCTTAAGTAAAGAGATCGTAAGAAGCCAAGTAACACAGGGAAGAAGGCTACTAGTATTAGAGACAGACGATAACTTGAAATTCCTGAGTACATACACTTGAAGCTCCGGAATGCACATCAGCCATAGACTGTGGGAATACCGGTAAATCAGAGAATTGAAGACAAGGTAGTCCCATACTCAGGGGATGGCACAGGTGAGCAGAAGCAGGAATCCTGCACCGCCGTTCTAAGCGGTATAGGTGGTTTGCCATTACCTTCCTTTGTCCTTGTTGTGATCTGTCACGTGTTCATCTGTGTCGTGTGTATGGCTGTGGTGACTGCTTCTACAGGGCAGAATTGGGTCTGTGTTGCCAATGATGAAGGGAAGGAAGGAGGTGAAAGCCGGAGTCGGCGAGAAGTCTACTACTCCCGAACAGCACCGAATGGACCGCCGAGGTTAATGTCCACCCATCAACAGTGTAACTGCCCTAACTTCACGGGACACTGTAGAGAGGTTTGGACACGTCCAGGACATTCGCACAGTGACTGGTCGTCACGACCTTCACGCAACCTCCTGTCCTCCATCTTTTGGCCAATTACGGGAAGCAAAAGTATTTCACCACCAGTATTCGAATTGGCGTACCTAGTCGAGAGACACAGCACAAGAGTGCATTAGTGACCTCGGTTGTAGAGGTGGGATGCTGGAGAAGTATGCAGGAAATTAAAAGCGTTGATTATATAAAAAATGTGAAAATTCTGCGGAGAACCGTCACGGAAAAGGGATAAAAACACTCATTAAAATTGGGGACAGGATTGTGGTACACATGTTAAGGCATTAGGAAATAAGTTTACTAGAGGGAACTAGTCAGTGCAAAATTGGCAGAGAAAGGCAGGTTGGAATAGATGTAATTTTTTTATGGAAACATGTAATATACATTACCTTCTTCTTCTTTAGCTTGTGCCTGTATCCCGCAGCGTTCGCAGATCGGTTTTGTCACTATCGGATTTGGCATGGTTAATTTAAAGGGGTGGCTGGATGCCCTTTCTGTCGCCACCACATACCCCCTTCGCGACCGAATCAGTGTAACCCAGATGTCTGCATCTACTGTACCCCATGGTGTAGTGCGAACGTGTTTCAGATGTCTGCGAGTCGTGTAACTGAGGCAGGATGGGGGACCAGCTCGGTATTCATCCAGTCTGATGTGAAAAACCGCCTAAAAACCACATTCAGGCTGGCCGCCACACCGGCCCACGTCATTAATCCGCCAGGCGTATTCGATCCGAGGCCGGCGCGCCTACACGAGTCCAGGAAGCAGCGCATTAGCACTCTCGTCTAACCTGGAGAATCATATATACAGGGTGGTCCATTGATCGTGACCGGGCCAAATATCTCACGAAGTAAGCGTCAAACGAAAAACTACAAAGAACGAAACTTGTCTAGCTTGTAGGGGGAAACCAGAAGGCCTTATGGTTGGCCCGCTAGATGGCGCTGCCATAGGTTAAGCGGATATCAACTGCGTTTTTTTTTAAAGTATTGACCCCCATTTTTATTACATATTCGCGTATTACGTAAAGAAATATGAATATTTTAGTTCGACCACTTTTTTCGCTTTGTGATAGATGGCGCAATAGTAGTCACAAACGTATAAGTATTTGTTATCACGTAACATTCCGCCTGTGCGGACGGTATTTGCTTCGTGATACATTACCCGTGTTGAAATGGACCATTTACCAATTTCGGAAAAGATCGATATCGTGTTGATGTATGGCTATTGTGATCAAAATGCCCAACGGGCGCGTACTATGTTTGCTGCTCGGTATCCTGAACGACATCATCCAAATGTCAGGACCGTTCGCCGGATAGTTACGTTATTTAAAGAAACGGGAAGTGTTCAGCCACATGTGAAACGTCAACCACGACCTGCAACAAATGATGATGCCCAAGTAAGTGTTTTAGCTGCTGTCGCTGCTAATCCGCACATCAGTAGCAGACAAATTGCGTGAGAATGGGGAATTTCAAAAACGTCGGTGTTGAAAATGCTACATCAGTATCGATTACACCCGTACCATATTTCTATGCACTAGGAATTGCATGGTGACGACTTTGAACGTCGTGTACAGTTCTGCCACTGGGCACAAGTGAAATTACGGGACGATGACAGATCTTTTGCACACGTTCTATTTAGCGACGAAGCGTCATTCACCAACAGTGGTAACGTAAACCGGCATAATGTGCACTATTGGGCAACGGAAAATCCACGATGGTTGCGACAAGTGGAAGATCAGCGACCTTGGCGGGTTAATGTATGGAGCGGCATTATGGGAGGAAGGATAAATGGCCCCCATTTTATCGATGGCAATCTAAATGGCGCAATGTATGCTGATATCCTACGTAATGTTCTACCGATGTTACTGCAAGATGTTTCACTGCATGACAGAATGGCGATGTACTTCCAACAGGATGGATGTCTGGCACATAGCTCGCGTGCGGTTGAAGCGGTATTGAATAGCATATTTCATAACAGGTGGATTGGTCGTCGAAGCTCCATACCATGGACCGCTCGTTCGCCGAATCTGACGTCCCCGGATTTCTTTCTGGGAGGAAAGTTGAAGGATATTTGCTATTGTGATCCACCGACAACGCCTGACAACATGCGTCAGCGCATTGTCAATGCATGTGCCAACATTACGAAAGGCGAACCACTCTCTGTTGAGAGGAATGTCGTTACACATACTGCCAAATGCATTGAGGTTGACGGACATCATTTCGAGCATTCATTGCATAATGTCGTATTTACAGGTAATCACGCTGTAACAGCATGCGTTCTCAGAAATGATAAGTTCACATAGATACATGTATCTCATTGGAACAACAACAAAAAAATGTTCAAACATACCTAATTTCTGTATTTTAATCTAAAAAGCCTTCCTGTTACCAAGTGTTCGTCTAAAAATGTTAGTCATATGTTTGTGACTATTTCAACGCCATCAATCACAAAGGGAAAAAAAAGTGGTCCAACTAAAACATTCATATTTCTTTACATACTACACGAATATGTAATAAAATTGGGGGTAACTATTTTCAAAAACGCAGTTGATATCCGTTTGACCTATGGCAGCGCCATCTAGCGGGCCAACGATCTGGTTTCCCCCTTCAAGCTAGGCAAGTTTCGTTTTTTGTAGTGTTTTCGTTTGATGCTTATGTCGTGAGATATTTGCCCGGTCACTATCGATGGACCACCCTGTGAGCTACAAATCAATCTTCATTCTTCATATATTGGACTTGTTTCTGAACAATTTCACTGCAAACAACTATTGGAAATAACAACATTGTTCATGATTCATTAAAATAATCGTGTGATCTGCACTAACTACATACAGGTTTTTGTGGGGAACTGTTGCTCTGAGGTGAGGAGAGGAAACGTAGCACGGCGTCACAAACTACACTCCTGGAAATGGAAAAAAGAACACATTGACACCGGTGTGTCATACCCACCATACTTGCTCCGGACACTGCGAGAGGGCTGTACAAGCAATGATCACACGCACGTCACAGCGGACACACCAGGAACCGTGGTGTTGGCCGTCGAATGGCGCTAGCTGCGCAGCATTTGTGCACCGCCGCCGTCAGTGTCAGCCAGTTTGCTGTGGCATACGGAGCTCCATCGCAGTCTTTAACACGGGTAGCATGCCGCGACAGCGTGGACGTGAACCGTATGTGCAGTTGACGGACTTTGAGTGAGGGCGTATAGTGGGCATGCGGGAAGCCGGGTGGACGTACCGCCGAATTGCTCAACACGTGGGGCGTGAGGTCTCCACAGTACATCGATGTTGTCGCCAGTGGTCGGCGGAAGGTGCACGTGCCCGTCGACCTGGGACCGGACCGCAGCGACGCACGGATGCACGCCAAGACCGTAGGATCCTACGCAGTGCCGTAGGGGACCACACCGCCACTTCCCAGCAAATTAGGGACACTGTTGCTCCTGGGGTATCGGCGAGGACCATTCGCAACCGTCTCCATGAAGCTGGACTACGGTCCCGCACACCGTTAGGCCGTCTTCCGCTCACGCCCCAACATCGCGCAGCCCGCCTCCAGTGGTGTCGCGACAGGCGTGAATGGAGGGACGAATGGAGACGTGTCGTCTTCAGCGATGAGAGTCGCTTCTGCCTTGGTGCCAATGATGGTCGTATGCGTGTTTGGCGCCGTGCAGGTGAGCGCCAAAATGAGGACTGCATACGACCGAGGCACACAGGGCCAACATCCGGCATCATGGTGTGGGGAGCGATCTCCTACACTGGCCGTACACCTCTGGTGATCCTCGAGGGGACACTGAATAGTGCACGGTACATCCAAACCGTCATCGAACCCATCGTTCTACCATTCCTAGACCGGCAAGGGAACTTGCTGTTCCAACAGGACAATGCACGTCCGCATGTATCCCGTGCCACCCAACGTGCTCTAGAAGGTGTAAGTCAACTACCCTGGCCAGCAAGATCTCCGGATCTGTCCCCCATTGAGCATGTTTGGGACTGGATGAAGTGTCGTCTCACGCGGTCTGCACGTCCAGCACGAACGCTGGTCCAACTGAGGCGCCAGGTGGAAATGGCGTGGCAAGCGTTTCCACAGGACTACATCCAGCATCTCTACGATTGTCTCCATGGGAGAATAGCAGCCTGCATTGCTGCGAAAGGTGGATATACACTGTACTAGTGCCAACATTGTGCATGCTCTGTTGCCTGTGTCTATGTGCCTGTGGTTCTGTCAGTGTGATCATGTGATGTATCTGACCCCAGGAATGTGTCAATAAAATTTCCCCTTCCTGGGACAATGAATTCACGGTGTTCTTATTTCAATTTCCAGGAGTGTATTTGGAAGAAAATAAGAGAAACCAAATGATGCTTAGAGTGACAACGAAGACAACAGAAGGTAAGAAACATCTAGTAAACCAACAGGCCGTTTTGCACGTTTCACAGTGAAATATACTCTTTGCTAGGGGTACACTCACCCCGTCTGATAATGCTCGTCTTCGCCGTAACAACCAACAGCGCAGATACCAGCAAGTAGAGGGCGCGCGCCGCCATGGTTCCAGCTACAGGTGCCGCCGTTGCTGCTGCCACTGTGTTGGCCAGCCATCGCGTCGCCTTATATACCGCCGCTGCCTCCTGCGTGGTGAACCACAATTAGCAACTCTCTGACTGCCTGTCGTAGATTCGATAAGAGCTCTGTGCCGCTAACTGACGCTATCTGCTTCTGTCTGTCACCATCACTATCTGACGACATGTCCTGCATTTCCAGGAAAGTTAATCGTCCGTTAAGACCGACTAGACTTCAAAACTTCACAACTTGGAAACTGTCAGAGACAAAGAAAATTGCTACATTACTTGCAGTATTTTTTTATCGTTGCTGACATTTTAATAAATACAAAAGTTGTCTTCCATGCAGAAAAGGCGCCCTCCCCCTTACCAGCTTTCTGTATGCGCTGTACCTGTTCGTTTGTACGCTTTGACATGGTTTTTGTATTTTCCGAAATACACTACCGGCCATTAAAATCGCTACACTACGAAGATGACGTGCTACAAAAGCGAAATTTAACCGACAGGAAGAAGATGCTGTGATATGCAAATGATTAGCTTTTCAGAGCATTCACACAAGGTTGGCAACTGTGGCTACACCTACAACATGCTGACATGAGGAAAGTTTCCAACCGATTTCTCATACACAAATAACAGTTGACCGGCATTGCCTGGCGAAACATTGTTGTGATGCCTCCTCTAAGGAGGAGAAATGCATACCATCACGTTTCCGACTTTGATAAAGGTCGGATTGTAGCCTATCGCGGATGCGGTTTATCGTATCGCGACATTGCTGCTCGCATTGGTCGAGATCCAATGACTGTTTGCAGAATATGGAGTCGGTGGGTTCAGGAGGGTAATACGGCACGCCGTACTGTATCCCAACTGCCTCGTATCACTAGCAGTCTAGATGACAGGCATCTTGTCCGCACGGCTGTAACAGATCGTGCAGCCGCGTCTCGATCCCTGAGTCAACAGTTGGGGACGTTTGCAAGACAACAACCATCTGCACAAACAGTTCGACGACGTTTACAGCAGCTCGGAGACCATGCCTGCGGTTACCCTTGACGCTGCATCATAGACGGGAGCGCCTGCGATGCTGTAAACGACGAACCTGGGTGTACGAATGGCAAAACGTCATGTTTTCGGATGAATCGAGGTTCTGTTTATAGCATCTTGATGGTCGTATCCGTGTTTGGCGACATTGCGGTGAACGCACATTGGAAGCGTGTATTCGTCATCGACATACTGGCGTATCACCCTGCGTGATGGTAGGGGGTGCCAATGGTTGCACGTCTCGGTCACCTCTTGTTCGCATTGACGACACTTTGAACAGTGGAAGTTACATTTCAGTGTTACGACCCGTGGCTCTATCCTTCATTCGATCCCTGCGAAACCCTACATTTCAGCAGGATAATGCATGTTACAGGCCTTGTACGGGCCTTTCTGGATACAGAAAATGTTCGACTGCTGCCCTGGCCAGCACATTCTCCAGATCTCGCACCAATTGAAAACGTCTGGTCAACGGTGGCCGAGCAACTGGCTCTTCAGAATACGCCAGTCACTACTTTTGATGAAGTGTGGTGTCGTGTTGAAGCTGCATGGGCAGCTGTACCTGTACACGCCATCCAAGCTCTGTTTGACACAATGCCCAGGCGTATCAAGGCCGTTATTACGACCAGGGGTGGTTGTTCTGGGTAGTGGTTTCTCAGGATCTATACAGCCAAACTCCATGAAAATGTAATCACATGTCAGTTCTAGTGTAATATATTTGTCCAATGAATACCCGTTTATCATCTGCATTTCTTCTTGGTGCAGCAATTTTAATGGCCAGTAGTGTACCAGTTTTGACTGTGTTATGTAAGTGTTGACACGATATGTTCTGCATTTTTCACACACGCTTAAATATTTTGGTAATACCTGTATTGTACATGAGGGTAAATTTGATTTTCTGTCTTCTAGGGTGATTTGAAAATGAGTCCCGGCCAGAAAATACGTAGGTTGGAAGTTAAATAGTGCAAACAATGCTGTGGAGACACTATGCAATGAAATCTACTATTGTCGCTGATAGCACACGTTGTTGACGTACCTGCCTTACCTCCGAGCAAATGGACTCGCCCGTCCCACGTCACCGGCGTGCGGACAATCGAGGGAAACACAGCCACTTGTGAGCGATCGGTCTAACGTAACGGTGTCACTATGTTTTAGAAACCGGAACAATAGAGATGGATCAAAAAATGGTTCAAATGGCTCTGAGGGACGTCTGAGGTCAACAGTCTCCTAGAACTTAAACCTAACTAACCTAAGGACATCACAAACATCCATGCCCGAGGCAGGATTCGAACCTGCGACTGTAGTGGTCGCGCGGTTCCAGACTGTAGCACCTAGAACCGCTCGGTTACTCCGGCCGGCCGTCGGATCAAGATTGAATGTGCCAGAGGTCGTACAGCACGACAGTGTCATCAAGAGCCGTGCGGGGAATCCACGTTGCCGTATAGACCAGTGGCACATTGGGTAAAAGCCTTCAACGAAGGTCGGCAAACTGTGGCAGGCATGCATCGGGCAGGTCATCCTAGTATCTCTGAAGAAGAAGTGCATGCTGTTGCCGCGTTAGTGGGCAGTGATCGACACCATACGATTCGTGAGCTCGCTTTCGAAACCGAGTTACCGCATAGGACTGTGCTTCGCATCCTGAAGGAACGCCTGGGCATGGGAAAAATGGCATCACGATGGGTTCCTCATGACTTCACGGAAATGCAGAAATGCATGCGCTACGACGCTGCTCAGACGCACTTGGAGCGCTATGGGCGTGAAGGAGAGACTTTATTATTCCGTATCGTAACACTGGACGAGACATGGGCCACGTATGAGCCAGACCTGAAACGCCAATCCAACGAATGGCGTCGTTATGGGTCGCCGCGAAAGCCGAAAGTGAGTCAGAGTCCCAGTATGGTGATTCTCGTGTACGACTGTGATGGTGTTATAATAACCCTCTAAGTTCCTCCATGGCAGACCGTCAGTGCACAGTATTACTGTTGGTTTTTGGAGCATCACCTGAGACCAGCTTTGCGAAAGATGCGGCGACACTTTCTGCGCAGCCTACCTACCAGAGGGCGCATACAGCGCAAGCTGTGGATGCTCCGATCGGTCGATGGGACTGGGAAGTACTGTACCATCCATCGTACTCCCCGGACTTAAGTCCTTGTGACTTTGGTTTGATTCTGAAGATAAAGGAACCACTTCGTGGCATTCGCTTCCGAACTGTTCCAGAGATTCGACAGGCAGCAGACCGCTTCATTCGCACCATCAAAAGAACAGGCTCTGCTAACGGTATACTACGCCTTCCACATGGCCGTCAACGGGTTCTACACAACGCTGGTGACTACTCTGAAGGACGGTAACAGGTGCAAACATGTAACTCTTTTGCATCGGATGCGAATAAATAGTTGCCACTATTTACGTTCCAACCCTTGTGGTAATCGAGTGAATAGAAACAGTGAAATTTGTAACTCTGGTTGGTTTTTCGTTGTACTGATAAGCCTTAACTATTTATGTAGGTGTTGAACAGTCAAACGCGTGTCTGCATAATTCGTTTCAATCATAGGGGCAACGTTATAGAGTTCCAAGCCTCGTTAGATTTCATCATATTAGGTGCAGGACATCAAGACGCACACACCTAACTGCTACCAAAAGCTAAGTGAATCACGTCTCCTCAGTATTAATAAATCTTATTCATTATTTACTATCGTGTTGCCACATTTCCATGCCACTGCCACCCTGTCAAGCAAGAGTACAATTTGGTAGCACTAGCGTGCAATCCTGCCTCCTCTTTTAGTACTGCATCGGCAACGTTTCCTGCTCAGATATAACGTGATATGCAACGACAACTATTTATACTTGCTGTTTCAGGACCAACGTATATCATCTCCTTCATAATATTTCATCTACCTGTGAAACCTTGACTCTCTCTCTCACTCTTACATTAAAGAAATGCTCGAGAAGTCTTTCAACTTGAAAGTCCATGTTGCTGCTTTCAGAAACAGATTTTTCAATGTTTCAACAAGTCACGTCAAAGTTATAAATATAATACAGGGCCCTATTATGAAATGCAAATTTGAATGCCCAATTGGCCAACATAAGAAATGTTTCCCAGACTCACTAATTCACGACATGCGTATGATGCACTCTTATCACAATAATTTAAAGAAGGACCCAATGAGTGCCACAAATTGGCCCTGGCAAGAGCGTCTGTCATGAATTTCGGCCTACGAACAAGAGCATATACTGTACCTGCTGAAACAGTACTGAGGATGCTGAAGTATTTATGTTAAAGTGACACGTTCCACGTCATTACGAAATGTCGTATTCATGATTAATATTTGTGTGTACGTACGTGTCAACAGCTGGCCTAGCCGAACGACCACTGCTGCCAGAACTAGAAAATACAGGGCGAGCACCCGACACAACTGAAACAGTCAGTAAACAAGTTTAGGAACATTCAGTTACAATTTTGTTCATTCTGTGGTGTAAACCACTGAACACGCATTGTCGTTGCTGTGGAAAGACTGGACATGGGGTCGGGGTGTGCAAAAAGAAGTACAACCAAGACATCAGACATTCAAAGTAGTATAGGTACGTATCACCTGGGCCACAGTTACAGTTTATGCAGCTAGCACCACAGCAGCTTTTGACGGGAAATTCAAAAATCCAAGATGGCAGAAAACGGAATATTTGAAAAAAAAAATTACGGGAATTTCAAAACAGGCCTACTGTCCTACCTACAACATGGCGGGAATTTTCCAACTTTGCGGAATATTTAAAAATTCAGACTCACAGGTGGTGAGAAAAATGGAAAAAGATCGTCGGAAATTCAGAACAATGTCTAAGTTGGCAGATTGCACTGAAATTTAAAAATCTATCTCAGTTCTGCATTGTGCCCGAAGTCCTCCGTTTACTCAAAAATCACAGCAAAGTATTAAGAGGTGCCATGCGATCAGAATACAGTAAATAGTAAAAGAGTCAAATAAGCTCACTTCTGCTTTATAACCCTCCTTTCGCTCCCCGTATTACGATGAAAGAGCCAATAAAAATTCCAAGATGGTGCAAACCATCCATTTGTGTTAGAAATTAAAAACATTATTCTACCCCCTTCTCCTCACCACATTATCCTTAGTCAGTACTGAAATGAAAAAAAATCAAGATGGTGAAAATAACCAAATTGTGATAGTTGGGAATGAGAAAACTCTTCCCCATTCTGCCCCTTACCTCTACACAATCACAGACCAGTATTAAAAATCGAAGGTGGTGGTAATAGCCACTTAGGTTACCTGTAAATTTAAAACCCCAACCAGACAAGGTGTAGTGTTAAAATGATTAGTAAAAATTACATAAAATTGCATTATTTCTGACGTACACATCAAGTCACGACACCTTTCCCCCATCCCCTTATGTAGCCAGTCATAACACGATATAAAAAAGTGCAAGATGTTGAAATATACCAGCTGTCTTTTACATACAACCCCCTCCTATTTTCAGCCACTCAAAGCATAGTGTTATAAAATGGGGCCAGGTGTCCAGGTGAAAACAACGTAACCTCAATCAAACACATACATTATGTGCGTAAACTGGAGCACATATAGTATATAGTGTAAGACATCCCTCTCCTCTCCTCCAGTCGGAGCCCAGTATTGAAATAAAAGCGCTAATTACAGTGTATTCCCGTCTGCGCTGTGCTCAGAACTATCCAGACATCCTAAATTATTTATCAAAATGTACATCACACTCCTCTTCCTGCTCTCCTCCAACCAAGCCTAATCGTTTAGCCATCATTAAAACGAAAGCGCCAATCGCAATGTAGCTCCATCTGAGTCACGCTCAGAAGTATCCGAACGGCCCAAATTATTCATCAGAAAATAGCTGACACGCCTCCCTCTCATTTCCTTCAAACAGAGCCTACTAATTTAGCTTCTATCAAAATGAAAGAGACAATTACACGGTAGTCCCATTTGGCATGCACGTGGTAGTATCCGAAGTATTTATCGGAAATACGTCATAGCATCTAAACTGCGTAAAAATGAAGAACTTTGTTAGTATTGTATTGTATGTTAACCTAGGGCCTAGAAACGACGGAGAGGTTCCATCACCGCTGCAGCCGCAGTGGTCCACAACGCCACAACTACTGCTGCAGTCCACTTCACCCCTTCGCTGCCCCACACCAAACCACGCTTTCAGGGTTATTGTGCGGTTCTGCGCCCGGTGGAAGTGCCTAGAACCACTCGGCCACCCCGGTTGGCTGTATCGTAACACCTAACGTATTTTTCATCAGTTTAGGAAGGGAGCAAAGATAATGCATCAACAGAAAAAAAAACAATCGATCACAAGTATTAAAAATGATTGAACAATCTGCTGCATTCGGAACTATGGCTTGCTGAAAACCTGCAGTCATGTACACTACCACCTATTAAAATTATCACCAAATGCAACCACGATTTGTAGGGAAGTAAGGAACAAAGAATGTGCTCCATTTTAGGAAGGAGGAAAGAAAGTACTTTATTACGATATATCACTTAGCTACGAAACGACGTCCATTGATTAAACACACTCCTGAGACGACCAAAGATACGAACAGGGAGAGATGTGATATGTCCAGAGAAAATGTCTGAGTCGATAACTCGAAAATAAATAACATTATTTATTTCCACAATAAGATTTTCACTCTGCAGAGGAGTGTGCGCTGACATGAAACTTCCTGGCAGATTAAAACTGTGTGCCGGTCCGAGAATCGAACTGGAGACCATTTCCTTTCGTGGGCAAGTGCTCTACCGACTTTTTTTTTTTTAAACCACATCCAGACAGGCCGGCACACAAACCATTTTTTTTTCTTAACTTTTTTTATTTTTTTAGTTTTTTCTTTCCCTTTCTTTTTTTTACGGAATGGTGTGACAATAACAAACATAAACTGCTTCTAGCATTTGTTTTTAATATATAAGACGATGACTTTATAAAATAAACTTTTTCTGGGAAACGTAAATAAGTGGACTTTTCTTATTTTTTACATAAGAGTGGGAAAAAAAACTGCTTCCGTCAGGACAAAACAACAACGGTCTACGTTCCTCTTTCAGGCGCGTACCTCGCTAATCCCGTCATACCTCGCGTTGGTGTCGGGTACGTCTTCACGTGTGTTTGTGGATCCTCTCCACTGTCCTGGTCCTTTCTTCTTCTAATACTTATAGGTAATAATTACATTCTCCTACCCGGGACACCCCAACTGGGTGGGGGATCAAGCAAGGCACTCCCTAAAAAATTTGCGTAATATGTTCTATATCTCGGATGTCTCATAAGCTGTGAGTGATGTTCCTGTAATAAGGCCCAGAAGTCAAGCACATTCTTACTGCCGTCTCGGAAAAGATAACGCACAGTCAAACCTCGAATCCAAGTCACTGCGTTTGTCTTTGTTCGGGGATAATATGTCGTATCTGGGAGAAGTAATGTGCGTGGTTCTACTGTTTGCAGCCCCACCCGAAGGAGGAAGGCGATCATTTTTTTGACGAAACACCATACGTCCGCCGAAGGACCGCATATCAGGCGATGCTCCTCTGTGTCTAGAACATTGCACTGCGGACACAGTGGCTCGTCCGCCATATGAATTGTATGCAACCTGGAACGAGTCACGTATTTCCCATTTACCACCTGATACCACAGTGCGCGCGTTCCCGTATCAAGGTGTGGATGGTGCACTGTACGCCATACCACTGACCACGTAACTGTTGGTTGGCGGCGCTCTACGGCATTGCTCGGCCGTCGTCGAGTCAAGGTGTGATATATATCACGTGCCGTTGCCGTCCTGGTAGTCGGTAGTTCCATATGTACATAACTGTGTTCCACAAAAAAGGTTCGCATATGGGTAAGCGATGGTGAGATGTGAGCCACCGCTACCGGAGCCGAACGAGAAGGTGGAGCGAGTTCGTCTATCAAGGTGCCCGTCAGATTTGTCTGGTGTCGTGTCCACATCTTTATCATTGTGGTTACATAAATAGCCACTGCTCGGTCGCGTACGTGGACTAGTCCAAGACCTCCACGACTACGAGGAAGGGTGAGGGTTTCGTATCCTACCTTAAAAAGCAGACCCGTGCTCACAAAATATCCTAGTGCCGCCAGGATTCGGCGGGCCAGCACCACCGGCATAGGAAGAACTTGTGCCAAGTGGGAGATGCGGGAGGCTAGATAAGTGTTGGCAAAGGTGACCCGTTGTATCATATCCAGCGCCCTTAACCTGTGACTTCGGACACTCGCACGAATTGTTTGCAGAATTTGTCTGTAACTCAGTGCCGCCGTGCGTCGAACGTCTGTAGTGAAGATAATTCCTAGGCATTTCATCATGTTGATCGGCTGTAATGGTGCTACACTTCCTGTCGGGAGTCCTCTCCCGATGTTCATCGCTCCCGACTTTGCCATGTTCAGCGCGACTTCCCGTAGCCATACAATACAAATTAATCCAATGCAAGGCCGCTCTTGCCTCGTCGCCTGACCGTGCTAAAAACACTAGGCCATCTGCGTATGTTCGGCATATAAACTTGTTGTGCCTTATCGTCATTCCTTGGAGTCGATTCTGGAGCCCGCAGAGCAGCGGCTCGACAGCGATGGCATACAATATCGTTGACAGCGGGCACCCTTGTCTGACCGATCGTGAGATGGTGATGGGCCCCACCAAGCGTCCATTGATGAGCACTTTGGATGCGGCTCCGTGGAGTAGTCTCATAACGACGGTGACAAAACTTTCCGGAAACTTCATTTTTGTCATAACGTCCGTGAGATAAGCATGACTCAGCCTGTCAAATGCGCGATCGAAGTCTATCGATACCAATACACCCCGGAGACGACATGTTCATGCCAGTGCGATAACATCGCCGTAGTCACTGAGTGCCGTTTGTATATTGCTGTCTCCTCCTAGCTCGGTTTGGTCTAGTGAAATCACTTGGCGTATTATGAGTGTAAAGCGTGCTGCAAGTATCCTGGTGTAGATCTTGCAGTCGCAATTAAGAAGGGTCAGTGGCCGGTAGGCCTGTATCCCTCTGCCGCCAGATGGTTTGTGGATGGGGATGATCATTCCTTCTACGAAGGAGAGTGGAAGAGGCACGTTGGGAGACATCAATTCGCAGTACATGGCAGTCCATCGTGGAATCATGAGATCTTTAAATGTACGATAGAACTCTAACGGAAACCCGTCTGGCTCCGGCGATTTGTGCGCCGCTCCCTTATCAATCGCTTCGATTACGTCGTCAACTGTGATTTCACCTGTTAACTCCAGGTTGGCCGGCTCGTCGAGACACGCGGAGAGCGTTCGTCGGACCTCATGAAAGGCTGGCTGATCGTGTTCCGCTTCTTCATAGAGATGACCGTAGTGTTCCACGAAAGCGTTGGCAATATCTTTTTGCGTTGTCATGCGGCGACCATCTGGCAGTACGACCGTCTGTATTAAGGTTCTGCGGCTACGTTGTTTTTCTCTGATAACGTGATACATCGACGGTGATTCTCCACGAACTCGTTCAAAGGCCCTTGCACGGATTGCGACTCCCTCCAGACGGCGGCGCGTTATAGAAATTATTTGGGCCTGTGCTCGTTTTATACCGGCTCGACGCTCCTGTGAAGGTACTTGTACAGAAAGTTCGCGGAGCATCGTGAAATAAAATTCCGTCGTGTGTCGCCTCCACATCATCTGCTCTCTTCCGTATGCAATTAACGCTCGGCGCAATGCAGGCTTAACGCTTTCCAGCCACCACTGCAATGTCGTCGGATATGTCGGGTGGCGTCGTTCACACACGTGCCAACCGTCTTCGACTATGCGTCTGCACTCAGGTTCCCTGAGGTGTGCTGTATTCAGTTTCCAAACACTGCGACTCCTCCACACTTGTTGACGACTCAGGGAGACCGTGCATATATATGCTATGTGATCTGAAAAGACGACAGGACACAATTCTGCATCGAGGATCGCAGGTTCGAGACGACGTGTTACGTAAATGCGATCGAGCCGACTTGCAGAGTGACTCGTGACGTAGGTGTATCGTCTGTCGCCATGTATCTTCTCCCATGTATCAATGGAATTCATGTCCTGTATGAGTTGTCGCAGCTCCGGGCATGAGGTATAACTTGGGTGTTGATCTTTTGGTGCGAGCACGCAGTTGAAGTCGCCTCCAAATAAGATATGTTCATACCGACCTAAGAATATTGCAATCTCCTCTGCGTAAAATCGGGATCGGTCACGCCGTCTGTCGGACCCCGACGGTGCGTAAATGTTAACGACCCATACTCCCAGCACTGTGAGCGCCAGTCCTCGCGCTGACGGCAGGTACACCACGTCCTCGGCTACTATGCCGCTACGTAGAAGTATCGCTGTTCCGCTGCCGCCGTCGGTAGTAGGTGTAATGTACGTATCGTACTCATAGAGGTCGGGGAAGCTCTCAACACATACTTCCTGCAGCAGAACGATGTCGACGTCTGACGCATGCAACATGTCTCGTAATAATTGCAATTTTACAGGCGCTCTGATCGTATTAATACACTCCTGGAAATGGAAAAAAGAACACATTGACACCGGTGTGTCAGACCCACAATACTTGCTCCGGACACTGCGAGAGGGCTGTAGAAGCAATGATCACACGCACGGCACAGCGGACACACCAGGAACCCCGGTGTTGGAAGTCGAATGGCGCTAGCTGCGCAGCATTTGTGCACCGCCGCCGTCAGTGTCAGCCAGTTTGCCGTGGCATACGGAGCTCCATTGCAGTCTTTAACACTGGTAGCATGCCGCGACAGCGTGGACGTGAACCGTATGTGAAGTTGACGGACTTTGTGCGAGGGCGTATAGTGGGCATGCGGGAGGCCGGGTGGACGTACCGCCGAATTGCTCAACACGTGGGGCGTGAGGTCTCCACAGTACATCGATGTTGTCGCCAGTGGTCGGCGGAAGGTGCACGTGCCCGTCGACCTGGGACCGGACCGCAGCGACGCACGGATGCACGCCAAGACCGTAGGATCCTACGCAGTGCCGTAGGGGACCGCACCGCCACTTCCTAGCAAATTAGGGACACTGTTGCTCCTGGGGTATCGGCGAGGACCATTCGCAACCGTCTCCATGAAGCTGGGCTACGGTCCCGAACACCGTTAGGCCGTCTTCCGCTCACGCCCCAACATCGTGCAGCTCGCCTCCAGTGGTGTCGCGACAGGCGTGAATGGAGGGACGAATGGAGACGTGTCGTCTTCAGCGATGAGAGTCGCTTCTGCCTTGGTGCCAATGATGGTCGTATGAGTGTTTGGCGCCGTGCAGGTGAGCGCCACAATCAGGACTGCATACGACCGAGGCACACAGGGCCAACACCCGGCATCATGGTCTGGGGAGCGATCTCCTACACTGGCCGTACACCTCTGGTGATCGTCGAGGGGACACTGCATAGTGCACGGTACATCCAAACCGTCATCGAACCCATCGTTCTACCATTCCTAGACCGGCAAGGGAAGTTGCTGTTCCAACAGGACAATGGACGTCCGCATGTATCCCGTGCCACCCAACGTGCTCTAGAAGGTGTAAGTCAACTACCCTGGCCAGCAAGATCTCCGGATCTGTCCCCCATTGAGCATGTTTGGGACTGGATGAAGCGTCGTCTCACGCGGTCTGCACCTCCAGCACGAACGCTGGTCCAACTGAGGCGCCAGGTGGAAATGGCATGGCAAGCCGTTCCACAGGACTACATCCAGCATCTCTACGATCGTCTCCATGGGAGAATAGCAGCCTGCATTGCTGCGAAAGGTGGATATACACTGTACTAGTGCCGACATTGTGCATGCTCTGTTGCCTGTGTCTATGTGCCTGTGGTTCCGTCAGTGTGATCATGTGATGTATCTGACCCCAGGA
Source organism: Schistocerca gregaria (assembly GCF_023897955.1). Lineage (NCBI taxonomy): Eukaryota > Metazoa > Arthropoda > Insecta > Orthoptera > Acrididae > Schistocerca > Schistocerca gregaria. The sequence continues at coordinate 191,711,289 of NC_064928.1, forward strand.
ATTTCCAGGAGTGTATCAATAGAGGCTGTTCGATATGCCTGCCGCTGTTCCTCAGTGGGTAAAGCGCACATGAACGCTTATGTTAATTTGCGCGCTGCTGCCCGGTGACCTGCTGTCTGTGCGTCAGTGTGCGTCTTCTGCGCGGTTAACATCCGGTGGACGCAGCACTCGCCATTGCGGGTGCGTCGTCGGTGTGTGGGTCAGTATCGGATTCGTCGGCCCAGTTCCTGTGCTGGAGGTCCAGCTCCCGTCGCGTCTCTCCGGCCGGGCTGACCGCAGGCGGTGGCGTTGCTGCGGTGGGTGGAGGGACTCCTTCCGTCGGCTGTCCGTCCGGTGTGTCTGTTTCAACCCCTGTCTAGCGTGATTCGCGACGTGCTGCTGTTTGGGGGGTAGAACCTCCCGTTGCGCATCCGGATGCACTGTATCGACGTTACACCCAAGTCCGTCTGACGTGGACTGCAGGTATCCGATGGCGCTAGCCGTCGTTTCTTGTGGCGTTTCGGCGACCGTTGTTTGCGCGTGTGCGCCTCCGTATCCGAGTGCGGAAGTGACTCCCGGTGTTCAGGGACGAAAGAAGCTGTCGGCACAACCGCAGGATCAATTTCCATACCTCCAGCCGATCCTTTCCGCTCGGTTAAGGGCGTCGTCGGCGCCGGAGCGGCAGAAGTGTACGTCGTTTCGTCACTGGAGGCGGTCCCTGCTGCAGTCGGTTGCCGTAAACTGTCAGCATTCTGTAGCTGGTCATTCTTCGGGATGGGATCTGTTCGAAATGCGTCCGCATACGTTAGTGGCAGCGGCGTCAACGTGGACGTAGGTACGGGTTTTCCATTTGGAACTTGCACTATCCTCCGCTGCATACATTCGGAACGCACGTGGCCCTATTTCCCAAAGGCTGAGCATGTTTTTGGTTGTCCATCGTAGGTGACTATAGCTCTGCATCCGCCGATGAACAAGTACGAGGGTACATGTTGTGTCAGTTCTATTCTGATTTGACGCACCCTAGTGAGAACGGGGCAAGTCGTGAAGTTGGACCATTTTTCCTCGACGTGGCGTAAGGCGTAAGGCGTAAGGCGTCAACGACCAAGTCAGACGGAACCTCGAAGGGAAGTTCGAAAATGCGTGTGTTTCGTAAACCCAGTCCTGCATGATCAATAGTTACTTCTCCAACATGTCCATCTGAGTGACGAAATTTGAGTCCATGTTTAGTATCTCGGATGATTCTGTCACATACTGCATCGTTAATCAGCTTGACGTAAACGACACTGCTCACTATGGAGAGGTGGATTCCGATAAGTTCGTTGTAGTCAAGTTTAACTTCGTCTCGTAGGAACCTTTCTATTTCGTAGGCTTTCGGTCTCGCATATTCATTCGAAAAACTAATCTTGAGAGTCGACTTTCGGTATGCATGTGCCATTCTGTATCGAGTCGTCTAGACGCGCGAGTACGCCGAAGAGGTAAACAACTGCGCGAGCGCGAACTTCTCCGCCAGGGACGTAAAAAGACGTCGGTGCCGTAGCACCGCCGGAGGCAGACTGGCTGAGCTACCGAAGCACGACTCACGCCCGGTACTCACAGCTTTACTTCTGCCAGGTTCTGCAAGGTTCGCAGGAGAGCTTCTGTAAAGTTTGGAAGGTAGGAGACGAGATACTGGCATAAGTAAAGGTGTGAGGGCGGGGCGTGAGTCGTGCTTGGGTAGCTCAGTTGGTAGCCGGCACGGTAGCTCAGCGTGTTCGGTCAGAGGGTTAGCTGCCCTCTGTAATAAAAAAACTGAGTGCACCGATCAACAAAGAACTGCAACGGATGTCTTACGGCGTCCGCCCCGAGCCAATGCCATGAACGAAAGCGAACAAAATGAGATTTAAAAAAAAAAAAAAAAAGTAAGAAAGTTGGTAGGACACTTTCCCGTGAAAGGCAAAGCTCCCGATTTCGAGTCTCGGTGCGGCACACAGTTTTAATCTGCCAGGAGTTTCAAAATTATTTATCTCTTACGTCATTGTCTGTCACGGTGGACAGCGCTGGCTTGCCATACTGGGGGCTCTCGGGTTCGATTCCCGCCGAAGTTGCATCACCTCAAAAGACTTGCACCGGGCGATCAGGTGTACCCGTTGAGAGGCCCTAGCCACACGAATTTCCTTTCATTTTCATTTTTGGTATTACATATAAGGTACCACACTTGCAAGCTCCATAGATCTTTAAATTAAATATTTCCGCTTTTAAAATGTCCGTAAGACTTGTTGAAATACACGCAGCTTGCACGATTATCGTAATATGCAGGGTACTTAAAAAAATTCGCATTACGTCGCAACGAACCATAAAAGTCAGGCCGCTCATGTGCACATAGGCCGAAGTTTCCACTTAAAAAATCAACCAGCCGTGTGATGGGCCTCGCGAAGCGACCGGAAGCAACCCCGCCTCCAAGAAATGGTTCAAATGGCTCTGAGCACTATGGGATCTCTGAGGTCATCAGTCCCCTAGAACTTAGAACTACTAAAACCTAACTGACCTAAGGACATCACACACATGCATGCCCGAGGCAGGATTCGAACCTGCGACCGTAGCAGCAGCGCGGTTCCAGACTGTAGCGCCTAGAACCGCTCGGCCATCCCGGCCAGCAAACCCCCCCGCCGCCACCGCCGCGCCCGCCTCCGCTGCAGCCGTCTGGCGACGAGCCGATTGGGGTGGACGTCGCATCTCGCACCTCACACGCCTACGGGTGTCGAAACGGCAACCGATTGACCGGCCGCCCCCTCATCGTGGTTCTGACAAAGAACCCCTTGAGTGCGAGGTCGCAAAAGGCCTATGATGTTTACGGCATTCGACGCCGCACATATTGTATACCATGCAACTACAATATCGGCTGCTAGTTGAAACAGAGGGCGGGACTGGAAGTATCCAATGGTGCGCACAGCATGAGACTACGGATAGTAGCTGTTCTGCTTAGTGACGAGTAACTCAGTATACTGCTACGATAAACAATGCTAAGATTGCATTATATCTACAGCAACAGTTGCTAAAGTTGAAGTTTCGTCAGGAAGGAATCCAGAGAATTTAGCAGCGTGAGAAAGAAGTGGCAAATGAAATATTACCGTTTCTGCAAAATGAGCCAGTCGAATGAGTGGTGTAGTATACACTAGACTATGCGGACATCGTCCATAAGGAGTACGAGGGCTGTCCAAAAAGGGAGTTGCGATTGATCACGAAATGGAAAGCACAGTGAAAATCAGAAATGTTTTATTTGTAACAGTTAGCTACACCTTCCACCTACTTCTCTACGTAGTCACCGTTGTGACTTAGGCATTTGTCGTAGCGTTGTATCAACATTCTAATACCCCTATCTTAGAAAGCAGCAGCCAGTGCTTTCCGCCAATTCTCTACGCTGGCCTACAGCTCGTTGTCTGTGCCAAAATGTTGTCTTCATAGCCAGCGGTTCATGCGAGCAGAGATGAAACTCAGAGGGAGACAATTACGGGCTGTATTGTGGGTAATCAAACATTTCCAATTGAAAACGATGCAGGAGCATCTTCCTTGCCCCTGCAGAATACGGCTGAGAATTGTCTTGAAGAAGAAACCGAACAAGAGATATGTAATGTTGGCTGCATAGAAGGGCGACGTGATGCTATCTAGGGTCATGTTAGAGACACTGCCCAATACATCTGTGCAAAGCTTTTCGGAACTTACTTTCTGGACAACCCTCGTATAATGATGACTATACGTGCTTAACAAGTGAAAGTTATACGGAAACAAGTGTCGAGCCACGTAACTCATCATCTTTGTCGGACAGGAAGCCATTTATCCCGTCTCCAGTGAAACGTAGTAAAGGACAGTTGGTGTCCAAGGAGCAGGTACTAAACACAGTTAAGTACGTGGAAGATCATCTACAGCACAGTAAAAAAGGCAATTATGAACAGATTTCGAACAAGTCCGCAGCAATAACACTGTGTTGTGCGTGAGAATATCCAAGGCTCAATTGTTACGCAAACTAGCATTTGCGCGTTTCAGGGGCGCTCCATACAATTTATAGGATGTGCATGATAGTGATCTATCACGTTATGCACATAAAATTGCGCACGACGTAGATTACAGTGATTTGATGGGAATCAGTGGATGGTTGCATGACTTCAAAGAGTGCTACAGAATTGGAAGATATAACGAAATTTCAAACGAAGCGTTAAGTTGACGATGCACAGCAAACTGCAGAAGCGATCCGAACATTTCCAGCTGAGATAAACAAACTCATCCAGTCGTTCAGTAAGGAATTTGTCTCCAACTCCGACCAATCGGGATTTGAACAGAAAAACCATATGAAAGGAATCCTGGAAATTAGACACTGAGAGAGTTGTATCAAGATCAACTAACATCAGTGCTTTAACGCATTAGGCGGACTGTTAATCTGGATGGTAAATTGGCTGGAAAATTATTTATTGTGCTGCAAAAAGTTGGAGGTGCTCTGGCCCCCTACGATTTTTTCTCGTCTGCGTGAGCTTGCAAGGGCAGTAGGGGATATTTATGTCACAGCAAGCAAGAGTGGGGAAATGGGGGTAAGAGAATTACAACTATGGTATGTGAGCCGTGGTAAAATTTGCTGTTTTGAAGAGCGCGCCGCAGTGCGTAGTGTGAAGCAGTCGCCCTGCGTTTCTGGCGGTGTCGCCGCTGTGGCAATCGCAGCTTTGGTGTCTCCGTCTGGTGTGAAAGGTTGCCTGTTCACGTGCATTTAAGGGGCGCTATGAGCTCGGAAGTTGATCAGTCTATCAGTCTCGGCGAGTCTGGTCAGTTGGTCAGCCGGCTCAGTGTGGGCGGTCAGTGTCTGTCGTCCAGAGTGCTAGTACGTGTTAGGCCGCCAGTCTGCTCGGTTGGTCGGTCGCGCACTGAGACACAAGATGACTTGTTCGTCTTGAGCGTCGGCGCATCTGAGGTCGCCACGTGAGTCCAGTGGGCCACGGCGTATAGCGAGGGGTAGTGACTAGAGATGGCCAAAACTGTTCTTTTCAGAGATCAGATCAGAACTGTTCACTCCCTGAAATGAACTAGCTCTTTTTCATAACTCACCACTCATTCACAATAGATAATGAATGGAAGGCACATTGCCCTTTAAACTTGGTTTATTCCAGTACTATACCTGTATTTTGATCTTATTTGATCTTATTTTGAAGTCACACAGATAATGAGTAAGAATTTTGTATTGTTTATTGAAATTTCCACGATATGACAAAGTTTTTGATTATTGATTTATTTTGCACTATCGTGGTTTTGGCTCTGTGGACATTATCATGGTCAAAGATGAAACAGTCATAAAATATCTGACATGTCTGAATGATTGTAACATTGTGACAATCATTCAGACATGTCAGATATGTAATAAATATTTCACCTTTGCACGTGATAATGGCTACAAAGCTCAAAAAGCATGCTGATAACGACACTTTAGAGTGCCCTACAAAACAAACCTCCACATCTAAATAGTGATAGTGTGGAATGAAGTAATATGAAACTTAGTCAAATAGTTGTATTTTTATTGATAAAGTATAGTATGACTGCAGCCCACAATGAAGGAAAAACTCACTGATAAGTTTATATTAGAAACGAACTCCGATGCAGTGGCGCTGAGTCAAGCAGATCAAGCCGCGAGCTGTATTACTGCGTGAGCTAAGACCGCAGAGACCAGAGTGACACCTGAGTTGCTTTGCTCAACGCTCTGGCTAGAGTGGAGAACGGTGGGGTGAGAGTTGAGTGGCGAGTTCCGAGGGTGGGGGGAGCGGTGAACGGCCACCAGTAACCCGCTCCGAGACAAATCGTCCGTTCTCTTGCGAGCAGGTTGTTGCAAGTAGTTCTTATGTTCTCCGCTAGGAGGCTCTCTGTCCTGTTGCTCGCATCAACTGCCCAGAGGGCAGTACGTGCGACTGAAACGATCGCCGACGGAGTGCGATGCTAAGTTAAGGGGCGCCAGACACTGCACGCGGCAGAGGAAGCACAGAGACGGCACGGCACGGCATATGTGAAACACAAAATGCAATAGGGCACTGCACAATGCAGGCAGCCAAGGCAGAAGCAGGGCAAAGGCCGCTGCTGGCTGTTTTGTGTGGCGTGCAGTGTGCTCTGACCAGCAGAGGCCCCTCTGATCTGCTCTGACTCTCTCTCTCTCTCTCTCTCTCTCTCTCTCTCTCTGCTGTGGGAAACGTTTGGAGCTACCCTTCTTTTTTTCTGAATCACTGTTTACTCCTTTGAAAGATTCAACTCTATGAATCAGTTCAGGAGTGGATCCCCCATCTCTAGTAGTGACTTCGTGGTCGACGCGAGAGCAACAGGAGTCGACCCAGCCCACGAAATCGGTCTGGCTGGCGTGAGCTGCGACGCCGTGAGACGGAAGATCGGCGCGCCTTCCTGCGTCTGTTGAAGCGGCTGGCAGTGGACACAGTTCGGGAAAGCGTTTTGGGGGTGCTTTCGCCAGGTCTTCGCTAGATATCGCAGTTTATTAGAAGTTAAGTGATTCGTGATATGTTGTTTCACTTACTTGTTAAATTCTAGTTGTTTTCTTGGTTAGTCTCTGGTCCCCAGCTTGCTAGTCTGTCTCCGTCTGCATTTGTTAGGCAGTTAGTGTCTGTCTGTCTGTCGGTCTGCCGTACGTTAATAGCTGCCTCTGTGATGTTTGTCGGATTCGGTGTTAACGAATTTATATATAAAGTTGGCAGCCTTCCATCGAAAGAGTTCTTTTAAAAACAAGTTGCACTTTCGGTACAAAAGAAAAAAAACACATTCAAATTTTACTTTGCTACCTAAGGTAGCATATAAGACAACTTAAATTTACTCCTTTTCAGTAGAAGAATACGCTATATAAAAGACTGTTGCGGTACTGAGGAGTAAGAGGTAGAAAATTAGAAATTTTTTATTAGAATTCATTGACACTGCCACAGCAAAATCAAGCAATTCCACAGACAGAGGCGGAAGCAGGAATCAAGCCAGTCCGCAACAAACAGATCACATTATGACGCCAACTGCCAAGTAAAAATATGCATTCTGCAGAAATAAGAGCGGCAGAAAACCAAAGGAAGTGAGATTAGATTACGAGTGTCATTCAATAACTAAAGAGACAAATTGGTCTGTAGAAAAAAAGCGTCTATTTTTACAAAACAATATACTTTCTTTACTTTTCAGCCAATTCCCTTGAACATTTATGCACCTGTTCCAACGGGCTACAAGCTTTTTTATTCCGGCTACTAAGAACCACAAACTGTTCCACGGCCTCGTTGTCCTGGAACCTCTTCCCACATAATGCCTCCTTCTGTGCACAAAACAAACTGAAATCACTAATCAGTACTCTAAGGGGGATGAGGCAGTACTTCCCAGCCCATTTTGTCGAAGGTTTCATGTTACTAAGATGTCATATTATTTTATTTTATTTTGACGACTAACAGTTTCGGCATTCCACTATCCCATCTTCAGGCCCCCCTTGTACCTCTCAAAATAAACGATAATGCCATAAAGTGCCATCTATCCCTGGGTTTCGTGAACTCAAATCGTTTCACAAGTCCTTCACTCGAAGACTTGGTAGCAAGCTTGCTATCCACTTCGATAATGTAGCAAAGTATTTCAACTTTGGAAAACTCACATCCGCCTCAGAGGAACTTAGTCGTCAAGCAGAAATTCAAATCGTTTCACAAGTCCTTCACTCGAAGACTTGATAGCAAGCTTGCTATCCACTTCAATAATGTAGCAAAGTATTTCAACTTTGGAAAACTCACATCCGCCTCAGAGGAACTTAGTCGCCAAGCAGAAATTCTAACTCAGTGGAACACCAGTTTCAGTAAACTGACGTAGCGAAGACTGTTTACCACTGCTCCTTCTCGTTGGAAAATACGTAGTTAACTTATTGGGCTCCGTAATTATACCGCTGCAGTAATTTCGTGAGCAAGCAATGCATACAGATTGCAGAATTTAATAGTGTCGGGTCTCCCAGCTCTGTATGCTCCTGACTTAAACTGCCTCTGCTTCAATTCAGACCGCAGGAACTGCAACGCCATACTGTCACCAATAGTGTGCTCGTACTGCCAACTTCACTGCTCATTTTACTTGATTTTGTAATCACTGACATAAAAGTCAAATGAGTCCCGACATGAAAGGTTTCTTTTCGCTCCTACTTTTCTTCTGGGAGATTAGTTTCCTGGTCAGTAAGATTTGTCTCTTCTAACCAGCGAAATGCTACCAGTAATCGCTTTACAAACCGCTATTTAGTGCTGATAAGATTCCTTTTAATGCTGTCGTAGGCGAAAGAATTTAGTTTAATCTTAGTACTTCTTAAGCAGCAACGTTCACAGATTAACCGAATAAGACGGGGGTATTGTCCAGGTGAGAAAAGCTTTAAAAACAATTTCTGCACACTCTGGGCCAGGTCGATCTCGTTTGATAGCACTGTACTATACTTTGCCTAAGAAGTATCACGTGTTCTGTTCCTGTGAAACGGAGTATACATATAAAGATATGGTACAGCTAAAACTACAAAACGATTAACAACCGAAGGCTGAGATAATTTTCATCCTGATTTGTGTTTATAATAGGGAAACCAGGGGATACTGTCTTCCTCCAACGGCCATTGGAAACCATATTGACTAATAAATATTGTAATGGAAGTGCTGTGAACCTTACAATTGACCATGTTCCTTCTAAACTTACAATTATTTCTTTACAACGAATCACAATTTGTAGAAGCGGCAGGATTTGAACCCTATAATAAGAGAGCACAAACTCCCCACCTTAATTAGGGCACTATACTATCACTTGCATAGAGCACTGTTAGAGACTTGTGGGGCATGATACGTGGGGCAACAGAGATGACAAAAATACGATAGCCGAAGCAACATGACCTCCATCTCAAAGTGAATCTAAATTTTGCCTGTAGTCTCTGAGTACGGTCTCGTTATTACTAACTACTAGGTATGATGTTTAGAGAGAAAATACATTTACACGATACTCTAAACAATACTCACAAAGAGCTAATTTGTTAAATATTTTTTCAAAGCATGTTATCAGGAATGAATTTGAGTTATGAGGCGAAGGAACTGCTCTCCACTTTGTATTGCACTTCGTTTTCTTGTGTCTTGACAGCACGTTCTTACTTGAGCACAGCTCAAGGAATTCGATAAAAAGATCGCATTCTTGGGATTTATGGAGATGGATGCTTTATCAGTGTCATTTCCCATGCCCTAGGATACAGAAAATCTACGATACATCTCTGGATGGAAAGGATAGCGGAGAATGGCCAAGTTACCCGTAATCGACGTCCACGGAGTAACACAGAGGATCAAGACAATGGTGTACACCACTAAAGCGGTGAAGACCCTTTCAGGACTAGCACAGAAATTAGGTACGTTCTCCAGATAAAGGTGAGCAGGTCGATCGCTTCTCGTCGTCTCAAAGAGAAAGGAAGGTATTGATGAAAATCGGCTTGACGAAAATCGGCGCTTAAGGAAATGTTGTAAGAACAACATAAGGCTTCCAGGTTAAACTTCGCACTGGTGTACAGAAGGAAACCGCATTTATATAGGGAGCAAGCTATATTTACTGGGGAGAAGGTGTTGCCTCCTGCATCAAATACTTCACTATATCGATATCAATCAAGTGGAGCGAGATATGACGGCAAATATGTCCATCAGATGCAAAGATGTGGCTACTACTTCCAGTATTTCTACTTGAAATAGGTGACGTCGACCAAGTCGTCTGGAGAGAAAGATCTTGATATTTAACAGAAGACATTAACATCCTCTAGATTTGAAAGTGGCCTTCACCGCCAATTTTAGCATTTTTCAAGCGTCGTTGCTAAACGCGGGTAAATGAAGTAATGGAATGTAATTTCTGTTATGAAGTAATGACTCATCAGTTAATTTAGTTTAGTGCAATCTACAAATAATTGGAGATATTAGATATTAACTTGAAAAGTATTCCCTAGAAATGGAAAGAACTAAATAACCACTGGCTTCGGTCCAGTTGCCACAGAACTAAATACACACATCAAAAAAAGTTTTGCATCACCTCGGTTCCGAGAGTTCCGGAACCTGTACAGAAAATTGGAATAGAGTCCAACATAAGCATCATTTCCGCCCTTTTTATTGTTCATGAAAACCACACACTGCATGTTGTGCCACCATACAGCGAGACCTTCAGAGGTGGTGGTCCAGATTGGTGTACACACTGGTAACTCTTATGCCCAGTAGCACGTCCTCTTGCATTGATGCATGCCTGTATTCGTCGTGGCATACTATCCACAAGTTCATCAAGGCACTGTTGGTCCAGATTGTCTCACTCCTCAACGGCGATTCGGCGTAGGTCCCTCAGAGTGTTTGGTGGGTCGCGTCCTCCATAAACACCCTTTTCAATCCATGCCAGACATGTTAGATAGGGTTCATGTCTGGAGAACATTCTGGCCACTCTAGTTGAGCGAGGTCGTTATGCTGAAGAAAGTAATTCGCAAGATGTGCATGACGTGGGTGCGAATTGTCGTCCATCAAGACGAGTGACCAGCCAATATGCATGCTTTGTCAGAGGATGCCATTCATGTATTGTACAACTGTTATGGTGCCTTCCATGACCACCAGTGGCATAAGTCGGCCCCACAAACAGCATGGAACCTGCACTATCTGGACTGAGTCTAAGGCGTTCAGCCCGACCGAATTGTCTCCAAGCACATCTCTGATGATTGTCTGGTTGAAGACATATCCGACACTCATTGGTGAAGATAAAGTAGTAAGTGGATAGATGGAGCGCACTAGAAGATAATTTACTGTACAATCTCAACCCAAACATGATCGAATAAAGAAGAATCAATTGGTTGAAAATTTTTTTCAATTAGTTCGGAAAATAACGAAAATAGTGTAAACCATATCAAATTCTGAATAATTATAATAATTAGTAATATCTAGTTCAAAATTTCTTTTTCCTTAAAATCCAGATATTTCAACTGCTTGTTATTCAAAGAAAGAAATTGGAATTTTTGAATTTTTTTAATCTTTCTACTTTTTCCTCTAGTGAATTTCTGGTTCATGCTTTACAACAGGAACACAAATTTCCATAGATTCGACCACGATTTCACCTTCTTTTGGAAGTGTGTCTTTTATTTTTTATTATTTAACAGCCCATCTATGAATAGCATCCCCAGCACTTTAACTCCAAGTAAAGTTACTGTTAAACCTCCTTCCCACATCACTTCTTTATATTCTTTGAAAAATCAACTGAGCAAATATAGTGGAAAAAGTACTTTGAATGAAAAATTTTTTCTAAGTTTTTAAAATTATATTGGCCAATAGGAATATCTATCGTTTCGCCATCTCAATATAGTAATGTAATATTTGGAATTAAAAAAGTTGAATTAAGACCAACTAGTTCAACATTGTTAAAGATATTTTGTATAGGTATAGTTAATCTCTTTTTTAGAACTGATGACTTGTCACTCAGTTGAAATAATCTGCTTGTTTACTATTAAAAATTTATTTCATTAAATGAAAACTGATTGGAAACCTAAAATAAGAATTCCAGAAAAGAAATTAAAAAATAAACACAGTAAACTTTTATCAAATTCTGTTTGATTTATGGTTATAGGACCAAGTGGTCGCGGAATACAACATTAATGATGATAATTATATTCTAGTACCTGGATGGTTGAACAGGAGTAGAGTTAATCATTTGCATGTTAATTCTAAAAGTTTAGATCAACTGAAATATCGAAAATTTATAAAAATATGTGAAAAAACTGAAGCATAGCAAAAAAATTACTTCTTTTATTGAAAATAATAAAGAAATTATTCCATTAGATCAATGTCTAGATAATTCAGTAAAGTATATGATGACTTCATTCTTGAAAATTAAGACATAGTTAGAGACTATTTTAGTAGAGGAAGACGTAAAAGAATAGACTGTCAAACATGTTCAAAAATTACTAAGCAACTAGTCAGAGATGATTTAAAATTTCTAAATGTTTTTAGATAAAGTGGTATAAATTTAAATCGTGTTTATGATGAATTCGTATGTGGTGATTTAAAGTTTGATGATTTTAAAGAAAGGTGTAGTAAATGTTGGAATGATCAATTTGGATTTTTTATGATAGAGATGACTAGAAAACTGAATGAAGTTCAGTTTAGAAATAAAATACAGAATTTCATAGCAACATAAACATAAATGTTAGACATTAAAATGTTTAATTAATGTTTTCCATCTCTAATAAAAGTATGTGAAATATGATTCAAAAGTTGTTAAAACAGCTAGTCGAAATATGTGAGTAAAACAACAATTAAAACATGAATTTAAAAAATGGAAGAAAGGAATATCAACAGAATATGAAAAATATAAAAAAGTAGATCAACCAATTATCGATGCAATTGAAAAGGTTAAACAATGTATTGAAGAAAACAGAGAAGTTGAAAAGCAAATGGTTCCTTATTCTCATTATCAGTTAGACGAATTTAGTGATATACTACCAATTAAACAATATGAAAGTCCACAGTGTGACCATACTTTAAGTGAATGAGAAATACAAGATTTAGTAACGAAGGATATAAATGTTAAAAAAATAAATGTAGGTGAAAGAATGTTAGAATATATTAACCACAGTGGTAACTATTGGTGATTGGACATATGAAGGTACAGATGGATTAATAAATCTGTTATATAAGAAACAGATAACGATGGAAGATATGATAAAATTATTTGCAGGAACTGAGTTATCAAATTGTGCATATACATTATTCAATTCAGGAGTATTGCACTCTCATAGTAATCCAAATGAAATAAAAACGAGTAGAGGACATACATATAAATATTGGATAAAATAAATTGTTGATGACGTTCTTCCAGTGTTGAGACAAAAACATTTAGATGATACATTGGAAAGTTATGAAGAAAACATTGGTGAAGGCTTGGTAGAAATAATATGCAGGAAAACCCATTGCATATGTCTGGATGATGATGTCTGTCAATTAATTGACAGATTATCTTTAATACATGGGGAAGTATTAGTTGGAAATAAAAATTATCACAATGAAAAAGTAGGAATAATATAAATGTTGCCAAATAAATTTAGTGATTTCATCAGCAACAATCGATAAGGAATTCCATATTTGTTCATAATTTTAAATAATCTTCCTCACACTTTTGGAAAAGTGAAAAACATGGTAAACGATTAGTAAATTGGGCTTTAAAAAATTTACCAAAGCTAGAAATGTGTCTATCAAGTTATTCGTAATGCAGGCCTTTTACTAAACTCGAAGAGAGATTAGGATATGGTGATCCAGGAAAAATAAGTTAGATGAAGCTTGTAAAAGACATGAAATTTCATGTAGATACTATAAAGATTTATAATGTAGAAATGAAGCTGCCGAAGAACTTTGATTACCTACAAAAGAACGAATGCATGCAAGTGATACTTCATTAGAAGAAAAATTACTGCATTTCGAGGAATTATGTATGGAAAGAGAAAATTAGGAATCGGATGCAGTCCTAAGTCTGCTTCAGCCGGCGATGGCTTACGTGTGGATGACAACAGTGTAAAAAATATGAATCCTCATAAATTCTTTTTGCTTGTATAAAGGAATAACGTTTCAATTGATTATACTTTGCCATACGAATACTTTCAGAAACGACTTCCTGACGTTTAAATCTATACTAGGTGTTAACAAATTCTTCCTCTTCCGATACCATTTCCTTGCTGTTGGTAGTCTACATTTTGTATTCTTTGTACTTCGACATCATCAGTTATCTTGTTCCCCAAATAGCAAAAATTTGTCTACAACTTTAAGTCTCTCATTTCCTAATTTATTTCCCTCAGTATCACCTAATTTAATTCGACTATATTCCATTATCCACGTTTAGCTTTTGTTGATGTTTGTCTTATATGCTCCTTTCAAGACACTGTCCATTCTGTTCTTTGGCTCTTCCAGGTCCTTTGCTGTCTCTGCCAGAATTACAATGTCGTGAGCAAACCTCAAAGTTATTATTTCTTCTCCACGGATTTTTATTCCTACTCCAAATTTTTCATTTGTTTCTTTCACTGCATGCTCAGCATACAGGGAATACGAATCTGGAATAGTTAATTTACATACATCTGATAATGTTGGTTCTCATTATATTTGTTATTGTAAGAATAAATATATAAAATTTGTTTTTGATTCATGTGGTGGTAATATACCAATTAAACTAGTAAACTATTTGGGGAAAAAGGTCTGTACTAGGATACTGCAAGAATACAAAATTTTAATGAAGTAATATATGGTCATTTATGTCTACTTCCATTAAAATAGCTGACAGATAAATACAAGTTCAATGATATTTTGCTTTAATAAATGGACATTTTAGGAAACAAAGTCAATAACACTTTGGATTTTCAACCTAAAATTTATAATGATTTTATTTCGAAATTTGAATATTTTCAATAAGAAATCAAAGATTTTAATCATCAATAGATCCAAAAATAAATAACGTAATTAAACAATTTCAGAAAGAATTTACTGATATTTTAATATAACTAGACGGTACGTTGGGTTTAAAGGTAGAAAAATTGCGAATTTAAATGACCCAGTTGATTCAAAGGAAGTAGAGAACAAACATTATTTACAGAATAAGTTATCAAATGCTGTTACAAGACCTGAATATACAAGTATTTCAATGCAATTCAGTAGTTATTCAATAAAGAAAACTTAGAAAACCTTGTTAAAAAGAAGGAATACAGCAAAATGCTCACAGATTTAAGACAAAACGGTATTTATGACAGTACCACAGAACATCATAATAAGCAAGTAAAATACATAAAACAAGTCTTCATCAAACATTAACTATAAGAGATATGCCTGAAACAAATCTGAGAAAGTTCTAGAAGTGCAATAAAATTAAAAGTTAAATGAGTTTTGTTGTATATAACTGGAAAATCATTTCCCATCTACTTTTAAAGTGTAAAAAGTTTACTGCAACATAAAAACCTCACAAATTAACAACTCAGAATGGAAGACAAGGAACTGATGGTCTTTGTACAGTTTGTAAAAGAAAAAAGAGGAAATTTGTTTAAAAAATTGTAGGTGAAGGGGGGCCACCTGACCCTTTAATATTTGTGAACAAAATATTAATGAGTTATATAAATCAATGACAAAAAATTTAAATGATTAAATGTTTCACTTGATATATTGGTTTATGGCTAGCTGATTTAGTTTGAACAGAAAATTGAAAGGAATTTCAAAAATAAATAAAGGATTCTAATATTTATTATATCTTATAGATGTTTTTTCAAAATTTGATTTGGAAATTCCAGTTAAAGATAAAACAGATAAAAATATAGTGGATGCTTTTGAAAAAATATTTAGAGGAGGCAACAATTCAGAAAACCTACAAACAGATATTGGCAAAGAATTTTATAATAAGGAATTTCTAGAATTAATGAAAAATATAATCTGAATCATTACTCAACTTTTAGTAACTTAAAGGTGTCTATTGTTGAAAGATTTAATATAAAATTTACTTTTTGGGTAAATTATAAATGGGTGGAAATAATTTCAAATCTAGTTGATAAATACAATAAGACAAAACATTCAACTATAAAAATGAAACAAATGGAAATTAATGAAAAGAACTATAAACACAGTACAATTGTGTCTAATGAAAAGGAGAAATTTAAAAAAGGAGATAAAACTAGAATTAGTAACCTTACAAGACTTATTGAAAAATATTGTACAGTGAATTGGTAAACAGAAATTTTTGAAATTGAATAGGTTATTCATTCTAAACCAGTCACATACATATTCAAAGATATCTAACGATATTTTTATGAACAAGAATTGCAGAAAACAAATATCCAGGTGTATTTCTTGTTAAAAAGTGTTTAGAAGGAAAGGAGACAAAATTTATGGCAAATAGCTGGGTTTTGATAATTCAGACATGTGCTGGGTGAATAATGACAATGTAATTATTAAATACTCAGTTTTGATATCCATTATTTCTTTTATGAGACTATCTTTATTTGCACTTGTATCAAAATTATTTCCTCAAGAAGTGATTGGTAATCTTTCTTCCATTAAATTATACAGATTTATTCAGTTTGGATTTCTGAGTCTCAAAGTTTATTCCATTTCTGGATAATCTGATTGTGATTCATTCAATATAGAATTTATAGACAATTTTGAGTTCTTATAACATATTATGGATATTCCCACATATGATTTCTTGTGATAAAAATAAATTCACTATGTTTATCTAAATTAATGGTTGAAGAAGTGCCATCTTTATCAATAATTGTATTTTTCTCTTGAATTATATCTCTGACAAACTTGAACATAATTCTATTACTATTTTTCATAGCTTCAACCTTATTTTGTAAATCTTCATCTATTATTTTATAAATAATTAATTGTGTTTTGTAATTTATATTCACCTGTTTTTAGAATTGATGGTAAAACATCATGAGCAACCCATTTTTTGAACTTTT
Organism: Schistocerca gregaria; assembly: GCF_023897955.1. NCBI lineage: Eukaryota > Metazoa > Arthropoda > Insecta > Orthoptera > Acrididae > Schistocerca > Schistocerca gregaria. The sequence goes on from NC_064928.1 coordinate 191,727,736, forward strand.
TTGCTTCTTCTTTCTTGGAAGACAAAATTAATGAATAAAGTCCTGCTTCGTTAATAAATATTGCAAATATCTTTACATTTTGCTTTATCATCTGCTTCTACATTTACAACCCATGTAAGGTGAGATAATAGGCGGTTAAGCATCCTTGGGTCTGAGGAATGAGTCTTATGGTGGCTCCATTTAGAGCACTCTAGAGCAGAAGAACAGTATGTGATCAAAAGTATCCTGACACACCCAAAAACAAACGTTTTTCATATTAGGTGCATTGTGCTGCCACCTACTGCAAGGTACTCCATATCAGCGACCTTGAAAATGAGCCCTGTGGGGATTATATAAATGGCGAGAATGTAGGCAAAAGTTAGGTGTTCCAACAAAATTTCTTTTTTTCTAAAAAAAGAGACATGAATTATGCTAAACAAGTTAATGATCGAATACCGAAAACAACTAACAGCTGGTGTAAGAGTACAATGGACAAGGATCCTGGATGGCAGAAGTGAGTCAAGTACTCTGGGAGTAAAGATGATGACAACACAGTCTGAATTGATCTGACACTGAGCAGACGTTGAGTGCTCAAATTTATTGTAGTTTCACTACATAGGTGCAGCTGAGAGCAAGTGATGATTGAGATCTGTACGCCCTGACAATGCCAGAACGGCAGTACATTACCCTGTTTGCTTCATGCAGCTATGTAACTTGCAGCTGGCAAAATGGGAGCAGCAGAAGTGACATGTGAGATGGCACCTGTGAATCGATCGCAGCCACAAAAGAAATCCAAAAATCTCACAGGCTATCGATCAGGCAAACAGATCGCAATTTACTCTCTACCAGAGCCCTGAAATCTTACTAGATTTCAGTATGTCATGGTCGTACCAAGGACCAATTTAGTCACTTATACAACCGAGTGCACAAGGATACCAAAAGTCAAGAATGGTAAACCAAAAACGAATAAGTGTGCCCTTGGCAAACGACTATTCCGAGACATTTGAAGACACACTGCCATTACAGTAAGAACTTCGCAACAGGCTCCCCAGTCGAAACGCTAGTGAAGTCAGTCTTATGTCAGGTCACAAATACCAATCACACATGCCAGAGCTTTGACCAAAAGTCCTCTTACCAGACCAAAGTCCAGCACCTGAGTGCTTCCCACCTCTTCAGAAAAAAAAATCCGATTTCTCACAAAGTGCACGAACGACACCGCCTGCACGCCATCTTGAGCCTATCACAGGGCTCTAGAGGCGCTAAATCTCCCCTTCAACACAACAGCACAAACTCATTTCGAACCAGGATAAGAGTTTATCTCTGGATAAAAAAGAAACGGCTAATTACTGGCTTTTTAAATTTTTTTCGTGGAAGTGGAACATGATTTTCTCCAAAGTAGTGTCGCTCCCCATGCCAACAGATACAGTCTTCCACAATGAGATTTTCACTATGCAGCGAAGTGTGCACTGATATGGAACTTCCTGGCAGACTAAAACTGTGTGCCGGACCGGGACTCGAACTCAGACCTTCGCCTTTCTGTAAAGTTTGGAAGGTAGGAGAAGAGGTACTGGCAGAAGTAAAGCTGTGAGGACAGAGTGTGAGTCGTGCTTGGTTACCTCAATTAGTAGAGCACTTGCCTCCAAAAGGCAAAGGTCCTGAGTTCGAGCCTCGGTCCGACGCACAGTTTTAATCTGCGACGAAGTTTTAGACAGAATCTTAAAAATCTTTATCTAAATCGCCTGTGCCTTGGAGCTTGTTATCCTAGCTATGAGATGTAATAAAGATTCTATCTCCAAACGTTTCTCAGACGCTCGAGTTTCTTATACAACCGAGTCGACCAATGGAAGTCATTCTCAGGCCTAGCAGTATTGGTGAACACAAAAACTTGTGACCTTTTATTACGCATGGCTCTGCACACAGTACCCAGCTTCCAACGTGTACATGCGTTCCTTCAGTCCATCGCCCCCAGCCCAGTCTTCTGCTGGCGACGCTGGAGGTAGCTCGGCATTGTCTTGCTGGAGACCTGTCTCGAGGAGGGGCTGTCCTGTCTGTCTTGTATGGCTTTAGACCTGTCCAGCAAGATTTGCTGAGGGATGGGCTCGCTGCCAATTGCTTTCAACATGCCGTTTCCACTAGCTAAGAACCATAAAAATACCTCATGCTTTTAGTGTCCTGCCAGGCTCCATCAAGGCCCAGTCAGACCATTAATTTTCTAGCATCTCGCTCAAGGTGTGTCAGATTGTAGTATAACCTTCAATAATTTTCCGAATTCGGAAAAAAGGTGAAGGAGTAACTTGTACTCTCTCAACCTCATCTGTCATTAGACATCGTGAGAGAGCAGGATGGTGCACTCTGCAGAACTCACGTACTTCGAACGTGGTCAGGTGATTGGGTGTTACTTGTGTCATACGTCTGTACACGAGATTTCCACTCTCCTAAACATCCCTAGGTCCACTGTTTCCGATGTGATAGTCAAGTGGAAACGTCAAGGGACACGTACAGCTCAAAAGTGTATAGGCCGACCTCGTCTGTTGACTGACAGAGACAGCCAACAGTTGAAGATCGTCGTAATGTGTAACAGGCAGACATCTATCCAGACCATCACACAGGAATTCCAGGCTGCATCAGGATCCACTGCAAGTACAATGACAGTTAGGCGGGAGGTAAGAAAACGGATTTCATGGCCAAGCAGCTGCTCATGACGTCCGTAAATGCCAAACGACGCCTCACTTGGTGTAAGGAGGGTAACTATTGGACGATTCAACAGTGGAAAAACGTTGTGTGGAGTGACGAATCACGGTACACAATGTAGCGATCCGATGGCAGGATGTGGATATGGTGAATGCTCGGTAAACGTCATCAGCGAGCTTGTGTAATGGCAACAGTGAAATTCGGAGGCGGTAGTGTTACGGTGTAATCGTGTTTTTCGTGGAGGATGCCTGCACCCCTTGTTGTTTTGTGTGGAACTATCGCAGCACATGCCTACATTGCTGTTTTAAACACGTTCTTGCTTCCCACTGTTGAAGATCAATTCGGGGATGGCGACTGCATCTTTCAATCTGTACTGGACTTGCCTCCACAGAGTCCTGACCGAACACCTTTGGGCTGTTTCGTGCCAGGTCTCACCGACTGACATCGATACGTCTCCTCAGTGCAGCACTCCGTGAAGAATGGGCTGCCATTCCCCAAGAAACCTTCCAGCATCTGATTGGACGTATGCCTGCGAGAGTGGAAGCTGTCACCAATGCTAAGGGTGGGCCAACAACATATTGAATTCCAGCATTACCGATGGAGGGCACCACGAAGTTGTAAGTCATTTTGAGCCAGGTGTCCGTATGCTTTTGATCACATAGTGTAGTTAATACATTGGATTTGTAATAAATAGGATAAGCAGCATTATTTCTACTAATAAACATTTGTATGTGTGTGTGTGTGTGTGTGTGTGTGTGTGTGTGTGTGTGTGTGTGTGTGTGTGACTGGCGGTCAACGATTCGAAGAAAACATTCCAAGGTATTCACCGTTATTTCTACTAATAAACATTTGTATGTGTGTGTGTGTGTGTGTGTGTGACTGGCGGTCAACGATTCGAAGAAAACATTCCAAGGTATTCACCGTCAATCTCATTCGGTGATGGTACTAACAAATCTCTATCCTATCTTCTTCTTATATTCTTCTTAAAAAACAATAAAATTTTATTGATATTTCAACCTTAAATTATTGTTATTTCGAAAAGTATCATCCTTTGTAAATGTTGTAGATAAAACAAAAGAAAAGAAAACTGTAAAAAGGTGAAAAACGAAAATTGTAAGATGTACGACCTGTATTAAACATCAGGTAACAGGTCTATAATTTGGCAATAAATAAATAAACAAATCACATAGTGTAGTAAATGTGGGGTCTTCATCTGTGACCCATCGCGGAACTGTTGCATGAGGTATTTGGAAGAAAGAAATAGTGTACTGAGTAGCGTAGTGAGCATTGAGAAAAAATTTTACAATAGTGCCCAAGGAGGAAATGTTGTGTAAGAATGAAGCGTTCATGAAACTTACATTTAATTTGATTCCCGTGGCACGCTTTCGTTACTATAGTTCAATGACACGTTTCAACAAATGAAAAAATATAATAATGTAACACGTCTATCCGAATCTAATGCGGTTCATGAATGGCAGCTAATCACTCATAAGATAATACTTACGATAAAACAGTCCATCAACGAGAAGGAAAGGATTAATTATTAGCGGCGTGAGCAACGAGAAGCGACTTGACCGCTCACACGCAATCTTAAATGGGAGTGTCGGATAAGCACCTCACATACACAGTAGATGGGATTTCCCTAAGTTTTCCCCCTGATACTCAAGACTGATTGTTGAGCTGTAATGACAGGCCCGCCAGATACCGCCGGAGAAAATTCACGAGCCGATAACGGTGACAGCGAGATGCCAGCAGAGCCTAAGACGTTTTGCAATTGGCCCGTTGTCAAGGTTACGGAGGAGGAAAGAAGACATCGCACCGAAACGTAGCCACACACTGGTCATCTCTAGCGGACAGCAGCGCGGGATTAGCCGAGCGGTCTCGGGCGCTGCAGTCATGGACTGTGCGGCTGGTCCCGGCGGAGGTTCGAGTCCTCCCTCGGGCATGTGTGTGTGTGTGTGTGTGTGTGTGTGTGTGTGTGTGTGTGTGTGTTTGTCCTTGGGATAATTTAGGTTAAGTAGTGTGTAAGCATAGGGACTGATGACCGTAGCAGTGAAGTCCCATAAGATTTCAAACACATTATTTTCTAGCGGACAGCGGAAGTAGGAGCCCGCTGTTCACATCTACATCTACATCTACATGATTACTCTGCAATTCACATTTAAGTGCTTGGCAGAGGGTTCATCGAACCACAATCATACTATCTCTCTACCATTCCACTCCCAAACAGCGCGGGAAAAAAGAACACCTAAACCTTTCTGTTCGAGCTCTGATTTCTCTTGTTTTATTTTTATGATCATTCCTATGTAGGTTGGGCCCAACAAAATATTTTCGCATTCGGAAGAGAAAGTTGGTGACTGAAATTTCGTAAATAGATCACGCCGCAACGGAAAACGTCTTTGCTTTAATGACTTCCATCCCAACTCGCGTATCATATCTGAGACACTCTCTCCCCTATTACGTGATACAAAACGAGCTGCCCTTTTTTGCACTCTTCCGATGTCCTCCGTCAATCCCACCTGGTAAGGATCCCACACCGCGCAGCAATATTGTAACAGACGAACGAGTGTAGTGTAAGCTGTCTCTTTAGTGGACTTGTTGCATCTTTTAAGTGTCCTGCCAATGAAACGTAACCTTTGGCTCGCCTTCCCTACAATATTATCTATGTGGTCTTTCCAACTGAAGTTGTTCGTAATTTTTACACCCAGGTACTTAGTTGAATTGACAGCCTTGAGAATTGTACTATTTATCGAGTAATCGAATTCCACTTTTCGTTATTTAGCGTCAACTGCCACCTGCCACACCATAGAGCAATCTTTTCTAAATCGCTTTGCAACTGATACTGGTCTTCGGATGACCTTACTAGACGGTAAATTACAGCATCATCTGCGAACAAACCTAAGAGAACTGCTCAGATTGTCATCCAGGTCATTTACATAGATCAGGAACAGCGGAGATCCCAGGACGCTTCCCTGGGGAACACCTGATATCACTTCAGTTTTACTCGATGATTTGCCGTCTATTACTACGAATTGCGACCTTCCTCACAGGAAATCACGAATCCAGTCGGACAACTGAGACGATACCCCATAGGCCCGCAGCTTGATTAGGAGTCGCTTGTGAGAAACGGTGTCAAAAGCTTTGCGGAAATCTAGAAATACGGAATCAACTTGAGATCCCCTGTCGATAGCGGCCATTACTTCGTGCGAATAAAGAGCTAGCTGCCTTGCACAAGAACGATGTTTTCTGAAACCATGCTGATTACGTATCAATAGATCGCTCACTTCGAGCTGATTCATAATGTTTGAATACAATATATGCTCCAAAACCCTGCTGCAAACCGACGTCAATGATATAGGTCTGTAGTTCGATGGATTACTATTACTACCCTTCTTAAACACTGGTGCGACCTGCGCAATTTTCTAATCTGTAGGTACGGTGAACGAGCGGTTGGATATTTTTGCTAAGTAGGGAGCTATTGTATCAGCGTAAACTGAAAGGAACCTAATTGGTATACAATCTGGACCTGAAGACTTGCCCGTATCAAGCGATTTGAGTTGCTTTGCAACCCCTAAGGTATCTACTTCTAAGAAACTCATGCTAGCAGCTGTTCGTGTTTCAAATTCTGGAATATTCCATTCGTCTTCCCTGGTGAAGGAATTACGGAAAACTGCGTTTACCCACGGCTATCCACATCTGCATATACTCCCTGCAGGCCACCTGCCGTTGTGTGGTGAAGAGTACCCTTGGTACCACCACCTTTCCGTCCTTCCCTGTTCGATTACCGAACGCGGCGTCGATAATGCTCCAAATTAGCTCTAACATTTCAAATTTTCTCGCTGTCGTCATTCTGCGAGACGTACGTCGGAAGAAGCAATATGTTGCCTCGTTCTTCCTGAAATGTACCGTGTCAGAATTTCGGCAGCAAACGTCTACGTGATGCACAACGCCTCTCTTGTAACGTCTGCGACTGGACTATGTTGAGTGTCTCCGTAACTATCTCGCGCTTGTAAAAGATTCAGTGATTAGACAAGCCACACCTAGCCGGATCTGCTGTCGCTCTTCTATTAATACTACTTCCTAACACGTTCAGACTGTGAAGTGTTGTACTCAGCAGCATAATATTAAATTGCTTCTCATTCACAGCAAGTCCGTGGAAAGGAGTTTTGTAGTAGCTACAATGTCTGTAGTAGCTACAATGTCTGTAGTAGCTACAATGTCTGCGTCGACATTGTAATCGAAACTCAACAGGTGTACAAAGTACACTTTCGTATTCTCAGGGTCCACTGCCACGTGACATTCTGTCAATTCTGGGTAGCTTAAGATGTACAGCACGATTATAACTCCAACTTTCAGTACCTGAGCCAGTAAAGACGGAAAACTATTGTACGAGTCCTGTTCAAAAATCTACGGGACATTTTGGCGTTAGAAACTTGCTTATTCTGTATAAGAAATAGTAGTAAATAATAATAGTGATCTACATCTACATCCAAGCTCCACAAGCCACCTGACGGTGTGTGGCGGAGGGTACCCTGAGTACCTCTATAGGTTCTCCCTTCTATTCCAGTCTCGTATTGTTCGTGGAAAGAAGGATTGTCGGTATGCTTCTGTGTGGGCTCTAATCACTCTGATTTTATCTTCATGGTCTCTTCGCGAAATATACGTAGGAGGGAGCAATATACTGCTTGACTCTTCGGTGAAGGCATGTTCTCGAAACTTTAACAAAAGCCTGTACCGAGCTACTGAGCGTCTCTCCTGCAGAGTCTTCCACTGGAGTTTATCTATCATCTCCGTAACGCTTTCGCGATTACTAAATGATCCTGTATCGAAGCGCCCTGCTCTCTGTTGGATCTTCTCTCTCTCTTCTATCAACCCTATCTGGTACGGATCCCACACCGCTGAGCATTATTCAAGCAGTGGGCGAACAAGCGTACTGTAACCTACTTCCTTTGTTTTCGGATTGCATTTCCTTAGGATTCTTCCAATGAATCTCAGTCTGGCATTTACTTTACCGACGATCAACTTTATATGATAATTCTATTTTAAATCACTCCTAATGCGTACTCCCAGATAATTCGTGGAATTAACTGCTTCCAGTTGCTTACCTGTTATTTTGTAGCTAAATGATAAGGGATCTATCTTTCTATGTATTCACAGCACATTACACTTGTCTACATTGAGATTCAATTGCCATTCCCTGCACCGTGCGTCAATTCGCTGCAGATTCTCCTGCATTTCAGTACAATTTTCCATTGTTACAACCTCTCGAAACACCACAGCATCATCCGCAAAAAGCCTCAGTGAACTTCCGATGTCATCCACCAGGTCATTTATGTATATTGTGAACAGCAACGGTCCCCTGACACTCCCCTGCGGCACCTGAAATCACTCTTACTTCGGAAGACTTTTCTCCATTGAGAATGACATGCTGCGTTCTGTTATCTAGGAACTCCTCAATCCAATCACACAAGTGGTCTGATAGTCCATATGCTCTTACTTTGTTCATTAAACGACTGTGGGGAACTGTATCGAACGCCTTACGGAAGTCAGGAAATTCGTGTCTATGGCCCACTGAGTCTCGTGGACGAATAGCGCGTGCTGGGTTTCACACGACCGTCTTTTCCGAAACCCATGCTGATTCCTACAGAGTAGATTTCTAGTCTCCAGGAAAGTCATTATACTCGAACACAATACGTGTTCCAAAATTCTACAACTGATCGACGTTAGAGATATAGGCCTATAGTTCTGCACATCTGTTCGACGTCCCTTCTTGAAAATGGGGATGACCTGTGACCCTTTCCAACCCTTTGGAACGCTACGCTCTTCTAGAGACCTACGGTACACCGCTGCAAGAAGGGGGGCAAGTTCCTTCGCGTACTCTGTGTAAAATCGAACTGGTATCCCATCAGGTCCAGCAGCCTTTCCTCTTTTAAGAGATTTTAATTGTTTCTCTATCAGTGCAGTCTTCCTCTGTGAAACAGCTGTGGAAAAAGACATTTAGTATTTTGGCCTTTAGTCCTTCATCCTCTGTTTCAGTACCATTTTGGTCACAGAGTGTCTGGACATTTTGTTTTGATTCACCTACAGCATTGACATAAGACCAGAATTTCTTAGGATTTTCTGCCAAGTCAGTACATAGAACTTTACTTTCGAATTCATTAAACGCCTCTCGCATAGCCCTCCTCACACTACATATCGCTTCGCGTATTTTTTGTTTGTCTGCAAGGCTTTGGTTATGTTTATGTTTGCTGTGAAGTTCCCTTTGCTTCCGCAGCAGTTTTCTAACTCGGTTGTTGTACCACGGTGGCTCTTTTCCATCTCTTACGATCTTGCTTGGCACATACTCATCTAACGCATATTGTACGATGGTTTTGAACTTTGTCCACTGATCCTCAACACTATCTGTACTTGAGACAAAACATTTGTGTTGAGCCGTCAGGTACTCAGAAATCTGCTTTGTGCCACTTTTGCTAAACAGAAAAATCTTCCTACCTTTTTTAATATTTCTACTTACGGCTGAAATCATCGATGCCGTAACCGCTTTATGATCGCTGATTCCCTGTTCTGCGTTAACTGTTTCAAATAGTTCGGGTCTGTTTGTCACCAGAAGGTCTAATATGTTATCGCCACGAGTCAGTTCTCTGTTTAACTGCTCAAGGTAGTTTTCAGATACAGCACTTTAAAAAATTTCACTGGATTCTTTGTCCCTGCCACCCGTTATGAACGTTTGAGTCTCCCAGTCTATATCCGGCAAATTAAAACCTCCACCCAGAACTATGACATGGTGGGGAAATTTACTCGAAATATTTTCCAAATTATCCTTCAGGTGCTCAGCCACAACAGCTGCTGAGGCAGGGGGCCTATAGAGACATCCAATTACCATGTCTGAGCCTGCTTTAACCGTGACCTTCACCCAAATCATTTCACATTTCGGATCTCCGTCAATTTCCTTCGATACTATTGCACTTTTTATCGCTATAAACACGCCTCCCCCTTCACTGTCCAGCCTGTCTCTGCGGTATACATTCCAATCTGAGTTTAGGTTTTCATTACTGTTTACGTCTGGTTTCAGCCAACTTTCTGTCCCTAGTACTATCTGGGCGTTGTGACCGTTTATTAATGTGAGCAGTTCTGGGACCTTTCTATAGACGCTCCTGCAGTTTGCTTTTTTTTTTTTTTTTTGGTCATCAGTCTACTGACTGGTTAGATGCGGCCCGCCACGAATTCCTCTCCTGTGCTAACCTCTTCATCTCAGAGTAGCACTTGCAACCTACGTCCTCAATTACTTGCTTGACGTATTCCAACCTCTGCCTTCCTCTACAGTTTTTGCCCTCTACAGCTCCCTCTAGTACCATGGAAGTCATTCCCTCATGTCTTAGCAGATGTGCTATCATCCTGTCCCTTCTCCTTATCAATGTTATCCACATATTCCTTTCCTCTCCGATTCTGCGTAGAACCTCCTCATTCCTTACCTTATCAGTGCACCTAATTTTCAACATTCGTCTATAGCACCACATCTCAAATGCTTCGATTCTCTTCTGTTCCGGTTTTCCCACAGTCCATGTTTCACTACCATACAATGCTGTACTCCAGACGTACATCTTCAGAAATTTCTTCCTCAAATTAAGGCTGGTATTTGATATTAGTAGACTTCTCTTGGCCAGAAATGCCTTTTTTGCCATAGCGAGTCTGCTTTTGATGTCCTCCTTGCTCCGTCCGTCATTGGTTATTTTACTGCCTAGGTAGCAGAATTCCTTAACTTCATTGACTTCGTGACCATCAATCCTGATGTTAAGTTTCTCGCTGTTCTCATTTCTACTACTTCTCATTACCTTTGTCTTTCTCCGATTTACTCTCAAACCATACTGTGTACTCATTAGACTGTTCATTCCGTTCAGCACATCATTTAATTCTTCTTCAGTTTCACTCAGGATAGCAATGTCATCAGCGAACCGTATCATTGATATCCTATCACCTTGTCTTTTAATTCCACTCCTGAACCTTTCTTTTATTTCCATCATTGCTTCCTCGATGTACAGATTGAAGAGTAGGGGCGAAAGGCTACAGCCTTGTCTTACTCCCTTCTTAATATGGGCACTTGGTTCTTGATCGTCCACTCTTATTATTCCCTCTTGATTGTTGTACATATTGTATATAACCCGTCTCTCCCTATAGCTTACCCCTACTTTTTTCAGAATCTTGAACAGCTTGCACCATTTTATATTGTTGAACGCTTTTTCCAGGTCGACAAATCCTATGAACGTGTCTTGATTTTTCTTTAGCCTTGCTTCCATTATTAGCCGAAACATCAGAATTGCCTCTCTCGTGCCTTTACTTTTCCTAAAGCCAAACTGATCGTCACCTAGCTCATTCTCAATTTTCTTTTCCATTCTTCTGTATATTATTCTTGTAAGCAGCTTCGATGCATGAGCTGTTAAGCCGATTGTGCGATAATTCTCGCACTTGTCAGCTCTTGCCGTCTTCGGAATTGTGTGGATGATGCATTTCCGAAAGTCAGATGGTACTCAGGGTACCCTCCGCCACACACCGTCAGGTGGCTTGCGGAGTATGGATGTAGATGTAGATGTAGATGTCGCCAGACTCATATATTCTACACATCAACGTGAATGGTCGTTTTGTTGCCACTTCCCCTAATGATTTTAGAAATTCTGATGGAATGTTATCTATCCCTTCTGACTTATTTGTCCGTAAGTCCTCAAAAGCTCTTTTAAATTCCGATTCTAATACTGGATCCCCTATCTCTTCTAAATCGACTCCTGTTTCTTCTTCTATCACATCAGACAAATCTTCACCCTCATGGAGGCTTTCAATGTATTCTTTCCACCTATCTGCTCTCTCCTCTGCATTTAACAGTGGAATTCCCGTTGCACGCTTAATGTTACCACCGTTGCTTTTAATGTCACCAAAGGTTGTTTTGACTTTCCTGTGTGCTGAGTCTGTCCTTCCGACAATCATATCTTTTTCGATTTCTTCACATTTTTACTGCAGCCATTTCGTCTTAGCTTCCCTGCACTTCCTATTTATTTCATTCCTCAGCGACTTGTATTTCTGTATTCCTGATTTTCCCGGAACATGTTTGTACTTCCTCCTTTCACCAATCAACTGAAGTATTTCTTCTCTTACCTATGGTTTCTTCGCAGCTACCTTCTTTGTACCTATGTTTTCCTTCCCAACTTCTGTGATGGCCCTTTTTAGAGACGTCCATTCCTCTTCAACTGTGTTGCCTTCTGCGCTATTCCTTATTGCTGTATCTATAGCGTTAGAGAACTTCAAACTATCTCGTTATTCCTTAGAACTTTCGTATCCCACTTCTTAGCGTATTGATTCTTCCTGATTAATGTCTTGAACTTGAGCCTACTCTTCATCACTACTATATTGTGATCTGAGTCTATTTCTGCTCCTGGGTACGCCTTACAATCCAGTATCTGATTTCGGAATCTCTGTCTGACCATGATGTAATCTAATTGAAATCTTCCCGTATCTCCCGGCCTTTTCCAAGTATACATCCTCCTCTTGTGATTCTTGCACAGGGTATTCGCTATTACTAGCTGAAACTGGTTACAGAACTCAATTAGTCTTTCTCCTCTTTCATTCCTAACCCAAGCCCATATTCTCCTGTAACCTTTTCTTCTACTCCTTCCCTTACAACTGCATTCTAGTCGCCCATGACTATTAGATTTTCGTCCCCCTTTACATACTGCATTACCCTTTCAATATCCTCATACACTTTCTCTATCTGTTCATCTTCAGCTTGCGACGTCGGCATGTATACCTGAACTATCGTTGTCGGTGTTGGTCTGCTGTCGATTTTGATTAGAACAACCCGGTTACTGAACTGTTCACAGTATCACACTCTCTGCCCTACTTCATAACGAATCCTACACTTGTTATACCATTTTCTGCTGCTGTTGATATTACCCGATACTCATCTGACCAGAAATCCTTGTCTTCCTTCCACTTCACTTCACTGACCCCTACTAAATCTAGATTGAGCCTTTGCATTTCCCTTTTCAGATTTTCTAGTTTCCCTACCACGTTCAAGCTTCTGACATTCCACTCTCCGACTCGTAGAACATGATCGTTTCGTTGATTATTCAATCTTTTTCTCATGGTAACCTCCCCCTTGGCAGTCCCCTCCCGGAGATCTGAATGGGGGACTATTCGGGAATCTTTTGCCAATGGAGAGATCATCATGACACTACAAGCCACATGTCCTGTGGATACACGTTACGTGTCTTCCATGGTTTCCATTGCCTTCTGCATCCTCATGTCGTTGATCATTGCTGATTCTTCCGCCTTCAGAGGCAATTTCCCACTCCTAGGACAAGAGAGTGCCCTGAACCTCTATCCGCTCCTCCGCCCTCTTTGCAAAGGCCGTTGGCAGAATGAGGCTGACTTCTTATGCCGGAAGTCTTCGGCCGCCAGTGCTGACTATTTATCAAAATTTAGGCAGTGGTGGGGATCGAACCCGGGACCGATGACGTTTTTGATTATGAATCAAAGACGCTATCCCTAGACCACGGGTCTAACTCTGCAATACTAATAGCACATTAGTATTGTTATTCCCTGTTGCATTTTGCGTACTCCTACCTTGCCGCGTCTCACGAGGCGTCTTGTCGGGCCTAGGGAGGGAATTCTCTAACCTAAAAAACCCCCATGTGCACTCCACACGTACTCCGCTACCCTCGTAGCCGCTTCCGGCGTGTAGTGCACGCCTGACCTATTCAGAGGGACCCTACATTTCTCCCCCAGATAGCGGAGGTCGAGAAATTTGCACCCAAGATCTCCTCAGAATCGTCTGAGCCTCTGGTTTAAGCCTTCCACTCGGCTCCAAACCAGAGGACTGCGATCGGTTCTGGGAACGATACTACAAATAGTTAGCTCAGATTCTACTACACGAGCGAGGCTTTCCGCCTTCACCAATTCCGCCAACCGCCTGTACGAACTGAGGATGACCTCTGAATCCAGACGGAAGGAGTCATTGGTGCCGACATGAGCAACAATTTGCAGTCGGGTGCACCCAGTGCTCTCTATCGCCGCCGGTAGGGCCTCCTCCACATCTCGGATGAGACCCCCAGGCAAGCAGACAGAGTGAACACTGGCCTTCTTCCCCGACCTTTCCGCTATTTCCCTAAGGGGCTCCATCACCCGCCTAACGTTGGAGCTCCCAATAACTAATAAACCCCTCCCCCCGTGTGCCTGCTCGGACCTTGCTGAAGGGGCAGCCACATGTCCACTCACAGGCAGAGCGGGCGATGCCACACGGCCAGCCTCCACATTTACCCTCCGCCTCGTGCGCCGCGAACGCCGCTGAACCCGCCACTCCCGTTGGGGAGAGGGTGGCCCAACCGCGCCCGGTACCCGCGAAGATGTCTCGACAGCAGGGACAGTGGGTGAAGCATGTTAACACCTGGGGTGTACCTCGCGACGCGCCAGACTCCCCATTGTCGCTACAATCCGAGGCAGCAGCCTCAAGACGGCTGACCGCGGCCATCAACACGCTCAGCTGTTCGCTAACAGTGGCCAGCTCTTCCTGCGTCCGTACACAGCAGTCACACATCCTATCCATCCTAAGTAATCAATTTACTGAAGAGAGTTAATCAACTTTTAACTAGACTGCTAATTCACTAAAGGCGGCTGATTATTGACTAAACTGTGATTGCTAACCACTTCTTGTAGAAAACAATGAAAATAGCACTACCTGTCTCTGGACTGTATTCAAAACAAACACTAGCACTACTGGCACTATGGCTGACTAAAGGGACTCTCTGACTGTATTCAAAACAAACATGAAATCTATGGAACACTATTAATAGCACTCCACAATTAAAGCTTCCTAAAAGCAAAAACACACGGAAGAAGAAGTGACAAGTAAGAAAAATACAGTTAATACTTAAATTAAGGTAGCTCGCTGCACAGCAGACGTGAAGCAGACGGCGGTTACGATGCCCCTGTAACTCTTGGTTGTTAATATTTACTGACAAAATGTAACCTAACGCCACATTGCTATCCCGTGTGGTTGTTTTGTAGTACGACTTAAAAAGAGAGAGAAATTACTAATTGATCATCAATGCGTCGGTTCTCGATTGTGTTCAAGAGGCGTACAGATTGATTACGCAAGGGGTTTTCTTAACTGACATTTTGACCCGGATTCCCTTCACGCAATCAGAATCTTCGATGAAAATACCTAAGGGACCTATGCGGATATAAAAATGGAAAGGAAAGCAAATTAGTGGAATTTCGTGAGAGAAAGATTAACAGATCGGAAGTTCAACAAATTAGTGGTCTCCGAAGTACAATCGAGACACTGCGATAAAGAGCGAACCCGTAACAAAGCTCATATACAATTTGAACATCATTTTTGGTTAGTGAAAGAAAAGAATAAGAAGAAAATTACTGCATCGTAAAATATTAATACAGTTTGAACAAATTGGCTTTAAACTTCTAGACATTGACAAATACACAAGAAATACATGAATTACATCTGATATTTCTTTTGTACATGGCGCAGTCCAGTAATCGCTGCATTGTCAGTCCGTTCCTTCTTAAAATTAAACGTCCCTGCATGTCCGTGAGCCGGCCGCGGTGGTCTCGTGGTTCTAGGCGCGCAGTCCGGAACCGTGCGACTGCTACGGTCGCAGGTTCGAATCCTGCCTCGGGCATGGATGTGTGTGATGTCCTTAGGTTAGTTAGGTTTAAGTAGTTCTAAGTTCTAGGGGACTAATGACCACAGCAGTTGAGTCCCATAGTGCTCAGAGCCATTTGAACCATTTTTGAACCTGCATGTCCGCACCCGAGTTACCGAAACGTTTGTTCGTCGTTTCACATAGTTTTTACACAAAATAAAAATACAACTTGTAGCAATGCTATGTAGTACGTCTTAACGTGTCGGCGACCAAAAAAAGTAGAAAGGATAATGAAGTCTCTAGAATATTTCTTAACAAAAGATAGATTGTTCTTTCTTCTGTTTCGCAGCTTCTTGCTATCAAGCGCTGCGGCATGATTTTGAATATCTCCGCCCAGCGGCTCATAGTGTTTATTTAGACTATTTAAACGCTGGACGCGCGTCTTGGTATGGGAGCACATTTAAAAAATATTTCGAAACTTTACTATCGCACGGTGATGCTTAGCATCTTTACGAACTATAGCTCGTTGGCTGACCTTTTCTTTTACGACAAATATATCATATGCAAAGTATCTGAAATCCAATAATATTACAACATTCGTAATTTAGCGCCAATGGTGTGTTGAAGCGAAATGCTGTTGGCATCCCTGCACACGGCTGTGTTTAATGTGTATCTGCTGGAAGTTTCATTGTTGTATGTCTGTTAGTTATTGTTCAGTGGTGTATTGAGTACAACGTCGCGTCGCACAGTTTGAGAATTTAGAGATGGCAGAGTTAGTGGAGCGACGCGTCTGCATTAAATTTTGCGTGAAGCTCACGAAAACCTTTACAGAGACACACAAAATGATGCAGGAAGCCTACGGTGACGAGAGATTAAGCCGTAGTCGGAATTACGATTGGTTCACACGGTTTAAAAATGGCCGGACGGGTATTAACCCTTAGCTACTAGGGATGTTGACAGGAACACAATTACTGGGGAGGGGTCTCTCATACCGCCCTTTTATTTTTTATGTATAAAAGCACTGTTTTGGTGAATACATATTTCATGACTTCCTGTTATTCGTTACACTTCTTGGAAACAAACTTTATGGAAATTTGGAATTTTTAAGCAGTGCAAAATTTAAAACACTTTGAAAACTAAAACATATCGAAATTTGCACTTTATTTTTATTTTATGTGTTACTAAAACAACAGCACATAGTTACCTCTCTACTAACTCACAAATTATCATCAGGGACATAGTATTACAGATTCGCAACAAAACTGTATGGAAAAACACATTTGAGTTATGACAAATTGTATGTGGAAACAGCTTTGATTTCACTACTCATCATTTCAGCCTTAGAGCGATTGGTCCACCCCCTAATCCTATCAAGGAAGAAATTTCGCCAAATTTTTATATTACAAATCGAGAAGGAAGTAATTACCTTATGTATTTTTCTCAGGCACTGAATAAAATTTTAATTGCTTTCAGCCTACATGCATTTCACGCAGACCATCCTACAATTCCCCAACCAAATCGGATCACCACACGTTTGACTCCTTCTTTTTCACTTCAAACAAGGACAACGCAAGTCTGATGTTTTTTGTTTTCAGCAAACTATTTCCGTATTTGATTCTCACATCTCCAAAAAAGTAAGTTTTCTCTAAGACTTTTCGGAATCTGTAGCAGTCAAGGCTGGCCGAGCGGTTCTAGGCGCTACAGCCTGGAACCGCGCGGCCGTTACGGTCGCAGGTTCGAATCCTGCCTCGGGCATGGATGTGTGTGATGTCCTTAGGTTAGTTAGGTTTAAGTAGTTCTAAGTTCTAGGGGACTGATGACCACAGCAGTTAAGTCCCATCGCGCTCAGAGCCATTTGAACTATTTTATTTAGCAGTCCAGGCTGCCACAAGACAATGTTGAGCTGCCTTGCTCTTCCTCCATCTAAAACATCTTTCTGTTCTTACCGAAGAAATACGCTTCTCCAACGTCGTAATCTATCACATGTTCATCACTTTTAGTTTCCTTCTCCTAATTAATATCGAGATCACTAAATACTCAAAATCAGGGCAGTTGCCAGTGCCATCTAAGTCTTCATCCGTTGTATTTTCCGGAATCGATCTGTTTGAAGAGTAGGCATGAGAATTTGTAAGACTACCACGGGAACACTCACACCAGTCTCGCAGAGAAAACGTTGCATGAAAGGCGTAGCTTTCCTTACCACGGAGAAACGGTAAAAGCAACACTCCGTCTTCAGGCCACAAGTGGCCCATCGGGACCGTCCGACCGCCGTGTCATCCTCAGATCAGGATGCGGATAGCAGGGGTGTGTGGTCAGCACACTGCACTCCCGATCGTTATGATGGTTTTCTTTGACAGGAGCCGCTACTATTCGATCGAGTAGCTCCTCAATTGGCATTTGGACACTGAGTGCACCCAGAAAAATGGTAACAGCGCATGGCGGCCCGGACGGTCACCCATCCAAGTGTCGGCCCCGCGCGATAGCGCTTAACTTCCGTGATCTGACGGGAACCGGTGTATCCACTGCGGCAACGCCGTCGCGGCGAGGAATGGTAACGTTCAACAAAAACATGACACAGACACTATGGTACGGTGTGAGACCACCCAAGGGCCAAAAATAAGGAACTAATTACAACAACAATGCGAGATTCATGGCACGCCTAGCTTGCCATCCAATAGGAAAGTACACACAAGAATTTACTTCGCCTCACAGGGGTTCGTGAAATATCATGAGAAAAAAGAACTGTAGAGGGACAATCCATAGTAGTCAAGCTTTAATGATGGCCCTCGTTCAGGACGCCCTTCGTCATCTACCGACGACGCTCATGTCAGGGACATCAACGAAACTGTGGCTGCCAGTCGAAGACTGGCTGTCCGAGAGGTAGCAGAAGAACGTAACACTTCAATTGGATCATGTAGCGAAATCCTGACGCAGCATCTTGGAATGGATCACGTTGCCGCTAAGTTCGTCCCACTTCTCATGAGTCAAGACCAGAAAGACCTTTGCCTGGCCATCTGTGAAGAGCTTTTGGATTCCTCAAATGAGAACGAGACAGTGCTTAAGAGAATCATAACTGGCGATGAGACGTTGATCTACGGTTATGATGTTGAGGCCAACGTTCAATCTCCACAATGGGTCGCGAAACGTTCTCCGAGAGCAAAAAAGCTCGCCAGATCAGGTCGACTACCAAAAGCTATGCTGTAATAACTTTTTGTTTATTTATAGACGCAATCACAATCTTACGACTCAGTCATAAACGGTTTCGGCCATTCAATGACCATCTTCAGATTCTAAAACAATACAAATGAAAATTTAGATTAAAACCTAAAAAAATAAGCGCAATATTTAACCAGGCTAATTGATAATCTAACTGAATTCATGCGAATTACATATAATTCATACCTCGCTCCTCCGGCTTATAGGCTGTTGACATCTGCTGCAGCCCGCACTAAACAGTGCAGCACTCGACCGCCGGAAGGCTCCATTCTCAGCTGAAGCACGTATGTAGTAAAAACGATTCGCTCAGGTGAACAGATCGTCGTAAATGTTGAAGTATGTGTCTGTTGCAAATTCATTCTGTTCTTTGAGGAGTTTGTCAGGTTCTCTAGGTCTCGTAACATAAATCTCCAGTTGTTCTAAAATGTCTGATCGTTTACTTTTTTTAACTTCATGTAGAATTTGAAGGTGTTCGTCGATGTTACCAATATTACGACCCTCCTCTTGCGTATGTAAGCTTAGCACTGTCTTATCACTCGGATACGTGCGTTCTTTAAACCTTACGTCAAAGGACCTGCCTGTCTGTACGATATAGCTTTTTTCGCATTCATGACATGATACTTTGTAGACCTCGATTTACTATATTTATTACTTTTCCGTGGCAAGTTATGACGCACTAGTCTTTTTAAATTATCGGAAGTCCTAAATCCAATTTTAACCCCGTTTCCTTGGAATGTATGTTCGATTTTATCTGAGGTCTTGCCTATATATTTCATAGTGACATTCTTATCATTTTCGGATGTCGGTATTACCTGCCGTTTCTCGCTCCTTTTTATCTTCTTTTTAATCTTGCTATGTATGGAGTTAACTATATCTGGGTATTAATAATTTGCAAGGGCGACTTGTCTTAATATGTCAACCTCCTTTTTCACTTCAGTTTGACATAATGGAAGTCTTACTATTCTGCGCAACATTGAATAAAAATGAATGTTTCTGACGTTGTGGATGATTTGAGCGGGCATTGATAATCACGTCCGTACATGTTGGTTTCCTAAATATTTGGAACGCATACAACCTCTATAAAGAATAATTGAGTCATCGACATATCTTGTGTAATGTACTATATTCATCAGAATCTCTGGGTTCGTCTCGAAGAAACTCTTTTTCTAGCTGGTTGATAAAAATGTCTACTATTGTTCCTGCTAAGCAGTTTCCCATAGCGAGTCCATCGCATTGTCTGTAACATTTATTGTTACAGTGGAAGTAGTTATACGACAGAATAAACTCCAATATTTCAATCAGTTCTACAATTTCAGCGTGACCTAGACGCCAGTTACGTAATAGATTAGTTTTTATTATTTGTAAGGCTTCATTTGTATATAATTTCTCGATATCCATTGACGCGAATGTTACATCCTCCGGTATCTCGATACCTTTTACTTCCTGCGCAAAGGCCGCACTGCTTTTAACAGTGTGTGATTCTTTGTAAACAAAATTAGCTTTCAAAATTTTGTTGAGTTCCCTTTTAACCTTATATATAGGACAATCTATATTATTAATCACTAGTCTAATGGGTTTTTCTTGTTTATGAAGCTTTATTTGCGCTCTTAGGTTTGGTGTACGTGCATTCATTACCTTTAGGTACCTTTTTCTTTTATCTGGAAACAAGAAATTCAAATTATCTATCCTTTTGTTAAATTCTTTTTGGAAACACTTTGTCCGGTCCTTTTTAACTTCTACAATGTTATTTTTCTTAAAGAAATCTTCTGTCTTCTTTATGTAATCAGTATCATGAATCAAAATGGCTGTGTCTCCTTTATCTGCTCTGGTGATGAGAACTTTTTGATCTTTAAGTTTATTATTGAGCTTTGTACTAACTTTGTCCTAGGGGGTTTCCTTTCGTGAAAGATTTTGGGATCTTTTAAAGAACTTTTCACTTTTGGCTGCGATAATAAACTGTTCACCTGTGCTTCATTTTCCTATCTCACCTGCCATTTTAATCTCATCTACCGCATTTTTAATTGTAGCTATGTCTTTTTTCTTTCTTATATTTTATTGTAATCCCCTGCTTAAAAGCTGCTCTTCGTCAGTGTTTACAATCAGAGCAGACAACTTTTCAACACGGTTAAAATATTTTTGGACTTGTACTTTACTTTTTTGCTGTCTCAAACCGCTGGAATTTAAATTAAAATTTTTTTTCCCGTGTCTCGTCTTAACTAAAATTAGCTCTTTATGTACGTGATCTTCAATCATATCCCACACGTCAGAAAACTGTATTTGTAAAAGCATATTATTGAGCGATAGGTGCCCTTTCATCATTTTATTATTTAAAAGTTGGCCTGTGTTGTAGGCCTCTTTGTGTTCGATCTTCATCCATCTTACTGACTTTCGCGTTTAACTTTTCTGGAAATTTGGAATTATTTGTCTTAATTCTCGCGTATTTAGGAACTGTTCCGAATTCTAAGCATTTCTTATTGAAGTGAATTTTATCTCGGTTTCTAAGTTCTGTAAGTTTTAGATTCAGGAAGGCACTAACGTCTCCATAGGCCTGTCTCGGCAATGATTTTGGAAAAAAACGACATTTTGCCAATGGAGTGAGTGACTGATTATTTTGTAAATTTTTTTGTTTATTTATAGACGCAATCACATTCTTATGACGCAGTCATAACCGGTTTCGGCCAATCAGTGACCATCCTCATATTCTAAAACAACAGAAAAGAAAATTTAAATTAAAACCTAAAAATTAAGTGAAATATTTAACCAGGCTTATTACTATACTAACTGAATGTATGCTGATAGTTTCCTTTCACTTTGAAGGATTAGTTGAGCATGAATTCGTGCCATAGGGACAAATTGTTAGTTGATGGTACTATCGGAAGGTGTTGGGACGCCTGTGAGAAAACGTGAGAAGAAAACGGCCTGAAACGTGATGAGACAATTCATGGCTCTTGCTTCACGATAAGGCACCTGCTCATTCATCCCTGTTAGTGCGTGACTATTGTACAAAGAAACAAATCAGTGTGAATCGCTGTGCCGCATCACCCTCCACATTCTCCAGACCTGGTCCCTGCGGGCATTTTTTTTTTTTATTTCCAAAAGAGAAAATCCCGTTGGGAGGACGAAGGTTAGCAACAATACACGAGAAAAAAGAAAATTCGCATCGCGATCCAGCAAGAGGCGTACGATGACTTTCTGGAAGTCGAATCGGCGTTGGGAGCGGCGTATCAGTTGTGGAGGAGAGTACTTCGAAGGAGACCATGTGCAATAGTCGGACGGGGTGGCCGAGCGGTCCTAGGTGCTACAGTCTGGAACCACGTGACCGCTGGGTAGCAGGTTCAAATTCTGCCTCGGGCATGGGTGCGTGTGATGTCCTTCATTTAGTTAGGTTTAAGTAGTTCTAAGGTCTAGGGGACTGATGACCTCAGAAGTTAAGTCCGATGGTACTCAGAGCCATTTGAACCATTTGAACCATGCACAATAAGTAAAAGGTAAGCGTAGAAAAATTTTGTGGAGAAAGTTCCGGAATCTTCTGAACAGACCACGTATCGGTACAAAGTCTTATAGGAATGTGTGCTGCAGGATTTGCGTTGTTCGTAGTGTTTGTGTTATGACTTGTCGTTAGACTCCGGTACTGGTGCGGTGATGTAGGGTTGAAACGCAAGCATGAGTGCGCATTATAGGTCAGGCAGTCAACGTGGCTCTGAACAAGGTGACCAGGGCTTTACTCGTAGACTGCTGCTATTCGCGGGTATCAGTGCGTTAAAGGAATACGAAAAGGCTCCTTTTCCCGGTCAGGGAGTGAAGAACTTGAGTCGGAAGTTGGATTTGATTGGTGATTTGAGAATGGCTCTCGGGAAAGGCCGACGGCCAACTGCGCAAGTTGATGAAAAAGTTACTGTGCCCACGGTTGACAATGCTGGTCGCAATGTATGATCTTCAAACAGTACACGAGGTGTCACGACAGCTTGACATTCCACGATCCACCGTCTGAAAAGTCTGCGAACAGTTGTGAAATGGTATCCGTACCAACCTCTAGGCTGTCGTGAGAGTAGATGGTCTTCACACTGAGCAACGTTTGTAACCTGGAAGCCGGCCTGAGTAGCCGAGCGGTTCTAGGCGCTTCAGTCTGGAACCGCGCGACCGCTACGGTCGCAGGTTCGAATCCAGCCTCGGGGATGGATTTATGTGATGTCCTTAGGTTAGTTAGGTTTAAGTAGTTCTAAGGGACTGATCACCTCAGAAGTTAAGTCCCATAGTGCTCAGAGCCATTTGAACCACTTCTTGTAACCTGGAACGTAAACATAGTACACAATTGACAAATGTTACCCTCTGTTTTGGAAATTAAGATGTGTTTCTTCCAACGGTTTATTATTTATTTACCTTCCACATATCCTACTGAAGATTTTATTTATTTATGTATTTATTTACTTTTTTTGTGAACGCCAAGATCGCCTGATTTTAAGACCTTTATTCCAGGTACTAGGTTCGATAGAATTGTGGTGTCACCTTCAGATTGGCATTACACAGTATGAGGAGAAAATAAGTAATCGGTATGAAACTTCCCGGCAGATTAAAACTGTGTGCCGGACCGAGACTCGAAACCGGCATCTTTGCCTTTCGCGGGCAAGTGCTCTACCATCTGAGCTAGGTAGAGCACTTTCCCGCGAAAGGCAAAGATCCCGAGTTCGAGTCTCGGTCTGGCACACAGTTTTAATCTTCCAGGAAGTTTCATATCAGCCCACACTCCGCTGCAGAGTGAAAATCTCATTCAAGTAATCGGTAATCTGCACAAGGTACAACAGTTTTTTGGTATGAAACAAGTTTTACAAAAGCTTTTACATACATTTGCGTATATGTTAAAATACATGTGTCGTCGACATTTTGAGAGCAAAGTGTAAAAACATTTAAAAAACTCCACATGGTTTGTAACTTATAAAACAGAGTGCTCCCAGATTGGTTGTCAAATGAATAAAAGGCAGAAAGTATAAAATCTATAGCACCAATAGAGTTAAAACTGCAAGCCATTTCGGCAATCTCACGGGGGCGACACATGTATGTGAACGTATGAACGTATGTCAAAGCTTTTGTAAAACTTGGGTCGTCCCAAACAATGGTTGTGTCTTGAGCAGGTTACCGATTACCTATTTTCTTCTCACATAGTATAATGCCAATCTGAAGATGACAGCACGATTCTGTCGAAACTAGTAACTGGAATAAAGGTCTTCAGATCAAGCGATTTTGGCTTTCACAAAACATATATGTAAACAGAGGTCGACTGAACAACATGTGTAAATTATATAAATATTTTCACAGGGTTTCATTATCCTACGACCACTTGTTTCTTGTTGTGGTCCTATCAAGTGTTATCACCTTGCAGTTTAATTCCGGGTACCCCCTCCACCACGTCAGGCACTGCTCTAAAGCTAATCTCCATGGCCCTTGTCAGTATCCAGTGCACGTTACCAAGAGGTGCACAAATTCTCCTTCCGGCTTGCCTGGCCCCCTCTCTCTCCGCCGCGACCATTAAAGCAGCTCAACCCGCCCTGACGGGGACACAACGGTACATGCTGTGTACTGAACCACAGACGAAGTAGGCGAACGTGTGTTTCTGGTAGCTGGCGAACATCTCTGGTCCCGTTCAGCCTGCTCCACTTGACAACAGTTTGTGCGACCAGCCTAACGTCATTGCAGAATAGCCAGATATATGTTTGCTTAGGTATATTCGCTGCTGATCAGTTATAGGAACGGTGGGACTAACAAAATGAAGAAAATAAACTGGACTGGTACTCAGGGGCTCGTACTGGCAGCCAATCTACAGATTGTAATAATACTTAGAAAGTGAATGTTTTTGTTCAAACATATAAGAGTCGAGAGGCATGAAAGGGAAGCAGTGATGGGGGAGGGAGTGAGACAGGGTTGTAACCTCTCCCCGATGTTATTCAATCTGTATATTGAGCAAGCAGTAAAGGAAACAAAAGACAAATTCGGAGTAGGTATTAAAATCCAGGGAGAAGAAATAAAAACTTTGAGGTTCGCCGGTGACATTGTAATTCTGTCAGAGGCAGCAAAGGACTTGGAAGAGCAGTTGAATGGAATTGACAGTGTCTTGAAAGAATGGTATAAGATGAACATCAACAAAAGCAAAACGAGGATAATGGAATGTAGTCGAATTAAGTCGGGTGATGCTGAGGGAATTAGATTAGGAAACTATACACTTAAAGTAGTAAATGAGTTTTTTAATTTGGGGAGCAAAATAACTGATGATGGTCGAAGTAAAGAGGATATAAAA
This sequence comes from Schistocerca gregaria, assembly GCF_023897955.1. NCBI lineage: Eukaryota > Metazoa > Arthropoda > Insecta > Orthoptera > Acrididae > Schistocerca > Schistocerca gregaria. The sequence continues at coordinate 191,752,558 of NC_064928.1, forward strand.
TGTAGACTGTCAATGGCAAGGAAAGCGTTTCTGAAGAAGAAAAATATGTTAACATCGAGTATAGGTTTAAGTGTCAGGAAGTCGTTTCTGAAAGTATTTGTGTGGAGTGTAGCCATGTATGGAAGTGAAACATGGACGATAAATAGTTTGGACACGAAGAGAATAGAAGCTTTGGAAATGTGATGCTACAGAAGAATGCTGATGATTAGATGGTTAGATCACATAACTAATGAGGAGGTTCTGACTAGAATTGGGGAGAAGAGAAATTGTGGTACAACTTCACTAGAAGAAGGGGTCGTTTAGTAGAACATATTCTGAGGCATCAAGGGATCACCAATTTAGTATTGGAGGGCAGCGTGGAGGGTAAAAATCGTAGAGGGAGACCAAGAGATGAATACACTAAGCAGATTCAGAAGGATGTAGGTTGCAGTAAGTACTGGGAGATGAAGAAGCTTGCACAGGATAGAGTAGCATGGAGAGCTGCATCAAACCAGTCTCAGGACTGAAGACCACTACAACAACAATATACTTCTTTAAATGAAACGATACCTATTGACATTAATACACAAAAAGAAGGGTAAATTTGGATGTCAGCTACGTCTGTCGCACGATTCTAGAGTGAGTCCTTCACGAGATATCATTTCTTGAAAAGTTCCCACGCCGACACTTGTTCGTACCATTCAGCCTGCGTAGTTGGGAAGTGCGATGTTGTTACGTTTGCTTACAGTGTGCGTGAGTGTTCCTTGAGTGCTTTGCGATTGCTGGTCAGTCAGTGTGTGATAGCCCAAGCAGTAGGTAGTGAGTGGACTATGCGATTTACCAATGCAGGAAAAGTCCGTTTGCTCATGGTGCATGGAGAGTGTAAGAAGAATGCAGGTTCGTTCTTGTATGGCGTATGCGGCAAGATATCGCAATAGACGTCTGTTGTAACTGACAATTTGCCATTTTTTCACAAACACAACTTTTATTTGTGTAAGTTTACAAGATTGATGACTGAACAACAAAGGAAGGTAACAATAACGATGCCAGTAAAAGTCTCCTAATTGAGGCAAACAGAAGTTCACTTCTAAATTTCCACTAAAGTTCGTGGTAACACACACACACACACACACACACACACACTCGTAAAAGTCCAACTTAGAGACGAAGACTAATCTTCAGCAGTCGAAGCCCACGAGGTCGGCATCCGGAGTGAACTGAACTTCGGGGTTGGTTCCAGCTCCTAAATAGCTGCCTCCAGCGAATCATGTTTTGGAGTACTGATACTTTCCGCAGGCCGTGGCTCGAGCTCCCCCTGCAGGAAGCAGTGCTCAGAATGTCTATTTCCATTATCTTGTATGTAAATAGCCGGTGTTTACCATGGTGCTTTTGGTATGCCTTGGGCATTGACAACCCTGTCCTCTGTGGTGTAATATGTGTTGCCGGCCCTCAGGGGCTACCTTGGCTCCAGCATAACAACGTCAACCATCTCAGCAATTATTTATCATCCTCTCCAACCAGTTGCGTGACTGTGGTAGTGTAACACCTAGACAACATAAAATAAGGAAACAAGTGACAATAGAAGAGGAGAAATTAATGTTCTTGCTGTTGTGGCAGCTGATCCGCACTTTAGCTCCCACATAATCCCACGAAGAAGTAGGGTGAGGCACGCAGGTGTCCTACACATTATCCGTCGAAAAAGGTTTTATCCCTGTCACGTCTCCCTCCATCAGCAGCTCATGGAAAGGATTATCAGAGTAGTGTTAAATTCCGCATGTCGCATTAAGACAGGATATTTTAGATGTACCTTGGATGTTGTTTATGAATGAAGTCACAACTGCTAATCATGGCCAGATAAACCAGCAAAACAAGCACTGTTGGTCTGTTGACAATCCCCAATGGTTTCCTCTGGCGGAACATTAGCGCCCATGGAATGTAAACGTGTAGGCTGGGATAATGAACCAGCAGCTCAATAGGCCCATGTTTCATAGATGGATCTCTGAACGCGCGCAACTATGGCAGCCTCCTAACAGATCATATTCCACGGATGGTAAAAGATGTTCTTCTACAAACTAGGAGTGACCTCTGGTACCAACATGATGGCTGCCAAGCCAGCAGTGCAGAACGTCTTCACGAGTTATTTCCAAATCGTTAGATTGGACGCAGAGGACCTGCGTGTATCTTGGCCGGCACGTTTCCAGATTTGATACCTGTAGACCCTTTTCTGTGGGGAAAGCTGAAAGAGGCTGTCTACAAGGACATACCAGCTACACCCGATGATATCGAATGACGTATTACTCCAGCCTGCTCGGACATCTCCGCTGAAATGCTAGCTCGTGTGCAGCAGTCATCCCATACCATACTGGAAGCGGGTATTGCTGCTGCCGGTGGTCAGTTTGAACACAACCTCTGATGTTCAGTTGTCTCATTACGGGTCAGAATCTACATAACTAGTGTATCCACTTCTGTTGTTGTTAGTGTGTGCTGCCATATGTACTGAACAAGTGTCGGTATGGGAATTTTTCAAAACTCGATAGCTCGTAAACGACTCGCAGTAGAATCCTGGCCATTAAAATTGCTACACCAATAAGAAATACAGATGATAAACGGGTATTCATTGGACAAATATATTATACAGGAACTGACAAGTGATTCATTTTCACGCAATTTGGGAGCATAGATCCTGAGAAATCAGTACCTCTTGCCGTAATAACGGCCTCGATATGCCAGGGCATTGACTCAAACAGAGCTTGGATGGCGTGTACAGGTACAGCTGCCCACGCAGCTTCAACACGATACCACAGTTCATCAAGAGTAATGACTGGCGTGTTGTGACGAGCCAGTTGCTCGGCCACCATTGACCAGACGCTTTCAATTGGTGAGCGATCTGGAGAACGTGCTGGCCAGGGCAGCAGTCGAACATTTTCTGTATCCCGAAAGGCCCGTATGGGACCTTCAACATGCGGTCGTGCATTATCCTGCTGAAATGTAGGGTTTCGCAGGGATCGAATGAAGGGTAGAGCCATAGGTCGTAACACATCTGGAATATAACGTCCGCTGTTCAGAGTGGCGTCAGTGTGAACAAGAGGTGACTGAGGCGTGTAACCAATGGCACCCCATACCACCATATAGGGTGATACGGCAGTATATCCGTGACAAATACACGCTTCCAATGTGCGTTCATCGCGATGTAGCCAAACACAGATGCGACCATCATGATGCTGTAAACAGAACCTAGATTCATCCGAAAAAATGACGTTTTGCTATTCGTGCACCCAGGTTCGTCGTTGAGTACACCATCGCAGGCGCTCCTGTCTGTGATGCAGCGTCAAGGGTAACCGCATCCATGGTCTCCGAGCAGATAGTCCGTGCTGCTGCAAACGTCGTCTAACTGTTCGTGCAGATGGTAGTTGTCTTGCAAACGTCCCCATCTGTTGACTCAGGGATCGAGACGTGGCTGCACGATCCGTTACAGCCATGCGGATAAGATGCCTGTCATCTCGACTGCTATTGATATGAGGCCGTTGGGATCCAGCACGGCGTTCCGTATTACCCTCCTGAACGCACCGAATCCATATTCTGCGAACAGTCATTGGATCTCGACCAACGCGAGCAGCAATGTCGCGATACGATAAACCGCAATCGCGATAGGCTACAATCCGGCCTTCATCACAGTCGGAAACGTGATGGTACGCATTTCTCCTCCTTACACAAGGCATCACTACAACGTTTCACCAGGCAACGCCGATCAACTGCTGTTTGTGTATGAGAAATCGCTTGGAAACTTTCCTCATGTGAGCACGTTGTAGGTGTCGACACCGGCGCCAATCTTGTGTGAATGCTCTGAGAAGCTAATCATTTACATATCACTGCATCTTCTTCTTGTCGGTTAAATTTCGGGTCTGTTACCACGTCATCTTCGTGGTGTAGCAATTTTAATGATCAGTAGTGTAATTTACCCTACTTTAAGTTTGTTAATATCAGTTACAATCTGTTGATTGGCTAACAATACGAGCCTCTGTTTGCCAATCCATTCTGTGAATACCGCACATCAATAGCACTTTCCATTTCCGTAATATTTGCAGTGCAAGAGTTAGGTGATTCACCCTGTATACAAGTCATAAAGTAGAGCTCAAGTCCAGTAATGGCAAAGATTTCGTGTGTTTATGAGTCGGCTTCAGATAATCCGGTAGGCGTCTCACTAGGCAAATACTGTAAAAAGTTGTCGAGCAATCATTCTAGAGCCTCGAGTATGTTACGACATGTCTGCATATTCGAATAGCAGTTTCCTCACCCCATAACTATTCTGAAAGAGGACGAAGACTTAGTGGCTGACAAGCGTGTAGAAATGTGTGCTTAGGACATGAGACCATTAATAAGTGTGGAAAAGAAAGGCTTTCTAAATTTAGGGCAAGCACTGACTGAAATAGGAACAAAATCACGGCTCAGTGGATATTAAAAGTCACACGCCTTCACGAGTAACAATAGCTAGGGAAGTCCAAACTTTAGGCGATAAAGAATGCAGCAAAATGTTGCTCAACGCTGTGGACGCAGGTCACTCTTGTATCTTTGCGAGTACAACTGGTTTATCTGGTTTATGAACAGACAATTACAAAAGTGGGTGTTACATATCTGTCGCAATGAACTACTTAAATTGAGGTTGCAATTTGAATGGAACTGTACGAATGTGTTTGGCGCTTCCCGACTGCCCAAAAATTGGAACAAACATTCGATGAGAGTTAAAAGGTAGAGTAGAAACTGTACGTGTTTGTCGTGAAGATACTGCCAAAATTACGCCTGTCGCAGGCTAGGGTAGTAATATTGTTAAGGCTCTTGACACGTATAAATAAACGTCTTCCATCTTCCGTGCATGGTTCATAGTGTAAACAAGGTCCAGAAGCACGTTCTAAGCTAACAGCTATTGAAACAAAATATCGCAGATGTTCTAGCCGTTCTTCATTCAGTTAGGGTTATGGTTTCCTACTTCAAGAGTCTCTGTGAGAGATTGAATTCATTTTTAAAGCAATGTGCTTCAGCTCGTTGAAACACTTGGGAATGCTTCATTCTGTACATTCTGAGACTGATTCAGTGAAAGCTGTTTTAAATAAGGAAGGCGTCTCCGATAAAACGGTAGGTTATGACCACCATATAACTGGGCAGCTTATAGCATTCCTTAGGCCGTATAAGGAACCCATAATTGTTCTAGAGCAGTGATTTCCATCCTTTCTGAGACCATTACCCTTAACTGTAATCAGATACAGCATATTGTAAAGTTTCCCTACTGACTAATGTTTGTGCCATTCAGCCTTCGTAGTTGCTACGCTCGATGTTGTTCTGTTTGCTTATAGTGTGATTGTGTGTTTCTTGAATGCATTGCGACTTACTAGTCAGTTAGTGTGTGACTGTCTAACCAGTACGTTGCGAATGGACGATGAGATTTGCAAATGCAGAAGATACCAATATGCTCACTGTGTAAGGAGAATGTAGAAAGAATGCAGTTCATTCTTGTATGGTGTATGTAGCAAGATATCTCAGTAGATGTCAAGCACCTCGGCAATCATTTATCAACCTCTTCAACCAGTTATGTGATAGTGGTAGTAGCTCTTGCTTTAAACTCACCCTTGAGGCTTTGGTAGACCACGTCTGCAGCATGAACGAAATTGAAATCCCATTCTTCTCTTCTAGGAATTAAATTTGTTACCCATCTACTCAAAGAAATGTTTCTTCTTTTGGAGTTCCTCTAGTTGCTGAGCTTCAAATGAAATAATTCCAAGATGAGACAGTATCTCTTTTGCTGTAGAATTTAGAAAGTAACTTTTGATTCAGTTCAGAAACAGAGAGCACAGCAAATAGGTGTAAATCAACATGAAGGACCCTAGACAGAGTGATCCAAATGAAATGTGTTTGGCTCTCAAGAAAGCAACACATGAAGCCTTCAACGACTAATGTAGCAGAATGTTGTCAATATAAATAAAAACACGGACAAGCGTGGCAGAACTCAAGCCCTGAGTGTTCCATACAGACTTAATTATGTACATCTACCACTTTTCATAAGTGAGTTTGCAAGCATCAAAATATGGCATTGATGTCTGTACCTTTTGGTTGCATTGGCCTGGAAGCTTACTTTTTTTCACCACCAGGGACCACAGACCTTTCTACTTAACCTAAATTTCAACTTGATAACTCTACTCATTTCTTAGAAAAAGCAGTCTTTAACAGACAGATGGACAGACAGGCTAACAGCAAAGTGATCGTGTATGGGTTACATTTTTACCAATTGAGATATCGTAATGAAACATACTCCTCTAACATAACCTTTTTTTTATAGAGATAACCAATATCATGTGTAATCTCAAATCCCAAATAGGTTAAAATTATCTCAGCTGTTTCATTAAAAGAATTCATATGATTTTGTATATACTATATTATATTTCAGGCTAAAACATATAAAAAAGGAATTAATGTATAACAGTTGATATGTACAAACAGTTAAAATTACTCTTCTTTTAAAAATATTTGAAATTACAAAATTTGTGGCATACCTAAAATTCACATTATTAATTGCACAATCTAACACCAATTATTAAATTCATTTATGGATTTATTTATGAAATAATGATATCTATTTTAGCAATGATTCATCTTTTGTCTTGTAAACTCTTTTGCTATGCAAACTCTTTGGAATAGTGTGACTACTGCAGAATGTATTTATGGGCATGACTGTGATGTAAACACATATATTTTGCTAAACTTGTCAACAACAATGTAATTATTGATTTTTGGAACATGGAAACTGCTAAGCCAGTGTGACTGAGAAGAATGGGGCAAAATAAAAGAATATTCATGGTAACAGACAACTCTTCAACAGTTATTTTGTCATCAAGGACCTAAAAAACCGGGATTTTCAGCCGCAAGAAAGTATTCCTAGGCAGTACTTTGAGCCATCTACAACAATAATGAGATAATCAAGATAAGTAATAAGTTCTTCTTTTGTAGTCTTACTCCTCTCATAATTCTCAAAACTTATACAAAGAAAGGTAACTTTAATGGCGATGTGTGGGAGGGTAAGATTAGAAGTGGTGGCATCAGCCAGCATCTGTTGGATGATAACGAAGTTTGTCTGTTGCAGAAGAAGAAAGAACAGTAATCTGGGTGAATTATTGCTATAAAATTCCAATCATCTTAAGATAGAAAACCAGACAGCTGACCACCAGAGTCATATCAATAGTGACGAGAATTTCATATTATAACAATGAAAGACCAGATGAATTGAAAGAGGACTTGACAACTATGACGAAGAACATCAGAAAAGATAAGTGTGAAACATTTGTGAAATTAATTTTTCTTGGTGGACTTGTGTGATTGCTAGTAAAATGAATAAAGATGAGGATAGTGTTGTAGATATGAAAGCTGTAGGGCCCAGCGAAGACATGTTTGAACCAAGCAAAAATGTAGAAAGCAAAGAAAGAGTGAAAACCAATACTTTGCAGTTGATTTTGTTAAACTTAAAGGAAATGAAGACTGACAACATTAGCAAATTTAGTGCAGCCACTGATCAGTTAACAGAAATAAAAACATAAAAGTCTCAAAACAATGATAAATTGGACAGATTACAATACCAAATACACCAACAAAGTAATCAGATTTTGGAACTGAAAAATAGATTGTCAGAGGGATTAAAAAGGGTGAATTAAAAAATCAATGTATTAGAAAATGAATGTAATGCTTTGGAAAATAAGTTCGTGGCCCAATCAGCACAACAAGTGAAGAATGTTGATGATGTCATAGTTGAACAGAAAATCATAGCAGAAAGAATGGTACAGAACTAGAGTAGTTTAGATCAAAAATTTTATATTTTGAAAACAGTGTGCTACCTAATGTAAATGTTTTTGACCAAAATTTTCATTAGTTCAGGAAAATTGTTTTCACAAAAATCTTCCTTCAAACGTTGGTATTGTGTGGTCCAACATTCCAATTAAACGTTTGTAACAGTTCGCCTCCTTTTCCTCATTTTTTGACCTCGGTGTCAATGATATGCATTGCTATACTGGCTTAAAAATGGTTGTGACACTACAACACTGACTACATCAGATGATGTAATTGACGGGTGTACATTTGCTTTTCACAGTACTTTACTTTCACTGTTCATGACCACCCAATAATATGCAGCTATATTTGGCCAGTGCACTATTGTTTAAACTTTCCATGAGCCTCATTAATAGTTTGCAGGCAAACCTCCACATGCTGCTACAATAGTTTACTATTGAACATATACAAGCAGTGAAAACCTAACCACAAAGTTCACAGTTCTTGAAGGATAGAAATGTATGTATGGAGCAGACACTGTCATTGTTTTAACACATGGCCTAATTGTGTAACATTTATTTTACTGTTAAGTTGATGCATTGTTGTTTATCTAACCAACACAGGTTTCTCATCTGCAACTCTGCCATGGACTGGCTATTGTGAAAACAAAAATGAGGCTCTTATACATCCTTACAATAATAGGAACTGAAACTACACTTAGTTCAAAGTTAAATTTACAGAAATTACAATTAAAACTTAACTCATTAAATTAAGTGAATACATCCAAAAATTCCATTTTTTAAACAATTTCTTCTACCATTAGAGATAAGCCAAATTATTTGTTTAAATAAAATTAAGGATTATAAATATGCAACCAATACTTTGAACAAAACTATTAATTAGTTTCAAGTTAATTAAGGGCTTCATTTGCTAACATGTTTTCAAATAGATTCAATTAGATCCTTTATGAATACTATTAGTTGTTCATCCTAATGTTTATAATTAGCACAGAATTTATTACTGTTTACATGTCAACAATAGAATTTAAATTATGAAGCAATTACTGATACTAACTAGTAATACCCCCTCCTCCATGAACCATGGACCTTAGCATTGGTGAGAAGGATTGCGTGCCTGAGCAATAACGATAGCTGTACCATAGGTGCAACCACAATGGAAGGGTATGTGTTTGGAGGCCAGACAAACATGTGGTTCCTGAAGAGGGGCAGCAGCCTTTTCAGTAGTTATAGGGGCAACAGTCTGGATGATTGACTGATCTGACTTTGTAACATTAACCAAATAGGCCTCGCTGTGCTGGTACTGTGAACAGTTGAAGGCAAGGGGAAACTACAGCCATAATTTTTCCCAAGGGCATGCAGCTTTACTGTATGGTTAAATGATGATGGAGTCTTCATAGGTAAAATATTCCAGAGATAAAATTGTCCCCCATTTGGATCTCCAGGTGGAGACTACTCAGGAGGACATTGTTCTCAGGAGAATGTAAACTGGCGTTCTACAGATCAGAGTGTGGAATGTCAGCCCCCTTAATTAGGGCAGGTAGGTTAGAAAATTTAAAAAGGGAAATGGATAGGTTAAAGTTAGATACAGTGGGAATTAGTGAAGTTCAGTAGTAGGAGAAACAAGACTTCTGTAAGGTAAATACAAAGTTGTAAATACAAAATCAAATAGGGGCAATGCAAGAGTAGGTTCAAAAATGAATAAAAAAATCATGGGTAAGCTATTATGAACAGCATAGTGAGCACATTATTGTAGCCAAGATAGACATGAAGCCCACATCCACCACAGTAGTACAAGTATGTATGCCAACTAGCTCCACACATGACAAAGAGATTGGAAAAGTCTACAGTGAGATAAAAGAAATTATACAGATACTGAAACGAGACGTAAATTTAAGAGTCATGGGGGATTGGAATTTGGTAGTAGGAAAAGGAAGAGAAGGAATAGTCGTGGGTGAATATGGAACGGGGTTAAGGAATGAAAGGGGAAGCCACCTGGTAGAATTTTGAACAGAGCATGTCTTAATTATAGCTAACACTTGGTTCAAGAATCATAAAAGAAGGCTGTATACATGGAAGAAGCCTGGAGATACTGACAGGTTTCAGATAGATTATATAATGGTAAGACAGAGATTTAGGAACCAGGTTTTAAATTGTAGGACATTTCAGGGGCAGATGTGGACTCTGACCACAATCTATTGGTTATGACCTGTAGATTAAAACTGAAGAAACTGCAAAAAGGTGGGAACTTAAGGAGATGGGACCTGGATAAACTGAAAGAACCAGAGGTTGTACAGAGTTTCAGGGAGAGCATAAGGGAACAATTGACAGGAATGGCGGAAAGAAATACAGTAGAAGAAGAATGGGTAGCTTTGAGGGATGAAGTAGTGAAGGCAGCACAGGATGAAGTAGGAAAAAAGACGAGGGCTAGTAGAAATCCATGGGTAACAGAAGAAATATTGAATTTAATTGATGAAAGGAGAAAATATAAAAATGCGATAAATGAAGCAGGCAAAAAGGAATACAAACGTCTCAAAAATTAGATCGACAGGAAGTGCAAAATGGCTAAGCAGTGATGGCTAGAGGACAAATGTAAGGATGTAGAGGCATATATCACTAGGTGTAAGGTAGATACTGCCTACAGAAAAATTAAAGAGAACTTCAGAGAAAAGAGAACCTCTTCCATGAATATCAAGAGCTCACATGGAAACCCAGTTCTAAGCGAAGGAGGGAAAGCAGAAAGGTGGAAGGAGTATATAGAGGGTCTATCCTAGGGCAATGTCCTTGAGGACAATATTATGGAAATGGAAGATGATGTAGATGAAGATGAAATGGGAGATAAGATATTGCATGAAGAGTTTGACAGAGCACTGAAAGGCCTGAGTTGAAACAAGATGCTAGGAGTAGACAACATTTCATTAGGGCTACTGATAGCATTGGGAGAGCCAGACATGACAAAACTCTTCCATCTGGTGAGCAAGATGTATGAGACAGGCGAAATACCTTCAGACTTCAAGAAGAATTTAATAATTCTATTCCCAAAGAAACCAGATGTTGATAGGTGTGAAAATCACTGAACTGTCAGTTTAATAAGTCATGGTTGCAAAATATTAACACAAATTCTTTACAGACCAATGGAAATACTGGTAGAAGCCAACCTTGGGGAAGAACAGTTTGGACTCCATAGAAATGTTGGAACATGTGAGGCAATACTGACCCTACAACTTATCTTAGAAGATAGATTAAGGAAAGGTAAACCTACATTTCAAGAATTTGTAAACTCAGAGAAAGCTTTCGACAATGTTGACTGGATTCTCTTTCAAATTCTGAAGGTGGCTATTTACAATTTTTATGGAAACCATATGGCAGTTATACAAGTTTAGGGGCATGAGAGACAAGTAGCGGTTGTGAAGGGAGTGGGACAAGGTTGTAGCCTATCCCTGATGCTATTCGACCTGTATATTGGGCAAGCAGTAAAGGAAACAAAAGAAAAATTTGGAGTAGTAATTAAAATTCATGGAGAAGAAATAAAAACTTATTTATTTTAAATTCAGTGCATTAGTATTTGTGAAATGACTCTTGCATATAGTGTTCATTAAAAAATGATGATCATTCCTCTTGAGACCTGTGGAATGGTACACTAGCTTATTTGTTTTAGTTGTAAATATTTGTCATGTACTGTTGTTCTTCTGACATGTTTCACATCCTGGAGGACCTCCTCACTACAGATCAATTGGAATGAAAGTAAATCTAATCTAATCTAATCTGAGATATGCCAATGACATTGTCATTCTGTCAGAGACAGCAAAGGACACGCAAGAGCAGTTGAATGGAATGGACAGTGTCTTGAAAGGAGGATATAACATGAACAACAACAAAAGCAAAACGAGAATAATGGAATGTAGTTGAATTAAATCAGGTAATGCGGTGGGAATTAGATTTGGTAATGAGACACTTAAAGTAGTAGATGAGTTTTGCGAATTTGGTGAGCAAAATAAATGATGATGGTCAAATTAGGGAGGATATAAAATGTAGACTGGCAATGGCAAGGGAGCCATTTCTGAAGAAGAGAAATTTGTTAACGTCAAGTATAGATTTTAGTGTCAGGAAGACATTACTGAAAGTATTTGTATGGAGTGTAGCCCTCTATGGAAGTGAAACATGGACAAGAACAGAATAGGAGCTTTTGAAATGTGGTACTACAGAAGAATACCGATGATTAGATGGGCATATCATGTAACTAATGAAGAGGTACTGAACAGAATTGGGGATGAGGAATTTGTGACACATCTTGAATAAAAGAAGGGATCAGTTGGTAGGACATGTTCTGAGGCATCAAGGGATCACCAACTTAGTACAGGAGGGCGGCATGGAGAGCAAAAATCATAGAGGGAGACCAAAAGATGAGTGCGCTATGCAGATTCAGGAAGATGTAGGTTGCAGAAGGTACTTGAAGATGAAGAAGCTTGCACAGGATAGAGTAGCATGGAGAGCTACATCAAACCAGTCTCTGGTGTGAAGACCACAACAACAACTCGTAGTAGTCAATATAAATTATAAAATCAATTACATACATAAAACCAAGCACAAGATTAGATCTGGTGTTATATTCTTTAAAACTGAGGGCCAACCTTACTCTTTTACGAAAATGTAGATTATACTCATGTACGTTAATGGTAATCAGCCAAAATGGAAAAAACAAATTTAAGGAGGCAGAGGGCAAAACAAGATGGGAAGTAAAAATATCCCAGCTTGCTTCATTGCATAACCTCTTCATTGAATTGACGAGATAGATATTGCAAATAGCTAACTGGCCAGTTCAATGACCACAAGTGTCCCCAGAAATTAGGTTTAAATTCTACACACAAACATTACATAAGAAATATTATCAAAAACTACAGTACATATGTTTTTTTAAAATTTATATTTATATGAACTGGCCATAGGAAAATCCTCATACAATATATTTACATAAAATGTATTGTACACTTGCACAAAATATCCACAAGTTATACATTTAACAGAAATTATGCATCTTCATCATAAGTGATGTCCTTTTTGGGTAAACAAAGATTACATTTTAAAAACCATACCAATTTGTACAAGTCATGTCTTGCTAAACAAAATAAATCCTTGTGGGTTGTGAGAAAGTAAATTACACTGAGTATTAATGGAAAATTTCACTTGCTCAATGTTTAGTATTTTTTGCAAGCACTTTCACACTTTTAATGAGCTTTTACACACTTTCTCACCAAGTTGTCCATGCCTTCAACAGGTCCAAGTGGCAGTGAGCAAGGAAATGCACTGCCATCAGTTCCCTTGGAGGTGGTTCTCCTCCGCCACAGTACATGAAAAAAATCAGACAAAATACTCTATTTTAGTACTCTTACTTTTACTTCTAACTTAAGTATAAGAAAAAAATTGCTTAACACTAATGCCAAATGATAAGTCATTACATCTTAAATCAATACATAGTTCTCATAACATTACAATCCTTAGCACTAAATTTGACTATAGTACAAAATGTGTGGACTAAAAAAATTTTTAAATCAAGTACACATTACACTACAAAACATTACTCTAATAAGTCAAACTGGTTAAACTTGAAAGATTTTTTGTTTCTTTCCTACCTTCAAAATAGCAAAAACTCAAGATGTGCAGTAGCATTGATTTACTAATCATTGCATTACAAAAAAAAAAAAAATTAGTCTTTCTTTACTTAACACATTGTCATCATTATCAATTATAAATTCGAACACCTCATCCAGATCACTACTGGATTCGTCATTGCTATCATCACTACAACTATTGTCAGAGTCAGATCCACTGTCGCTTTCTCTATGCTTTAGATTTTGTACTTCCACATTTTTCTCTATTTTAGGCAATTTTGAATCTACATTTTCACTTACTTTTTCCAGTTTTTCCTCTACCACTACTACACACTTGGTTTCTGCCTCAGTTTCTGAATCATTTTTAATCTGATTGATTTGTTTCTCAAGTTTAACCCTATTTTCAGCACACTGTGCTGAAAACTTCCTCCTTCTCACTACTGTCATTACAAAGCTTCTTTCTCTCTTCCACACATTTGTGACTCAATGTGAATTTCTGATTAGCATTATCACAATCTTTAACTACCATACCAAATGTCTCGTTTAATTATGAAAGAGTAGCACTAACTACCATAATTTCCTTTTTAATTTCTTTCTTCAGTTCATCTTTTAAGTTAACCCTGTCAGTTCTAATGCTACCAGTTTTCTTTTCCACCCTACTAATGTCTTCTTGCATACTACTAATGCCTTCTTTTGCACCTATATTACTGAAAATACTCATAATTTACCTTAACATCACTTCCAATTTTCAGTTATCACTATTGTCTTGCCAGTCAGTCTTCATTAACTCTTTCTGTTTATTTAACAACTTAACCTCTAAAGCTTTGTCCACAGTCATACTGTCTTGTTTGTGAAGACCACTCATTATGTATCACTTAATGAGAAACAGCTTTTGCTATGAAATTATCCTGTTTTTTAATTACTTGTCTTTTGCTTGCTGCTACTGCTGCAGTTGTCATCTCGATTTTTCATCTGCTGCAAGTTGTAATTCTCTCTGCTAGGCGTCTTGTTTATCTCTATCATCTGTGTCCACCTGCATGCTGGTTGGCAGCTTCTGTACTCAGTGGCTGCTTCCATAGATACTGCTCACTGAATGGCTGCTGTCATACTGTGGCCATGAAACCCAAGTGCTGACTGGCTGTTGCATCACTGTACTGTAAACCCCTGTTGATTTCACTATTCAAAATTTGCGAGTCCTATTTTATTGTGGTTACGTACAATATTCCTCACCCAGGGCACCAAATGCGATGCTTCCCCTCCTTTTATTTCTTTGTTTGTTGTCCTTGATGTCAACGTTCTGCATTCCTACACTGCTTGGAAAATGGGTTGTGGAAGTACAACAGTGATTACTTTAAATGATGTAGCCGACAGGTGTACATTTGCTTTTCACAGTACTTTACTTTCACTGATTGCAACCCCCACAATAATTCACAGTTATATATGGCCAGTGCACTATTGCTTAAACTTTACATAAGCCTCATTAATAGTTTGCAGGCAAACCTCCACATACTGCTACAATAGTTTGCTATTGAACATCTGTGAGCAGTAAAAACCTAACCACAAAGTTCACAGTTCTTGAAGAATAGAAACGTATGTACAGAGCAGACACTGTCATTGTTTTAACACATGGCCTAATTGTGTAACACTTATTTCACTGTTAAGTTGATGCATTGTTGTTGATCTAACCAACACAGGTCTCTCACCTGAAACTCGGCCATGGACTGACTGTCTCAGCACAAAAGTTTGGGCCCTGATTTTGCACTATAATAAAGATACTAATTAGTATATCTAAAAACAACGATGATGTGACTTACCAAACAAAAGCGCTGGCAGGTCGATAGACACACAAACAAACACAAACATACACACAAAATTCGAGCTTACCTTAGTGTATACCTATCCTTTTTCCCCCTAAGGTAAGTCTTTCCGCTCCTGGGATTGGAATGACTCCTTACCCTCTCCCTTAAAACCCACATCCTTTCATCTTTCCCTCTCCTTCCCTCTTTCCTGATGAAGCAACCGCCGGTTGCAAAAGCTCGAATTTTGTGTGTATGTTTGTGTTTGTTTGTGTGTCTATCAACCTGCCAGCACTTTTGTTTGGTAAGTCACATCATCTTTGTTTTTAGATAAAATTTTCCCACGTGGAATGTTTCCCTCTATTATATTCATATCATTAATTTGAACCCAACAGATACTAATTAGTGATAGTCAAAACAAATTAGAAAATCAATTACATACAAGAAACTAAGCACAAAATTAGATCTGGCGATATAGTCTTTAAAACTGTGGGCCAATCTTTCTCTTTTATGAAAAAGCAAATTATACTCATATATGTTAATGGTAATCAATTAAAATAAAAAAATGAATTTAAGGGGGCAGATGGCAAAACAAGAGGGGATGTAAAAATATCCCATCTTGCTTTGTCACAAGTTTTTCCATCACACAATTTCCATCCAGTGGATTTTCTTCAGCACTGTAGAGCTAATTATGAGACACGCATAAGTAATGATTAAAAAAATTAAATTTGTTAAAAGATGTCTTGAAGGCAAAGCTCTAGCTTGCATAAATATAAATTTAAGTCTGTGGGAGACATATCAAAGTTTTGAAAAAAGTTTTTTAAATAAATTTCCTTCAGAAGCTGAACAAGGGAGAATTAAAAGTGAATTTTTGAATGGTTCAAATTATACAAATAGGGAAAATGTGAACAACTAGTGGACCTTATGGAAAGGAGAAAATTAATGATACTAGGGATGAGTGAAACAAAATGGAAAGGAAAAGGCATGAAGAAATTAAGGAAACAGTGCACATTGTATTGGTATGGAAATAACAATGAGATAGAGAATGATGTTGGTTTAATCATGAATAAAGATCTAGAAGGAGTCACTGACATTCAGTATGTTAGTGAGAGAATAATAAAGATGATTGTACATTTAGGGACAGAAAAACTAATTCTAGTACAGGTGTATACACCTCAAACTGGATGTTGTCAAGAGTATAAGAACCAGTTTCTTGAAGATTTGGAACACGTCATTAGTAAAGAGAGAGTGATCATTATAGGAGACCTAAATGCACAGATTGGGATGGATAGAACAGGATATGAGAATGAAATGGTATCCCATGGGTACAGTAGAAGAAATATAGAAGGAGAGCACCTCCTTGACTTCTGTACGAGGAATGGGTTGGTGGTGAGAAACAGTTGGTTTGAGAAGAGACAGAGCCTTAAGATAACACAATACAGTTGGAATGGATTACAAAAGACTGTAATTGATTATGTCATCACAGATGAAGAGAGGAGTTGAACGGTAACAGATGTCAGAGTAGTCCCTAGCGAGAGCCTTGACAGTGATCACCGCCTATTAGTAGTGGACCTGAGAAATTTCCATGTGCCAAAAGTATCTAACAGTTTTGATGACACGAGAAGCAGCTCAAAACTGGATTGCAGACTTCACACTTCTCTTACTACAGTTGACTTACTTGAAACATTTAGCTGATCCTCTTCTCTGGATACTCGTCTGCGTTGATCTCCGTTGTGGATATGAAGAAATAATACTGGTTAGATGAATTAAAAAAGAAGATTCTCTCTCTCTCCATACATTTTAACTCTGTCATGGATGCAGGTAAACCAGACACAGCATCAGGTACAATATTTTCAGAATCTTTTATATTACAACTTTAAACATAGCTGTGTGCAGCAACCGTGAAAATATTTTTTATAGTAAAGACAGCCCACTGGTTGCAATGGATTTTATAGCTGAATTGACCATGGTCATTCGACTATAAAATCCAACCAAAGGTTGCTTCATCAGGGAAGAGGGAAGGAAAGGGAAAGGGACAGTTGAAAGGATGTGGGTTTTAAGGGAGAGGGTAAGGAGTCATTCCAATCCCAGGAGTGGAAAGACTTACCTTAGTAGGAAAAAGGGACAGGTATACACTCGCACACACACACACACACACACACACACACACACACATCCATCTGCACATAGACAGACACAAGCAGACATTTGTAAAGGCAAAGAGTTTGGGCAGAGATGTTGTTGGTGTAATGGTTCAGGGATTCTGGACTGGAGCAGATTCGTTTTCCACGAAGAAGCCCAAATCATCTTTCCCTACCCTCTGGCTCCTACCCTTTCCATATCAAACGGTCCCTTCCATACAGCCTAGGTCTTCGTGGCAAATGAATCTGCTCCAGTCTGGAATCCCTGAACCATTACACCAACAACCTGAAAACAGCTTTCTCATCCCGCAACTACCCTCCCAACCTGGTACAGAAGCAAATAACCAGAGCCACTTCCTCATCCCCTAAAACCAAGAACCTCCACAGAAGAACCGGGATAGGATCAAACTCTGAATGTGGCTCTCCAGCAGGGATACGACTTCCTCAAATCCTGAATGAAATGAGATCCATCCTTCATGAAATCCTCCCCACTCCACCAAGAGTGTCTTTCTGCCATCCACCTAACCTTCGTAACCTCTTAGTTCATCCCTATGAAATCGCCAAACCACCTTCCCTACCCTCTGGCTCCTACCCTTGTAACCGCCCCCGGTGTAAAACCTGTCCCATGTACCCTCCCACCACCACCTACTCGAGTCCTGTAACCCGGAAGGTGTACCTGATCAAAGGCAGAGCCACGTGTGAAAGCACCCATGTGATTTACCAACTGACCTGCCTACACTGTGAAGCTTTCTATGTGGGATTGACCAGCAATAAACTGTCTATTCGCATGAATGGACACAGGCAGGCAGTGTTTGTTGGTAATGAGGATCACCCTGTGGCTAAACATGCCTTGGTGCACGGCCAGCACATCTTGGCACAGTGTTACACCGTCTGGGTTATCTGAATACTTCCCACTAACACCAACCTGTCAGAACTCTGGAGATGGGAACTTGCCCTTCAGTATATCCTCTCTTCTCGTTATCCATCAGGCCTCAACCTCCACTAATTTCAAGTTGCCACTACTCCTACCTCACCTGTCTTTCAACAACACTTTGCCTCTGTACTTCCGCCTCGACTGACACCTCTGCCCAAACTCATTGCCTTTACAAATGTCTGCTTCTGTCTGTGTATGTACGGATGATTATGTGTGTGAGTGAATACCTGTCCCTTTTTCCCCCTAAGGTAAGTCTTTCTGCTCCCGGGATTGGAATGACTCCTTACCCTCTCCCTTAAAACCCACTTCCTTTCGTCTTTCCTTTTGTCCTTCCCTTTTTCCTGAAGAAGCAACCATTGGTTGCGAAAGCTTGAATTTTGTGTGTATGTTTGTGTGTGTATCGACCTGCCAGCGCTTTTGTTTGGTAAGTCACATCATCTTCGTTTTTAGATATATTTTTCCCATGTTTCCCTCTATTATATATATATATATATATATATATATATATATATATATATATATATATATATATATATATATATATATATATACGATCAAAGGCAGAGCCACGTGTGAAAGCATCTACGTGATTTACCAACTGACCTGCCTACACTGTGACGGTTTCTATGTGGGAATGACCAGCAACAAACTGTTCATTCGCATGAATGGACACAGGCAGACCGTGTTTGTTGGTAATAAGGATCACCCTGTGGCTAAACATGCCTTGGTGCACGGCCAGCACATCTTGGCACAGTGTTACACTGGCCGGGTTATCTGGATACTTCCCACCAACACCAACCTATCCGAATTCCGGAGTTGAGAACTTGCCCTTCAATATATCCTCTCTTCTCGTTATCCACCAGGCCTCAATCTCTGCTAATTTCTAGTTGCCGCCACTCATATCTCACCTGTCATTCAACATCATCTTTGCCTCTGTACTTCCGCCTCGACTGACATCTCTGCCCAAACTCTTTGCCTTTCAATATGTCTGCTTGTGTCTGTATATGTATGGATGGATATGTGTGTTTGTGTGCGAGTATATACCTATCATTTTTTTTCCCTAAGGTTAGTCTTTCCACTTCCGGGATTGGAATGACTCCTTACCCTCTCCCTTAAAACCCACATCCTTTCGTCTTTCCTTCTCCTTCCCTCTTTCCTGAAGAGGCAACTGCTAGTTGCAAAAACTCGTAACTTTGTGAGTGTGTTTGTGTGTTATTTTATTGTGCATGTCTACTGGCACTTTCCCACTTGGTAAGTCTTGGAATCTTTGTTTTTAATTATTTTTCCCATGTGGAAGTGGGAGTTTATTATATATATATATATATATATATATATATATATATATATATATATATATATATATAATATACTCCGGGAAATGGAAAAAAGAACACATTGACACCGGTGTGTCAGACCCCCCATACTTGCTCCGGACACTGCGAGAGGGCTGTACAAGCAATGATCACACGCACGGCACAGCGGACACACCAGGAAACGCGGTGTTGGCCGTCGAATGGCGCTAGCTGCGCAGCATTTGTGCACCACCGCCGTCAGTGTCAGCCAGTTTGCCGTGGCGTACGGAGCTCCATCACAGTCTTTAACACTGGTAGCATGCCGCGACAGCGTGAACGTCAACCGTATGTCCACTTGACGGACTTTGAGCGAGGGCGTATAGTGGGCATGCGGGAGGCCGGCTGGACGTACCGCCGAATTGCTCAACACGTGGGGCGTGAGGTCTCCACAGTACATCGATGTTGTCGCCAGTGGTCGGCGGAAGGTGCACGTGCCCGTCGACCTGGGACCTGACCGCAGAGACGCACGGATGCACGCCAAGACCATAGGATCCTACGCAGTGCCGTAGGGGACCGCACCGCCACTTCCCAGCAAATTAGGGACACTGTTGCTCCTGGGGTATCGGCGAGGACCATTCGCAACCGTCTCCATGAAGCTGGGCTACGGTCCCGCACACCGTTAGGCCGTCTTCCGCTCACTCCCCAACATCGTGCAGCCCGCCTCCAGTGGTGTCGCGACAGGCGTGAATGGAGGGACGAATGGAGACGTGTCGTCTTCAGCGATAAGAGTCGCTTCTGCCTTGGTGCCAATGCTGGTCGTATGCGTGTTTGGCGCTGTGCAGATGAGCGCCACAATCAGGACTGCATACGACCGAGGCACACAGGGCCAACACCCGGCATCATGGTGTGGGGAACGATCTCCTACACTGGCCGTACACCTCTGGTGATCGTCGAGGGGACACTGAATAGTGCACGGTACATCCAAACCGTCATCGAACCCATCGTTCTACCATTCCTAGACCGGCAAGGGAACTTGCTGTTCCAACAGGACAATGCACGTCCGCATGTATCGCGTGCCACCCACCATGCTCTAGAAGGTGTAAGTCAACTACCCTGCCCAGCAAGATCTCCGGATCTGTCCCCCATTGAGAATGTTTGGGACTGGATGAAGCGTCGTCTCACGCGGTCTGCACGTCCAGCACGAACACTGGTCCAACTGAGGCTCCAGGTGGAAATGGCATGGCAAGCCGTTCCACAGGACTACATCCAGCATCTCTACGATCGTCTCCATGGGAGAATAGCAGCCTGCATTGCTGCGAAAGGTGGATATATACTGTACTAGTGCCGACATTGTGCATGCTCTGTTGCCTGTGTCTATGTGCCTGTGGTTCTGTCAGTGTGATCATGTAATGTATCTGACCCCAGGAATGTGTCAATAAAGTTTCCCCTTCCTGGGACAATGAATTCACGGTGTTCTTATTTCAATTTCCAGGAGTATATATATATATATATATAAAATTCAAGCTTTCGCAACCAATGGTTGCTTCATCAAAATGTCTACTTGTGTCTGCGTATGTGCAGATGGATATGTGTATGTGTGTGTGTGTGTGCAAGTGTATACCTGTCATTTTTTCCGCCTAAGGTAAGTCTTTCCACTCCCGGGATTGGAATGACTCCTTACCCTCTCTCTTAAAACCCACATCCTTTCGTCTTTTCCTCTCCTCCCCTCTTTCCTGATGAAGCAACCGTTGGTTGTGAAAGCTTGAATTTTGTGTGTATGTTTGTGTTTGTTTGTGTGTCTATCAGCATGCCAGCGTTTTTGTTTGGTAAGTCACATCATCTTCGTTTTTAGATATATATATTTTTCCCACATGGAATGTTTCCCTCTATATATATATATATATATATATATATATATATATATATATATATATATATATATATATATATATAATAGAAAGAAACTTCCACATGGGAAAAATATATT
Source organism: Schistocerca gregaria (assembly GCF_023897955.1). NCBI lineage: Eukaryota > Metazoa > Arthropoda > Insecta > Orthoptera > Acrididae > Schistocerca > Schistocerca gregaria. Next base: position 191,774,119 of record NC_064928.1, read on the forward strand.
AAAAACAAAGATTCCAAGACTTGCCAAGCGGGAAAGTGCCGGCAGACAGGCACAATGAACAAAACACACACACAGAATTACTAGCTTTCGCAACCAATGGTTGCTTCTTGAGGAAGGAGAGGGAAAGACGAAAGGATATGGGTTTTAAGGGAGAGGGTAAGGAGTCATTCCAATCCCGGGAGTGGATGTGTGTGTGTGTGTGTGTGTGTGCGAGTGTACACCTGTCCTTTTTTTCCCCTAAGGGAAGTCTTTTTGCTCCCGGGATTGGAATGACTCCTTACCCTCTCCCTTAAAACCCACATCCTTTCGTCTTTCCCTCTCCTTCCTGAAGAAGCAACCATCGGTTGCGAAAGCTAGTAATTCTGTGTGTGTGTTTGTGTGTTTTGTTCATTGTGCCTGTCTGCCGGCACTTTCCCGCTTAGCAAGTCTTGGAATCTTTGTTTTTAATATATATATATATATATATATATATATATATATATATATATATATATATATATATATATATATATGTTTCTTACCTTAGAAGTGTAATCACCAGTGATAACTTGGTCAGAAATGAAATCACTAAAAGATCTGAATCCTATCAACACATAAGATCACTTTTATGGGATCACTTGATTCAGAAACTGGCCAAAGTGATGATGTTTAATAGCTATTTCATACCCAAATTGTCCTATGGTATTGAAACATGTACCCTCTCAAAAAGAGAATCATCAAGGCTGCAAGCATCAGAGATTAAATTTCTTAGATCCACCATCCAGAAGACTAAGATGGACAAGTTAAGGAATGAGTAAGTGAGGAAAGAAGCCAGAGTGAAGACATCCCTATTAGATCGAATTGGCTCATCTAGACTTTGATGGTATGGGCATGTGATGAGAACGGAGCCAACTAGAACAGCCAAATTAAATTTGGAAAGACAGGTGGATGGGGAAAGACCTCAAGGAAGGCCTCAAACCCTAATGGATGGACTTGATTAAGGCTGATATAGTGATCAGAGGAAGGTTGCAGTGGGATGTAGTACATGGACCTGATGATTGTCTAGAAAAATTTTTATGGTATGTAGACAGGCTGAATAGGGCAGTAGAAAAGAAACATGTACCATAACAATCAAAATCAAAATGGTGACAACTACAGAAACAGAGCTGGCGGTAACTTTAACCAGGGTCTACATGGTAAGAGAGACAAAAAATTTTGAACCTCAGCAGAACAGAAATAATGGGGATAGCCATGGGCAACATAATAGAAGAAACAATCATAGAGGCAACTATTTGGGAAACAATGGTCCGCCTCACTCAAGGTCCAAAGTTTTGGGGTGAGGAAACACAACAAGTACAGGATCCCCAATTTACACGTACATTTAGCCAATAATAATGTAACACAGGTATTTGAAGTTGAACAGAAGGTGCATCAGATTTCTCATTTATGTTTTGATTAAAAGTTTTGGAATACTGTGTTTAATTAAAATAGTGTAGATACTAATCACAAACCAGAATGTGAGAGTAATGAGAATTTTGTTGTAGTTTGTACTAATGATTTCTTCTCTCAGTCAGAAAATAGTGTTATTGATATGTATAAAACTAGTGACGACTGTATTGGATCTGAATTAGGTGGTATTTTTTTACGTAGATGTGAAGGAGAGCTGTGAAATGATTGAGGTTGGTAAGTCTGAGACTGGTAGCTTACTGCAAATGAATGTAGGTGAGATGTGTGACTTTGATAATGACGAGACTTGTGTTGTTAATTATGTTATTCATCAAGTAGTTTTGGAAGAATATAAGGATCAAATTGACGATGATGATGATGATGGTGATGATGATGAGTATCAGGTTTTTGTGGAGTTTAAGAATAATGAAGTTTCAGAGATATTTGTGAATACAGGTAAGGTAAGTGATGTTTGTTATGATGTAAGTGAGTGTCATGGAATACTAGTCCAGTCAAAGCAGTTTTTCATTAATGTCATGCAGAGTAATGATCCAAACAGTAAAGGTGGGTTATCTGTTAGCTTAGAGAATAAAGGGGAAATTTGTTTGGGACCATATAGATGATAACAGAGGTAAATTTGCATTCTAGAATAAGTTTGCTGTGGTTAGACAAAATATTTGTATCCTAATTGGTGGAATGAAGTGAAAGAAGATCTAAGTAGGAAGTGTAATTTTGATAGTAAGGTATTTTGTGTTCCTTCTGTAATAAGTGATGTTAATTGTGCTATGGAACCATTCCAATGTGTTCAATCTTTATCTGACAACATGTGTAACCAAAGTAATGTTATGATACCAGTGAATTTGTTAAAACCTTGCAAAAACTGTGTAGATGTAGCATTTGATGAAACTGAAAGTTATCTTTTACATGAAGAGTGTAATAAGAGAGATGATAATTCAGATTTTGGATGTCCTTACATTAATATTAAGATAGAACAGTGGGAAGGGAACTGTTTGATTGATACAGGTAGCACAATTTGTGGTATATCTGAACAATTTAGAGACAAAATCCAGTATAGTAAGAACTTTGTGGAAATGCCCATTGTAAATGCAAAGATAAGAGGAGCTACTGGTAAGAGAAAGCAGATTAGTTAAATCTCAAGTACTTTTAACATTTAGTATGAAAGGGAAAATCTTTGAACATGAAAGTTTAGTGATCCCAAGTCTTGAAGAAAATATAATTCTCAGTGTGGATTGGATAGTGAAAGTTGAGGTTTGTTTTGGATGCAGTGCTAAAGAATTGTTTATTTTGGAACCTAAAAGTAATACTTATGTGAAAACTAATTTCTGTATCTTAAACTATGGGAAAAGTTGTAACTGTTTGCAAAACATTGTGAACCAATGTGAGTACCAGGTATTTGATGTGAAAGTTGAGGTTTCTTTTGGATGCAGTGCTAAAGAATTGTTTATTTTGAAACCTAAAAGTAATACTTATGGGAAAACTAATTTCTGTATCTTAAACTATGCAAAAAGTTGTAACTGTTTGCAGAACATCGCGAACCAATGTGAGTACCAGGTATTTGATGACGATATATATTTTTATGAGACTAAGGATAAGGATTTTGAAAGTGTAGTGGATTCTAAAGCAAGGGAAGCAATTACTCTCAATGATATACAAAAGGAACAACAGAAAATTGTTATTCTAGTTTAGAAATGTGTTCAGTGAAAAACTTGGTAAAAGGCTATCAGTGCATGCTTTGCCTTAAAGATCATCGACCTTTCTTTCTCAGGTCATATGATACACCATTTTCAAAAAGGAAAGATGTAGAGAAAGAAATTCAGAAAGTGGAAACATGGGGTGTAATAGAGAGAAGTAGGAGTACTTACAACAATCCTTTAGTTGTGGTAAGTAAGAGAAATGGTGGAGTGAGAATTGTTTTGGATTTAAGACATCTTAATAAAATTTTCTTATTAGAGAAAATTGTCATCCTGAGAACACGGACGAGCTGTTACACAAATCTGATTTTTTTTATTTATTTATTTATTTATTTATTTATTTATTTTATTTTGCCCTTTCAGAGGAACCATCCTGGCATTAGCCTGGAGTGATTTAGGGAAATCACGGAAAACCTAAATTAGGATGGCCGGACGCGGGATTGAACCTTCGTCCTCCCGAATGCGAGTCCAGTGTCTAACCACTGCGCCACCTCGCTCGGTGTTACACAAATCTGATTATGTGAAATACATGAGTACTTGACCTCTGAATTTCACCAGATTCCACTTGAAATTAATTCTAGAAAGTATACAGCATTTCTGTATGGAGGTAATTGTTTTCAACACTGTGTGGTGTCATTTGAGCTGAATGTAATTGTAGCTAAATTCGTAAGAGCTGTGTATTCTGTCCTAGGAAGCGAAGTGAGTTCAAAATTAAGTGTGTGTGTTGATGACATTCTCATCACAGAAAGGATTTGGAAACAACATCTGAATCTGTTAAGATATGTGTTTTCAAAATTAGAATCATGAGACATGACTTTGAAAATAGGTAATTGTAAATTTGGTGTGGAAGAAGTTAATTTTTTAGGAGATGTTATATCTGAAAAAGGAATTGAACCTGATAAACTTGATGCCATTGCCAATTTTCCTCCTCCTTACAACAAAAACAGCTTAAATAATTTTCTGGGTTAACTATATTTTATAGAAAATTTTGTTACAGCCAAGCTTTGAATGCTCTGTGCTTGTGTGAACTTTAGAAGAAGAATACCATTTGGGATTGGAATCAGGAGTTTGAGGATGCTTTCAATGAGATCAAATGACCATTGAGTCAAACTGAGATATTGTTCAGACCAGATTTGTCTCTTCCCTTTTGTACTGTGACAGACAGTAGTGATGTTGGATTGGATGCTTATCTATTTCAGGAGGTTGAAGTTGATGGTGCTATTGAACATAGATCTCTTGCATTTCCAAGTAGAGTATGACAGAAATATGAAAACACAAACACTGTTACTGAGAAAGAACTTTTGGCTGTACACTGAGCATTCAACAAATTCAAAAATTATTTACTAGATCACAAAATCATCAGTTATACCATTCACAAAGCATTATGTTATCTTCAGGTGTGTAAACTGTACTATTACTCAGTGAGCCTATTTTTTACAGTGGTTCAGTTATGAAATCAAATTCATTAAGGACATAGTTAATGTAGTTGCTGATGTTTTGTCTATGCTACCTTTAGGAAGTGAATCAGCTAATGACTTTGGAAAAGGTGTGAAAGAGTTTAATATTATGTACTTGAAAGGTGTGAAAGAGGGAAAAGAGTTCTTGAAAATTCACAAAGACATCCATAGATATCAAAATTATGATAAATATTGGAGATTGGTTAAGATCATGTTGGGTAAGAAAGGAGGAGAAAAGACAGAACAGTATTATATGGTGCATAAGGGTATTTTATTCAGGAGACAAGATTGACTCAGGGGATTGGAAACTATGTTGGCCGGAACAATGTATTGGTGCTTTAATTACTTTTACACATGAGAGTTTTGGTCATTGTGAAATAACCAAATGCATACCAAATATTCAGGAAAACATCTATTTTGACAACATAGGAAGAAGGGTCAAGAAGAAAGTTGCCAGTGGTGACAGATGTCAAAGAGTGAAGGTAAGTAACCAAACATGTAGAGGACAAATGCAAAACATATTGCCTAATAGTAACCTAGATCTTATGTCTATGGATGTTTATGGACCTTTACCTAAGTCTAAAAATGGATTTTGTTTTGTTTTTTTGTGGTGGTTTTTTCGAAGTTCATAAAGTTGTTTCCTCTTGAGAAAACTACCAGTAAGCAAATCATCTCTAAGTTTGAAAATATATTTTTCATCAGGTGGATATTACTAAAACAATTTTATCTGATAATGGTTCTCAGTTTTCATCACAAGGTTAAAAAGATTTTGTTGATCACACAAAAATAAGACACAATCTAACCTCGGTGTACCATCCTTTAAGTAGCCCTGCATAAAGTTATATGAGAGGGATTGGGAGACTGTTTAGAACAATTGTAGTAAGAATCATACCAGTTGGATAGATTACGGCACTGACTTTCAGGATATTATTCAACATTTTTCAACAAGTTTCTTGCCATTTAAAATCATGATTAATCATACACGAGCTGACTTCATTTCTGAAAATGTTCCATGTAAAATTCTGTCACCACAAGAGAGGGAAGAATGTGTCTGGGGAGATATTTAAAAAAAAAAAAAAAAAAAAAAAAAAAAAAAAAAAAAAAAAAGGAAGATAGGAGAAAGCAGAGACATTATGGCAAAAGTAGATTTTCTAAGTTTGAAGTAGGAGATATTGTGGTGGTGAAAACCAAAGAGAAATTTATACAGGCTTATGTATCCAAAATCTAAGAAGTTGTCTGGAGTATGCAATATCACTGAACTGAAAGCACATAGACATGATCCGTAAGAATTGAATCTTTGTTTGTTTGTTCTTCTCCCATTGTCATGAACGTAATTTGTAAGATCATGTAGTTTCTAGAGTTTTATCTTGTGCATTGACTGAGTTTACATCTATCTGTAGTTTTGTGGTGTAATGTTGTAGTTTTGACCTTGTGTTATTTGTCTTGTGACAGTATGTTCCACAGATCTAAAAATCTGAATGATGTATCCTGATATATCTATAGATTATTAATGTATAGTAGATATTTTTCTTAAGTTCTCTGTAATATGTTATGTATCAGGTACTTCTACACATCTGTCTGCTGTCCTCGGCATCATTTTGTACACTGTTTGGCAAACAGTCAAAAAAGTTATAAACACTGTCTTTCCAAATTTTATGAGGGGGATATTGTAATGAAACATCCTCCTCTAACATTACCTTTTTTTATAGAGATAACTGATCCATGTATAATCCCAAATCTCGCATAGTTTAAAATCATCTCAGCTGTTTCATTAAAGGAATTTATAAGATTTTGTATATGCTGTATTATATTTCAGGCTCAAATATATGAAAAAGAAATTAATGTGTTATAATCAATATGTACTAACAGTTAAAATTACTCTTCTTTTAAAAATATTTGAAATTACAAAATTTATGGAAACTTAAAATTAACATTATTAATTGCACAATCTAACACGAATTATTAAATTCATTTCTGGATTTATTTATCAAATAATGATATACTTTAGCAATAATTCACCTTTTGTTTTGTAAACTCTTTGGGATAATATGAGTACTGCAGAATGAATGAAGTGGAGGGCACGACTCTGATGGAAACACACATATTTTGCTTAAACTTGTGAAGAACAATATAATTATTGGTTTTTTGAACGTGGAGATTGTTAAGACAGTGTAATTTGGAAGAATGGGATAAAATAAAAGGATACTCACAGCAACAGGCAACTCTTCAACAGTTATTTTGTCATCAAGGACCTAAGAAATCGAGATTTCCAGTACTTCTAGACAAGACTTTGAGCCACCTACAACAACAATGAGATAATCAAGATAAGTAATAAGTTCTTCTTTTGTAATCGTATTAATCTCATAATTCTCAAAAGTTGTGCAAAGATTGAGAACTTAAATGGTGATGTGTGCGAGGGTAAGATTACAAATAAATAAAAATTCAGATCACGTGAAAAAACTGTTAATGTCCAAACAGTCATGGAAGTGACAGAAACTGAAACTGATGGCAACAAAACAAAATCAGAAATATTTACAAAGGATGGCTGGTTGGTCGACTAATTGGCGGAGGGCACCAAACAGCTAGTTCATTGGTCTCAATATCTAAGGTTGCAGAAACTGAGGGAGAAACAACACAAACAGCACAATACAGTCAAGGGGAAGAGAAAACGGAGGAACAAAGAGATAAAAGGAACGTCAGGGAATTATGAGAAAAAAACAGTAATGGGGGGTGGGGGGAAACAGTGAGAAGAGGAGTGCTCCAGAAATGCTATGCATGCTGGGGCACCAGCACTGCCATCAACCTGTCTCCATCCGTTTACCACATCATGATACAACACAATGGGGACTACATCAGGGGACGAAGTGGATGAAAAGGGGAAACAAAACTGCACAAATGACCAGTCAAACCATACAGAAAAAGGGGGGGAGCACCTAGCACCTGGCTGGTGTGCAGGGAAGGCCAAGGCCTCCGTAACCAACACCAATGATATTTGAAGGACTCCAATTCCAGATAAGATTTCAAGGACTTAAACCTGGAAGAAAGAAAACCAATGACAGACATAACAGCATGAAGGTTGTCCACTAACACCTGGGACAAGGAAGGTGGGAGGGAATGTTTAGTGTGAGGGACCAAAAGGCAGGAAAAAATTTGGATCACAATGGGGGAGACCCTGCAACTACAAAGTGGTGGGGGGTTTCACTCTGGAGTAAGAAACCATGGGTCTTCCTAGTGTGATTGATATGAAGACAGCGGACAATGGTAGATTCCCTCCAAAAGAGGCAGACGAAAGAATGTTGCATGATGTAAGTCTCCTTGACTGCACAATTTTTCTCAGACAAAGGGGTAGTCCCCCAAAAGTTGACCCATGACTGAGAAAAAATTGATTTGACATAAAGCCACTCCAGACACCCCCCCCCCCCCCCCTTCCATGCCATACAATCTGAAAGTTCGTTACCTGGAGTACCTATGTGGCTAGGAATCAAAAGGCAATCAACCGAACAAGCGCCATTGGCAAGATCAGCTATAAGGTCGCAATGACTGTGACCAAGGGGTGGCAGGAAAAACACCAAACAATAGCCTGAAGACCTCTCATTGAGGAAGGGCCATTTAATAAGGCAGAGGGCCCAATAGATGGTCCTCAATTCCACAGTAAACACTACACACACGGCAGGCAAGAGATGAAGTTCCGTGTCAACAGAAGATGTGAAGGCATGTTCCATGTGATTGCTGGATCTAAAGTCATTGGTGTGAAAAACAGTAACGTTCTGAAACTCACATAAAAGCAGGCAGAACAAACACCAGAAGAGATCCATCTGAAACAGAGGCCAAGGAACTAACCAAGGGGGGTGGTGAGGAGAGAATGTGGGGAAGAGGACAAAAAGGGGAGATGGAAATAATGGTGGAAGAAGCAAGACAGAGCCCATCTGGTAAACCCAGCTGAGGGCAGGCAATGTGCAGGCAGCATCCTGAAGCCATGAAAAGAATGGAATGAGAGGAGCAAGCAGGGGAAGAATGGATAGCAATGAGTAGGAAAGTAGAAGCTTGGATCACTGAACTGATAGGGGAGGGATCCCAGCATCAACTAGAAGACTGTCAACAGAGCTACTGCAAAAGGCATCACAAATGTGAACAGGTTCCAACAGAAGCAGTGTGGAAGAGGAACCTGATTCATAAACTTGACAATCATAGCCTAGAGACGAGACACAGCTAATGCCCAATAAATATGGAGAAGGGTCAAGCAATCGACACCCTAAGGGGTACAGGCAAAGAAACAATGGACACTGAGTTTATGAAAACAGCCAACCTTCATATGATGGATATGAGGCTACCAAGTAAGGTTGTTGTCAAAAAGATGAACCAAGAAATGGAACTGGAGGATCACATTCAAGTATTGGGCTTCAAGGTAGAGCTCCGGTTCAGGATGGACTTTAGTACGGTGACAGAGATGCAGTGCCCTGGATGTAAGTGGACAGAACTGGAAATCATGTGAGAGTGTTCATGCAGAAGCACACCGGATGGCAACCTGGAGCTGTTGCTCTGCAGAGGCCACCAAGTGGGAGCTAACACAAATACAGAAATCATCCGTATATGAAGCAGGTGTGACCAACGGTCTGGCAGAGGCCACAAATCTATTTAAAAAAATGAGAAAAGAAGAATATTTTATTTGGAGCCTGTAGGGACACCATTCTCCTGGGTCAGTGGAGAGCTGAAAATGGTGCATGAATGGGGATGTGGAAATGGAAACATGCTATTGTTGTTGGTCATAAACATTATAGTCTGTAACATATTTGAGCTGTGCACGGTTCGTGTTCATGCTATTTATTGTTTGTCATCTTCTATTACGGTACTGCCACTTCATTTTCTTATTTCATTTAGAGGTATAACTAACTTCCTGCCTTACTTGCTCGTGAGTGCCAGCAGCAGCGCATATCGATAAGTGCACTGTTGTACCATCTTTGGAGAGACCAATAGTATTTTTCCAGGTTGTTGTGTCTCTGGCAGTCAGTTGGAGATGGACCAGCAGTGCAGTTGGGACGCAGCAGCAGTGAACTCGGGGAAAGTGCTGATGAGACGAGGACAGCCAGTACTCGTCCACCGCTGGTGACACACATGAACTGTTTGACGGAGGGAGACTGGAGCGGGATGGCTGTTGCTGGGTTGTTCAGTTGGGCATCTCATCCGCTGACATATATTTGGGCCATTCACCATTTTTGGGCCTGGGAAGTTGGTTGGTTGATGTGGAGCAGTGAGGCACATAGTTAGGCTGAGGCTGCTGGCGGGGTCCATGAGTGGTCACAGTGTGTAGTGCAGTTCCCATTGCTATGAAGTCTGTGGCTCAGCGATCCTGGACACGAAAGTTGAGTTTTGACTTAATCTACCAGCAAGACACCTGATTACCTGCCCTGGCCATTGACATAAATTCTGGCAGTGTATTTTCCTCATTGTGTTGTTGCTGTCCAACATTGTGTGTAATTTGATGGCTCAATGTATAATTGGTTGTTCCGTTGAACTTCCTGTTGTGTGCTGGTCAGGTGGAGCGGAAGTTATCTTGTCGGTGGGTCCATTGTTTAGTTGTCATCAGATCGAGAATGGATGGGCTGACTGCCTCTCTCACTGAAGCGAGTGTTAGTGTTTGAATTCCAGCCCGACCCTCAGAAACTTCTGAGTGCTGTTGAGTGTACTGCCTTTTCTTATTTGTTCTTGTTGTTTATGTTTGAATGGCTTCTAGCCAATTTTTAAATTAAGGTTGTTTTGGCCTTAAGGCATAAAATTATTTGGGCCTTCAGGATAATTTAAAGAACTGTTTTAAGGTAAGGCCTTTGGCCTCTTAAAAATTTATTTAGGTTTGAGTCTTAAGTGATGGGCCTTCAGCTGATTTGTAAATTAAAGTTGTTTTGCTCTTAAGGTGTCAGACTGTTTGGGCCTTCAGACTAATTAAAGAACTGTATTAAGATAAGGCCTTTTAAAAATTTGTTTTGGTTTGAGTCTTAAGTGATAGGCCTCCAGCCAATTTTTAAATTTAAGTTGTTTAGCTGTTAAGGTGTCAGATTGTTTGGACCTTCAGCCTAATTAAGGAACTGTATTAAGATAAGGCCTTTTGCCTTTTAAAAAATTAATTTTTGTTTGAGTCTTTAGAGATGGGATTGTTTGGGCCTTCAGCCTAATTGAAAGAACTGATTTAAGATAGTGCCTTCTGACTTTTATATTTCTGATTTTGGTTTCAGTCTTAAGTTATTGGCTTTCAGCCAATTTTAAATTAAAGTGGTCTTGCCCTTAAGGCATGAGATTGTATGGCGCATTCAGCCAGTAATTAAGTTCCAAAAATTATTTTTTTTATTTTTTCTTGGCTCTTGTAATGTTTAATCAAGTAAATAAAGTGTAACTGACAGCTGCTTATTTTGGCCCCCACGGAAGTGCTTTGGACCAGTCGTGGCACCAAAGCGCCATTTTTAGAGTGTGGTGCCACCGTTCCACTAATGTGGTATGAATTTTCTTTATGCCACAGACGTTACATAAAATGGTGAACAGGGAAGACTCAAACTGCTGATCTTGGTAGGTGGTGATGGTGGTCAGACAACCGAACCTAGCAATCCATGAGAAGATAAAACCCTTGGTCACAGTCTTGGAAATGATGTTAGGTAAGGGGACTGCCTCTACCCAGTGGGATGTGCAGTCAATTGTGGATAGAATGTATCTGTCGCCCTCCGATGGTGGAAGAGGACTGATAAGATCAATATGTACACGATGAAATCTTCCTGGAGGGATGTCAAACTTGCCCAGTGGTGTGGCAGCCCAATATGTTGCATTGGCAGGGGATGCAGCTGCATGTCCAGGTCTGACAGTACTGTTTTATATTTTCCAAACGAAATGCTTGGAGACAAGCTGTGTAGTGGTGCGAATGCCAGGGTGACCAAGGTTATGCAGAACGTCCAAGGCCTACCGGCGCAGGGGGGGTGGGTGGGGAGTAGTGGTCTAAGGTACCGATAGAAGAGTCACACCACAACTCGTCCACAATGCCGGTGAATTAGCTTTAGTAAACAAATGGGGATGTTTGAGAGTCCGCTAGGAGAGTTTGAGATTCCTCATCGGAGGCTTGTAGGGCAGCCAGGTTGGATAAGTCAATGATGCATGAAATAGTATTGATCCACGAAAAAAAAAACTGTGGCAATTTTGTCTGTGCCTTTGATATAGTGAATGTCGGTTGTGAATTGGAAAAATAGATCAAAGTGACGGCAAAGCCGAGTGGATGGGTCCTCAGGGTCTGCGAGTGATTTGTGATCCTTGAGGATAATGAACGAGTGACACTCCACGTCAGGGTGGAAGTGCTTGATGGCATCGTAGACTGCAAGGAGTTCTCTGTCGAAAGCAGAGTATTTATTCTGAGCTGTTGATAATTATTTAGAGAAGAAATGAAGAGGGGAAACCGTGTCTGCCTTGTGTTGCTGTAGTACCCCTCCCACTGAGATGTCACTGGCATTCGTAGTGATGAACAACTCAGCCGAGGGGTCAGGGTGGGCAAGTGTCACGGCATGAGCTAAAGAAGCCTTTAATGCATTAAGAGCCTCCAGCATAGGTGCAGTCCATCGAACGGGTTTGAGTCCTGAAGTCTGTTTACCCAACAGTGAGTCTGTCAGCTGGGTCTGCACAGCGGCAGCAGAAGGCAGGTGAAGATGGCAGTAATTTATTGTGCCCAGGAAACGTCAGAATTCTTTGCAGGTAGCAAGGGGCGGAAGTGAAGTGATGGCATGCATGCGAGATTTGGGAGGGTGTACTCCGTCATTGGAGATGGTGTAACCCCTGAAAGTGATGGAAAGCTGACTCAATTGGAATTTTTCTTTGTTGACCTCATCGCTGTTGGAGTTCAAGTTCTGGAGGATCAAGGATAAATGATTTTCATGTTCCTCAGCCGACTTGCTGAAAATGATTATGTTGACCAGATGTGCGAAGCAAAACTTGAACTGTCTTAAGAAGGAGTCAATGAAATGCTGCCACATTTGCGCCACGTATTTTAGGCCTAATGGCATGAAGTTGTATTGGAACAAATCAAGTGGCGTGATAATACCTGTTTTAGGGATGTCATCCCACGCTATGGGAATTTGATGGTAGGCATGCTTACAATCAATAACACTGAAGATTGTAGCACCCGATAACATATGAGTGAAAGCATTTATATTAGGCATGGGGTAATTTTCCATGACAGTATGAGCGTTTAAACGTCTGTAGTCACTGTACATTCAGAAAGAACCGTCATGTTTGAGGACGACAGGGATCGGTGAAGACCAGTTGCTGTCTGACAGTTGCAGGATACCTGCCTCCAAAAGTTCGTTAATGTGCTGTCGGGCCGCACGCAACCTAATAGCGTTGAGGCATCTAACCTTGTGCTAATAGGAGGGCCAGCAGTGATAACTATCTTGTGTCTTGTTCCGTCAGTGACAGAAGAAACTGAGAACTGCATATGAGACTGATCAATTCCTGATGCGAAATTTTTGGATGGGTAGGGCGCGATGAGGTGTAGCCCTTAGTGTGAGTGGGAAAAGGCAGCACAAAAGTCACATGTGTAGTATGTGAGCACAGTGTGTGCTTGTTTGGAGAGGGCGGCTGTGCTTGCAGCATGGAGCAGGTCAGAATGCGACTGTCTGCTGTCAACCCAGCACAGGCGAGAAAGGTGTGGGCGTCACGTGTGGAACAGTGATGGCTGCCGAGTCACTTGGCTGGCACGCAAGAGAGGGGGAATATTTGTTTATCAACACATGGAGTGGCTGCCTGCACAGTGGGAGTGGTCAGATCGTGAGTGCGACTGTTATTAGAAGCACTGTCTGACATATGGCATTGAACATGGTGAGCACATCAGGGATGCAGATTCTATCGGACGCGTATCATCACACGCAATTAATGTTTTTGGACTAACCTGATGAGTGTCCCAGCTAGTGTCTGCTGGAGAAACACGATTAGGTGGCGGGCTTGTGGACTGGAGTTTCAGCAGTAAGGTAAGAGTGTGTGTTATTCATGGTTTCAGTTTGTTGTATTCCTGGTGGAGTTGTGCCACCGAGTCATATTGTGACAGTAGGTTAGTGACACAGGTCACACTGTTGCCTGTGAGGGTGGAGCACTCGCATACCAACTCACATGTCGCAAGAGAAACAGAATGTGGAACATAAGTGTGGGAGCACAGTATCTGAGTGTTAGTGGGATGGTGTAGCACTGAGCACTGAAATACATTCAGAGACAGTTTGTAATGGGACAAATAATCCAACCGAGAATTGGTTCATCAATGTTGGCAATGTAGAAAGTCCACGGAAAACACAGAGAAGGAGATAGGTGCACAGTAACTTTGACAGAGTCTGAGATTTGTAACGTTGATGCATTGTCAGCTCGTATAAGTGACTTTGTCAGTGTCATGTTTTCATCACATGTCAAGGAGAATGCAACCCGCCGTTGCTACAGACATTCTTGCCAGTTGTTGCACACAACACGACAGTAACTGTTGTTGCGACCCATTGAGAGTCAAAGTATGTGTGCAAATGTAGATCGCTTTGAACGTTATATGATCAATCAGTAGATACACAGTTCTGAATATTATCCACTTTACACTTCACATGTTGGTGAGCACAGTTCGGCAACACGAAACCCAAGTCCATTGTATGAGTTAATGGTGTAACACTCGACCATTTGAGGTTAATGTGGTTGGAGATTGTGAAATGCCATGGAGTAATGGAGAGCCAGCTTTTGGCGAAGGATTGAAGGGGCCCAGCGGTCGTAGTTGGGCTTCCAAATCTGCAAACAAAGCATTGGGTGAGGTAGCTATGGTGGTGTGCACATAACCTGTAGATCTAAAACACCCGGCAAAGAAGACGTAGAAATTTTGGGTTCACCAGTATGGGATCAGAATACTAGTAGCAGTATATGGAATAAACTTTCCCCACTAATATCTGCACATACATATATTTCGACAATTCTCATACTCGGGCACACAGTACAAGGTATAAGAACAGGCTGAATAGACATGGCGGCTCGGATGAGCGACCTGTCACAGAGATTAATCTTCTCTAAGGTTGATATGACCTATAAACACCACAGGGTGAAGCCAACATCCAGTATCAGTAAGTTCAGCTGACCAGTTTTACATTGTCTTTTCATTCCTGGAAGAATCTTTCACTCATGGCCAGTGTTATAATGTTAATGGATAAGTTTGTAACATTTTTGTTTTGCATGCCGGTATTCTCGTTGCTATAGTTTTTTTTAACAACTGTTAGTGGTAGTTCACTGTTGCTGTTTGAGGTTATTTTTGTCATTTGGAGATAGTGAGTGGAGCTGTGGATGCAAGAAGATGAAGTGCGGAGGGGAGAAATCTAAACATTTCTGTCTGATATCAGTAGAGGGGTGACAGTAGCAGAGACAGTCAGAAACATTTGTGTCATGTATGGTGATATTCCCACTGGACAGAAAATGGCAAGAAAATTGTTTTTCATTTTAGGGAGGATTTTTTTGACATGTGTGACTCTCCACATTCAGGAAGACCTTCGGGGTTTGACAAAGATTGTTTAAACACGTTAATCCACAATGATCCAGGTTAGTATACTTACAAACAGGCAAATGTGATGAACTGTGATCGTTCCACCATCATGTGAAATTTGAATACAGTGGGGAAGGTTAAAAAATTGGGTGTATGGGTATCACATGCTCAAAGCCAAAATCACAAAAATCAACAGATGGACATATATGTATCTCTGCTTGCTCTTCATCAGTTGGCGTATGAACAACTCCAGCCATGCCCATACATTATTCCCCATACAAATACCTGCACCCATCCACAAAAGATAAAGTTATGCATCTGGTTGAACAGTGATGGTGTGATGTACCATGAATTGCTTCCCCGAGGAGCTGACATTTATTGTCAATGATTGAGATGTCTTGCAGATGCTTTTGAAGAACAATGACCAGGAAGACAGATCCACAATAATGTATGCCTGCATTCTGCTAGAGGGACAAGAAACACTATACAGGAGTTGGGTTGGGAAATCATTCCACATTCACCTTATTTACCTGATCTTGCACCCTCACCTTTTCACCTTTTCCACTTTCTATCAAACAACCTTCAAGGAACTTACTTTCCAGTTGAAAATGCACTCCAAACATGGATTGATGAGTTATTCACTTCAAAACCCCATGATTTCTACAGTCATGGAATCAAGAAGTTACTCCAATGTTGGTATACTGTTGTAAGTAGTGAAGGAGAATATATTACTGACAACTAAAGTCTCTGTTATATGTATCTGTTGTGTTTATTAAACTGATGGAAAAAATGCTACAAACTTATGCACCAATCCAATATACTGGTGTGTGCATAATAAGATGGGTGGTGGGACAATGCAGAGTGGCAAGCAACAGTGTACCATGGTACACTCCGCTCAACAGTGCCGTTCTGGAAAGTCTGCCTGTACTGTGAGATTAGAAGTACAGGAAGAACATTAGCACTGAATTTCATGTTATTTTAAGTATAGTGAAATCAGCCCACCTGGCTAGCTACGCAGTCTAATGCACTGCTTCCCAATCCGGAAGGCATGCCGGTCCTCAGTATGAATCCACAGGGCAGATTAGTGTTTAGCTCTGGTGTGCCAGCCAGCCTGTAGATGGTTTTTAAGGCAGTTTTCCATCTGCCTCAGTGAATGCTTGCTGGTTCCACTTATTCTGTGTCAGTTGCCACGCAAACACTTTCTCCATGTATGCATGCACCATAATTACTCTATCACATGAACATTTGGGGTTACACACGTCTTGTATGAGACAACTGGGTCCCAAGCTGCACAATAACCCTGGGTTTGGTGTGGGTCAGCAGTGGGGTGGGTGGACTGTTGTGGCTTGTGGAATTGTGAACCACTGAGGGCTACGGTGGGACGAAGCGTCACTGTCGTTTCTAGGTCACTGGTTGAATACAATACAATACAATGGTGAAATCACTTAACTACTGTAGTTTAATTATGGATGGCATGAAGAAAAAAACAAGTATTGCACTAAGAAGTGACAATGTTAGTTTTTGAAACATGTACATTTTTTCCAGAGACAGTCAGAAGGAGAAAAAGAACAACAATGTGATGCTCACTCCAGGGTTTCCAGCTATGTGTGTGTGTGTGTGTGTGTGTGTGTGTGTGTGTGTGTGTGTGTGTGTGTGTCTGAGAGAGAGAGAGAGAGAGAGAGAGAGAGAGAGAGAGAGAGAGTGAGAATCGTACAGTGCCAAACTGAATTACATCACAATGCCCGACTCAAAATTTACAGCATACATGGAGGTAACTTTTCACATCTCTTCTGTCAGAGTCACACAATACCAATTGTAACAGCACCTTACATCAGAATTATATTGCTTTTAAAGGCCACTAACACCTATGGTAGATAACCAATGTTGCTCTGAAAAGTTAAAAATACCCAAACCAGTAATACCATTCCTTCATTATTGTAATGTCCAACTGAGGGTAAGTCAATTTTCCTCCAGGGTCTATGCACACTACAGATGTATCAGGAGTGATTTTATTGGAGCTAAAGCTGGAGGTGATATTCACATAATTATCATTTTTGGAAAACAACAGATGTGTGTTAAATTGTTAGTTTATTCAGTTATTCAATAAAGTGAGTTTTACCATAAATTACTTGGGTAATTAATAATTATATGATATAAAGGAAATACAAGTATTCCAGATACAAAGAAAAGGTGCCAATTTAGATAATAGTTTGGCTTAACAATTGCTGAAGGATGAAACTATCTTTAGAAACACTGTAAATGTTTATTTTATTAGAGGTTAATATTTACAATCACATTTGCATTACATAAATTATTGTGATTTAATTTCACTGAAAGAATATATCATGACCAACATAGGTTCTGGCTAATCAAAATCTTTGAGGCAAATGCACTCATCCAGACACATAATGATAAAAAATTTCTAATACACCAGCTTGAACAGAAAGAATTATCAAAGATTTCTTCATTTCTGGTAGATAACATGTGCCCAAAATATTACAAGTGGAAGACAGTTATTATAAATGATGAAAGTTAATTATCAATCATTTATGTCATACAACTAAGACTCTAAAAAAAGTCCCTATAACAAATTGCATTAAGTAATGAAACTTGAGATTCAACAAAGAGTTTTCAATGACAAGCACTTCACAAATCAATTTGTCAACTTTTCTATATTTTATTTTATTTTATTATTTTGGTTTTTGGTGGGGGTGAGGTGTCCAATGTATCACAGTTTTTATTTCTTATCAAAGATTTTATCAAAGTTATTATTTTCTTAATTGCTTATAGCACCTGGATGATAGTCAGGTAGCACTTTGTTAATATGCAAACCAGGCATGGACCTCCTTCAGTGACCCACAGGCCTGATTCAAATACATACTTAAGCTCACAGGTCACCTCATCACGCGATGCGAAAGCAATGTTCTTAATAAGTCAAGACAAAATTTTAGGTTCAATGATGTTAATGTTTATGGGTTAATGCATTGATATGAATGGCATCCCTTTTCCAGCATATCATGCCATCAATTTATGACTTGAAATATGAATTTTTGAAAGTATATTCATGTTATGTCCATCCCACATTCAGATGTTTACACTTATGTATGCATTGTGAACAATACAGGGTTATTCTAAATGATGGACCCATTTTCAAAACTTTATATTTATTCAAGTAAAAATCCAAAATGAGTAAGCTTTATACCAATGAAAAGATGAAGTTTCAGAGTTCTTTTTCATAATGTTTGATATCAATTTAATGAATTTAATAATTTGTAATAAATTAGTTTTTAATACACACATCAAAATTGTTTTGCATCACCTCAGTTCTGAGAGTTCCAGAACTAGTACAGAAAACTGGAATAGAGATCAACATAAGCTTTATTTCTGCCCTTTTTATTGCTCATGAAAACCACACATTGCATTTTGTACCACCATACAGTGAGACCTTCAGAGGTGGTGGTCCAGATTTCAGTACACACTGGTACCTCACTAGTTCATCAAGGCACTGTTGGTCCAGATTGTCCCACTCCTCAACTGAAATTTAGCATAAATCCCACAGAAAGGTATTGGGTCATGTCATCCATAAACAATCCTTTTAAATCTACCCCTGGCATGTTTGATGGGGTTCATGTATGGAGAACATGCTGGCCACTCTAGTCAAGCAATGTTGTTCTCCTGAAGGAAGTCATTCACAAGATGTGCATGATGAAGGGCACGAATTGCCATCCACGAAGACAAATGCCATGCCATTATGCGGCCGATATGGTTTCACTTTCAGTCAGAGTGTGGCATTCACATATCGTACAGCCATTATGGCACCTTCCATGATCACCAGCAGTGTATGTCGGCCCCACATAATGCCACCCCAAAACAACAGGGA
Organism: Schistocerca gregaria; assembly: GCF_023897955.1. Lineage (NCBI taxonomy): Eukaryota > Metazoa > Arthropoda > Insecta > Orthoptera > Acrididae > Schistocerca > Schistocerca gregaria. Next base: position 191,793,109 of record NC_064928.1, read on the forward strand.
ATCTCCACCTTGCTGCACTCACTGCACAGTGTGTCTAAGGAGTTCAGCTTGACCATGTTGCCTCCAAACATGTATCAGACAATTGTCTGGTTGAAGGCACTAATTGGTGAAGAGAACATGATGCCAGTCCTGAGCAGTCCATTCAGCATGTTATTGGGCCCATCTGTACCACACTGCATGGTGTCATGGTTGCAAAGATGGACCTCGCCATGATGCTGGGAGTGAAGTTGTGCATCATGCAGCCTACTGCACACAATTTGAGCCATAACACGATGTCCTGTGGCTACACGAAAAGCATTATTCAACATGGTGGCATGGCTGTTAGGGTTCCTCCAAGCCGTAATCCATAGGTAGTGGTCATTCACTGCAGTAGTAGCCCTTGGGTGGCCAGAACGAGGCATATCATCAACAGTTCCAGTCTCTCTGTATCTCCTCCATGTCGGAACGACATTGCTTTGGTTCATTCTAGGATGCCTGGACAGTTCCTTTGATGAGAGCCCTTCCTGACACAAGGCAACAATGCAGATGTGATTGAACCATGGTTGAACTACAGACAGCATGAGTTGTGTACCTCTTTCATGGTGGAATGACTGGAACTGATAGACTGTCAAACCCCTTCCATCTAATAGGTGCTGCTTGTGCATGGTTGTTTACATCTTTGTGTGAGTTAGTGACATCTCTGAACAGTCAAAGGGACTGTATCTGTGATCTGTCTTCAGGAGTTCTGGGAGCCAGGGTGATGCAAAACGTTTTTTGATGTGTGTAATTACTTAATAAGTAGACATGTGATAAATGTTATATTTGTTTAATGTGGCCACTGTTGGCTGCACGGCAAACATTGGCATGGTGCTCAAACTTGTCCCACACATGTGATAGAATATCTGCTGTTACTGAGGGCATGGAAGCAGTGATCTGGTTCTGCAGATCATTCAGAGTGGTTGGTAGAGGCACAATGTAAACAGCTTCCTTCACATAAGTCCATAAGAAATAGTTGCAGGGTGTGAAATTAGGAGATCTCAGTGGCCAGAAGTGCTGAAGAAGGGAGTCATTCAAAAAGCCTTGTACATCACAGTGCCAATGGGTGGAGCTCCATCCTGTTGGAAAATGAAGTCCTGGGAATTTCCATAACTTGAGGGAACAGCCATTGCCAAGAACACAGAAAATCTTCTGCTCCACAGTCGCCATCTCACTCACAAATGGCAGTGAAATGGAATGATGGGCCTATTGTCATATGAACCCTACTGGCCCCTTCAGAAACCATCACTGCCTGCCTACTGCTGCCCTCAAAAACCTTTGAAACTTCCTCTTTTCATTGGCATAGAGCTTGTTCATTTTGGATTTGTTCTTGAATACATAAAGATTTTTGAAAATGGGTCCATCATTTAGAATAACCCTGCATTTTTTTGCTTACGGTATTTTCAACTAGCTGTGTTAAAACTTACTGTCACAAATCCTGTAGCACCTCATTCTCTCAAAACAATTTCTTCTGCATGCCACATCAATCATGGACTAGATTTGGCCTTTGGGCTTCTGGTTGTCCACCATGATGTAAGCATATCAAATGCCATTTCAATCATGTAGTCATAGCATTTTGTTTTGAATACCTTATCTGGCAAATCTTAGATTTTGTGGTATTTGTGCTGACTTCACTGAAGTAATTCTGTATCATGCTTCTCTTATGATTCATTGTGATAGGCTTTCAGATTCAGGATCAGCTGTTAACTGCAGACTGTGTCACACACAGAGTAACAGGTGTTGCAATATAGGCTGTACTTAAAGACTGGTTTTCAAGTCTGTTTGCACCTCTAACTGTCAGCTGAAAGCCACTTGTGCAGTGTTCCTGATTTTTGAACAGCAGTGGTCATTCCCCTGTGGTGGGCTGAAACAGCCCTGGAGGCAGCAATGTCTCTTAACTGTCTGGAGTGTAGAGCTGGTGCTGCAGTCACTACTTGATGTTTTGATTTTTTGAGTCTCAAGTTAAAACTTTGAGCCTTTACCTTCAGTAAAATCTGCATTAGAAAACTATTGGAGCTGGAGGTGCTACTTCAAATGGAAGCTTTGTTTCATGCCTAATACAAACTTTGGAGCTGGCAACTAATTTCCCTATATTTCAGCTTGATATACAAAGCAATACTTTTTCTGCCAATATTCCACAGGGCCAGGAATTAAAGAGTGAGTGGCATAAAGGCTTTATATGCAGATAATTTTTTTATTTATTTACCTTTTTTACACAAAATGTATCATACAATTCCCTGGATGCACCTGTGTGCTCTTACTGTGGCTATTGTTTACGACGGGGTCAGTTTCTGAGGGGAGGAAGCTGTCTCCTGTAGAGCTAAGAAGTTGATCTTTCTACATTCCTCCGAAATGGATGGCAATGTGTGCACAGTAGGCCAGCTTAATGTCAAATGATCTCCTCAAGATGACCTCAGCAGATCAGCAGAAAAACTTATTATCATCCTGGCAGGAAGCTGTAGTTTACAGAAGAACTGTAAGTGGGAGCAGGATATGGGCAATGAAAATGCCTAAATTCTGCTCCTGATGCTGACTGGCTGAAAGGCCTAAACGTTAAATAATTTTGTGGGACAGTTTGTAACTCACTAAACTGAGCATTTGGCCAGCAGTCCTCATGCAGTTTAGACATTGTATGTCCTTTTGAGAGGAGGTGATGCTTCTGTAGCACACAAGCCAAAACAGGGTGATACTTCACTGTCTACTGAGTTTTTTCTTGAAGTATACAAAACTGAAAGCTTTCAAAAGTGTGTTGCCATACATATTTGAGCATTTTGAGTGGAACCATCCAGTTCCCTAAGTGAGTTGCTGTTTAGCAAGTGTGCAGGGTGTCAACAGGCAGTGACTTCAAATTATGTTGTGATACCAAGCAGCCAGCTGAACAGGTGTGTTCACTGGGATTGTAACTATTTCTGTGGAAATTTGAGTGATGTGTGTTTGTGCGACCCTTTCCATTTTGATTTTGAACTGTATTCATGGTTTGCTGTGGTACAGGCTACCACAGAAATTTCTAGGAGCCAGCTGAAAGTGGTGTAATGGAATTTTAGCAGCAAACCTGTTCCAGTCCAGTGGTTAGCTTTCAGAACCTTTCTGAAATTAGTTGGATTACTACATAGCTTTGAATATTGACACTGAAGAAGTGAGATGTTTACCCTAATCTAGGCTTATTCAATATTTGTATCAGAGAATTAATCTAAGCCCACAAATAAATGTTTCCAATTACATCTGTGGAGTAGCACATCATGTAATTTGCCTCACATGCTACACAGCAACAAGAGTTCATGGATTATGGCCACAGTCGCAATTCTGACTTTAAGCAATGCCACATAAGCTCCAGCATACGGAACAGAGGAATGTTTCAAAAAGTTATGTATCCCATATGTGTGTTATATTTGTAATTACATTTAAGGAAGTTTTCCATTATGTTTCTAAGGTACATTCATGTCACTTCCATATTATATGGGCATTTCAATAAAAGCAATTTCTAAAATTCCGTCCCAGCAATGATTTCATTTCATCTGGCAAAGAACTGAAAAGTATGGGGTATTAACTGTTACTGTCAGCCTACTTTCAGTGATGTTATTGTTTGTAACATACAGACAGCATAAGTAGTCATAAGATATAATCAACAGGTTGTCCTTGGCTTTACTTTTGCCATACTCTTATTAGTATCTTGTATTTTTTTGAGCTATGCACTGTCCATTCCTCTCATGCAACCCACTACGTTGATGTTACTGACAATTGCTTCTTTATTTAATTTAATCTTTGGCTAATTCTGTGTCACATGCTCTAATAACCATGTATGATAATATGTATTTTAATCTATTATCACAAACAAAAAATAATGGTGAACATATCACTCCTTGTGAAGTTTATTACTACACTCTCACTATTGTATTGTATCTGTATATTGATAATACTGATAATTACAGGCAATTAAAATAGCATCAGAAATAATGACAAGCTGTAGTACTCACTGAAACAAGGAAACTCTTTCAATAATCCGAAGTCCAGAAAAGCACACATTCTGAGACCTGAACACTGGTTTGTAGGAAAAGCTGAAAAATGTCTGGTTGTGGCTATGAGCACAGTCATTGCTTGGTGCTCTGTCCATTACATCAATAATAATTTGATGTCTTTATATGTCATAGTGCTAAGGGTACATGTCAGTCTGAGCATTAGGTAATCTGCAGTCAGTTGCATTGCACTGTAGTTTAGTCTTTTAGTGTGTATTATTATACAGTAAACTGCTCACAACTCATGGTGTGTGTAGTGTTATCTACATACTTACACAGATTATTTCACTTCATTGTTCACTGTCATTGTAATCTTTGTAGGTTCAAATGCAGAGGATACTATACAATTTTTTTTCTGCATTCCAGCCACTTACAAGCAATAGAATCCCACTATTACACAAGTGATAAAGAGGGTTATGGTCTTCAGCTACGGTTTAGTAAATGGAAAGAGCCTCAATGGAAAGAGCCCTCCATGTTGAAAAATATCTATGTCTTGGAGTAACACCTGACACACTGGTCAGCCAACTTTTCCAGTGTCTTATAGGCACTGGTAAACAGTGGATGGCTTCACTCTGTCAGTACACCTGAGATGAAAGCATTTGCTACACTTAATTAAAGAAAAGCCTGAAATCTGTGTGCAGTAATGAGCAGAAGTGTGGTTTGTACTACTGTCTGAGTAGTAATTCAAGAACAATTTATGTATCCACACCATTTACAGTGGATGCAGACTCTAAGGCCACAAAACCACTGTGGCAGACTGCAGTTCTTTTAATGGTGCTTGCAAAATTGTAGTGCAGACCCACTTTTTGCATCTAAGATTTTATTTGCTGATGAGTTGGGTTTTCAAGGGACAGTAATTTTAATTTCCAAATAAGCACATATGTGATGATTAAAGTCCCCATCCAATGGCAGAAAGTGGGCATCAGAACAGTTACTCTACCAACCTATAGGCATGTGTTCTTGGTGATAGATTAATATGGCCATGTATGCTGCCACAGAGATTAAATAGGGCTCACTTTGTCAGTAATGTATTTGCCCACAGAGCTTGAGGATGTGCCATCACAGCAAGGACTACAGATGATGTTCACACATAATGGCACAATTTTGCACCTGTGTGCATGTAAAACTGCCACTGACATTTCAAAACCATGGAACTAGTCAGAGGGGTGTGAAATAGGGGCCTCATCATTTCCCAGATCGCAGAGTCCTTGACTTCTGGCTATGAGGACACTTGAAGAAATGGTACATCACTCCAGGCCTTACTATTTATACACCGCAGGATCATATCTTCAATGCATGGCAAAAGGGCCAACTTCATCTACATGACTACTCTGCAATTCACATTTAAGTGCTTGGCAGAGGGTTCATCATACAACAATCATACTATCTCTCTACTATTCCACTCCCGAACAGCGAGCGGGAAAAACGAACACCTAAACCTTTCTGTTCGAGCTCTGATTTCTCTTATTTTATTTTGATGATCATTCCTACCTATGTAGGTTGGGCTCAACAAAATATTTTCGCATTCGGAAGAGAAAATTGGTGACTGAAATTTCGTAAAAAGGTCTCGCCGCGACGAAAAACGTCTATGCTGTAATGACTTCCATCCCAACTCGTATATCATATCTGCCACACTCTCTCCCCTATAACGTGATAATACAAAACGAGCTGCCCTTTTTTGCACCCTTTCGATGTCCTCCGTCAATCCCACCTGGTAAGGATCCCACACCGCGCAGCAATATTCTAACAGAGGACGAACGAGTGTAGTGTAAGCTGTCTCTTTAGTGGACTTGTTGCATCTTCTAAGTGTCCTGCCAATGAAACGCAACCTTTGGCTCGCCTTCCCGACAATATTATCTATGTGGTCCTTCCAACTGAAGTTGTTCGTAATTTTAACACCCAGGTACTTAGTTGAATTGACAGCCTTGAGAATTGTACTATTTATCGAGTAATCGAATTCTAACGGATTTCTTTTGGAACTCATGTGGATCATCTCACACTTTTCGTTATTTAGTGTCAACTGCCACCTGACACACCATACAGCAATCTTTTCTAAATCGCTTTGCAACTGATACTGGTCTTTGGATGACCTTACTAGACGGTAAATTACAGCATCATCTGCGAACAATCTAAGAGAACTGCTCAGATTGTCACCCAGGTCATTTATATAGATCAGGAACAGCAGAGGTCCCAGGACGCTTCCCTGGGGAACACCTGATTTCACTTCAGTTTTACTCGATGATTTCCCGTCTATTACTACGAACTGCGACCTTCCTGACAGGAAATCACGAATCCAGTCGCACAACTGAGACGATACCCCATAGCTCCGCAGCTTGATTAGAAGTCGCTTGTGAGGAACGGTGTCAAAAGCTTTCCAGAAATCTAGAAATACGGAATCAACTTGAGATCTCCTGTCGATAGCGGCCATTACTTCGTGCGAATAAAGAGCTAGCTGCGTTGCACAAGAGCGATGTTTTCTGAAGCCATGCTGATTTCGCGCGTCTGTAAATTTTAGACCATCTTCGGGATTTCGCGTTCTACTGAACTTCGCATGCTTTTCCCGTTGCCTCTGCAACAGCGTTCGGACCTTTTTTGTGTACCACGGGGGATCCGTTCCATCTCTTACCAATTTATGAGGTATGAATATCTCAATTGCTGTTGCTACTATATCTTTGAATTTGAGCCACATCTCGTCTACATTCGCATAGTCAGTTCGGAAGGAATGGAAATTGTCTTTTCGGAATGCTTCTAGTGACAATTTATCCGCTTTTTTAAATAAAATTATTTTGCGTTTGTTTCTGATGGATTTGGAAGAAACGGTATTGAGCCTAGCTACAACGACCTTGTGATCGCTAATCCCTGTATCAGTGATGATGCTCTCTATCAGCTCTGGATTGTTTGTGGCGTCAAGTGTGTTTTCGCAACCATTTACAATTCGCGTGGGTTCGTGGACTAACTGCTCGAAATAATTTTCGGAGAAAGCATTTAGGACAATCTCGGAAGACGTTTTCTGCCTACCGCCGGTTTTGAACAAGTATTTTTGCCAACATACCGAGGGTAGGTTGAAGTCCCCACCAACTATAACCGTATGAGTGGGGTATTTATTTGTTACGAGACTCAAACTTTCTCTGAACTGTTCCGCAACTGTATCATCGGAGTCTGGGGGTCGGTAGAAGGAACCAATTATTAACTTAATTCGACTGTTAAGTATAACCTCCACCCATACCAATTCGCACGGAGTATCTACTTCGACTTCACTACAAGATAAACCACTACTGACAGACACAAACACTCCACCAGCAATTCTGCCTAATCTATCTTTCCTGAACACCGTCTGAGACTTCGTAAAAATTTCTGCAGAACTTATTTCAGGCTTTAGCCAGCTTTCTGTACCTATAACGGTATCAGCTTCTGTGCTTTCTATTAGCGCTTGAAGCTCAGGGACTTTTCCAGCGCAACTACAACAATTTACAAATATAATTCCGACTGTTCCTTGATCCAAGCACGTCCTGTAATTGCCAAGCACCCTTCGACATTGCAGCCCATCCCGCACTTTCCCGAGGCCTTCTAACCTAAAAAACCGCCCAGTCCATGCCACACAGCCTCCGCTACCCGTGTAGCCGCCAGCTGAGTGTAGTGAACTCCTGACCTATTCAGCGGAACCCGAAACCCCACCACCCTATGGCGCAAGTCAAGGAATCTGCAGCCAACACGGTCGCAAAACCGTCTGAGCCTTTGATTCAGACCCTCCACCCGGCTCTGCACCAAAGGTCCGCAGTCAGTTCTGTCAACGATGCTGCAGATGGTGAGCTCTGCCTTCATCTCGTAAGCAAGACCGGCAGCCTTCACCAAATCAGATAGCCACTGGAATCCAGAGAGAATTTCCTCAGATCCAAAGTGACACACGTCATAAGTGCCGACATGTGCCACCACCTGCAGCTGGCTGCACCCTGTGCTCTTCATGGCATCCGGAAGGACCCTTTCCACATCAGGAATGACTCCTCCGGGAATGCACACGGAGTGCACACTGGATTTCTTCCCCTCCTTAGCCACCGTATCCCTAAGGGGCCCCATTACGCGCCTAACATTGGAGCTCCCAACTACCAGTAAGCCCACCCTCTGCGATTGCCTGGACCTTGAAGGCTGAGAATGATCCTCTGAAACAGGGCAGGCAGCTGCATCTGGCTCAGCCAGAGACACTGCCTGAAACCGGTTTGTCAGACACACCGGGGAGGCTTTCTGATCAGCCTCCGGGGATGCCTTTCGCTGCCTGCCACGCCTTGGAACGACCTCCCAATCAACCACAGGCGAGGGCTCAGCCCCACTGCGGGCAGCAACCGGGGCAACCACAGCGGCAGACCGATCTGGGGACAGACGGGACGAGGTTGACATCCCTGTGATACCCAAGTCCGGCTCCCCACAGTGTTGCCCATTGGCAACAGCCTCAAGCTGCGTGACTGAAGTCAGCGCCGATTGCAGCTGTGAGCGAAGGGATGCCAAGTCAGCCCTCATCCGAACACAGCAATCGCAGTCCCTGTCCATTCTAATCGATGTTGAACAACAGTTACTGAAACACGAGTCCGTGCCTAGATAATGCAAGCGAAACACGCAAAGAATGTATCAACTAACCTGTACAAATGCCTAACGACTGCGCTACAATCTGCTGAATTTACGATTACAGTAACTAAAACTCGAAATTGCACCTCCTATACGAAACTCACGCGCAATTTAAATAAGAATCTACCAACTAAACACTAAAGCGCTATGCTACAACTGCCAAATACTATAATACGCCCGAAATATATGAATTAAACAATGCAAGTACCCAAAAACACGCAAAGAAATTAATTAAACTATCTAACAAATAAGTAAGCTAGGGTTATACGACTTGCTGCTGCAGCTGCTTATCCAACGGCGGCAGGGAGCACAATGGCTGTGACCAACCGACACTGGCTGTTCAAAACAAAAACAGAAGACAGACGACTACGTGAATTTACACTATTCAGGTACTAAGGTGCGATGCTACAACCCTCAAATACTATAATACGCCCGAAATATATGAATTAAACAATGCAAGTACTCAAAAACACGCAAAGAAATTAATTAAACTATCTAACAAATCAGTAAGGTAGGGTTATACGACTTGCTGCTGCAGCTGCTTATCCAACGGCGGCAGGGAGCACTTCAAAGGGTGATTCCCAATTCTGAATGACTAAGAGCCAAATTGTCATGGATGGTCATCACACTGGGCTCTCCTATGAACAAATGTTCTTATCTCAGAGAGTACACATTTTTCGATCCCCATTTATTGAACCTATTCTCTTATACTGATGACTATTGCCATATCTCAAATTATTCAGTTTTTTTTAACATCCTGTATATTGTATGTGTAGACTTATTCCACATATAATAAACTTACCTTCAAATCTAGGTAAATGGAACTATTTACCATAATAGAGAAAATAAAATTCATAACAATTAATTTTGCTGTTACAAACTGATAAGGCTAGATAGCCTCCTCCCCCCCCCCCCTCCCCAATGAACCATGGACCTTGCCATTGGTGGGGACGCTTGCGTGCCTCGATGATATAGATAGCCGCACCATAGGTGCAACCACAACGGAGGAGTATCTGTTGAGAGGCCAGACAAACATGTAATTCCTGAAGAGGGGCAGCAGCCTTTTCAGTAGTTGCAGGGGCAACAGTCTGGATGATTGACTGATCTGGTCTTGTAACACTAACCAAAACAGACTTGCTGTGCTGTGCTGGTACTGCGAATGGCTGAAAGCAAGGGGAAACAACAGTTGTAATTTTTACCAAGGGCATGCAGCTTTACTGCATGTCAGATCCCTTAATAGGGCAGGTAGGTTAGAAAATTTAAAAAGGGAAATGAATAGGTTAAAGTTAGATATAACGGGAATTAGTGAAGTTTGGTGGAAGGAGGAACAAGACTTCTGGTCAGGTGAATACAGGGTTATAAATACAAAATCAAATAGGGGTAATGCAGGAGTAGGTTTAATAAAGAATAAAAAAATAGGAATGCAGGTAAGCTACTACAAACAGCAAAGTGAATGCATTATTGTGGCCAAGATAGATACAAAACCCACACCTACCACAGTAGTACAAGTTTATATGCCAACTAGCTATGTAGATGACAAAGAGATTGATGAAATGGATGATGAGATAAAAGAAATTATCCAGATAGTGAAGGGAGATGAAAATTTAATAGTCATGGGTGACTGGAATTCGATAGTAGGCAAAGGAAGAGAAGGAAACGTAGTAGGTGAATACGGAATGGGGGTAAGGAATGAAAGAGGAAGGTGCCTAGTAGAATTTTGCACAGAGCATAACTTAATCATAGCTAACACTTGGTTCAAGAATCATAGAAGAAGATTGTATACATGAAAGAAGCCTGGAGATACTGACAGGTTTCAGATAGATTGTATAATGGTAAGACATAGATTTAGGAACCAGGTTTTAAACTGTAAGACATTTCCAGGGGAAGATGTGGACTCTGACCACAATCTATTGGTTATGAACTGTAGACTAAAACTAAAGGAACTGCAAAAAGATGGGAATTTAAAGAGATGGGATCTCGATAAACTGAAAGAACCAAAGGTTTTACAGAGTTTCAGAGAGAGCATTAGGGAATGATTGACAAGAATGGGGGAAAGAAATACAGTAGAAGAAGAATGGGTAGCTTTGAGAGATGAAATAGTGAAGGCAGCAGAGGATCAACTAGGTAAAAAGATGAGGGCTAATAGAAATCCTTGGGTAACAGAAGAGATACTGAATTTAACTGATGAAAGCAGAAAATACTAAATGCAGTAAATGGAGCAGGCAAAAAGGAATACAAACTTCTCATAAATGAGATTGACGGGAAGTGCAAAATGGCTAAGCAGGGATGGCTAGAGGCCAAATGTAAGGACATAGAAGCTTACATCACTAGGGGTAAGATAGATACTGCCTACAGGAAAATAAAAGAGAACTTTGGGGAAAAGAGAACCACTTGCATGAATATCAAGAGCTCAGATGGAAACCCAGTTCTAAGCATTGAAGGGAAGGCAGAAAGGTGGAAGGAGTATATAAAGGGTCTATACAAGGGCAATGTTCTTGAGGACAATATTATGAAAATGGAAGAGGATGTAGATGAATATGAAATGGGAGATAAGATACAATACAAGAGTGCACAGAACCGTGCACAATATCACATTCAGAACTGCACATATAAAACATTGATTAATTACAAAAATGTATGGGGAGGATATTTTATATGGAATACATAGTTGACATTTACACAGAAAGAAAAAAAAAAAAGAGTTCTAACACTTTTGTTCAAAATTTATTCATGTCATAGAAAGGAACCGATAAAAAATACTACTGACATACTACAATGTAGGACAAGATAGATTGCTTCTTACTGTAAAACTAACACATAACATTGCAGATAGGCACAGTTAAAGGACACCTACACATAAGCTTTCGGCCTGAGCCTTCATTGGAAAATGAGAAACACAAACCATCCGGTCAAGCAAGCAAGCACACCTCATGCAAACATTACTGCGAACTCCAGTAGCTTGGGCCAGAATCATACGTTACATGTATATGATTCTTTGCTACAACAATGGAAAATCAAGGCAATGTAACAATATTATGAAAAGGATAGTTGCTACTCACCAAATAGTGGAGATACTGAGTGACAGATAGGCACAACAAAAAGACCATCAGAGCAGCCAGAGACTGTGGTCGTGTGTATGTAAGTTAAGTTTGTGCGATAGTTTGTGTGTCTAATCTCAGACAGAGGCCTTGTTGGCCAAATTCTCACTCTCTGATGCCTTTTTGTTGTGCCTATCTGCAGCTCAGAATCTCCATTGTACAGTGACTAGCAACTATCCTTTTCATAATATTATTACATTCTTTGCTACAAGTTATTTGCAGTTATTCATTTGAACTATAATAGCTGTTGGTTATTAAAAATATGTATTGTAATGTAACGGACTACTGAAGAGTGCGATACCACTCTTGAAGGGTCAGTGCTCCAATTTCATTTCTATGATTTTTTTATTTAATATTATTGTATGTAGTATTTAATTTTGACCAAATCTTTCTTTATTATATTATTCTATAATGTGAACTTTATTTGTTTATTTCTGGAGAATATGTTGGCACCAGTGTGAGCCAAAGACATTCGTGTGTGAAAGGTAGAGAGTCGGACATTGTTAAGGTGACTGGTGGAGTGAGTTAGTTGGACTGTTGTGGGGAGAGCGTGGTTTTTGTGAGGTGGACTGTTGATGGGAGTATGGAAGGAAGTCTGTCGTCTTATATAGAGAGTATCTATAAATAGTATGTGATATGAAGATGGAAATTATTGTGAAAAAGTTAAATTAATAAAAATAAAGAATCAATAGTAAAACAAAAAGCGAGTACCAGTTTTCATTAGCACACAAAGACCCGGACCTAATATTAACAATGTTAGATGGATGGAACGCACCATGGCGAGAATCAAGACAATGAGACCAAATTCAGCATCTAAAGGTAAGGTATTTTAATTAGTTGTAGTATTCTGTGATTTATCATTATTTTGTCTAAATATTAAGCTTAACATCATGTGTTGTAGATACAGACCACCCAAACTGGCAGGGTGTCGTCAATTGATCATCATAATCTCAGGGTTTGAAATAGCATTTAAATGAATTGAAATTTTGTCGCTTGATATTTGATTTTCACCCCAGACGAAAGAGGGTACATAACAGTATGCTGTTTTCATAAATGTGGACTATTTTTATCTGTGTTGGAAATTTGTTGTACAATCTAGTACCTTGTATGTTTATTCATTTTTGTTCTAAAGCATTGTTAACTCTTTTTATGTGGTTTCATTTCACGTTGGTATATTGTAAGAATGATCTGAGTCAGTTTTGAAGTTGTCAGTGTACTTCTTTATACTACTTGCAATTTTTTTTTTTTTTTTTTTGTATGGAGATGTCGCAAGGATAGAATATTTAGTTGTTAAAGTAACTGCTTGGAGACTGTTAGCCTTGAACTGTGAGTATTCATTCTAACAGCTTATTTTTGTAGAGTGAATATTGTTTTCAAGTCTGTCTTATTATGTCCCCAGAAAATGTGAGCCATAGGAAGCAGCAGACTGTATGCGAGCAAAGTAGACAATTCTGCTACATTGTCAACAACACACAAAATTAATTACACATATAGCATATCATGCAGGCATACAGGATGTCCATACAAGAGAGCCACAGAGAAGCTGATCAAGCTGAACTAGCCAACACTTGTCAGCCGATGTAACAATCCAGAGAAAGCCTATTTACGAAGTTTCTAGAACTCTAGGAATATAGCACAACCCACTACATATTGCTCCCATAGGGACTTAAAGGAAGATTAGATTAATTACAACACATATGGAAGCATTTAATCAATCACTCTTCCTATGTTCCACATGCCAATGGAACAGGAAACAAACATGACAAACGGTACAGTGGGATGTACCCCCTGCCATGCACTTAAAAGTGGTCTGCAGAGTACAGATATAGATGTGGACTTTTCAGTCTATAAATGTTCATCAATATCCACCACTATAAATGTTGTGATAGCTACCCTCTCAATATGTTTATTCTGAATTCAGAGGTCCAAGTCATTATGTGACTTTTTTTCCTTTAACAAATGTAGTTTGTTTTTGAAATACTTACTCTTACCTTAACATTATCATTTAAAACCAGTTCTGTACATATACCAAAACTCTTGTTGTAGATGTTGGTGATATCTGGTTTATATCAGTCACTATATTTGTCTCATTAGCAGACAGGGTTATTTGAGCACCAATGTTTGGAGTCTTGATGTCATTTACATAAATAAGATAATAAGAGGTGCCCTAGAACACTGCCCTTTGGTATCCCAACTGGTTCAGTCTGAATATCACATCTGTGAATGATACTTTGCTTTCTCTTGTTTGCTGATGTAATTTCTACAAACTGTCTTCTGTTAAGGAAATATGGTTGAAAACATATTTTGACAGTCCTCTTACATCAATAGCTTCTAATTTTTCTGGCAGTATATCATGTAGGATGGTATCATGTTGGATAGTATTGTTATCATACTGTTGTTTTTGCCTAGTCCCATTGTTATATTTCCAGTCTATTGAGTAGTAGCTGATTCTGTACTCATGTCTTTGTGAAAACTGTGTTGATTTACAGAAAAGAGATTGAATTTCTCAAGGATGTTTATAATTCCTTGTTTCATGGTGGTCTCTATTACTTTTGAAAGCATACATGACAAAGCTATAGGTCTATACTTTCCCACTTTACACACATTGCTCTTTTTATACAACACTTTTATTTTGTAATATTTTAATCTTTGTGGATGATATGTATTTATGACATGTGAGAGATACTCTAATGCAACATAATCACATTCAATTATAACTGAACCAGGTACCCCATCAGTCTTCTGAATAATTTAAATATTCAATTTTTAATGCACTGAGAACTTCTAATTTGTTTGTGGGGCATAGCAGTAATGAATTAGCACTTTGTTCACTGCTATTCCCTACAACAATTTTTACTCAGGTATTTGCATATTTAGAACACAGATTTGACAGTCCTGAGAGGGATATACATTATGAAGTTCTGAAGTTTCACAGTAAAATAAAGAAATCATAAGGCTATCTGCAGTTTTCACTAAAACAAACTGCAGTCCTAAGAGTTGAAGAATGTGAAAAGCTGGTGGTAATTAAGTAGGGAATGAGACTACAACCCATGTTATTTGAACTGTACATTGTGGAAACAGTGACAAATACCAAGGAAAAATTTTGGAAGTGAAAGAATTTTATTAGAAGAGAAAACTGGTTTTTATATGAACGTCAATAATAGTAAAACAATGGAGATAGGGTATTGTCAAATTAAATAAGGCCATGCTAAGATAATTGCATCAGGAGAGGAGACACTATAAGCAATTGATGAGTTTTGTTGTTTGGGCAGCAAAATAACTGATAATGGCAAGAGTAAAGAGGGTTCAAATGTAGACTGTGAATAGCACAAAAAATGTTTTTCTGAAACATGTTAGTACCATTTTCTGAAAGAGTTTCCATGCAATGCAACCTCATAAGGAAAAGAAACATGGATGATAAACAGTGCAGACGTGCAGACATGAGGAGAAGCGAAGCTTCTGAAATGTAGGGTTAGGCCTACAGAAGAATCATAATGATTAGATGGCTACATTGGATAACTAATGAAAAGACACTGAATTTATGTGGGGGGGAAAACAGCTTGTAAACAACTTTAAAGTGTTTTGGTTTTTTTTTTCTCCCCTGATTCAACTGCTGTTGGTCATAATACAAGACAGATAATTTGCGTATAAAGAACCCTGTGATGATTGACATTACTTGTTGGAGGATCAAAGAACATTTTCCAACTGTGTGGATACATCAAAACATCCAGAAAGTAGAAGTAGTGAATGTCATGTCACTGAAATAAAATATAGAGGCCTGTTCATTAGTTATCTTCCTGCCATATTATTTTTCTTTATTAAGATCTTGCTCTGAGCATATGTAAGTTAGGAGACCTCATCACATTTCTGGCTCAATAATGATCTACTTCGCTATACTTTGTAGAGTTCATTATTTGATGAGAATTGCCATCCTGTCTCTCTATTATATGTTGTTGTTGTTGTTGATGTTGTTGTTGTGGTCTTCAGTCCTCAGACTGGTCTAATGCAGCTCTCCCTGCTACTCTATCCGGTGCAAGCCTCTTCATCTCCCAGTACCTGCTGCAGCCTACATCCTTCTGAATCTGCTTAGTGTATTCATCTCTTGGTCTTCCTCTACAATTTTTACTCTCCATGCTGCCCTCCAGTATTAATCTCTTGGTCTCCCTCTACAATTTTTAAACTCCATGCTGCCCTCCAGTACTAAATTGGTAATCCATTGATGCCTCAGAACATGTCCCACCAACTGATCCCTTCTTATAGTCAAGTTGTGCCACAAACTCCTCTTCTCCCCAATTCTATTCAATACCTCCTCATTAGTTATATGATCTACCCATCTAATCTTCAACATTCTTCTGTAGTACCACATTTTGAAAGCTTCTATTCTGTTCTTGTCCAACTATTTATCATCCATGTTTCACTTCCATACATGGCTACACTCCATACAAATACTTTCGGAAAGACTTCCTTACACTTAAATCAATACTCGATGTTAACAAATTTCTCTTCTTCAGAAACGCTTTCCTTGTCATTGCCAATCTACATTTTATTTCCTCCCTACTTCAACCATCATCAGTTATTCTGCTCGCAAAATAGCAAAACTACTTTACTACATTAAGTGTCTCATTTCCTTATCTAATTCCTGCCACGTCACCAGACTTAATTCAACTACATTCCATTATCCTCATTTTGGTTTTGTTGATGTACAGCTTATATCCTCATTTCAAGACATTTCCATTTCATTCAAGTGCTCTTCCAAGTCCTTTGCTGTCTCTGACAGAATTACAATGTCATCGGCGAAACTCAACGTTTTTATTTCTTCTCCATGGATTTTAATACCTACTCCAAACTTTTCTTTCATTTCCTTTACTGCTCGCTCAATATACAGACTGAATAGCATCGGAGAGAGGCTACAACCTTGTCTCACCCCCTTCCCAACCACTGCTTCCCTTTCATGTTCCTCGATAACTGCAATCTGGCTTCTGTACAAATTGTAAATAGCCTTTCGCTCCCTGTATTTTACCCCTGCCACCTTCAGAACTTGAAAGAGAGTATTCCAGTCAATTCTTTAAGTCTACAAATGCTAGAAATGTAGGTTTGCCTTTCCTTAATCTTTCTTCTAAGATAAGTCATAGGTTCAGTATTGCCTCACGTGTTTCAACATTTTTATGGGTCTTCCCCGAGGTCAGCTTCTACCAGTTTTTCCATTTTTTGGTAAAGAATTTGCGTTAGTATTTTTCAGCTGTGACTTATTAAACTGATAGTTTGGTAATTTCCACACCCGTCAACACTTGCTTTCTTTGGGATGGGAATTATTATATCCTTCTTGAAGTCTGAGGGAATTTTGCCTGTCTCATACATCGTGCTCGCCAGATAGTAGAGTTTTGTCAGGACTGGCTCTCCCAAGGGCATCAGTAGTTCTAATGGAATGTTGTCTACTCCCAGGGCCTTGTTTCGACTTAGGTCTTTCAGTGGTCTGTCAAACTCTTCACGCAGTATCATATCTCCCATTTCATCTTTATCTACCTCCTCTTCCATTTCCATAATATTGTCCTCAAGAACATCACCCCTGTATAGACCTTCTATATATCCCTTCCACCTTTCTGCTTTCCCTTCTTTGCTTATTATATATGTAATCTGAGTTGCATTTCTAATGTCTTGCAGCGGCTAGGTGTGAGAGGTTGGAGGGGGACTGTTTGGAGGCCAACAGCCAAGCGCTATCCATGTTCATCTATTAACTGCTTCCCTTTTTGTAGCAGAAACCCTCTGAGGTATTTTATAAAATGATTTCTGTTTCCATACATAGTATTTTATTGTGAGAATTATGTGGATCTGATTGGTTCTGCTTCCAAATAACGATGCTTACCAGCCTACTCGAAGGCCCATTGCAGCCCATATAGTGAATGAAAGTAAATGAGGATGGGCACCTACAGGTAATGTGTGTATAACTGCAGCAGAAATTTAGTAAATTGCATCATATGCCACTCACAGGAAGCTACACATCCATCACTAATGTGGGTTCTTTCCATGTCACAGCAATTCATTTACATAAACATGATTTATTTAATTATTTGCTAACTGGTGCTTCACCTTGAGAAAAATCCAACTGAGCTACTCACTGACATGGGGTCAATGCCACAATTTAACTACGAAAAGGACATTGTTGGTAAGACACAACCTGAGACATCAAGAATTAACGGATTTGGTACTGGGGAAATGGATTCTACACACTAAAGCAATATTCCAAGACAGAGTACATAAGTGTGTTGTAAGCGCTCTTCTTTTAGGATATATCACATTAACCCAAAAATTTACCAATGGTTGTAAGTCTGTCACCTGCTTTACCTATGACAGTGCCTATGTGACCATTCCACTTCACATCCCCATAAATTGTTATGCCTAGGTATTTGTATTTGTTGAGAGATTCAAACTGTGAGTCAGCGAAACTGAAGTTATAGGATACTAGTTTTCTGGATTTTATTAAATGCACTATTTTACGTTTCTGAATATTTATGCAGTATTTATCAGATGGTACTTAATCACCAATAGCTGCATCATCTGCAAAAATTCCGAGATTATCGTTAACAGTTCCTACTATCCCATTAATGTACACAATGAAAAATCATTTTCTTCATTGAAATACCAAAAGCATGCACCTTCTCTGTCAGTCACTGGAATGATCCAAGTATGATGTCTGAGCCCAGGTGAGAGGTATCATTTGTTGTAACACACAACAACTTTCAAGTGGATGCCACCTACTCCCTAAATGGCTACTGGAATAGTGTCTTCATCAAACTGAATGAGGCAGCCTAGGTACATACATAAAACCAAAAAATGACTCTTCATATCCCTTGATATTTCACTGACAGCAAAGTGAAATTTCAAAACAAACTGAAAAAGTTTCTCCTTGACAATTACTTCTAGTCCATGGAAGATTTTTTTTTTCAATAAGCAAACTTATAAATGTTCAGCATGTAGCCACATTTACAAATTAATTTGTGATGTGAACTTAGAATGGCTCGATCCATGTCAACACAATGAATTAGGCAAAACTTAGTTGGTTAGTTAGTTAGTTACATATTCCATTGATTGATCTCACGGTAACCGTAATGAGGTGGAATATGTCAAACGCATAAGAAATGCACACATGAATCAAGGTTCTTTTTTTTCTTAAGCTTAAAATGTTTATTAACTACCCCATTCCCTTAAATGGTGCAAAATGCATGTATTATACCTATAGATTTATTTATTCCAGTTCAAGAAATCATCTATGGTATGGAAGGAATTGTGAAGGAGATACAACTTTAGTTTATTTTTGACATTATTACTGCTGTCTGACAAACATTTTATTTCATTCAGTAATTTATCAAAATGTTCTACAGCAGCATATTTTACCCCTTTCTGTGCCACAAAGAGGTTAAGTGGAGGACAGTGTCTTTCTTTCTTCTGGTATTGTAAGCATGATTTTCACTGTTGTTTTTAAACTTGTCCATGTTGTTGAGAACTAATTTCATTGTTGAGTACATGTACTATGAGGCTGTTGCAAGAATTCCTAACCTTTTAAGCAGATGCCTACAAGATGTGCAACTGTGAGTCCCACACATTATTCTAACCACTTTCTTTTTTAAAGATTTAATGATTTTCCTTATTTCACAAGAAATTGTTAGGTGAATATTAATCTGACTAAGGTTTCTCAAAACTGACTCTTTCATGTACTGCTTGGCTCTTTCTTTTGAACTGTTCTCACTAATTTTTTCAGCTACGATTAAGAAATGGTTGTTTAATACATTAGCTACTTGTGTACTGTTGGTTAAGATGGTCCCATTCTCTTTAATAGTAACACTACTTACCCTAGTGGTTACTTTACCTGTCTACCTTCTAACACCATTCCATACTGATTTGATTTTATTACCCAAGTCATTAATTTCATCTCTAACATACAGATTTCTTGATTTACTGACAACTGTTCTTAGTATGTTACAGTAATTTTTATAGTGTAAAATTATTCCTGGGTCTTTACCAATTACTGGTGCCTCATACAGTTTTCTTTTTCTTTCTGAAGATGCTTTAATACATGTAGTATTCCAAGGTTTCTTTGAAAACTGTTTGGTGTTACATTTAGTATTTTTTCGGCAACAATGTTAAAAAATGGATAAAAACTTATCAAGAAATATGTTGCATTTATCATTAGCAATTGGCTCATTATATACATCTCCCCAACTAACGTTTCCTAAACTTTCATTGAAGTGCTCTATAGGTACCAGTTTTTCAGTTTTGTTTTGCTTTAGGGTGCAAGAAACAACTGGGGTCATACGCGCCCAAGTCAAAACTATAGAACACAAAGACAGAGAGGAGCTAAAAAACAACTATATGTCAGTCCCAATTGACATAACAGAAGACAGCTAAAACAGGCATGTGCAAAAGACGCCATATAGAAACGAAGGTCCAAAACTAAAAACTAAATGGCCTTCGCCATTTTGCTTTGGCAGACAGAAAATAAAATGGGGTCAACAGGCCACGTGTCAATTGGTAACACAGCTAATAATTCAGACATCACAGCCAAGCAGGAATGTAAATGGTTAAAATATGAGTGGTCCATCAGGAAGTGGCAGACAGTTAAAACTTAAGCGCAATGTGCACGAAGTGTTGGGGTAGCACCACTGTTCACATGAAGGTGGCTAAAAAGGCAGTTCCCAATATGCAGCCTAGATAAAATGGCTACCTCCCGGCGGGAGGGCCGAGAGGAGGTCATCCAAGCCACTGGGTGAGGCTTAATAAGCCGGAGCTTATTCCCATGAAGGAAAGACCATTGGCGATGCCGAAGGGACACCACCGCCTGACAGATGGCAACACAGAGGACATTGGAGGGAATATAGGAACTTGCATGCAGAGGTACGAGGACTGCAGCCTTGGCAGCATCATCAGCAGCCTCTTTTCCTGGCAGGCTGTCATGACTAGGAACACACAGAAACATCACACTGGCTCCCCCAAGAGTGAGCAAGTAACAGTTTCCCTGGACCCGCAGCACCAAGGGATGGGCAATGTATAGTGCAAATAGACTTTATAGGGCGCTAAGTGATTCTGAGCAGAGGACACAATTGAAAAGACTGTGTCGCTGGATGTACTTCGTGGCTGTAAATACTGAGTAGTGTGCCAGAAGCTAGTATCGAAAAACATGGGTGCCAATGATGAAGGCACACCTGACCCCATGGTCAGTCCAAAAGCCATCAGTGTATACAATGGTACTACTGCGAAGTTCCATGCGAAGGACATGAAACTGAAGGCGATAGACTGAGGCTGGAGTAGTGTCCCTAGGAAGCAAATGCATGCCAATGTTACTATGGGCCACTTCATGATGCCAAGGTGGTGAAGGGTTCATACCCACTGGGAAAGTTGCAGGAAGTGTGAAGTTAAGCCGCCATAGCAAGTGCCAAAAGCAGACTCCAGGAGGTGACAGAGAAGAGGGGTGCACGCCATACTGGCGATCAGGAGGCATAGGATGGGTGGCCACGCATGGCAGACAAACGGCATGCACACCTGCTGTACCTGCTGAGGAGAAAGTCATCGCGGTAGGACAGTGGCAGTTCAGTAGCTTCCGCATACAGACTCTCAACCGGGCTAGTGTAAAAGGCACCTGTGGCCAAACGGATGCCACGATGGTGGACAGTGTTGAGATGGTGTAAGAGAGATGGACGTGCAGACGCATAAACAAGTTTCAAATGGACAAGGTGTCGTACAAACTGAGGAGGGTGGTTTGATCGGCACTCCAGGAAGTACCATTGAGGGCACGTCGGACATTGAGGAAGAGCATACAGGTAAGACACATGGGAGGACTAAGAGAGTTTCCTATCAAGCATTAGCCCCAGCAATTTCACAATGAACAGAAGGGTAACAGGCCTAAGACGTAAAGATGGTGGGAGAAACCAAGTGGATCACCAGGAATTCATACAGATGGTTTTGCCCATGTTAAAACGAAAACCATTGTCCGTGATCCAGGAATAATGATGATCAAGACATTGGTGAAGACACCGCTCAGTGAGACAGGTCCATGGAGAACTGCAATAGATGGCAAAATCATCAACAAAAAGAGAGCCGGAGAAGCCCAGTGGGAGACTGGCCATTATAGGGTTAATAGGACAAAACTCATTACAGAACCCTGAGGCATACTGTTTACCTGGATAAAGGTGGCCGACAAGGCAGAACCCACACATACCTTGAAAACTCAGTCTTTTAAAACCGCCTGAAGGAAACAGGGCAGGTAGCCATGGAAGCCCCACATGTAAAGAGTATGGAGGATATCAGTTCTCCAGAAGGTGTCGTAGGCCTTCTCCAAATCGAAAAACATGGCCACAGTCTGGGATTTCTGCAGAAAATCAATAATGACATGGGTGGAAAAGTAACAAGATGGTCAACTGCAGAATGCTGACTCAAAATCCACAGTATACATTCATCAGTAAATTGTGAGACTGGAGCCACCATACCAGCCAAGCATGAATCATACATTCCGTCACCTTGCAAACGCAGGGGCTTAGGTATGGGTATGGCGGTGGCTTCATGCCAGCGTTCAGGAAATGTGCCCTCTGCCCAGATGTGGTTGTACATGTTAAGCAGAAAGTGCTTGCCCACAAGAAAAGGGTGCTGCAACATCTGAATGTGGATGGCATCTGGCCCTGGGGCAGAGGATCGGGATGAACTGAGACCATGATGTACCTCCCTCATAGTAGAGGCGGCACTGTAGCATTCACAATTCAGAGAAGAGAAGGGTATCGCCTGAGCATCCTCCACTCATTTCTGAAGGAGGAAGGAAGGGTGATAGTGGGAAGAGCTCCAACTCCCTCAAAATGGCGGCCCAAGGTGTTGGAGATACTAATAGGGTCCATGATGACATCATCTGCTACTGTCAGGCCGGAAATTGGTGAATGTGATCTTGGTCCCAGAGAGCTGTTGGAGGTTTGCCCACATGATAGAGCGAGGGCTGGAACTTTAAAAGAACTAGTGAATAAAATCCAGATAGCTCTTTTGCTATTCTCAAGGATGTGACGACACTTTGCACACATCTGTTTATAATGAATGCAGTTAGACATCACAGGATGATGGTTAAAAACTTGTAGAGCATGGCTCCGTGCGCGAATTGCATCACAGTATGCCTCAGACCACCAAGGGCCTGGGACATGATGTGGTAAAGAGGAAGTGCAGGAAATGGAACGTTCTGCATCAGTAAGGATAACGTTTGTCAGATATTCCACCTGGTCATCACAACTGGCGAAATTTTATTCTTTGAATGTCGCCAGGCAGGAGTAAGGCTGCCAGTCAGCGTAAGTAAGCTGCCGTTTGGGTGCGCAAGCAGATCGGGTAGTAGTCAGGAAAACTTACAGCACACGGGAAATGATCCCTCAAGTAGGTGTTAGAAACAATGGACCACTCAAGATGAGGGGCAAGCTGAGCATTGCAGAAGGCTAGGTCCAAATGGGAATAGGTGTGCAAGGTATTGGAAAGGAAAGTGAGTGCTCCAGTGTTAAGGCAGAGGAGGTTAAGTTGGTTAAGGAGGTCGGCCAAGAGGGAACCTCTCTGGCAGGCCCTGGGAGCACCCCCAAGGGCTTGATGTGCATTGAAGTCACTGGGTAGTAAAAATGAGGAAGGTAGCTGCCCAATAAGCTGAAGGAAGTCTGCTCTGATGACATTGAATGTCAGAGGGACATAAATGGTACAGAGGGGAAAAGTCAGGTGGGGAAGGAAATGGCGAACAGCAACAGCTTGGAGATGGGTAGTGAGGGAGATCGGTTGGCTGTGAATGTCATCCTGTATGAGCAGCATGATGCTCCCATGAGATGGAATGCCAGCCTCAGGGATGAATGTGTCCAAGGCTCTCTGGTCGGCTTTGAACAACTGAATGCGATTTTCATTTTCATCTTCTACTAATTCGTACGTTTGAGCGTTGCTGTTTCGAATTCTGTCGGCAAACTGCTCTCGTCGCATTCGCTATGATGCTGATCTCTGTAAAATCTTATCGCGTTTTTACGTTTAAATCTCTGAACAACAGTCGTTCTATACTCATTGTAATCTTCGTTTTTCAAGCGCTCCGCGCTAATGAAATATTGTGTTGCTCCCTGAATTCTTAATTGGGCAAACACTAGCTTGTCGGAATCTGTCCATGATCCTAACAGGGCGGCTCCTTCAAGTTTACGAAGAAACACTTTCACGTCATCTCCGGGTTTCCCACTAAACACTGGTACTGTTGGCAATAATGGTTCAAATGGCTCTGAGCACTATGGGACTTAACATCTGTGGTCATCAGTCCCCTAGAACTTCGAACTACTGAAACCTAACTAACCTAAGGACATCACACACATCCATGCCCGAGGCAGGATTCGAACCTGCGACCGTAGCAGTCGCGCGGTTCTGGACTGAGCGCCTGAACCGCTAGACCACCGCGGCCGGTGATGGCAATAATGAAACATTCTTTATTGTAGTTGTACTGGTCTGCATTAACTATTATTTGGCAAGCCTTTCTGAATGTTACGCTCGCTTCTTCCTGCTTTTAACAGCCGAATCTCTTCTTGCAGTTTATTAATAACAATTTGTAGATAGACAACGTTACTTTGACTGGATTGCGACATTTCATTTAATATAACGCCAATGAGTCACTCAAACGTAAAATAAAAATCCATCACTGCCTTTCGTATTCTAGCCAAACTGGAGTAGACCAACCTGAATTCCAGCAGTGGATGTCCCCGTGTAGTCGGAAGATGTTCACGGCTCTTCAGGACTGCAGGTTTTCCATAATTATCGCACTCCTGACGCCACTTCTATAAGGGGGATGTTTGTGTTGTTGCTCCAGATGACAGACGAAATATTTGTCAGGATTTGTAAGCAGTGGCTCTTTGAGGTATGGCAATACGCGAACACCGAGAAGTAACAAGATTTTAAACATGGCTGAAACAGCAACTGTTGAAATTCTCTTACAGCATACGCCACGTAAACTGGATGACGTGGAATTGCTTCATGAAGCGAATAAGAGTTACAAACTGGACTTGCTCGAAGAATTAGAGATTTTGAAGCATCTGTCTCTAAAAGATGGTTTTGTTCTTAATGAACAGGTGCAGCTTAGAAACAAAATTTTTTTTAGACTGTTTCAAATCCCCCCCGGGCCTTAATGTAATATAGTATGGCTGACTAGAAGTTAGTTTTCTTACATGTTGATGCCGGTGAAATATGCTTGGTATTTTACGTATTTTTTATGTTTGCTGTTTGTGATTTTCGATGTTTATGTGTGGTTAATTGACTATGTGCAGAAGCGCTGTTCTACATCATGTGGTCAAAAGTTTCCAGACACCCTCCAAAACATACGTTTTTCATATTAGGTGCATTGTGCTGCCACCTACTGCCAGGCAGTCCATATCAGCGATCTCAGTAGTGACTAGACATCGTGAGGAAGCAGAATGGGGCACTCCGCAGAACTCATGGACTTCGAACATGGTCAGGTGGGTGGGTGTCACTTGAGTCATACGTCTGTCCACGAGAGTTCCACACTCCTAAACATCCCTAGGTCCACTGTTTCCGATGTGATTATGACGTGGAAACGTGAAAGGACACTCAGAGCACAAAAACATAAAGACCGACCTTGTCTGTTGTCTGAAAGAGACCGCTGACGTTGAAGAGAGTCGTAATGTGCAGTAAGTAGACATCTATCCAGCCCATCGCACAGGAATTCCAAACTGTATCAGGATCCCTTGCAGGCGGAAGATGAGAAAGCTGGGATTTCATGGTCGAGCAGCTGTTCATAAGCCACACGTCATACCAGTAAATGCAAAACCGCGCCTCGCTTGGTGTAAAGAGCATAAACATTGGACGATCCAACAGTGGAAAAACGTTGTATGGGGTGACGCATCACGGTACACAATGTGGCGATCCGATGGCCGGGAGTGGGTACCGTGAATGCCCGGTGAACGTCGTCTGCGAGCGTGTGTAGCGCCAACAGTAAAATTCGGATACGGCGGTGTTATGGTGTGGTCGTGTTTCTCATGGAGGGGACTTGCACCCCTTGGTGTTTTGCGTAGCACTATCACAGCACATGCCTACATTAATGTTTTAAGCACCTTCTTGCTTCCCACTGTTGAAGAGCAATTCGGAGATGGCGATCGCATCTTTTAACACGATCGAACACCTGTTCGTAATACAGGGCCAATGGTGAAGTGGTTACACGACTACAACATCCCTGTAATGGACTGACCTGCACAAAGACCTGACGTGAATCCTGTAGAACACCTTTGAGATGTTTTGGAACGCCGAATTCGTGTCAGGCCTCACTGACAGACATTGATACCTCTCCTCAGTGCAGTACATCATAAAGAATGGGTTGCCATTTCCCAAGAAACCTTCCAGAACCTGATAGAACGTATGCTTGCGAAAGTGGAAGCTGTCATCAAGGCCATACTGAACTCCAGCATTACCGATGGAGGGCGCCACGAACTTATAAGTAGGCTGTTTATGTGTTCGTATGTTGGCAGCGCTACGTAGCACTCTTCATTAATAACTCTGACAGCGCAGTGTGCGCTCTGTAAGAGACTCTGTGGTTGGTCAGATTCCCACTTGGAGTTGAACAGCGAGTACTAATGGAAGTTGGGAGTGAGTAGGCAGCAGTGATGGAGGTTAGAGGTTAATAATTAGTAGTGCTGGAGGTTTACAGTATTAGCGCGAGCGGACGGTCTGAATTTGTATCCATCATGGAGATTTATTTCTTATGATTATATATATATTTACTTTGAACTGGTTGTCACATAATTAAGGTAAAATCTGCTAAATACATTGTTTGCTCTGCAATAAAATCTTTCCTTTGCTAACCACATGCCTATTAGTAGTTAGACCCTACAGTAGTTAGAATCTACTATTAACTGCCTTTATTGGTGTTTGCTGCATTGCTGTAGTTTGTGTAATGAAGATTTTCTATGAGGTAAGTGACTTGTGATATGTATGAGTTCTTGTTAGGATTTCTTCTAATTCAGGGCCTTTCTTTTGTTAATTTTAAATCAGTCAGATCGCATTACTGTTGGTAATTAACGAATAGTAGAAGTTTGAGTTCTGTTTGTCAGGGCAAATTCTGTAGATCAGTGTTGAAACGATAAAGAATAGCAAAGTGACACTTGTATTCAATTTCCAGTAGTTTCAGAATTAAATAACGTAGAAGTTTCACCTTCTCAGTTATTGCAATATAAGTAAAAAAATTAAATAATGAAGAAGTTTCACATGTTCAGCCAGGTTTCTTGATACTTTTGATAACATAGTGCATGTGTAGTAGGCTACAGTAATACAATTTTAAATCGAGCAGTCTACTCACACAGTGTGTATTGTACAGTATCACTAACATGGCGTCTGTAACATATCGTTTGCGAGTGGTACTCATGAATTTATTTTCTTACAGTGGCATCAGTGTGATTTTGCATTTAAAATTTGACTCACCTTCGGATTTACCTGTGCGTTCTATTACAAGGTACAAGTCAAAGCTACCATCTCCTAAACAGTAGCAGATGAAGCATTCTCCATAGACCATCTCCACTCGCAAGCAAGTGGAGTCAGCTGCCTGTAAGATTCCATGATTTCTAGAAATAAGCAGGCCTCCAGCGTTAGATCAAAGACCTTGTAAAAATAATTAGATGACTCTATAGCTCTGTTGTTGTGGGGTGTTTTGAACATTCGGGTGTACGTCATTGTGGTGGTAAGAGGCTGGTATAAGTAGGAGAATATTGTGATTTGTAAACCTAGTGCAGTTCTGGGTCAGGTGATAGAGGATGCAGGTTCACTTCGCAAAGACTTCACAAAGGAAGACACCATGGTAATAATGGGTGGGACAGTCAACAGCACAGATAGAAACACTAATTACGCAGTTGAGAGTGACCATGGTAAAGACAGCTTCAGCAATGAGACATAACTGGTGTTGGGTTCGTGTCTGTTCTGAGGCACCTTGACCGGCCTCATTTAAACTCTTCTGTTAGGAGAGTTAATTGAGAGGCGGAACAGCTGCTTCGATCAGATATGGGGTCTCATATCGGTGTGGTTCCTGTTGGCTCTGTTAGCAGGTGGGACTATACTAGGCATGGCCTTCACCTCAAAAGGAAAGGGAAGGGAAAACTACATGGCCCAATATCAAATAACTTAAGTGGGGGCGCTGTCACAAGTTGTAAAGTGCCATTTGTACAAGTGACAGATAAGCAGTTTTTCTTTTTTTAGGTTAGGGAGGGCAGAAGAAAAGATGTTCAGATGATGGACATGACATTTGCATTGATAAAACAAGCAGCCAGAAAGCAAAATTTAATGTACACAACTCATGCAGACAGCCTCTGATCGAAACTAGAGATTCTAAAAAATTGGCAGGAAAATTAGGTTCATCCAGTTGTAATTCAGCGAGTGCACAAAATCAGTTATCGTTATTGCATCGGAATATCCGAGGACTAAGGGATAAGCTTAAAGAGTTGCTTATTTGTGTAGAGTTAAGCATACGAGTAGATATAATCTGCCTCTCTGAACAACATGTGATCACTGGTGTAGATATATTAAATGTTACAGTATTCAAGATAGCTTATTACTTCAATAGCGAAAATATGGAGAAAGGAGAAGTTGTCACAGTTGTCAGAAAGGGTTTTGATTTGAAGAATATTGACACTAATAAATTTTACACAGAGTTGCACTTACAAGCTTGTGCAACAGAAGTAGTATTTCATAATAAGTCCTTTATAGTAGTAGGTATATACAGATCTCCTTCAGGAAATTTTAACCTCTTCATAAAAAAAAATCTGGGCGCTCTGCTGTAACACAAGCATTCAATTTAGTTCATACTGTGAAATTTGCTACTAGGATATGTAAATGCTCTGAGACTGCTATTGATAATATCTTTGTAGACAAATCGAGGGAAAGAAGTCATATCACAAAACCAATAGTAAATGGGCAACCTAATCATGACATGCAACATCATGTGTTTAATGTTGAAACTTGTCAGGAAAAAATCTACATCTGAGTACAGGAGGGTAATAAATAAGTCAAAAATTGAGAAATTCAGGAAAATACCGAAAGACATGAAGTAGATAGATGTTTGCAATACTTATGACTCAAATGGAAAATACAAAGCATTAATTAATAAAGTTACCTCTATTTTTGAAATTTTTCCCCCCTAAACATAACTCAAAACACACAGAAGTAAAAAAAAAAAATGTGGATTGCACAAGGAATAAAGATTTCATGTGTGACTAAAAGGAGACTGTATCTAATATCCAGGTACAGCTCTGATGTTAGAATTGTAATGCATTACAAAGTACACAGCAAAATATTGAAGCAAGTAATCCAGAAATCAAAGCAGCTATATTGTGAGAAAAAGATAATTACAGCAGGCAACAAAATAAAAGCTGTATGGGACATAGTGAAGACAGAGACAGGTGAGGACAAAAAGGAAGAGGAACAGAAAGCTCTAAAAATAAATGAAACTTTGGTAACAGCTACATGTAGTGATACAAACCTCTTAAACAAGTACTTTATTTCTGTCACTGACAGCTTGGGGTTATCAAGTTTGGGGGACACTGCAATGGAGTAGCTGAGACTAATCTTGAAAAATAGCTTCAGTAAAATGGAAATGACACTCGCGTCTCCCGAAAAAGTAGCATCCAACATAAAATCCTTAAAATCGAAATAGGCTATTCCAGTGGGTATGATAACATATCAACAAAGTTAATCAAAGTGTGCTCATTTGAGTTGAGTTCTATCTTAAGTTTTCATGTAATCTATCTCTTATCAGCGGAATAATTCCAGACTGGCTAAAATATGCTGAAGTTAACCCTCTTTACAAGAAGGGGGATAAAGAGATACCATCAAACTTGCGACCAATTTCACTTTTCCAGCTTTCTCAAAAATATTTGAAGAGGTTGTGTTCAAGTGTCTCCTTAAGCATCCGACTGCAAATAATATAGTGTCCAATTCGGAGTTTGGATTTTTTATGGGCTCTGATATAGAGAAAGTTATTTACACATAAAGTGAGAATGTACTTAATTCATTACATAATAAATTAAAGGCTACTGGCATTTTCTGTGACCTGTCAAAAGCCTTTGACAGTGTGAACCATAGCATTCTCTTAAGTAAATTAGAATATTATGGTGTCACTGGCAATGCTGTGAAATGGTTTGAGTCTTATCTATATAACAGGAAACGAAGGGTGTCATTGCAAAGTAGCTGTTCAATAAGCAGTCAGTCTTCATCTGACTGGGAACTAATTACATGGGGTGTTCCTCAAGGTCTCATCTTGGGTCCATTGCTTTTGCTTGTGTGTATTAATGACCTCACGTCTGTTACATTACCAGATGCTAAGTTTATTTTTTGCAGATGCTACAAACATTTCAGTAAAAAGTAAGTCAAGTACAGATTTAGAAATAGCTGCTAATCAAATTTTCACTGACTTTAATAAGTGGTTTAAAGCTAATGCACTGTCATTAAACTTTGAGAAGAGCCACTAGATGCAGTTCAGAACCCACAAAGAGATTTCCTTCCAGCATGTGTATAACATACAAAGACATGCAGATGAAATAGGTTGACAGTGTTAAACTCGATAATAAATTCAGTTGGGAAGTGCATACGATAGAATTGCTTAAGCACCTAAACAAATCTGTATTTGCAGTAAGAATGAGGTCACATGTAGGAGATATAAATATAAAAAACTTGCATACTTTGCTTACTTTCATTCTATTATGTCATATGGGATCATATTTTGGGCAACTCATCAAACTGAGCAAAAGGTTTTAGGGTGTTAGAGCGTGTGATAAGAATCATTTGTGGTGTAAATTCAAGAAGGTCATGTAGAAACCTGTTCAAGGAACTTTATATTCTAACCACTGCAACCATATATTTATTTCTTAATGAAATTTGTTGCAAGTATTACATGTCTATTTCCAATCAATAGCTCAATACATAGTATCAATACTAGGAATAAGAACAATCTATGTAAAGACCTAAAATCACTTACCCTGGTCCAAAAAGGGGTCCAATATTGAGGAATACTCATTTTCAATAAAATGCCAGCAACCATTAAAACCTGGTTTCAAATAAAGCACAGTTTAAACAGAGTTTGAAAGACTTTTTGATAGGCTACTCCATAGATGAATATCTTAACAGAGACTGTTAAGCCAGCTTAACTAAAAATATCTGTTGGATTTCAGTTTTGGCTGCTCTTTGTCACAATAGTCAAGATTAGGTATTTTGTGTATGATAAATTTATTAATAATGCATAAGAATGTTTCATTATGATAACCTGTTAATTCTGTGAATATTAGATGTTCCAGTTTACTGCATTGTATTCTCCTATTTCGACAATCTCCTTACAAATGTGCTAGGTAGAAAGCATTACATTCAAAGTTTTATGTTTTTATGTTACACGCCCTGACATGTTTCACACCCATGGGAATCATCACATGTTTATGGTCTATGGAACGAAAACTGAATCTAATCTAATCTGAACATACGCAGATCGAACATTACATAATTATTACAATATTACAATATTTGTTTGACAATTATTCCCAGAATATCGCATTCTGTATCTTGTAAAGACCAATTTTTCATTTTATGTGAAGCTTAGATTACATTGTGCAGAAACAAATTAGTAAATCTGAGCTGTTCTTAATCAATAATACAATGGTTTCAAATTAAAATCGTCTTGTTTATAAACTTCATATCAAGGTAAGATAAAATGTTAAATTTTAGTCCATGTGTCTTATCAAACATCTTGCAGCATATTTCCGGAATTTATTACCCATTTCTAATTGCAAACTCCTAAAACCTCTGCCAGAACATAATATTTGCAAACTATCAGTAACAGAAGAGTTAATTTTGATGCCATATAAACATTGAATCATTATTAAGAACTGTCAGCTACTATTTTCTGTTATACCATCAATTACTGGTTGACTAGCACATTAGGTCACCTTCCTGTCACTGAGGTAAGTTTGATATAATCATTCAGTTAAGAACTGAAAATATACTTTCACCAGCTAAATAGTTCAAGTGGCTCTGAGAACTGTGGGACTTAACATCTGAGCTCATCAGTCCCCTAGGACTTATAACTACTTAAACCTAACTAACCTAAGAACATCACACACAATCATGCCCTAGGCACAATTCGAACCTGCGACCGTAGCGGTCGCGTGGTTCCAGACTGAAGCGCTGAGAACCGCTTGGCCATTTCACCAGCTAAAGATTGATACCTTGCATAGGAAGTAGGTACTCTTGTCGTTTGGTGGTAATGGAAACTAAAAATTTATTTTTGTGCTGCAAGTTTAACTTTCATAGGGCGGTAAGTACTTCTTGTGTTCATGGATAACAAAAACTGTAAACTGGTTAACATGCTGTTACAAGATTATAACAGGTACTTGCTGTCATAGAACTTATATTTTCAGCAGGAATACGTCACTAATGTCACATTATTTGTAGAACAGTACCTTTTATTTTTGACGGTACTTGTGGACATTGGGCTCAAATTGTTTTATTTTATGGTGGTATAAAATAGTTCAGATATAGGTGAAAGCATCTTATAACATCTCAGCTTCCTCAACCAAATTATAACGTCCCAGGACTTTCTGCACCAAATTATAACATTTCAGCTCCTCAACACCAAATTAAAACGTTGCATTAGGAGGTGTCTGCTTCGTGCAAAAGGTCTTGAGTTCATATTGACGACAACAAGTAATTCTTCATTACAGACGTTTATTTACAAACAGAACTGACAGACTTCACAGACTCAACAACTGACTCTCCGAGCTAACCGCACTGCATATCCGAACTGGTAACTGACAACTCCTAGGTGTATTAATATCTTTCCAAACAATGAGAGTCTTTAACAATGTTTTGTTTACAATATGACAGCAATTCACGACCCAAAACTAAATTAGACATTACAGAATTTTAGTACAGATTAAAGTAAGTAAAAGGATCAGTACATATAAATTCTTACAAGCATAATTTCCAAATAGATTTTATAACATTTTTCTACCAGCTTCTGGATAACCTTCACCAGATTTGTACCGATGCTTCCAGAAATATCTTGACATTTGATTCTGGATATTTCTTGAGTGATTTAGAACAACTATTTATATGTAAAATGATTTAAATCGTGTTTCAAAACGTAAATAAATCTTTTTAGCAATATTTCTTGATACAAATCGTCTTTCGAAATTAGGTTATGAAACAGTTTTCACAAGTTTTCGTATTTTTGCAATCATAATATAGAATTTCTCCATAGAAAGTTCCAGAAGTGTGCATTAAACGTTCATTTAGAGACTTTCTCTTTAGCTGGTGAGTTTTTAAAAGTATCTTGTCCATATTATACGAAATAATTTAGCTCAAAACTGATAATTTATACAATTAATCAGAGCTACAGCAAACAGTGAGTCTTTCTTTTACAAAATGAAACATAATTACAAAATTGAATGAAAATAGGTTACTAACACTAATATATACCTACATCAATTCTATTTTTGTTCCTTCTGCGCAAAACGCCCCAATATTGACACAGTACAATATTTAAACATCACCAAAGTTTCCCTTTACATTTTGCATATCTGTATCGACATCCCCTAAAAGTCTACAGTATCGAATACTTCAATATGTCCCAATATGTCCTGTAATGTTACACAACCCCCCCATCAGCACTTCCATGTGAAACACGGAAGGGTTGATGTCCTTACATTACAAAACAGAAAAGTTTTACACATATCTTTGGTGTCTTCTTTCTTGAAGACCGGTGATCTTCTTTCTTGAAGGTCAGTGATCTTCTTCCTTAAAGGTCGGTATACCTCAATGCCACACACTGTATTTCAGTCTCATCTTCACAGTCCGTATGGTTTCCATATACACTGCAGGCTATCACAGGCTGCAATAGCACAGTCCGCTATGAATATACAGCATACAGTGGTCAAACCCAGTTAAACATTAGCAAAAGCATTTAATAGTCGGTGGACCGGTTTTTAAGGACACAGAAATTTGAATTCTCTAAAGTCTAATTACTCAAGAAAATTTACTCTAAATAATTTCTTAAAGCTAAGAGAGGATAGACTGACAGATGGAGAAAATTGATTATACAGGATCATAGAATAAGTGTAAGATGCAATACCAGAATACGAAAATGAAATATAACAATTGCATAGCTAGGGGACCTAGTGCTCGCCAAATACTTAGCACACAAAGAATGTATGCTCCCCTGAGGAATCAGATAAATACAACATAACAAAGTATACAAAAATATCCTGGTAAGATTACATATAAAAGTCTATAAATATCTATTATCTAAAATACTTTTTTACATTTTTTTTATACAATTTCAGTTCGGTCACGTTTCGTAGGCCAAACAGTCTGCCAGAATTTGGGTAGACTAGACGGTAAGCATTCGGATGAGGATTGTCCTGAATCTTGAAAGGTCCAATGTATATGTCAAAAAACTTTTTTAATTCACCACTGTCATCTTCAAAGTCACCCCCCACAGGTGGTCTAGATAAAGCATCAGCAACTACATTATCGGGTCCTCTAAGATATTTTATTGAGTAATTAAATTGTTGTAACAAGAGTGACCACCTGGTAATCCTTCCATGATGCAACCTACATTCTTAAATATAAATTAATGCCTTATGGTCTGTGTAGACAACTACCTGGTTTCCCAATAAATAATTTCTGAATTTAGAAAATGCCCAGTAAATGGCCAAAAGCTCTTCCTCGATAACAGTGTATTGCCTCTCATGTTTTTTCAAGGTTCGACTAGCAAAAGCAATAGACCTGTGTTTTATTTTTCCATTTATATTTACTTCTTGGAAAAGGTGAGCACCTAGGCCATAATCACTACTGTCTGCCATAATGCAAAAAGGTAAACTTAAATCCGGACAGTACAAAATTTGACTGTTACATAACTGTGTTTTTATTTCTTCAAAAGCAGCTTCACATTCCTGATCCCAAACCCACATTGCGTTTTTCTTCAGCAATCTGTTAAGACTTGGAGCATTTAGAGCTTGGGTACTAATGAACTTTCTGTAGTAACCGCACATCCCGAAAAATGACTTTAGTTGTTTCTTGGTTTTTGGAATTGGGAATTTTGCAATTGCCTCGAGTTTTTCAGGATCTGGCAAAATACCTTCCTCGGAAATACTGTGACCCAGAAACTTCAATTTTTTCATACCAAACTTACATTTAGATAATTTAAGTGACATTCCCCCTTTCCTTAATCTATTGCAAACCTCCCTCAAAGTATTAACATGTTCTTCCCAAGTTTCTCCAGTGATCAAAATGTCATCTACATACACAGTTAATTTTGATAAAAGATCTTTTCCCAAAACAAAGTCAAGTGCTCTAATGAATTCGGCTACTGAGACATTCAGCCCAAATGGTACCACACAATACTGGTAACATCTTCCCCCATACAAAAAGGCAGTATACTTTCTGGAATCATTTTCTAATTCTACTTGGTGAAATCCTGATGTGAGATCTAAACTGGTCATGTATTTCATTCTTTCAAATTTATGAAGTAATTTGTCTATATTCTCGGGATGATTGGTCTCTCTTTCCAGATACTTATTTAGGTGTCTTGAATCTAGTACAAGCCTGACACTGCCATCACGTTTTGCAACCACTACCAAAGGATTATTGTATTGGCTCTTACTTCTCTCAATGATGCCCCACTCTTCCATCTTTTGAAGTTCCTTTTCTACATCTCTTCTCTTTGCAATGGGTACACTATAAGGTTTTATAAAGAATGGCTCATGTGGTTTTAATCTGAGTTTACATTGATAATTCCTTACTCTGCCAGGTCTATCATCAAAAACATCACAGTAATTCCACAATAATCTTTCTAACTCTACCTTCTGTTCTTGGTTCAAATTATCTGATTCCCATAATTTTTCTTGAACTATATCCCCATATTCTCCATCATCATAATCCTCAGTAATTTCCTCTACACAATAACCACTGTCTTTAGAAAACGTAACGTCCCTAAATTCAATTCCCTTATCAGCACAGTTTTGAACCGACATGTCAGTACTGGAACATACTCTCGTCTTAGGATTAATAAAGGTAAACAAACTCTTTTCCCAATCAAATGCTGCATTAGCTTTTAATATCCCGTCCATACCCAACAGTACATTCTCATTTAGGTCACTTATTACAAGACATCCTTGAGTAAACTGTACATCATTTATACTGAAGGACAACAACACCTGTCTATTAACAATTTTGCTCAGTTTGCCGGTAATACCTCTAATTTTTATTCCAACAACTGGTAATTCAACAAAGTCAGGATCATGCTTAATTATATCTCTTAATTTGCTTGAAATGGCACTAATTGGACTCCCTGTGACAATCAAACAATTCCCTTCCCAACCTGCAGCTTTAATTTTTATGTATGGACTACCAATAGTGGTGTTTTCCCTTTCTTCCTGTTCTTCATACAAAAGATCTTCTGCTATCTTATCATACCTCTGTTCCATATTTAGGTTTTCTTTATTAGGCAATACTTTCTTCAAACTTCTAGGTCTTCTGGAATTTACTGGAATGTCTGGATTACTATTTACCTCACACACATCCTGACTAGTACCCCGTTTGATGATTTCATTAGGCTTAAAAGCAGAAACTAGTTCACAAATTTCCCTTAATTTGATCTTAACATCATTGTCATCACTGTAATCTTTAAATTTGTCCCAAACAGATTTCAAAATAATCTCAGATGCATCAGCACAATCAACCCCCCTGTCTCCTGATGTATTACTAAGCTGAACTGGCACAATCTGATTCTCATGTGGAATGTAGTTAGAGTTCCTGGCACAACTATTCTCAACACTATTGCTTATAACATCCTCCTTAACTTCAACATAAACTATTCCATCCAATTCACCATCAAAATCTTCTAGTACATAATCCCCATTAGCCTTAACGTCAACATTATCATCATCATTGCCTGAGCTTACACTACAAACACTACTAGTATCACCAACATTACTCACAACACCATCTTCACCAACCACATCCACATTAATATCAGACTTTGCAGAAACTTCAGTACGAACATCATTATGACAACTTACATCTAAAACATCACCACACATAAGTTTGTACAATCCAAAATTATCAAAGTTATCCTTACCTTTCATTTCAGCATTAGGTGCTTCTTCTTGATTATATAAATTTGCAATTATATCATCTTCTAAGCCTACTTCATCAAAGGTAGCCTGGTTCCTATTACAGTTGTTTCTAGTATTTTCTCTGATGACATTCCAAAATTTCCTGTCAAATTTAATTTTTTCATTACCTCTATCTACAGATCGATCATAAGCATACTGTCTATACTGGTTAGGTCTCTGATTATAGTGCTGTCTGTTCCGGGTGAAATTAGCCTGATTTTGAAAATTCCTTGCCCCAAACTGACAGACTCCCAGTGGAGCATTTAGTCGTTTAAAGGCCTATGTCTGTCGTTTCCCTGTCTCGGGTTACCTTCTCTCATGTCATTACCCGAGGACTTGTTTCGATTTTCCCATTCTCTGTTTGAATTAAAGTGCTGATCATTCCTACCAAAATTTCTTCTGTCATTGCTATTATAATTATCCCTGTTGTTGTTAAAGTTTCTTCGTTCACTATTATTGTTATTATTTCCATGGTTCGGTTCCCACCCTCTGTGTGATGAACCTACAAAGTCGTTGAATCTGTTGTTTTGTTCAAAGGCTCTATCAAGTTTGTCTACATATTTCAAGAATTGTTCTATGGACTCATCTGGACCATATACTAAACCCCATTGTACTCTTTTCGGAAGTCTCCGTTTTAGTGCATCAATTTGAGTTAGCTCATCAAATGGCTTATCCAGATGCACTAATTTTTGCAACTGTTTCTCACAATAGGCTTTCATTGACCCATCAGATTCTCTGTAACTAGGACCATTCAAGAATTCACTTTTGATTCGAGCTTACTCAGTTTCAGACCAAAATTTGGTTAGAAAACATTTTTCGAAATCTTCAAAGGACATTTCCGCAGAACAATTCTGATTGGCCCACGAAAGCGCCTCACCATCAAGTAATTTCTTTACAAATTTTATCTTAACACTATCTGTCATTATGGACGTGAACTGCTCCTTGCAGAATTGCATGAAGTCTTTTGGGTGTATATTCTTGTCACCGGGATAAGTTTTAATGGGAAAATTTCCCCATACCCCATTACAACTATTACTAAAACCTTTTTGCAACATAGTTTCTTGTATTTCTACAAATTTTCTGTCTACAGTTTTTTCGACATTACCTACTCTACTACAAATTTCTGTGACCTTTTTGTGAGAATCAGATTTGAAAGATTCAATTTCGCTTTCAAAAAATCGTTTTGTCTGGTCAAATTCATTTCTCAATTGAGAATTTTCCTCATTTACAAAATCAACAACTTTTTTAAGTTTTGACTGGTTATTTGAAATTTCGTTACTTAAATCAGTTTCAAGGACAGAAATTTTGCTCTCAACCGTGTCCACACGACAACTAAGTTCTTTTTGGTTTGACTCAAAAGTAATTCGCCATTCTACGAGAATCTGATTAGTGTGAGCAATCTGTTCTGTATTTGAATTTATTTCTGATTTTAAATCACACACAGCCTTCGAAATCGACCTGTCCATCTGTTGTTGTGTCTGTTCAATTTGTTGACGTAATTCGGCACGAGAATCGTCCATCTTCGAGTTTAACTCTGAAAACATTAGTTTTAACATTTCCAACTTTCCTACACTGTCAGAAGCACTTTCCCTAATAGGTGTACTTGCTACACCGCTGTCAATACTGAAATCTGCGTCTTTTTCCATTATTTTAGAAAGCAGGTACTTATCTTAGTGTCCGTCGGCGGTCGTTGGTGTCCGTGTTTTGCGAAATTTCTTCAATTCCAGGATGGTTTCGCTCGGTTGATTCACTCCTCTTCTTGTGACCCCAGAATCGACGTATTTACTTCTGAAGAATGACTGGTCCGTCGTATATCCTCTTCTTGTGGTCCCAAAACAGACGTATTTTCTTCTTGTGATCCCAGAAGAGACGTATTTTATTTTGAAGAATCACTGGGTGGTCGTCATATCCCCTGCTTCCTCCACCAAATTATAACATCCCAGCTTCCTCAACCAAATTATAACGTCCCAGGACTTTCTGCACCAAATTATAACATTTCAGCTCCTCAACACCAAATTAAAACGTTGCATTAGGAGGTGTCTGCTTCGTGCAAAAGGTCTTGAGTTCATATTGACGACAACAAGTAATTCTTCATTACAGACGTTTATTTACAAACAGAACTGACAGACTTCACAGACTCAACAACTGACTCTCCGAGCTAACCGCACTGCATATCCGAACTGGCAACTGACAACTCCTAAGTGTATTAATATCTTTCCAAACAATGAGAGTCTTTAACAATGTTTTGTTTACAATATGATAGCAATTTAGCTCAAAACTGATAATTTATACAATTAATCAGAGCTACAGCAAACAGTGAGTCTTTCTTTTACAAAATGAAATATAATTACAAAATTGAATGAAAATAGGTTACTAACACTAATATATATTTACATTAATTCTATTTTTGTTCTTTCTGTGCAAAATTTCCTAATATTGACACAGTACAATATTTAAACATCACCAAAGTTTCCCTTTACATTTTGCATATCTGTATCGACATCCCCTAAAAGTCTACAGTATCGAATACTTCAATATGTCCCAATATGTCCTGTAATGTTACAACTTGCAGCACCATCTGTTGTTGAAAATTGTAACTACTGTAATTTCGAAAGTTTGTCTGCCCGAAAATGTACTGTTGTCCCAAGTATATTGCAACAAACGGTGTATTTCTATCGCTGCTCGTTTAGTTTGTATTGCCGTTTCAAATATACCAGTCATTTTTGAAACACCCTGTATGTGCTCTTTGTATGTGTCAAAGTACATAAATATGTCGAAGTATAGAATTAAGTTCTCAGAACTTTACTGATCTATGGAATTCACTTCATATAAGCATTTTATATAGCAGATATAATAAGGGAAGCAGCTGGAAGACTAAAAATGTGTGCCAGACCGAGACTCGAACTCTGGACCTTTGCATTTTGCGATTATTTGAGCAAACCAGTTGATATAATCTGCGTCTCTGAACATCATGTGATCACTGGTACAGATATGTTAAATGTCAGAGGAATTCATGTTGGCCTTTTACTTCTGTAGAGAAAATATAGAGAAAGGAGGAGTTGTTACATTTGTTGGAAACTATTTTAAGTTCAAGAATATTGATATTAATAAATTTTGATCACAGTAGCACTTAGAAGTTTGTGCATCAGAATTAGAATTTCATAATAAGTCCTTAGTAATAGAAACAATATACAGTGCTCCTTCAGGAAACTTAAACCTATTCATAAAAAAATCAGGAAGCTCTGCTGTCCCATCTCACAGCAGAAATAAGAAAATAAGTGGTTGCTGGTAATTATAATGTGGATTTTTGAAAAGATCTATTTGTGAACA
Organism: Schistocerca gregaria; assembly: GCF_023897955.1. Taxonomy (NCBI): domain Eukaryota; kingdom Metazoa; phylum Arthropoda; class Insecta; order Orthoptera; family Acrididae; genus Schistocerca; species Schistocerca gregaria. Next base: position 191,833,363 of record NC_064928.1, read on the forward strand.
ATTATTGCAGTCAATATCACTGTCATTCTATTTAATTCCCACTTTGCAACTAGAATATTTAAATGCTCTGAGACAGCTATTGATAATATCTTTGTTGCCAAATCTAGGACAAACGTCATATCAAGAAACCAATAGTAAATGGCCTATCTGACGATAATAAGGAGCCTCTTATGTTAAATGTTGATATTTATCAGCTAGTAAAATCTATTAAATCTGAGTACAGGAGGGTAATAAATCAATCAAAAATAGAGAATTTTAAGAGTTGGCTCAAAGACATAAACTGGATAGATATTTACAATACTTTTGACACTAATGGGAAATGCAAAGGTTTCATTAAGAAAGTTACATTTCAAAATTGTTCCTCCTGAATGTAACTCAAGTCAAACGTCAGTCTAAAAATAAACCATATGTCACACAAGAAATAAATCATACCATGTGGTACAAAAAAACTGTATCTACCAACCGAGGAACAGCTCTCATGATAGCATTGTAATGCATTACAAAGAATACTGCAGAATATTGGAGCAAGTAATTCTAGGAATCTAAACGGTAAAATAACTTCCATCAAATGGAAATTATGCTCACTTCTCCCAAAGAAGTAGCATCCACCCTAAAATTGGTAAAATCAAAGTATTCTAGTGGTTATGACAACATATCTGCAAAGTTAATCAAAGACTGTTCATGTGAGTTCAGTTCTATCTTAAATTATTTGTGTAATCAATCTCTTATCTGCAGAACATTTCCAGACTGGCTAAAATATAATAAAATTTAGCCTCCTTAGAAGAATCAGGTAAAGAGATACCACCAAATTAGCGACCAGTTTCACTTCTGCTGACTTTTCAAAAAATATTTTAAAATGTTGTGTTCAAGCATCTTCTTAAGCATTTGACTGCAAATAATGTAGTATGTAAACGACAATTTTGGTTCCTTGAGGGTTCTGATATAGGGAAGGCTATTTACACGTATGGTGAGAATTTACGTAATTCTTTAGATAACAAATTAGAGGCTACTGTGTTTTTCTGTGACCTGTCAAAAGCCTTTGACTGTGTGAATCATGCATTCTCTTAAGTAAATTAGAATATTATGGTGTCACCGACAATCCTCCAGATGGTTAGAGTCTTACCTAACTAACAGAAAATAAAGGGTATCGTTGGGAAATATATGTGGAGTAAGCAATCTGTCTTTTTCTGAGTGGAGATTAATTACATGTGGTGTTCCACAAGGTTCCATGTTGGGTCTGCTGCTTTTTCTTGTGTACATAAGGGACCCCTCGTCTGTTACATTGCCAGATGCTAATTTTGTTTTTTTTGCAGATGATAGAAACATCGCAATAAAAAGCAGGTCAAGTATAGATTTTGAGATTATGATGATCAAATTTTCACCAACATTAATAAAAGGTTTAAAGCTAATTCACTGTCAAACTTTGAAAAGATCCACTATATGCAGTTCAGAACATCTAAGAGAGTTCCTTGCAGTACATGTATAACATATGAGGACATGCAGATAGAAAAGATTGATAGTGCTAAATTTCTTTGATTACAGCTTGATAACAAATTCAGTTGGAAATTGCATATCACCGAAACCTGTATTTGCAGTGCTAGTGATGTTAGATATAAGAGATATAAATACAAAAAAACATGCATACCATGCCTATTTTCATTCAATTATGTCATATAGGATCATATTTTGGGGTAATTTGTCAAATCGAGCAAAAGTTTTTAGAGTGCAAAATTTTGTGATAAGACTCATTGAGAGTATAGATTCAAGAACAACATGTAGAAACCTGTTCAAGGAAATGGGCATTCTAACCACTGCTTCTCAGTATATTTACTCTTAATGAAATTTGTTGCAAATGATATGTTTCTATTTACTACTAATCGATCAATAGATAGTATCAATAGTAAGAATAAGAAAACTCTACATACGACCTAAAATCACTTACCTTGATCCAAACAGAGGTCCAATATTTCAGGAAAACATATTTTCAATAACTTGCCAGCAACCATTAAAAACTAGGTTTCAGATAAAGCACAGTTTAAACAGAGTTTGGAAGGCTTTTTAGTGGGCAATTCCTTCTACTCTATAGATGAATATCTTAATAGGGATCGTTACACTAACTTAAGTAAAATTGAGATTTTTTACACTGCTGCGGAGTATGCGCTGATCTAAAACTTCCTGGCAGATTAACACTATGTGACAGACCGAGATTCGAACTCGAAACCTTTGCCTTTCACAGGCCTCTACCAACTGAGCAACCAAGCACGATTCACGATCCTTCCTCACAACTTTGGACGGTAGGAGACGCGGTACTGGTAGAGTTGAAGCCGTGAGGACGGGCTTGGGTAATTCAGTTGGTAGAGCAGTTGCCCCTGAAAGGTGATGGTCCCGAGTTCGAGGATCGGTCCTTCACACAGTTCTAATCTGCCAGGAAGTTATGTAAAAATGTTTTGTAGATTTCAGTGTTGACAGCATTTTGTCACAACAGTCAAGATTAGGTATGTTGTGTATGGTGGATTTATGAAAAGTGCATTCTAACAATGTATTAATTCTATAAATATTAACAGTTCCAGTTTAGTGTATTGTATTCACATATTTTGACAGTCTATCCTCATATTTTGACAGTCTCCTGACAAATGATCAGGAAGTGAGTATTATATTCAAATGTTGTATGGTTTTTGTGTTCTACTTTCTGATGTGTTTCACACACACAAGAATAATCTAACTTCTGGGCCTATAGAACAAAAACTGAATTTAATCAAAAACTGATCTAATCCAGTAGGGTACTTGCCCACGAAAGGCAAAGATCCTGAGTTCGAGTCTCTGTGGGTAAACAGTTGTAATCTTCCACGAAGCTTCATATTAGCACAGACTCTGCGGTAGAGTGAAAAATTCATTCTGAAAGTCGCGAATTGTCAGATTCCTTGCTAACTTAGCGTACATAAAAATCTTAGCACAGTATCCCTGATGTCACACGATTGTAGTGATGACGTTGGTGGAGGGTGGAAGAGGGAGCCATGTGCCTGTGATGGGAGGGGAGTGCACTAGGATGTGTAATAAGTGAGTTTCGTCAACAAAGTCCCAGATAAATCGAGAGTAGTTGACGTCTTCAGACTTACACTCGTCATATTCCTCAGAGGTAGGCCGGACATATACTAGGTTTCTGCCAGATGTGAGTATGTTTATACCAGAGGACTGCCAAGAAGTATTGGCAAGGAACTACGTATAACATTAAATAAGGAAATGTGTGGTGCATTTATAAATTATGTATCGGTGTATTCTCCAAGTTCATATTTGCAAGACATAGTATCAAGGTGAAAACACCATTCCTCCTACAGGGGGAACGACATTGTGACAGCAAGATGCATACCGAAAAAAGTCAAGGAAGCACTGTACACCATTTCGAAGAAACAGCTGCAGTAATGGATAACGTACGTGGGATATAGCAGCAACTCATTTTAAATGACTGGTACGTAATGAACTTACATATAACGCAAGATTTTACTGCTATTTTTAACAAAGTAGATGTGTCATAAAGTAAAATCAGACCTCGGCTTCTTGTTAAGGAAACAGGAATGTGACTGTGAACAATGATAACGTGGATGAGCCCAGCTGTTGGATAAAGATGCTGTCAGGCAACAACAAAAGTAAAAATATTCCTCTTTAGAAGACTCTGACGTAAGAGCATGGAAACTGCTGTGTCAATCTTCTTTCCACCTCCCCTACCAAAAATTTTGGCGTGTGAACATGTTAGAGCGCTTTTTAACTCACAACATTCTAAATCGTTTAGCTCACAACATTCTTTTACCCAGTCTCTCTTCGTGGTTAAGCCTTCACGCTCAGCATCTCGCTCTCACTGCCACTTTCTGTATATTTTTCTCTCCCACTGCCTCTTTTTCCTCCCATTGATTTACAATATATTTCACTGGCACTGTCTCCTCTCTCACTTAAAGTGTCTTCTTCTGCCTTTCTTTTCTACTACTACTGGCTCCACCATACCCTGGCAGTTGAAATGCCTTTCCCTGTATCCACAGGCTTAAGATTTCGATCCAAACATTGCCGTCCCGTATACCTGCATGTTAAAGTTCTGGTCTGGGAGGGCTCTGACCACCAAAGCCTTCACTCACCTCTCTCTTCCATTTACAATGTCTCCTCTCTCTTTTGTTTCCATTGCTTCTATCTCCATCCATCTCTCTTTCTCTTTTATTGTCACTATCTGTCACTGACCATTAATATCTCCCATCTGTTTGGCTCCCACTGCTATTGTCTCCATCTCTCTTTCTCTTTTACTGCTACTTCCTCTCTCCCATAATCACTTTCTCCTCGCCCTTTCTCTCGATCACATACCAAAATATCTCTTCTCTCTTTTCCTCCCACTGCTTCTATCTCAATTCATTTCTCTTTCTCTTTTACTGCAGCTGTCTCTCACTGATCATCAGTACCTCTTCTATGGCTCTGACTGCTGTTGTCTTCATCCCTTTCTCTTTCACTGCCACTCCGCCCCCCCCCCCCCCCTCGTGTCACAATCTCTTTCTCTCTCATTGATTGTCTCATCTCTCTTCCACTGTCACTGTCCATCTGCTACTCTCGCTCATCAGAAGCAAGCGCGAATATATCCACGTGTCAATAATTTTAGTTTCTGCCTGTCTTAAGAAGGAACATATCCGTCTTTGCCGTGCTCTGACAGAAGATTTTTTCCGCTAGTTACAATTTTAATCCGTGGTATTCAATACAGTTTCGTATTCTCACCTTGTGCTTTCTTTATAGGAGCAGGCATTCTCTGGTTCTTGCGTTATGTTTGAGTACAGAACTTTTTTGGCATATTGACGTATATTTTAACTGATACATACTAATGTTTGGAGAACATATTCGCAGGGGACAATTACGATCCCTAGCTCTTTAAATACTTCCAGTTAGTGAGACCGTTTCTTCCGTGTCATTTTTATTTTACGAGCCATCTTTTTTAATTTGAATTTTTTTTCTAGCTATTATCTGTCTGTGTCCCAGAAAATTATACCATATCTGCTGACAGTATGAACATATGCATAATAAATTACTTCGAGGCTGGTGCTCTTAAAACATACACTGCAACTGAAATTTGTTTTGCTACTCTTCTTGTTGTATGTTTTCTCCATTTCAGTTGTTCAAATGGCTCTGAGTACTATGGAACTTTACATCTGAGGTCATCAGTCCCCCGACTTAGAACTACTTAAAGCTAACATCACACACATCCACGCCCAAGACAGGATTCGAACCTACGACCGTCGCAGCAGCACCATTCTGGACTGAAGCGCCTAGAACCTCTCGGCCATATCGGCCAACTATCTGCATCCATCCTTAATAATTTATTACACAGCTTACCGAGTCACCATTTAAGTTTAATTTAACATTGTTATTGTTTTTGTTTTGAATAAAAATTTATCTTACGTATGTTACATGTTGCTTTGCTCGTATCTGGCTATTTTTGTATTAGAATGCTGTGCACAGCAGTAGCTCTGTACTTAATCTGTGAGTGAATAGGACAGAAATGCGCTGTTACTACACTACTGGCCATTGAAATTGCTACACCAAGAAGAACCGCAGATGATAAACGAGTATTCATTGGACAAATATATAATACTAGAACTGACATGTGATTACATTTTCACGCAATTTGGGTGCATAGATCCTGAGAAAGCAGTACGCAGAACAACCACCTCTGGCCGTAATAACGGCCTTGGGCATTGAGTCAAACAGAGCTTGGATGGCGTATGCAGGTACAGATGCCCATGCAGCTTCAACACGACACCACCGTTCATCAAGGGTGGTGACTGGCGTCTTGTGACGAGCCAGTTGCTCGGCCACCAGTGACCTGACGTCTTCAGTTGGTGAGAGGTCTGGAGAATGTGCTGGCCGGGGCAGCAGTCGAACATTTTCTGTATCCAGAAAGCCCCGTACAGGACCTACAACATGCGGTCGTGCATTATCCTGCCGAAATGTAGGGTTTCGCAGGGGTCGATTAAAGGGTACAGCCACGGGTCGTAACACATGTGAAATGTAACGTTCACTGTTCAAAGTGCCGTCAATGCAAACAAGAGGTGACCAAGACGTGTGATACGGCAGTATGGCGATGGCGAATACACGCTTCCAACGTGGTTTCACCGCGATGTCGCCAAACACGGATGCGACCATCATGATGCTGTAAACAGAACCTGGATTCATCCGAAAAAATGTCGTTTTGCCATTCGTGCACCCAGGTTCGTCATTGAGTACCCCATCGCAGGCGCTCCTGTCTGTGATGCAGCGTCGAGGGTAACCGCAGCCATGGTCTCCGAGCTTATAGTCCATGCTGCTGCAAACGTCGTCGAACTTTTCGTGCAGATGGTTGTTGTCTTGCAAACGTCCCCATCTGTTGACTGAAACGTCCCCATCTGTTCACTCAGGGATCGAGACGTGGCTGCACGATCCGTTACAGCCATGTGCATAAGATGCCTGTCATCTCGACTGCTAGTGATACGAGGCCGTTGGCCCCACAGCATTCCGTATTACCCTGCTGAAGACACCGATTCCATATTCTGCTAACAGTCATTGGGTCTCGACCAACGCGAGCAGCAATATCGCGATACGGTAAACCTAAATCGCGATAGGCTACAATCCGACCTTCATCATAGTCGGAAACGTGATGGTACGCATTTCTCCTCCTTACACGAGGCATCACAACAATATTTCACCAGGGAACGCAGGTCAACTGCCGTTTGTGTATGAGAAATCGGTTGGAAACGTTCCTCATGTCAGCACGTTGTAGGTGTCGCCACCGGCGCCAACCTCGTCTGAATGCTCTGAGAAGCTAATCATTTGCATATCACAGCTTCTTCTTCCTGTCGGTTAAATTTCGCGTCTGTAGCTCGTCATCGTCGTGGTGTAGCAATTTTAATGGCCAGCAGTGTAGTATTGATAACCCTAAGGGAGGTGCAATATTGTGGGCTGCGGAGAATGCAGATGTGGACTGCTTAATCTAACGTGTTAGTTTTTCGGGAAATCATCGCTTCGCTAGCCCGCTATAGCAGGTGGCTGGCTAGACTTACCATCACTTAGTTGTCTGTGGCAGTCCTTTTTGGTACAAAACGCTCTCCTGCCGCACTGCCTACACAAGCATTTGTTGCACCCCAGCATGAACGTTGTTCCTGGCACACAATGGGACACGCTGCCACTCTTAGACCCACCTAGAAAAGAAAATGTGTATTAAATCCACAGTACCGTATCGCAGAAGGCAAGGTGCTTTACGTAGGTTAAATGGAGTGTGAAATCCTCTCCGGACACTTTGTGATGCCACGTGCATGTACTTAACGTCGGTGTGTCACGATTTTTTCTGTTGTATATGGCACAGTCAAAAATCTCCAGGCGAGTTTGTCATACAGCACGTCTTCAAGGAAATCTAAACTACTGGGATAACTACGGAAATTTAAGGGTTTCGATTACTATATCCTTAACTGGGAATTAACGATGAATTGCATAATATATAAACAGAATAACAGCTGAAGTCCACACAAGGTTATCTTGCAGGCGTATATTTAAGGAACTAGGGACATTCACAGTACCTTCACAATACATATAATCGCTAATGAAATTTTTTCTTAACAGCCGATCCCAATTCAAAAACAATAGCAAAGTGCATAGTTAACAACACTAGAAGAAAAGATGACGTTCAGTACTCTGAGTGCTGTAGCCAACCTTCAGGTATTCGTTTTCACTTTTAACATCCGAAGCATGAACTCAGCATCATCTTGGTCTCCTTCTACGATGAGGCAGTCATCACCGCACAGAAGTGTGTACAAGGTGTGTAATATATTGACCATTCCCAGCTACTGTAGTGTTATCTTGAAGCTGCGAGAAAGGAGGTCAGGCGTTCCAAGGCGCGGAAGCAGAGACGATGCTGAGGGCAGACGAAACTAGGAGAGATATTGTTACATGAAGTAAACCGGAAGGGGAGAGCCTTGCGAAAATGCAAACGCCCCCAGACGCGGTCCCCGGGCGCTAGTTACTCTTCAAGAAATTGACATGTAACTTCATATGTCGTCTAGACGCTGTGGTAGGTTACCGCCGTAGAACTTTGTAACCAACAGGCAAGTAGTAGCATATAAAGCCAGCTTGATACCAGCCCGGAGAACAGGAACGTCTGTATGCTCACAAGGGTTATAAAGAGAGCGAAAACGCCAAAAACTGTTGACCTAGCAGTCCCTACTCTGGGAAGCCCGAGGGGCGGGGCTAAATGACATTTAACAGTAATGTTGTAAGCCGTATTTGGCAGAGCAGTTACGTTTATCTTTCAGCTGAACAATGTTGATACCAAATACGGATTTAGTACAACTGCACTAACAAAAATGGTTCAAATGGCTCTGCGCACTAGGGGACATAACTTCTGAGATCATCAGTCCTCTAGAACATAAAACTACTTAATCCTAACTAACCTAAGGACATATCACACACATCCATGCCTGAGGCAGGATTTGAACCTGCTACCGTAGCGGTCGCGCGGCTCCAGACTGTAGCGCCTAGAACCGCTCGGCCACTCCGAAGTGCATTACATTCCCACCTTAGGAGCAGTAGAGGGACCCAACTAAACTGTGATTGGCAGGAACCTGCAAGAGACCTACGGGATTGGCTGGGTGGCTTTAAGTGAGAAAAACAGTGCCCCCACGCGACTCTTTAAAACCCCTAGATCCCGAATTTTGGCAGAGTTCTCAATCAGACGATCTGGGCGCCGAATCCGCGTCCGTCGACTCCAGCCTCGGTCCAGCTCTGCCCAAGTCTGCTCCCTCACTCTCTCTTGCAGTGACTCAGTGAACAGTGTCACATTCATTACGTTTTGTTTTGCAACCAAGTTGTTGCCTTAAGATGCTGCTAGTGTTTGCTACTGTGGTTAACATTCACTCATGGGACTTCTGCCCTGGCTTCTGTTGTAACAGTGTTATTCGTGCTTTTTCTAACCCTCCAATGTATTAGTTAGTCCTGTCTGGAATAAACATCTATTCCAAAACCCTCTTTCTCCAAGAGTCTCCACAACAAGTACCCTACCACGTCTCACCACGTGCATTTCTAGTAAATGCCTGTACCAGTGTCGGCTCACATAGAAGAAAACAATCAAATACCTTCACTGTGAATTGTCCTACTGCCTTCTCCTCTGGAGCGCAGACTGACCAGTAACCCCTTTTTGCCTCTCCCACCTAAGTCAAGACATAACAGGTTTCACCCCAAAAGGACTCACACGCCGTCAAATCTGTCCCTCCAGGTTTTAAGTGTTCCTCCACTAACAGAAAAAACAACGCTAAGAAATAATTAATGTAGAATAATGAAATTTCGGGAATACATTTGTCTGCTTATGTGATTAACATTGCAAAATCACAGATTAATGTAAGCGGGAGGTAAGCCATTGAAAATTTGAAATGCTGGTAAAGTAATAACAGTGTGTTGAATGCAAGCATGCAGACTTGCGTGCGTTGTGTTGTACAGGCGTCGGATGTCATTTTGCGTACTTGATTGGTTGGTTGGTTTAAAGGCGAGAGAAGGGACCAAACTACGAGGTCATCGGTCCCTTGTTCCTAATGAAAAACGCCACAAGTGTGAGAATAAAACGGACGAAACATATAACACAATACAGAATGAAAGGAAAAACCACAAGGACGAAGATAAGGCAAGGAACACTAAAAGGAACAAAAAAGGGACAAGAAAACAACAGAGAGATGCTAGAAAGAGAGGAGAGTAAAACATGAAAGCAGATTACAGTGGCTAGCCAACCACGAAAATAAAAAGGGAAAGCCAGCCACTCTGTGACACATTAAAACCTCCACCCTAAAAGCACTAGGGTGGAGGACACAAAGGCACAAAGGACAGGCGCTAAAACCTACATAGAAGTATAAAACCCACTCTCACGGATAAAACGTAAAACTAAAGCCCAACACCGAAGGCAGGGTGCTGGGAAATGGGCGCGCAGCTCATCGTCGGACTGCCAAAGAAGGTCTCTGTGAAATATGATATCCTGGACCATACTTAAGCTCTTATGTGGCGTGATGGTTACAAAAACATCTCCCAGCTTGTCACAAGCGAGTTACTCCCGAGACTGGGAAGAGGATGCTGTTTTGATCAAGATTGACCCAGATGTCATTTTGGACAAGCCCTCCACCCCCCGAACTTGTCCTCTAAATGCTCAACAAAAAACTGAGGCTTCATCGTCATGAAAGATTCCCCATCGGATCTCGAACATACAAGGTACCGGGGCGAATAATATCCGCTGCCATTTTTAGCCTGACGTTCCTCCCATAGTGTGGCGACGGATAGGAACGCTTTGAGGTCGTACTTCTGTACATTGAATTGAGCTCGTGATCGCTTAGAGACTGCTGGGGATGATGGACTACTCTTCATCGCGTGTCATCCACCCTGATGCCACCCACTCCGACCAGGGGCAATCCCCACGGGAGCCAGCCAGCCACAGCAAAGGCCACCTGGCAGGATGGCCATCGCTGGGAGTCCAGATGTCGCAGGGGTGGGCATCTACCCCTTGGCATACTTGGGGAGTTAACGGCGCAGGCATCAGCAGAGCGATCCCTGTGTGGTGAGGGGGCTATAACCAACAGGGTACATGGTGGCCCCACCACAATGGACTAGCTACCGTGCTGGATATCAGGTGCAAAGAAGTCCACGGTCATCGTCGACGCAGAAATCGAAACTGCATAGTGCATGGTGGAAAACGCATCCAGGAAGGTCTCCTCGCCCAATCGATGGAGAATGGGCAGGACTGCAATGCGACAATGAGGAAGTGGGCTAAAAATCTCAATGCACGATGGACACGATGCACCTTGTAATTGGCTTGCTCTTTGGGAAAATTTTGAAGAATGGAGGTCAAACCCTACAGGCGACCCTCACAAAGGCCGAAACGTGTGAAACTACTTTTAGTCTCCTCGTACGACAGACAGGAATAGCTCGGGCCTATTCTAACCCCTGGACCCGCAGGGGATGCATGCTGGAGTTCCATACCTGTTGCACTTACTTGGTCGGTCAGTACAGGGATGATTAACGCTGTTTGTGGATGACACTGTAGTTGTTCTCTGATTCTCACAAGTGCTCGAGTGGAAACAGATCTGGTGGTGCAGCAGATCAAGTCAACATGTCTACTTTCTGTAGATCATGTTGAACTACAACAGTGGTATGTGGGGGAGTGTTATCCTGTTGGAAAGCACTCCCTGGATTGCTGTTCATGAATGACAGTACAACAGGTCGAAACACCAGACCGTCGTTCAGATTTCTAGTCAGGACGAGTGGGATAAACAGGAGAGTTCTACTGCTATCATACGAAATCGCATCCCACCCCATAACTCCAGGTGTATGTCCCGTACATCTAGCACCCCGACAGGTTGGTTACAGGCGCCCTTCTACCAACACACGGTCATCACTGGTACCAAAGCAGAACACGTCCCCATTAAAAAAAAAGCGACAGACCTTGTGAGGTAACGGGCGAGTTGTGGCACCCTGGAAATACACTACTAGCCATTAAAATTGCTACACCAATAAGAAATGCAGTTGATAAACGTGTATTCATTGGACAAATATATTATACTGGAACTGACATGTGACTACATTTTCACGGAATTTGGGTGCATAGATCCTGAGAAATCAGTACCCAGAACAAACACCTCTGGCCGTAATAACGGCCTTGATACGCCTGGGCATTGAGTCAAACAGAGCTTGGATGGGGTGTACGGGTACAGATGCCCATGCAGCTTCAACACGATTCCACAGTTCTTCAGGAGTAATGACTGGCGTATTGTAACGAGCCAGTTGCTCGCCCACCATTGACCAGACGTTTTCAATTGGTGAGAGATCTGGAGAATGTGCTGGCCAGGGCAGCAGTCGAACATTTCCTGTATCCAGAAAGGCCCGTACAGGACCTGCAACACGCGGTCGTGCATTATCCTGCTGAAGTGTAGGGTTTCGCAGGGATCGAATGAAGGGTAGAGCCACGGGTTGTAACACATCTGAAATGTAACATCCACTGTTCAGAGTGGCCTCAGTGTGAACAAGAGGTGACCGAGGCGTGTAACCAATGGCACCCCATAACACCATACCGGGTGATACGGCAGTATAGCGATGACGAATACACGCTTCCAATGTGCGTTCATCGCGATGTAGCCAAACACAGATGCGACCATCATGATGCTGTAAACAGAAGCTGGATTCATCCGAAAAAATGACGTTTTGCTATTCGTGCATCCAGGTTAGTCGTCGAGTACACCATCGCAGGCGCTCCTGTCTGTGATGCAGTGTCAAGAGTAACCGCAGCCATGGTCTCCGAGCTGATAGTCCGTGCTGCTGCAAACGTCGTCGAACTGTTCGGGAAGAAGGTTGTTATTGTGCAAACGTCCCCATCTGTCGACTCAGGGATCGAGACGTGGCTGCACTATTCGTTACAGCCATGCGGATAAGATGCCTGTCATCTCGACTCCTAGTGATACGAGGCTATTGGGAACCAGCACGGCGTTCCGTATTACCATCCTGAACCCTCCGATTCCATATTCTGCTAACAGTCATTGCATCTCGGCCAATGCTAGCAGCAATGTCGCGATACGATAAACCGCAGTCGCGATAGGCAACCTTTATCAAAGTCGGAAACGTGATGGTACGCATTTCTCCTCTTTACACGACACATCACAACAACGTTTCACAAGGCAACGCCGGTCAACTGCTGTTTGTGTATGAGAAATCGGTTGGAAACTTTCCTCATGTCAGCACGTTGCAGGTGTCGCCACCGGCGCCAACCTTGTGTGAATGCTCTGAAAAGCTGATCATTCGAATATCACGGCATATTTTTCTTGTCGGTTAAATTTCGCACGTCACCTTCGTGGTGTAGCAATTTTAATGGCCAGTAGTGTAGTATGGGATTCTTACCACACAGAGCTGACGCAGGACATCGGAAAACTCCAAAGAAGGAGTGCTTGTTTTGTATTATCGCCAAATAGGGGCGAGAGTGCAACGGATATCATACACGAAATGCGATGGCAACCATTAAAGAGGCGTTTTGCGTTCCGGCTGGATCTTCTTATGAAATTCCTATCACTAACTTTCTCCTCCGAAAGTGAAAATATTTTGCTGGAGCCCACCTACACAGGGAGAAATGGTCATCATAATAAAATAATGGAAACCACAGAAAGATTCGTTTTTCAGCGCGCTGTACGAGAGTGGAACGGTACAGAAATAGTCTGAAGGTGGTTAGGTGAAGTCTCTGTGAGGCACTTGATTGTAAATTGCAAAGTAACCAGGTGGATGTAGGAAAAGAGCAGGAAGAATGTGCTGTGTGCACCTCGCACACAAACGCTCACCTTCACCTGTGAAGAAGATGCAGCGTAGCTGGTGCTGTTGCCTCAGAAATGTCTGGACGCTTCGTTTTCTTCGGAGACCTAAGGAATAGAAATAAAATAATGTTAATGATGAGTATCGTATAAAAGTAGTCATTAAGGTACGTCAACGCGCTTATATTATACCAACCCATCCGTCTTGCATTAGGCTTGGACTATGATGCGCTCAGCGAACTGCCCAACGTTTTCACCAGGCAAACGTTTTCATCAGACTCGACGACTGACTATGTCGGCATCTCACCTGTCACCTCACAGTACACGTCAGGTCGACGAGTTTCAAAAAATTCTGCAAGTGGTTCAAAAGCAACAGAAAGTGTATATCTCGCCAGTGATTGCGGAAATTAGTAAGCTGGAAAAATGATCAAACTTTAGGCACCTTTACTGCCTAAGTCCGTGCACTAAGAGAAGCCGTCCGGTAGGCAGATAACCCAACGATGACGCTTCTGTTGTCACAGGTTCTCGAAGTGCTGTATAGTTAATAGTTCATTAAAACTGTAACTCAAAAACTAACCACCATACATTATGCATACTTGAACATCTCCACAGACTTGTAAGTGAACCTACCCTTTTGGTCAAAAGACTCTCGAAAACTACACAGAATGAGCTAGTAGACCAACTGCAGAAACAAACTGAGAGAGAAGGTAACTGAATAAAACTTCACAAGGCAAGACCGCTAGAAAAACTGTTTATTGGATGACCGGTTTCGACAGATCTGTGAGACAGGAGATTTCCCCTACTACAATAACTTAGTCATTCAATTTGTCTTCATCTCAAAGAAGCAGATCTTTCAGGAATGGGAAGAACTATAGCAGTCTTTTCAGCTGACAAAGGAGCAACACACTAAAAAAGTTGTATACAATTAAATGTCCTGTCTCTCTCACGCAAGATTAACTAAACCCCACACAAACTGGACTCAATACATTTGTACAGGGTCGAAAGATTCGCGTATCGCTTCTGCCAGATGCATCCGTAAGTAATTGCGGAACTCAGTCATGTAAAGTGAGATAATTAAGATTTGTAAGACAGCGAGATGTGTTATGTACAGTATTACATGAAGAAGGAGTGCCTCGCTAACGAAAGTTTATAGTATTCAAGTAGTTACGGACATTGCACCACGACATCTTGGATAGAGTATTGAGAGAAGCGGAAAGCTAATTCTAAACTATTCACATGAGGACTAAGAAAGAGAATCTTCTGAGACGCCTGCAGTTTATATAGGTCCTTGACGTATTTTGTTTACTAATTTTGTGGCTATCACACTCGAGTACGGGAGCTTTACGGAGACGATAAACTTCATCACTAAATAAACCTAATGATGTAGCCTAATGTCAACTGTAATGGTGCTTGAATTACGTAATCATTATGGTACCTGACCTGAACCTCTCGATACCAGCAATATTTTACTGTGTTTCTGTAAAGTAGTTGACATATTTCTGAGACAACATTCAGATTTGATTTCATTAATGTGGAGGTACTTTGATACATCGATATGTTTATGTTGCAATTATATTATTTTGATGTGTATTCTTTCTTTCGTCACTATAATCTTTGACGTACTTGTAACTCTGATTTTTGGGTGTGTAAGCGACTATTAGTTAGTAGTTACAGAGTCGGACCTTGAAAAAGTCAAGTCTTGGACGCCATGTTGGAAAGATGCATATTGAAGTCAGCTTATGAAATGGGAACTTTAACAGTGAGGAAGATGTTTTCAAGTATGTTTTGTATTGTGAAGTGATGTTTTGTGTGTTACGTGATATTGCAATGAAAGCAATTTAAAGGAAGTGTAACTTAAATTCGGAGTGCTGATTTTTTTTTTTTACATCACTATTGTGCTAACTTTGAAAGGTTTAATCTTCAAGAATGGTTTGTGAAGCGCATCTACAAAACTTTTAAATATAGCAGAATAAAACCTAGGCCTCCTTGCATCCGAGCTTGGAATCATCACCACCTGGATTTTCGACGATTGAGCCACGATTTAACAACGAGACCAGCGTTGGAAACACGAAAAGATGTGTGCCTAGTTTATTCATTATTACACGAAATGACTTTATTAACTGTGCTCTAATGATACCTGCCACATAATAACTTTGTTGTTGCCCAAAAATGCAGTATTTATTAGCTTGAGCAACACCACAATCATTATTAAATTCTGACCTTTGTTGTGGTAGAGTTGTTAGACAACGACCTTGCCACAATGGAACACCGGTTCCCGTCAGATCACCGAAGTTAAGCGCTGTCGGACTGGGCTAGCACTTGGATGGGTGACCATCCGGTCTACCGAGGGCTGTTGGCAAGCAGGGTCTACTCAGCTCTGGTGAGACAAACTGAAGAGCTACACTATGTGATCAAAAGTATCCGGACACTCCCAGGAACATACGTTTTTTTCATATTAGGTGCATTGTGCTGCCAGGTACTCCGTATCAGCGCCCTCAGTAGTCAGTAGTAAACTCGAGACGGAAGAATGGGGCGCTTCGCGCAATTCACGGAGTTAGAAAGTGGTCAGGTGATTGGGCGTCACTTATGTCACAAGTCTGGACGCGAGATTTCTTGGTCGAGGGGCTGCTCATAAGCCACACATCACGCCGGTAAATGCCAAACGACGCGTCGCTTCGTGTCACGAGCCTAAACATCGGACGATTGAACAGTGGATAAACGTTGTGTGGAGTGACGAATCACGGTACACAATGTGGCGATCCGATGGCATGGTTTGGGTATGGCGAATGTCCGTTAAACGTCATCCGCCAGCGTGTGTAGAGCCAACAGTAAAATTCGGAGGCGGTGGTGTTATGGTGTGGTCGTGTTTTCCATGGAGGGGTCTTGCACCCTTTGTTGTTTTGCGTGGCAGTATCACAGCATAGGCCTGCATTGATGTTTTAAGCACCTTCTTGCTTCCGACTGTTGAAGAGCAATTCGGGGATGGCGACTGCATCTTTTAACACGATCGAGCGCCTTTTCATAATGCACGGCCTGTGGCGGAATGGTTACATGACAATAACATCCCTGTAATGGACTAGGCTGCACCTATAGGAGACATTTGGGACGTTTTTGGAACGCCGACTTCGTGCCGGGCCTCACCGATCTACATCGATACCTCTCCTGAGTGAGAGTCAAGAAATCTTCCAGCACCTGATTGAACGTATGCCTGCGAGAGTGGAAGCTGTCATCAAGACTAAGGCTGGGTCAACACCATATTGAATTCCAGCATTACCGATGAAGGGTGCCATGAACTTGTAAGTCATTTTCAGCCAGGTGTCCGGATACGTTTGATCACATGGTGAACTTGATTGAGAAATAGTGTTTCCCGTATCGTAAACTGACATACTGGCGGGAGAGCAGTGTTCTGACAGCATCCCCTCCATATCCGCAACCAGTGATGCCTTTGGGCTGAGGATGGCACGGCGGCCGGTCGGTACCGTTTGGCCTCCATGTTCTGTTCGGGCGGAGTAATACCAACGACCATGGACAGCTGCCAACCGCGCTGGTGCAGCAATGGAACGCCATATCACAAGAACTCCGTACAACCTTGTAATCTGTATGGGAGCACGTTTCAAGGCAGGCACTGGGGTCCATGTTGATCACACACCTGTTAAGAACCATGTTCCACCCTTTGTAAAGTACAGCGGATCTTCATAAATCGCGCCAACTTCAATGTAAAAATCATCTCCTTTTAATAAAAGTGTCATCTCTGTTGGTCTCATTGGGTATTTCTTTCAGGTTCCTTCTGCACTACAGCAATTCTTTCTATATATGGTTGAGGTTTGCTTGTAAATTGCTAAGTATGTCTCCTTGAAAGTGTGCCTTTCGTGTTTCATTAGATGTTTTAAGCTTTCGCATTTGTAAATCAAAAAGAAACACCTTACAAATCACAATGTAACAGCTGCAGAAACTAATTGCACACTCAAAAACACAACACAACTGAAGCAACAACCATTTATAAGGCGAACAACTGAAGGACTGAACTGTGTCTCTCATACATGAAATCGCTGTTACAGTGCTGTTTTATTACATAGAAGTATGAGAAACAATTCTCAAAATAAAACTGAGTCAGAAAACTAAGATGAACTTATGGATGAAGTGATCATGGAATGTTCAAAAGCCACACACACACACACACACACACACACACACACACACACACACACACACACACACAGTATGTGTATTCCTCTGTAACTAAGCAGCCAACAAAGATTCTGAGTTGAAATCTTCACTATGTAGAGCTAAAAGAACGAAGAATTTTGTAAGATACATTAAGAAAATTTCATTTTTTGAGCCAAGGTAATGGAGGCTACAGTACTACACTAGATACCAGAGGGAAGAAACTGTATTCTAGGTAGTTGCAAAATCGATTGAACCTCTGGTTTAGGACTTGCACTAGGCTCCAAATGAGAAGACAGCGGCTGCTACAGGCATGGGTGCTCCACACTGCGAAATGTATTTCGACTACAAAAGTGGGATCAGTTGGCTTTATTAACTCAATCTGGCGTCTAGAGCAAACGACAATGGCCCCTGAGAGCAGGCGATGACCCAAGCCACGAGTTGCAGCCGGCTTCTACTGTGCACTTAGCTTTTTATTTATCGTATGATATACAGAGCTTGGATCAAATACATAATTTTAAGAGTCTACAGTGAAAGAAACAACAAGCAAGATACAAGTACAGAATCAAGTGTCAAAAGTATTATGCCAAATTATGCACACAGAAATCTAAGAACTTGTGTAATAAGTCCAATCTGTTGATTCAGCTGAGCCCTTTAGTTGATGCATGGTGGATGTAATTTATTGATCCCCCGAAGGCTTGTCCTGTTCGGATGCCGTTGATGGTTCCCCACTGGCGTCTGGAGAGTGTGAAGCCTGGAACTCGCGTGGGTGGCTTTTCAACCAGATGACCGTTGAACACTGACTATCCTTCCCACTGACTTTTCCAAACTTCGTTGATGTTAAAGTTGGAGGCTTCAAGATGTTGTGCAGTTCACCAAGGTGGTTTTCTTGACTTCAGACGCTGATGTTCTGCTATTAATGTATCGCTGTGTACAGGTAACTGGGAGTTCTTCTGAATGTTTCTCCAGATCTACAGGAGAGCATCTGATCTTCGTAGAGCTGGAGGTTGGATGTTACTTAAAACTTGTAGCCACGCAGTTTGAGTGTTACGTATGCAGCCTGTGATAAGTCGCATTGTCTGGTTGAGTGGCACATCTATCTTGCTGCAGTGAGCACTGTACATCCAAGTTGGACAACAGTATTCAGCGACAGAGTATGATAGTTCCAAAGCAGTTGATCTTATGGTTTGAGCGCTGCAACCCCAGAAGGTACCAACAAGTTTCTGAATGACATTATTAGGGGTCTTCACTTTTGCGGCCACCTTGGAGAAATAATGTCTGAAAATTAGGGACCTATCGGGTGTTATTCTGAGGTACTTCGGTGTGCTGCATTACTTCAAGGTTTGTCCTCTGAGTTTAACTTCTGATTTATAGTCAGAGTGTCTGTTCTGTAGGCGGAATGCTGAAGTAACAGTTTTCTGAGGGTTTAGGCGGAGGCACCATGTCCTGATGTATGTCTGCAGGATTTCCATGTCGGCAGTTAATGTGCTTTCAGCAGTGGTGAAATTGGAGCTCTAGGTTACCAAACAGATATCTGCATATATGAATTTCCTTGAGGCTGTGGCTGGCAGGTCATAAATGTATAAGTTGAAAAGGAGAGGGACCAGTACAGATCCTTGAGGTAGTCTGTCACTTACTTTGAAGACTTCGCTTCTGTCGTTATCAGAGAAAATCTGGAAAAGTCCGTTGCTTAGCATCTTGCTAAGTAGGTTTGTGAGTTTTTCAAACTGAATGATGCTCATAAATTTTAAGAGAAGGCCTTCTCACCATACGGTGTCGTAGGCGGCGGATAAATCCAAGAAAGCAGCTATGCTTATGCATTTCTTTTCATATTGATTTTCAATATGGGTTGTTAATGTAAACACCTGGTCATTACAGCTTCTATCAGGTCTGACGCCAGCTTGTTCTATGGGTATTTGTTTATTAATTGTTTCATAGATCCTGTTGTAGATGAGTCGTTCAAGTAGTTTGTAAGGCTTAACAGGGCTATTGGGCGGTAACTTTCTACTTCTGCTGGGTCTTTGTTCGGTTTAAGGGTTGCTATTAGCTTGGTTTTCTTGAATAATGGAGGGAGATTTCCAGTGGAGAGAATATCAGGTAAGAAGTTAGAAAGCCATTTGATAGTTGATGGTCCACAGAGTGTGAGAAATTCAGGGTACATCCCATCGAATCCAGCTGCCTTCCCAACTTTCATGTTTCTGATGGCATCTCTTACGTCCTCTTAATTGAATGGATTGGAAAATTTAGAGGACTTTGGGGCTGCTCTTTTCCTGACGTTAAGCTGGGTTTTGACTTCCCTTCTTGTCTGTTTATGCTTTGGGCTCTTGGAATTTGAGATTAGATGTTTGGCAAAATCGTTCAGCTTGATGGCAGTTTTAGGTCTCACCGGTGCTGAGTTTGTTTCATCCAGTTTTCTGATAACAGACCAAGCTTTGCGACTTGAATATGTATGGTCGAATGATTCTACGGTTTCATGCCAGATTTTCTTCCTATTCTCATCAAGTGACTGCAGAAGATATGTAGCTTTGTTGTCAGTTTGATTTTCTTCATATTCTTCAAGCAATTTTTACTGTCCTCATTCCAGCCAGGTGTAGATTCCAACGTCATGAATGAAAGGTAGGTGGATCCTTGCCATCAAAAACTACTTCCAAGTTTTCGGTTTCCGTCCATTCACAAAGAGCTTCACCGTTACTGTCGTTTTCACAACATCCCCATAAGTTGTGATGGCTGTTGAAGTCGCCCAAGAATACAAATGGATGCTGTTGAGATGGTAGAGGAGGAGTAGGCCAGTTTACTCTGGGAGGTTTGTAGACATTGAACATTGTTACACTAGCAATTTTTGCTGTAATTGTGAAAACATCGTTTTCGCTGCTCACTGAAACTATCTGATAATTTTTCATATTATGCTTGACGTATATTGCAAGACCGTATTTTGCATGGTTATTTGAGGCTATTAGTTTATATCCTGGTATTTCGCCTCTGCTCCCTATCTGTTGATCATCTGCTGTGGGTGTTTCTTGGAGCGCAATGACATCAACCGCATAGTTTTTCGATAGTTTAGATAGACAGTCACATTTCGACTTGCTTATTCCTTCGATGTTAAGTTGGCATATGCGAATAGATGGTCCAATTCTACGAATTTGTGTGTCCTGAGAAGGACTTTTTGGTTGTTTGCTCTGCATTCTATGACCGGGAGGTCTTTCCGGGCAGTTGGGTCTCATCTTGTTGTTGTTACTCATTTAGCACTATCCAGGAGGCACGTGTGACTTAGAGTATGTACGGACGCGACTAACCTTGCCCTTAACAGACACCACCAGAGGCTGTTCCAGATCACGGCAGACCCCCAACAAACATAGATAGTGCTCTTGGGGTTACCTTTTTGACGTACCAGCTTTTCTCACTGGAGACACCGAATGAGGTCAGCTAATTTTGGTAGTTGACACAAACTTCCAAGGGCACAAACATGGCTCCTGAAACTATTTGCTGTCACTCTTCCAAATGCAAGTCACGGACGACACCTAAGCCAAACATATGTGTTCCAGAATAATATTTTCACTCTGCAGCGGATTGTTCGCTGATATGAAACTTCCTGGCATATTAGAACTGTGTGCCGGACCGAGACTCGAACTCGGGACCTTTGCCTTTCGCGGGCAAGTGCTCTACAAACTGAGCTACCCAAGCACGACTCACGCCCCGTCCTCACAGCTTCACTTCTGCCAATACCTCGTCTCCTAATTTCCAAACTTTACAGAAGCTCTCCTGCGAACCTTGCAGAATTACCACTCCTGAAAGAAAGGATACTGCGGAGACGTGGCTTAGCCACAGCCTGGGGGATGTTTCCAGAACGAGATTTTCACTCTGCAGCGGAGTGTGCACTGATATGAAACTTCCTGGGAGGTTAAAACTGTGTGCCGGACCGAGACTCACAGTTTCAATCTGCCAGGAAGTTTCATATAATGTGCTCTTTGGGCTCCTTCCCCGACCTGCTAGCTGATCTCAGTACAGACACCCAGTCACATATTGAGAATGTAATGACTTGTTCATTTCTTAAGCTTAAATCTATTCGAAGCCAGCAAGGGGATTCCAAAATAGGAAATCGGAGACAAAATGCAGAGAGCAGGCGAAAGTGGTGGCGTTTAGATTACCAAAGATCAACAGTACCACTACAGCCCTGCGAATTGCACACGCTCGGGCAGCTGTTGCCAGGGAAGAAGTTTCACGTTAGGGAATTAACTGGTAACTCCATCCACCGTCCAGATGCTTATGTAAGACGCCACAGTAGAAGACGGTAACAAAAAGAGACGTCTTAGTAGGCGGAGCAAGCTTTGTACTTGGCCCTGACAGCCGCAACATCAGTGTGTATATGCTTATGTAAGACGTCACAGTAGAAGAGGGTAACAAAAAGAGACGTCTTAGTAGGCGGAGCAAGCTTTGTACTTGGCCCTGACAGCCGCAACGTCAGTGTGTATACACTGGTCACGACGCTACACCGGTGGTCCCCACTCACGAAAGAAACGATTTCTGGTCACCATTACCGATACAGGACAAGAATGGACTGTTTAGCTCGCGAGCCAGTTGGTGCCGAGCGAGCACAGATGCTCATATGGCCACCAGTTGATTTTTGTGGTTTAGAGCATGCAGTGCCCATATACTCCATTTTTGAACCTTCCCAATTGCAACCAAAAGTCGCAAGATGGTGGAATCATCAAGTTCATCACATTTGCTAGCTCTAGAGTACAGTGACATGGGTCATTGTGGACTGATGCTTCATCAAACCCTGAACCTGGTCACTAATATCAAAACGATCCTCAAAATGAGAAAACCATTTTCTTGTCGTACTCTGTGCAGTGGTATGATTCCCCACACACGCCACAAACGTTTCTGGCTGTCTCCGCTGCTGTCACCCCTCTACTGAACACAAACAGAAGAATACGTCGCAAATTTTTCCACTTCACATTCCATTTTCTAGCATCCTCAGCTTTATTTATTACCCCCGAATACCAAAATGACATCTGTAACCTCAAACAGCAACAGTGAACTACAAATACAAAATGACAGTCGACAGAGAAACCCATAGCAACCGGAATACCAAATTGCAAAACAAAAACGCTACGAATTAATGCACCAGCCTAATACTAGAGATCACTGTGCCACACTTGCGTACACCATAAATGTTTCTGGCCTTGCTTGGTACCAACCGTTAATGCTGTCCTCTGAAGGAAGCAGGCGTGGTGCGGCGGGAGTAACGGCACGTAGCACAGTACAGCCGTGCTTATCCAGGCCAGCTTCGGGTCCCAAGCACTGAGCTCTGTCGTCTGGTGAACCGTATCCTTTTTGGACGCACGCGCACCTCACTAGCGCGTCCTCCATGTCTTTTGCAGAGCAGGCGCCATCTGCAACAGGTAACCAGGAGCCTTGAGACATACGATACCTACTTCACCAAATAAGTCAGTTTTCACTTGGTAAGAAATTATAAATTCCGTTTGAGCGATGTGGTTTTTAACAGATATACTGACCAACTGGTGCAGTTTGATTCTTAAGCACAAGTCCTTTATGAAGCATCTGAGCACACTCATATTCAGAAAAATCAGAACACTTTGAACGCCTAGAGGAAGAACATTCATATTTACGGGAAATGTACATTAGTACACTACTGGGCATTAAAATTGCCACACCAAGAAGAAATGCAGATAATAAACAGGCATTCATTGGACAAATACAATATACTAGAACTGACATGTGATTACATTTTCACGCAATTTGGGTGCATATATCCTGCGAAATCACTACCCAGAACAACCACCACAGGCCGTAATAACGGCCTTGATACGCCTGCGCATTGAGTCAAACAGAGCTTGGATGGCGTGTACAGGTACAGCTGCCCATGCAGCTTCAACACGATACCACAGTTCATCAAGAGTAGTGACTGGCGTATTGTGACGAACCAGTTGCTCGGCCACCATTGACCAGACGTTTTCAATTGGTTAGAGATCTGGAGAATGTGCTGGCCAGGGCAGCAGTCGAACATTTTCTGTACCATGCGGTCCTGCTGAAATGTAGGGTTTCGCAGGGATCGAATGAAGGGTAGAGCCACGGGTCGTAACGCATCTGAAATGTAACGTCCACTGTTCAAAATACCGTCAGTGCGAACAAGAGGTGACCGATACCATCACGCCGGGTGATACGCCAGTATGGCAATGACGAATACACGCTTCCAATGTGCGTTCACCGCGATGTCGCCAAACACGGATGCGACCACCATGATGCTGTAAACAGAACCTGGATTCATCCGAAAAAAATGACGTTTTGCCATTCGTGTACCCAAGTTCGTCGTTGAGTACACCATCGCAGGCGCTCCTGTCTGTGGTGCAGCGTCAAGGGTAACCACAGCCATGGTTTCCGAGCTAACAGTCCATGCTGCTGCAAACGTCGTCGAACTGTTCGTGCAGATGGTTGTTGTCTTGCAAACGTCTGTTGACTCAGGGATCGAGACGTGGCTGCACGGTCCGTTAGAGCCACGCGGATAAGATGTCTGTCATCTAGAATGATAGTGATACGAGGCCGTTGGGATCCAGCACGACGTTCCGTATTACTCTCCTGAACCCACCGATTCCATATTCTGCTAACAAATGGTTCAAATGGCTCTGAGCACTATGGGACTTAACAGCTACGGTCATCAGTTCCCTAGAACTTAGAACTACTTAAACGTGGCTAACCTAAGGACAGCACACAACACCCAGTTTCTGCTAACAGTCACTGGATCTCAACCAACGCGAACAGCAATGTCGCGATACGATGAACCGCAATCGCGATAGGCTACAATCCGACCTTTATCAAAGTCGGAAACGTGATGGTATGCATTTCTCCTCCTTACACGAGGCATCACAATAACGTTTCACCAGGCAACGCCGGTCAACTGCTGTTTGTGTATGTGAAATCGGTTGGAAACTTTCCTAATGTCAGCACGTTGTAGGTGTCGCCACCGGCGCCTACCTTGTGTGAATGCTCTGAAAAGCTAATCATTTGCATATCACAGCATTGTCTTCCTGTTCGTTAAATTTCGCGTCTATAGCACGTCATCTTCGTGGTGTAGCAATTTTAATGGCCAGTAGTGTACATTAGTACGTTCCGCAGAAACGATTAGCATTTGAACAATGTCGGCTCGTCGGTTCAAGGTCAATTTCGATATCGCGGTGCAACACCATCGAGGGGTACAATGTGCCTGCGGCTCTCGTTGTCACTGTAATCCGAGGGTAGTGAATCAGTGTGACTTGAGCAGACGTGCAAAATGTCTCGCAGATGTATGTGCGAACCGAACCGCCACATCAGTGAGTTTGAAAGAGGGCGCACCATTGGCTTGAGAGAATATGCTGCATCCATGCGGCAAATTGCTGCTCGTGTACGACGAAGTGTTTCGGGAGCGAAACAGGTGGGTGCAGAATGGTCCGTGGGAGGCCGTAGAATACAACGAAATCGATCAAGTCGCGCCACCCAGACCATCCCCCGCGAAGATCGATACTTCATCCGAACGGCATTGCAGCACAGATATGCATCTTCCTCGGCTCTGGCGCAATAGTGGAACAGTGTAACACGTCGTACACTATCAGGGTGGACAGCCCAACGCCGTTTATTAATTCATGGGTTACATGTATGTTGTCTATTTCTCCCCCTGCCTTTGGCGAATGTGCAGTAGCATGCTAGACGGCAATGGTGAATGAACGACGTCACTAGGGACAAGAATGGCATCAGATAGTGTGTTCGCACCAATCCACGTCCTGTTTTTTTCGAAAATGATGGCCATATTTTGGTCCACCGAAGAAAGGGGGAGGGGCGTCACACTGGCCGATTTCACACAACACATACAGCGCCATCTGAAGTCCTTATGGTAAGGGGTGCCATTGGGTACAACCAAAAATCACGGTTGGTGACTGTCCAGGACACGGTGAGCAGTGAGACATACGTGAATGACATCCTGCGGCAAGTAGCCATATCTTTTCTCTGCAGCACTCCAGACGCCATTTTCAGCAACACAATACACGACCACATGTCGCTGCACGAACATATACCTTCTTCTTGTCGCAGAATGTCAGCCTTT
Organism: Schistocerca gregaria; assembly: GCF_023897955.1. Lineage (NCBI taxonomy): Eukaryota > Metazoa > Arthropoda > Insecta > Orthoptera > Acrididae > Schistocerca > Schistocerca gregaria. Next base: position 191,858,938 of record NC_064928.1, read on the forward strand.
TGTCCTGGCCTACCAGACTTATCGCCAATTGAAAATGTGTGGGAAATGGTGAAACGACGGGTGCAGCGCTGTGACCCAATGACAACCACCACAGATGAACTTTGGAACCAGGTGTATACAACATGGATGGCTATATCACAGGATACCATTCATGCCTTATACGTGTCGATACCACAGCAGAATGTGTGGCTACTAAGCAACAGGGCACACGCTGAACCTATGTGACTGAAACGCTAATCATTTCTGCAGCACATACTAATTGTGTGTGTCGTAGCGGCCCCTTATTCGTAGAGGGCCCGCAAAACCGACACACAAGATGGGTTGCAAACCCCCTTCAGCAGCCCGGAGATAAACATCGCCAACGGGCAGAAAGAGTAACAGACTTTCCAAATAAACACGGAGCTACTTCTCCATACAATATGAGACAGTGTTCCACCAATCGGAACTCTTATCACTGCTGTAACACTTCGCCGACCTGGCTTTATAAGCACGCATAGACCGTCAGATCGAAAGTGTTTGTCAACCGCTAGGAACAGCTGCGACCAGTACTTACGCCGGCCCTAGGCTCGTATTCAATCGCCGCAGTGTTGTAGTAGCACGTTGCATTTTGTAGAGTAGTTTTGGTCAGTATTTTCTTCCATTGTCTTGTTTCGTTATCTGTTTTGTGGAGGTTTTTGTTTGTTATTTCTTTAAAACTTGGTGTATGCCAAGAAGTAGATTTTTCTTTAATTGTAATAAAGTGTGTTCAAATTGCCTGTTAGTTCTTTATTGACGACCGTAGAAAGCTACAGTATGTGTCCCGTAAATATAAACGTCTTGTCTCTAGTCGTACAATGTGTTCCGTTTTTTTTCTGAACATGAGTGTAACTATTACGGCATAAGCTAACAATACTGTATACAAATACTATTCAAAAGATTCAGTCAAAAAATTAAATTTTCGCTTTCTTTTATGTGTATGGTACTGAGACACGCATGATTGCAAATACTGCTAACTCAATGCTTTCTACTTGTCTATGAGTTCGCAAACAAGGACGTTATTTGAACATTTTGCCTTTTTGATGTCAAATACCACCACGTTCTGACCTCGCTTCGGAAGCCAAGTGGGCACGGGGATTTTGTATTTCCATCAGAGCACGTGGTTGCAATATGAAGACGAGGTTCACACAGATTTCCAGTGGCGGGGGTTAGGGGTGTCTCCACAAATCTCCGTATACACATGTCTCCTAACACACTAAGAACATCGTTCTCCACACTGAAATTACACTGAAATTACACTGAATACGCATTATTTGTGGAGTAAACTCACGGACGTCTTGTAGAAACCTCTTCAAAGAACTCGGTAAACTAACTACTGCATCTCAGTATATTTACTCCTTAATGAGATTTGTCCTAAATAATATATCTCTTTTTCCAACAAACAGCTCAGTTCATACATACAATACCAGGAACAAAAATGATCTGCACAAGGACTTAAAAGCACTTACTTTAGTTCAAAAAGGGGTCCAATACTCAGGAACACTCATCTTCAATAATTTGCCAGCAAACATAAAAAAAATTAGTTACAAATATAGATCAGTTTAAAAGGGGCCTGAAAGACTTACTAGTGGCCAACTCTTTCTACTCCATCGACGAATTTTTTAATAGAAACAAATGATGTGTTGTATATATTTATACTATTAGTATTGTTATTTCAGCTTAAAAAAATAAAAAATAAAAAAAGGTGACATCCACATCCACGAGGATCTCCTCAACACGGATCTATGGAACGAAAACTAATTTAATCTTGGAAATTTTGCATGTCTGCTCGAACGAGATGCAGGCGTTCATACTGCATGCAACGAGAAGTTGAGTGCTCTGGTTCAGAACTGAGAGACGCGAGCACCAAATGCGGATGTGTCGAGAGAGAAACCGGCAACCAGTCAGAACAGTCTGTGCCTAAGAGGTGGAGGTGTCAAGCTTTAGTATGAAGGTGCCATGCTACCTACAGTTCTTGTAGCCGGGCGTTGTCTTACTGCATTAGCATCTCGTACCATTTGACAGCTGAGAGACGTTGCATAATGTGCAAACATCTAGACTATGGACGTGTTTACGACTTTGGCGTGTCTTGTAAAGAAAGGGCCTCTCACAGCACTTCGTAGACTTTCAATTGAATGTTTCCCGTTTGTCTGCACCAAGAACAAAATCTAACACCGTGAATCATGAAATTGTTAGTTGCACTCTAATTCAAACAAATAATTACAGTTTCAGAAAAAAATATTGAAACGTCGGCTAAACCCGCTGGGCAGAACAGGTAATTAGGATTGTGGAAAGGGCCAAATAAGGTTGCGGTCAGTTTCACCTTCTAAATGTAATTTAGTAACACATTTACAACAAAAGCGGCACATAGCCGAACCTTTACCAAATGCAACTCTTCCACAGCTGAACGCCTCCAAACAAGAAATCTTAAAAATCAACAAGGTACACTATTTAACATTAAAATTGCTACACCACGAAGGTGACGCGCTACAGACGCGAAATTTAACCGACAGGAAGAAGATACTGTGATATGCAAATGATTAGCTTTTCAGAGCATCCACACAAGGTTGGCGCCGGTGGCGACACCTATAAAGTGCTGACATGAGGAAAGTTTCCAACCGATTTCTCATACACAAACAGCAGTTCACCAGCGTTGCCTGGTGAAATGTTGTTGTTATGCCTCGTGTAAGGAGGAGAAATGCCAACCATCACGTTTCCGACTTTGATAAATATCGGATTGTATCCTATCCTGATTGCGGTTTATCGTATCGTGACATTGCTGCTCGCGTTGGTCGAGATCCAATGATTGTTAGCAGAATATGGAATTGGTGGGTTCAGAGGGTAATAAGGAACGCCGTGCTGGATCCCAACGGCCTAGAATCAGTAGCAGTCGAGATGACAGGCATCTTATCCACATGGCTGTAACGGATCGTGCAGCCACGTCTCGATCCCTGAGTCAACAGACAGAGACGTTTGCAAGACAACAACCATCTGCACGAACAGTTCGACGACGTTTGCAGCAGCATGGGCTGTCAGCTCGGAGACCATGGCTGCGGTTACCCTTGACGCTGCATCACAGACAGGAGAGGCTGTGATGGTGTACTCGACGACAAACCTGGGTGCACGAATGGCAAAACGTCTTTTTTTTCGGATGAATCCAGGTTCTGTTTACAGCATCATGATGGTCGCATCCGTGTTTGGCGACATCGCGGTGAACGCACATTGGAAGCGTGTATTCGTCATTGCCATACTGGCGTATCACTCGGCGTGATGGTATGTGGTGCCATTGGTTACGCGTCTCGGTCACCTCTTGTTTGCATTGACGGCACTTTGAACAGTGGACGTTACATTTCAGATGTGTTACGACCTTTGTCTCTACCCTTCATTCGATCCCTCCAAAACCCCACATTTCAGAGGATAATCCACGACTGCATGTTAAGGTCCTGTACGGGTCTTTGTGGATACAGAAAATGTTGGACTGGTGCCCTGGTCAGCACATACTTCCGATCTCTCACCAATTGAAAACATGTGGTCAATGGTGGCCGAGGAACTGGCTCCTCACAATACGCCAGTCATTACTCTTGATGAACTGTGGTATCGTGTTGAAGCTGCATGGGCAGTTGTAACTGTACACGCTATCCAAACTCTGTTTGACTCAATGCCCAGGCGTTTCGAGGCCGTTATTATGGCCAGAGGTGGTTGTTCTGGGCACCGATTTCTCAGGATTTATGCACCCAGTGAAAATGTTATTACATGTCAGTTGTAGAATGATATACTTGCCCAATGAATACCCATTTATCATTTGCATTTCTTCTTGATGTAGCAATTTTAATGGCCAGTAGTGCAAATTCACTGAAAACACGCAGTTACAATTACAAATAAAATAATTAAAATAATAATTAAAATAAACATACATCACAGCTGGGCTGAAAGCCTCAAGGCAAGGGTGAATAGACAAACATAAACAAAATGCAATACAAACGGCTGAATGCCCACAATAAAATTTTCAAGATTTTACAATAAATTACTATAACCTTTCAAAGGTAGAAGGCCGCCATGTTTAAGCTTGAAAGGTAATTTTAAGAATAAGGTTCCAAGCCTCCAAAATTTTAAAAAAATTTAGCTATAAGCCGTAAGTGGCTGAAACCGGACTAAAAGAAAGGACGACACAACGGCAATAAGCTTTCAGCAAATATCCACTTGCCGGAATGCAGACTTACTAACATAAAACACAGCAAAACCAAGAATTTTTTAAAATTTTGGTTTTGATAGATTATAAACAGACAATTAAACACCGGTGAGAAAGAGAGTAAAGACAACAGCACTCAGAAGCGTTCAGGAGGTCAGTCTGCCGTCGTTCACTTAGGGGAGACAGGTGGTGAGCCCAGCTACTCTTGATCCGTCAGAACCCAACCAAGGGTCAGCCACGGACCGACCTACAAAACGACTTATTTGTCACCAATCAGTACATGGGAATTCAAACACAAAATGTTACGAACATGATTATTTACAATCAAATTTATATATGTATTAAGCTGTCAAAACTACATACTGTGTTGGACAGCGACAACAGGTGAGGAAAGGAGACTGCCTGAAATTACGTTAGTGGCCAGGGCAGTTAACTGGAATACTAAAGGCCACAAGGGAGAAAATTCCGCTGATGCTCTTTAATTGTAGTCAACCAGTATAGATAGTTCCACCGCATGGCGGCTAAATTTCAGCAATACAAACACTGTGTTGCTCACACGAAAACCTCGCCAGCAGCGAACCACCGAAACGAACCACAACATGAATGGACGTGGCTTGGGCACTTGAAACCCCCACTAAACTTTGACATCCTGGGTCGCTGAACCACGAAGCTCGTAGCGATCGGACAGCTCCACACACGCTCCGACACTGTGCAGGGACCGCCAGCAGACCCAGCTGACTGCACCGCGTAGAGATAACTTCCCTGGTCGGCAGCAACCGACCGACTCCCCTCAGAATGCCGACACATCTAAAATAGTCGTCACTGGAAATATGCCAACTGCACACAGAACCTGACAAGCACTTGCACGAAGACCTGAACGATACCCAACAGTAACTAAGCATGCACGAAGACAAATCAGGAGTCGATGCACACACACACACAGTCGACTCATGAACGATTCGGGAGCCAAAACCTGTCGTCCAGTAGAACGACCGGCCGACGATCCACCAAGACCGTGGCCCGGCTCAAGTGGTGCATGGCGGCAATGGTCGGGCTAGCCATGCCGACGCAGACCTCACTGCTGCTCCTACCCGACTGCACCAGGTCCGGACTGCGCTCCAGACGCGTTCCAACTGACTGGCAGCCCCAACTCGAGATCCGAACTCGCTTACGACAGACAACGACTGGGAAGTAAATGCAGTCGAGCAAAGATACTACGAGAGGAGATATATCGATACACGGCACTAACGCCGTTCACGGTCAGGCAATGCTGCAACTCAGTGACAGTAGTAATTTACATGAATGTGATGAAGTGGAAGTACGTTAAAAGCAGGGTGTAAAATACACTACTGGAAATTGAAATAAGAACACCGCGAATTCATTGTCCCAGGAAGGGGAAACTTTATTGACACATTCCTGGGGTAAGACACATCACATGATCACACTGACAGAACCACAGGCACATAGACACAGGCAACAGAGCATGCACAATGTCGGCACTAGTACAGTGTATATCCACCTTTCGCAGCAATGCAGGCTCCTATTCTCCCATGGAGACGATCGTAGAGATGCTGGATGAAGTCCTGTGGAACGGCTTGCCATGCCATTTCCACCTGGCACCTCAGTTGGACCAGCGTTCGTGCTGGACGTGCAGACCGCGTGAGACGACGCTTCATCCAGTCCCAAACATTCTCAATGGGGGACAGATCCGAAGATCTTGCTGGCCAGGGTAGTTGACTTACACCTTCTAGAGCACGTTGGGTGGCACGGGATACATGCGGACGTGCATTGTCCTGTTGGAACAGCAAGTTCCCTTGCCGGTCTAGGAATGGTAGAACGATGGGTTCGATGACGGTTTGGATGTACCGTGCACTATTCAGTGTCCCCTCGACGATCACCAGAGGTGTACGGCCAGTGTAGGAGATCGCTCCCCACACCATGATGCCGGGTGTTGGCCCTGTGTGCCTCGGTCGTATGCAGTCCTGATTGTGGCGCTCACCTGCACGGCGCCAAACACGCATACGACCATCATTGGCACCAAGGCAGAAGCGACTCTCATCGCTGAAGACGACACGTCTCCATTCGTCCCTCCATTCACGCCTGTCGCGACACCACTGGAGGCGGGCTGCACGATGTTGGGGCGTGAGCGGAAGACGGCCTAACGGTGTGCGGGACCGTAGCCCAGCTTCATGGAGACGGTTTTGAATGGTCCTCGCCGATACCCCAGGAGCAACAGTGTCCCTAATTTGCTGGGAAGTGGCGGTGGGGTCCCCTACGGCACTGCGTAGGATCCTACGGTCTTCTTGGCGTGCATCCGTGCGTCGCTGCGGTTGGGTCCCAGGTCGACGGGCACGTGCACCTTCCGCCGACCACTGGCGACAACATCGATGTACTGTGGAGACCTCACGCCCCACGTGTTGAGCAATTCGGCGGTACGTCCACCCGGCCTCCCGCATGCCCACTATACGCCCTCGCTCAAAGTCCGTCAACTGCACATACGGTTCACGTCCACGCTGTCGCGGCATGCTACCAGTGTTAAAGACTGCGATGGAGCTCCGTATGCCACGGCAAACTGGCTGACACTGACGGCGGCGGTGCACAAATGCTGCGCAGCGGTTCCTGGTGTGTCCGCTGTGCCGTGCGTGTGATCATTGCTTGTACAGCCCTCTCGCAGTGTCCGGAGCAAGTATGGTGGGTCTGACACACCGGTGTCAATGTGTTCTTTTTTCCATTTCCAGGAGTGTACATGATGGCGGGAACACGAGCCACGCACAGCTCACACACTAATGTGCATGTCCTGTGAATATGAACTTCCTATCTCTCACTTCAGAATGAATCTCTGGGAAATTGCTTTCAATTTAAATACTAAAAAACAGTTTTAGCTTCTCTAATCAAATCATAGCAGCATTCCACAAAGGAACTACGCGGATAGAAGTACTCAGGGTACCCTCCGCCACACACCGTCAGGTGGCTTGCGGAGTATGGATGTAGACGTAGATGTAGATGAACTGCTTCCACTTCGAAAATTTACTCGTATGCGGTAACTGGTAATCTGTAAAGTGTACAAAAGTTTCACGAAATTATATTGAATGGCTAAGGAATCTGAACACCCGCTGTAGTAGTACTTAGTTACTTGCTCATCAAGATCTAAATCGATATACACTTGAGGGTTAATCTGCTGTTTTCACGGTTCTGTGCCTAAGTGCCTCAGTCGGTGAAAATGGAATCCTTGTAGGAGCTTTGTTGTCCATCTGTCTGTCCGACCGTTAAAAACCCGTTTCTCAGGAATGTACAAACGTAACAAGTTGAAATTTATCTCACATACTGAGGTCTTTGGTTGCTTGGCGCTATAAAAACTTGAAGTTTCTAAATCAATGCAATCAACAGATACTGGGTGACGAAAAAGTCAATACAAATTTGAAAACTTAATAAACCACGGAATAATGTAGATAGAGAGGTAAAAATTGACGCACGTGCTTGGAATGACATGAGGTCTTATTAGAACAAAAAAAAAAAATGTAATGCTCCACCCCATATTTCTAGATGCGAGAAAGATCTCTTGCGCGCGTTGTTTGGTGATGATCGTGTGCTCAGCCGCCACTTTCGTCATGCTTGGGCTCCCAGGTCCCCAGACCTCAGTCCGTGCGATTTCTGGCTTTGGGGTTACCTGAAGCCGCAAGTGTATCATCATCGACCGACATCTCTAGGGATGCTGAAAAACAACAACCCACACCAATGCCTCACCATAACTCCAGACATGCTTTACAGTGCTGTTCACATTATTCCTCGACTACAGCTATTGTTGAGAAATGATGGTGGACATATTGAGCATTTCCTGTAAAGAACATCATCTTTGCTTTGTCTTACTTTGTTATCTATTGTATTTTTTTGCTTCGAATAAAACCCCATGTCATTCCAAGCATGTGTGTCAACTTGTACCTCTCTATCTACATTATTCCATGATTTATTCAGTTTTCAAATTTATGCTGACTTTTTGATCACCCAGTATTTTAATAACCGAAACTCGTTCATCAAAGCTATATGGTACTTCCCGTTGGCCAAGGATCATTAAATTTGGGAAGAAACAAGGATCCACAGCGAAAGTAAAGGAAAACATCCGAAAAGTGTTAATTTGTTATTATAGGAAGTTTGATGCCGGATAACAAATGACAATAGACATTTGTTATCCGGCCACAAACTTGAAATTAAAACAAACAGTAGTTCTGCATCCAGGAAGATGGGCTCGCAATGGTAAAAGTCAAATATCAGGCAAGGAATGACTTTATTGCAGGTATGATGCGTTTCAGAATTTATCCTTCACGTGATATCCAGGAGCGCTGACTGCACGTAGACATGGCGTTCTAAGTTGTACGTGAAACAAACATTCGCAGACTAGTCTGGATATCTGATGATGGATAAATTTCGAAAAGCGTCATATGAGCAATATAGGTACTCTTTGCCTGATATTTGACTTTTACCATTGCGATCCCCTCTGCCTGGATGCAGAACTATTGATTATTATAATAATGGTAGCCTGACTTCTCGATGGTTTTGTGTCATGCATTACTGTGTAGTGGGAGGGGTGCCAGGAGGTGCCATATTAAAACTCGGCGAGAACTTTCCAAATGATTTATTTGTTTCCATTACAGTGCTCCATTCACCTCGGGCTGTGAGACAGGGCCCCGCAATGCTGAGGAAGCACCCCAGCGGCCTGTGCAACACAATGCCGTGTCGTGCCATCCTTGGCCGGCCCGCTGAGTTCTGATGATGCCTACAGCCGACTCAGCACTGCTCGGTGTGAGCCGCGGGCGGCCAGCTGTGTCCTTCTCCTCGCCGGCATGTCTGAGTTCGTTACGACGAACAAGCACCAGCTATCTGGTGTCTGAATCTGCAGCCCTCATCTCGGGAAGTCTCCGGCATGTGTCAGGAGCCAAGACGACTGCCCGAGGTAGCGAGCTAAAGAGTGGCCTGCCGCTGGCTGGCTGTGGACCCCATGTTGGTCTCGGAGGGTCGAACCAACGACCTGCCATGGATTGGGATGCTTTTGCCCCATCTGTTGCTGCATGTAGCCCAGTGGTGTGACACACCCCCCTGCCATCCAGGAGAGCTGCCACACTTGAATGAATCTCGTTAGTAAACGGCACCTATTTATACTCGGCTGTGTGCCTCTGCTATGCAAACGTGACATGAAGCGGCGCGCTTGGCGAAACACTTAGGTCGACCAGTGGCTGTGACTGTGACTTGCGCCATAGAAACTGGTGTGTGCGCCCTCTCCAGCAAGTCTACGCCCCTGTGGCCTCTATTTGCCTTCGCATCTGCTGGTATGCGTAACTTACTGCAATCCGGTCCACACCTGGCTGTAACTCTTGCTCCGAGTAAAACACAAAACTAACTTCCCCTATCCTAAACAGTGGTGCCGTCACAACTGAGATACACAGTCTCAAAAATCTTTCAATCCCTGGGAGTGGCATCTTGGCAGCATTAATCACAATAGCAGGCAAAAATGGTCGAAGTTCTGAATTCCCAGAATGGATGAACGATCTGTATACACAATTAAGTTTGTACAGAATCCTCAGTACACGAGTTCTGATCACACCTGAAAGGCTTTCTTCACAGTTCCATATTACTCTGCAGTAGCACAGAACTTTGTGTCAGCCAAAATAGTAATCACAAAACAAAACAAAAAATTTCCTTGCTTTTTCTTAATTGAGTAAAAGCATTATTGTGCAACAGATACAGAGTGGTGCAGATAAAAGTAGCCCATGTACGTATAAAGGAAATGCAGTGAAATTATGGAAATGAAGACTGAAATTGCCATACCATTTTTTTACAACTAAAAACACAGTGGAAAACACATTTATAGAAGGTGCTGAAAGTGTAGCCCTGCAACATCACTCCGCAGTTGTGCAAGTACATACGTAGTCAAATACACCCAATGTAAAGTCCGGATATCGATGCCGGCAACTGCACGGCTGAGATAATCTTCCAGTTCCTGTATTGCATGTGGATTTATTTCGTAGACCTTGCTCTTCAAGTGTCCTCACAGGAAAAAAGTCACGTGCTGTTAGATCCCGCGAACATGATGATCATAAGGTTTGCTGACAGTTTGTTCCTCAGTGAAGACCTCATGGACTCGTTCCAGGTATATCTTAGACATGTGGCATGTTACCCCATCTTGCTGGTCAGCATCCTTATGAATATGCTTAGCGTATTCGTCTCTTGGTCTCCCTTAACGATTTTTATCCTCCCCACTTCCCGCCAATATTAAACTGATGATTCCTCGATGCCTCAGAATGTGTCCTACCAACAGATCCCTTCTTCTAGTCAAGTTGTCCCACAAATTCCTCCTCTCCACAATTATATTCAGTACCCCCTCATTAGTTACCTGATCTACCCATCTTATCATCAGCATTCTTCTGTAGCACTACATTTCGAAAGCTTCTATTCTCTTCTTGTCTAAACTATTTATCGCCCATGTTTCCCTTCCACACATGGCTATGCTCCACACAAATACCTTCTTAAAAGACTTCTTGATATTTAGATCTATATTCGATGTTAACAAATTTCTCTTCTTCAGAAACATTTGCCATTGTCAGTCTACTTCGACCATCATCAGTTACTTTACTCCCCAAATAGCAAACTCCTTTACTACTTTAAGTGTCTCATTTCCTAATCTAATTCGCTCAGCATCACCTGCTTTCAATAATCCTCCTTTTGCTTTTGTTGATGTCCATCTTATATCCTCCTTTCAAGGCACTGTCCAATCCGTTCAACTGCTCTTCCAGGTCCTTTAATGTCACTGACAGACTTACAATGTCGTCGACAAACCTCAGAGTTTTTATTTCTTCTCCACAGATTTTAATTCCTACTCCCAATTTTTCTTTTATTTCCTTTACTACTTGCTCTCACATTGAATAACATCAGCGATAAGCTACAACCCTGTCCCACTTCCTTCTCAACCACTGCTTCCCTTTCATGCCCCTCGACTCATAACTGCCATCTGGTTTCTGTAAGAATTGTATATAGCCATTCGCTCCCTGCATTTTACCCTGGCCCCTCTCAGGATTTGAAAGAGAGTATTCCAGTCAACATTGTCAAAAGCTTTCTCTAAGTGCACAAACTCTAGAAACGTAGGTTTGCCTTTCATTACTCTAAGATGAGTCGTAGAGTCAGTATTGCCTCACTGCTCCAACATTTCTATGGAATCCAAACTGATCTTCTCCGAGGTCGGCTTCTACCACTTTTTCTATTCGTCTGTAAAGAATTCTTATTAGTATTTTGCAGCCGTGACTTATTAAACTGATAGTTCGGTAATTTTCAACCCGTCAACACTTGCTTTCTTTGGGATTGGAATTATCATATTCTTATTGAGGTCTGAGGGTATTTCACCTGTCTCATACATCTTGCTCACTAGCTTGTAGAGTTTAGTCATGGTTGGCTCTCACAAGGCTATCAGTAGTTCTAATAGAATGTTGTCTACTCCCAGGGCCTCGTTTCAACTTGAGTCAGTGCTCTGTCACACTCTTCATGCAGTATCAAACCTCCCATTTCATCTTCATCTACGTCCTCTTCCATTTCCATAATATTACCCTCAAATACATTGCCCTTGTATAGCCCCTCTATATACCCCTTCCACCTTTCTGCCTTCCCTTCTTTGCTCACAACTGGTTTTCCATCTGAGCACTTGATACTAATACAAATGGTTCTTTTCTCCAAAGGTCTCTTTAATTTACCTGTAGCCAGTATCTATCTTACCCCTAGTAATA